>NC_140033.1:42609937-43809937 GCF_963513975.1 Fringilla coelebs | reverse complement strand
AATTCACATTCTGCCTGTGCTTAACATGATATTTATCTACAAGGTTTTGCATAAAGATACGCAGTCATACTCAGGAATCTTAAATCCTTTTTCTTTGATTTTTCCTGTGGCTGACAATTGAGAATTTATGTGGACACAGAATGTAAATCAGCCTTAAAGGCAAAGTTTGTATGCTGGTTTTAAGAAATGTTTAAAAAAAATAGATACACATATAATGTGGCCAGCTTCTGCAGAGATGCTACTTATTTGGCAGTTTTAAAGCAGTGTTTTGGTTCGATGAGATAACACTTTCATCTATAATTATTTGCAGGTAATAAATTGGATACAGGGGGTTAAAATGCTTGTGAATAATTGATAAATAATATTTTATTACAATACATCTGGTAAAGGTAAATATTTTTTTTTGTCTCAGGCACACGTCAGTCTTCTAGGAACACAGACATAAAAAAGTCTAAATGCTCCTCTGGGTTGTTTCAGTGCAATGCTTTAACATATTTGACAACACTGGAAGCCACACAAGGTCGTCATCATCAGTAACTCCAAGACAAGAAGTATGCTGCTGTTGTAGCCAAAGTACAGCTGAGGTGGTTTTAAATTTTCTTGTCATGATGTTTGTAATAGTAGTTGTGAGGAGATGCGTTTGTAAACAGTACAGAGCAGCTCTGGGGAGCAGAGACACCACGAGCGTCTGCACGATTGTTCCTCAGCACAGTACTACACAGCCACTGAGAGCTTCCTGTCCTGGCTTCTTGTACTCCTGATTGTCACTGCTGCTTTTTTTTTTTTATTTATTTCTTGCAGTCGTGATCTAAGGAACTATATTATATCTGGAACTGGAGTGACCAAACTTGGAGACTTCAGAGAATCTCATCATTGTAATCCTGACAGCTGCTTTTAATTGCAGATAATGTGGCTGCGTTTTAAAATAGAAAATTAGAACAAGCAGTTACATCACTGCATTTACTGTATCTTTTTGCCAGATGAGACAATTTCGTTTTTTTAATTTTATACTATCCAAGAATGTCTTAGAAAGTTAGCAAAACATATGGATATGCATAGAGCGACTCCAGATTCCACCCGAGGAAATTACAGCACTTATACAGTCAGCATTTAGTCACGTATTTGCTTGCAGTCTGAACAGAGATAGAAAGAAGGAAAGCAGTGAAAGGAAACAGATAAGCCTAGGAAGGAAGACGACAGCACCAGAGGTCCAAATCTCATTAAGGGAAAATCCGGTGTTTCCTTTTCCTTCCACTAGTTAATAACTAGTGCTGCAATTTTATTTAGTGGAAACTAAATATGCTACTGGTGTTTTGAGTTCATCTTTAGCAGCGCAGCCAGGTTTTGATTGTATAGTACAGGTAGAGGATAAAGATGCACAGAGCTAATACTTTAAATCCAAGGAAAGAAGTCCTTAAATTCTTTGTTTTGGTCCCATTTGTGTTCAGCCCTCACAAAAGGGCTTCCATTTCCGTTCTGTTCCAAGTTCAACAAAACTTCAGACATGTGGTTTGGTTCTATTTCAGTTTTAAGGACAAATACATACATGTATTTTATATATATTTGAGCCAGTTTGGTGTCAACTCAATACCCCACTAACTGCTCAAATCTCAAAGCTAACCGTGTAGATTAAAAAAACATTTCCTAGACTGCATATCAATGGACCATAGTCAATCCTGCACATCAGTATCCTCAGACTTTTAGTCTTAAAAGCTTGTTCTGTCTGGTTCTGCAGATTGAGGGGCCACGAGTGGTCATCAGGCCACACTTTTAAGGACTGCTGAATTCAGGGTCACAAGTCCAAGTCTGTGGGAGCCAAGCTAAGCAGTATCTCTTCTGACAATACTATTCACTTTACATGTAGGTTATTCCAAGTCGTAATCCCAGATTTTTACAGTTATGCACTTTTTAACGGCTCACTTAAAAGTCATACCCTTTTAGAAACGGTACCAGTATAATGAGATTTTTTAAAATGCTTTTGAGAGGATCCTTTATGCTAATTAGAGTCAAGCTGTACCCAAGCATGTGTGTAATTTGTTTTCTACAGACTAGTTTGTTTTCTGCTGATAACAAGAGGCCAAATGTGTTCTTAAAACTGGCACAAGCAGATTTAATGTATTAGGATCATGCTGTTTTCAATTGCCTGCAGGACAGCATTCCAGCTTTAGGGACAAAAGAAAAAATAGGAGCCTCTAGATTTGTTTATTGAAAGCACATCTAATTGGTTAAATCTCTCACAAAGCCTCAGAAATTAAGAAGGAAAAGACAAACATTTTTTTGTATGCTTGCCTGTCAATTTTAGAAAGAAGAGTGCAGAAAACATTTCTGTAAGTGATGCATCTCAAAAACAGTGTTCAAATGTAAGTCAGGGTGAGCCACGCTAGGTGGCCTGAAGGCCAGGCGAGGGTCTTGCAAACCATTGTTGTCCACTGCTGTCCCAGGCAGTAACCCCTTGCCTTCATCCCTCTTCTCTTCCTCCTCACCCTTGGGTCCCCATTGCCCTCCCCTTTGCAGCCGTGGGCCTCTGTAATGCTAACATCCAGACCTCCTGTGCCACTCACTGAAAACCTGGCTGATGCCAGGGAAGGGAAGGCTTTGGGATAGAAAGTTTCCCCAAACTGTAGACCAAATCTTAGGCATGCTGTGCTGGATGCTGGCAGGGTTTGAGGGCACTAGGTGGTCAGTTGGGAAGGGGTCTCGCTCTTCAGGTGGTTTTTGCTACTAGAAAAATGATTCTTTATCCCTCCTAAAAAAAGATGACAGGCAGGACTGAAGCACATCGCTGAAAGGGATCAGCCCTTGGGCTGCTGTGTAATTGTTCTGATACTTTGTAACTTCAATTCATTTAAATAATAAAGACTTTAAATTCAATGCAGATCAAAGAGAGGGATTAATATAAAATATAAGTGACACATCATGAACTTCCTCAAAAGTAGGATTTTATTGAAAGGCACATCCAGCACATAGGTAAAATATAACACAGGGAGTTTTAAAGCATCTTAAAACACAGGGTTTAAAGTGACTCTGTAGTGTCTATACATTTACATTTGTTTCCATAATAAAAATAAGTGTTTATTAGCAGTACTGCAATGAATTCTTAGTGCTTTTTACTATGATACAAATAATCTCTAGCAAAAAGTTGAATGAGAAATAGTTATAAAAAGAAAGCAGGCATCCACTGCAAAACTTTTGTATACATTTCATTTAAAAAATCCAGTGAATTGTAAAAAAAAAGTGTAATTAATACTTGCAAAACATGACTCAGTATTTCTCAGAATTTGTAGTCCTTTAAATATATGAATTAATGTAGTTCTCTATTTTTAAGTTTAATTTAAAGATTCTTTGAGGACACAGATGAAATACTGCAAGCCTCTTATTACTTATTCCAGACTTATTAAATTATTTTTTAAATGTAAAGCACCATTTTATTAATATGAGAACAAAGAAAATTCGCAAAATAACCTGAAAATCAAACAGGTTATTGGCAAATAACTAAAACTAAATAAAGATTGAAGTCTGAAACCTTTTCACAAAACCAGCTTACTTTACTTGCATATGAAATGGTTTTCTAATATTTTAGATAAAAGACTGGAAAGTTATGTTAGGGGGAGAATAGCTATTGCTTTTTGCAACAGGTTATTGGCAAATAACTAAAACTAAATAAAGATTGAAGTCTGAAACCTTTTCACAAAACCAGCTTACTTTACTTGCATATGAAATGGTTTTCTAATATTTTAGATAAACGACTGGAAAGTTATGTTAGGGGGAGAATAGCTATTGTTTTTTGCAATCTTCTATTGCTTTCCCTGGATTTGAATTTGACAAACTCATATACAATACCTATATTTTGAAAGGTTCTTACTTTAAGGTTAAAGTTCAGGAGCTAGCAATGATTCATGGAATGTTTTTCCAGATAGCCTCACAAGATATTTGCCACTGTTTTTACCTTTCCCATGCATCCTGTTTTCAAACAAAAAGTACCCTTTCATTAAAAATTCACTTCATCTATTTTGTTCCCTTTCAAAATGAAACCTGCCTGCCTGCAGGCTTGTGAAGCATCCTGCAGTAGGCACTGCATCCTCTGTCGGGAGTTAAAAGAAACAGATGAATTTCCAGAAAGCTTCTCACAAGCAGCTTCCCTCACAGAAAACACTCGCCTGAAGCATTCCAGCTCAGGAAGGAGCTGTGCCACATCCACTGCAATCTAGCTAGACAAGGATCTCACTTTCCTAACTTATTTCCTTCTCTCTTTTTAGCAGTGCAGCCAGTCAAAGGTATTGCCCTCATTGCAGCTTAAGTTCCTATCAGTGTTATTTGTAGCATAAACTACTTTTCACCCCATGCTGAGAAATTACAGAATGTTGAGTCCACTGCCCACTTTACAGATGGGTAAATTGCAGCTCAGTCTTTAATAGTGCTCTTCCTACAGAAAATCAACCAGCTCAAAATCCCTTGAACAATGAGTTGATCCACAACTTATTCTGCCCTCCATATGTGTCAAGCAGGGTAAGAAAAAAGCAAATGTGTTTAAAAAGGTGTCCACAGCAATCTCTCAAATTTGGAGATTCCCCCTGAGGCAGAGTCGGGGTACAGGGACTCAGCTGAAAAGATCCTAATTCAGGGCTGCAACCTAAAGAGATACAGTTAAATTCTAACAAAGCATTCTGAAAGGGGATTTTTGCACTCTCAGCTATCACATTTACAACTATTTTTCAGAAAATCCTGTTATCAAGCCTGTTCCAAATAACTTAAAAAGAAGAATTTGCACTGGGCTTTGAATCTTTCCCCATGTCTAACATGCCTCTGCATTTAATATTTGTTAGCTAACAGCACACCAAGTTGCAAACCTCAGCTATGAAACATCAGTTATAGAACAGTCTAACTGGAATCAAAAGGATTTACTTACAGAAACCCTGCCCTCCAGTGAAAGAGAAATCACGACAGAAACACTGAATTTGTTTGGTTGGGTTTTTTTTAGTGTATTTTATTCTTTGCAGCACTCACCACTAATCTTTTTCTGGATATTACCTGTTTGAAGTTTTTCCTACTAATTGCCAGCTCATTCCTTATGCTAATATAAATGGCTTTTGCTCCAGCATTATATTCCTCCTTAATACCATAAAAGGGAGTGGTATTATTTTGGTATTTCAGTTCCTGGAAAAATAATGACTCCAATTCTGGAAGAAAACAAAATGAAACACAGGTGCAATCCCTTTTAAAAAATAGAATCTAAGTAGAATAGGATACGCAATTTATCAGGCAGCTTAATCAGCATAATTATGGTGATATATTTTTGTATTTCTATAGATTTTCTAAGAGGCACTGGCTAATTTAAAGCCCTGTAGATAACCTGATCAATAAACACATTTAATCCCTCTCCTGCTTGGTAACCCTGGCACCAGGACATACTGAGTTTGCCATAAGCTAATTTTCTTTTTTCTCAAAATTGAGCTAGCTATCCAGACTTTGTCTATGTGTGGATCCAAACTGTACTGATACTAGTTATTGCCCATGACCTTTAATCTCTACTAATACAGCTTTCAGCATTGTACTCATCCAGGTGGTTAGTTATTTGATACACCTTGTGAGAAGTACTACCTCTCACAGGAGCTGCTGGTTTTTCCATGTCCTTTCCCTTCAGTCCCTTCTCAGACATGAAAGCCAGACAAGTAATTCCCGCCTCAGAAAGCAGAAAATTTTCTCATCTTGTTCCTGGCAGCTGTGTTTTACCTAGCTTGTGCTAAAACAGGAGATAAGGACCAGTGATGGTCAGCACCTGAATCAACTCTGCCTCCCCATTCCTTTGACTGATACTCAGCCTAGTGTAGAAACAACCCAATTTTAGCAATACTGTGGTAAATGGCCATGTTGTTGTAAACAGACCATGGGGACTGAAGTTATGTATCAGTGGAATGTTCTATCCAGGCATTTTCAGGTATGCTAATGGTTAGCAAAATACTGAGACCTGCTAAATCTAATGCTAATAGAGAAGTGCTTTTCAGGAGCTAGGCTGAGATACCAAAGCAGCTTGTCATTCCCACTTCCTTTGCGTATACAGAATTAACCAGCTCAGACTTTTCAACTAACTTCTACTTACTCTATTTAGAAATTCTTTGGTTTAGATAGGAAGAGTTTCATTAATTTCTATATTTTTAAAATAAAATTTCTCCTTTCTACAAAGTTTTTTTACTGTTATTGAGGATTAGCAATACAGTTTTTGGAACCTCTCAAGCCATTGTCTCCTCTAGCAGTAAATATGATACTTAAAAAATTATTTTAATGACTGCAAAGTTGGCAGAAATTTTATTTTACTTTATTTTAAATGACTCTTAGACATGATACCCATGTCTAAAGATAGCTCTTCCTATTTCCATTATGTGTTTTGGCTTAGGGAGACCAAAGCCCTGATATCATTTGACTCACTTTCCACTAGAGCCTAAGATTATAGCCAAAGGAAAAATCAATAGGATTGTTATCAGGAATACAAGAAAAAGCTATTGAAAACAGCATATAAATAAATAAAGTTTTTTTAAACAATCTTTAACAAGGTAATTTACCTGCAGGAACATTTTGCTGAAACATGAGAGTTGGCTAAGGTACAAAATCCACACAACTACAGAACTCTGTCCTCCCTGTAATATGTAGATTCTGTTTTCTCAAGGTGATGAGACTTAGTCTCATTATAGGAGTAAATTCCTCATTGTTGTAAGATATAAAAAATCCCTTTTGCCCTCCATATTCTGGTGAACAATTTTTCCTTCTTGCTAATAATTTTATATTTTTTACCTAGAATGTGGTTACATAAAATATAATTAGGACAATAATGACAAGATCAGATTAAAATAAAATTACTTCTAATGCAATGAGCACCGGCTGCTTGGTTACTTTCCCACTCTACCCATTCATCTTGTACTCAAACCATTTTCTGTCTCCAGTGATAATACTACCAGCAGGAAGATGCCCATACAACTAAAATACTGCCCTGGTTTACACTTCTGCTAGGTTTAGTGCTAAACTAAATACCATCACCAATTCAATTTTCATCATTCATCTTGAAATTATGTTCATTTTGGTTGTTTTTTTTAAGCATTGCCTTTTAGGATTGTAGGATTCTCAGATTTCCTTTAAGTGAAGAGATTTTGTAACATTCCAGGTATAAAGTGGAAAATCTGAAACTCCAAGACTCAAAAAAGAAAAACCACATGGGGTGAAAAAACACTTAGGATTAAAGTCCTTATCATGATTTTTGGTTGACTCATGAGCGTTGAACCTGTGAAACTGGCTTTGCTGCACACACTGTACTAGCAATTCAAGATGATATGTATCAGTTAGAAGTAATTTTTATAATCTGAAGGGCCCACAATTTAAAAGTTAGTGCTGCAAACAAACTGCAATATCCATGGGGTAAAGAAAAAAAAAAGCCACTGAATTTTTTTAAAAAATGTTTGAACAACATCTGAAAATTTTCCATCTGAAAATTCACAAAGTCTTCATGCAAGATCTTTCTACTGCTGAAATCTAATCATGTTCTATCATCAGATTTTTTGTACCAGAACAAGTCATTCCTCTGTGCTGCATTAGAAAGAAGCCAAGCTTTCTGCAAGCTATACTGTGGTTTAGTTTTACTAGTGCAATGCATCAACCCTAGGACTGGCATCCTAATGAGGACAAGTACTGTGCTTTCATACAAAGAGGACTAGTTCCCCCTCCAGTCTGTTTAAAATATTGTTCACAGCTTCAAGCACACTATAGTTACAGAACCTACTTTTCCTCACAGGAACTAATGCAAATGATACAAAGTCTAGGTCAATATGCTCAATGTTTGGTGACTTGATTCCACATCACAGTAACTTCATTAGTTACGAGAATCACCACCTTTCACTTTGCCAGCACTCCTTGTTCTCAGCCTGCCATTTGCCCTTGTGCTTTGGAGAACTGTTATTAAAAAAAAACCAGCAAGCTTCCCTGCATCTGCCCCTTGTTTTTCCTCAGAGCTTGGCTCTGCTGTGGGGTACACTTGGCCTATGACTGCTCACATAATCTGCCACCAGCAAGCCACAAATCATTTCTTATATTTGCAACATAGCAGTCTCATTGCACCCTAAAGCTCTTATCTTCTCAGTCTGCTTGCTCCAGCACTGGTACTCATGATGTGAACCCCCCAGGGATTTATTTTAAATGTCCTTAGTAGAATGTGTTTACCATTGAGACCCCAAGCGAATCCCCCTGGCTGAAAAGGCACAGTAGTAGAATGTTAACACAGCAGCGGATTAGAGGTTTGTCACTGTGATGGAAGTTATTCCATATAGCAGTTCTCTCACCACAGGGTAGAGCTAGACAAGGACTGTAAGAAAAGATTCATCAGAATGAAAAGTGTTCACAGGAACACAGTTTTTTGACAGGCTCTGCTCACAGGAAAAACTCCTCAGCCTGAGGGTGGCAGATGTTAGCAAGACTGACGACAAGAACCATGTAATTATGACACATACCTAGAATACAAGAGCTCTTTGGGCATGGCAACCAAAAGGTGGCCACCATATAACGTGAAAAGCTTCCAAATACATCTTGGCAAGACATGGGGAAAATGTTAAGAAAATATTTTGGTTTGTTTTTCAGAAAAAAACGCCTCCCATTTCTATACTAAAGCTTGAGTTTAAAATGGGGACAGAAAATTTGAGCAATGGAGGAGGAGAAACCCACCTTTTCCACAGAAAGAACAAGAACATATCACGTATATATCATATCAAGGAGTCATCCACTCTGCCTCACGTTCTCGGTGCCTTCTATTTCTCAATGGCTCTGCTACTCATTTCTGCCAGCATGTTACAGACAAAATTGAGTGTGCAACACTGTGAGTTTAGATGCAACAAAGAAGTTGGTCAGGGCCCCAGAGTTCATGAGAAGGGACAGAACATCTTGAAAGTACAACAGAGCAGTTAAGTCACAAGGAAAACAAGATTATTTTATGTTGTTTCTATTTCAGCCTGAGCAAAGCTAGATTACAGCAAGTCTTGACAACCCTCCTTGTTCAAGCACAGGTCTTTGCTTTAATCAACAAATAAGCTAGGGAAAGAATTAAAACTTTTAATTTGTTGACTAAGGGTGAGTCTCTGTCCTTGTTTCTCTCTTTACTGCTTTCCTATTTTCTCATCCTGTGTGTTTCTCCTGTTAAATACCTTTGGGCTGAAGAATAGGTACTGAGGGTCTTAGTCCCCTCTTCCTGTTTGGAAGACTAGTGAAACAGAAAAAGCAATGTCCTGTGCTAATATCCAACTACAGGGATTCAGCAGGCAGCCTCTAAGCCACTAATCTGAATGTAATCCAGCTATACTTTTGAGCAGCACCACAAAGGCAAAGCAGGGTTATTCATCCTCACTGATACATGTGCATTTATCTGAGTACTAGCTGGGAAATTATGTAAGTTCCTATATAAGAGCACTGTTTCCTGAATAGTAACAAATCCATATATACAAAGATTGGGAGATTGTTGTGCACTTTGATTTACTTTATTGAGTAATCATCTGATAGCTACAATGGTGAATTGGAAGTTAAAAAATTAATAAAATAAAATAAAATAAAATAAAATAAAATAAAATAAAATAAAATAAAATAAAATAAAATAAAATAAAATAAAATAAAATAAAATAAAATAAAGAAAAAGAAAATAAAAAAGAAGAAAAAGGAAAACCAACCCCTTTATAAAAAAAAATCCACATCGTATTTCCCCATATTTTGGGAAACAGGCTGAAGAAAACATTCTACACTGTAGAAGACACATGTAACTGCTGATACCCATGTTTTGACATTGGAACTGCAAGTCTGAAGCATATAGTTCTAAAGCCTCAACCAAAAGAGGCTTAATAATAATAGCATGGATACATCACCACTGTGAAGATGTTAACACATTAAGGATTCTGGGATACCAATCTGGTATAATCAGCAATATACTGGGTTCCTGTGAAAGATGTGGCATTTCTTCTTAAGGTCAGCTTTCAGAGAACTTTGAAAAAACAATGCTCTAGACTGATTACTTACAGTACTCCTTTGCTTAGAGAAAAGCAGGAGAGTAGTTCAATAAAAACTGAATACATTATCATTTTTCTGACTGGATTTGATTAGTTGCATAACTTTAGCAAGATTATCACAGTGTGATCTAGTTAAGCTTTTAGGATTATATGAACACCAGCACCAAATTAATCTTGGAATCAGACAACTGAGATACTTGTAAACTCTCATGTGTCTCTGACCACTTATGAAGTCTCTCTCGGTCCCACTGCTTCAGTAAGCATTTGATAGTTAGTGCAGCATTTTATTGACAAAGCAACACAGTCTGGACAGATTCCTCACTTCTCTCTCCTTGCAAGAATAGCATGCCACCTTGTTGAACCCCCAAGGATGCAAACTGGGATTATTTTACATAAAGTCTCCCTTTGTAGCATCTGAAATAAAAGCCTTTCCCCCAGAACTGCCACTGTTTTGATAGTGAATTCCATGCTGAGTTGTACAACGGGTTACTCAGTTCTTTGGCTGATTTTACGAATTGCATTCAAAAGTTACTCTGTGTTAGAGGCATTTAGAAAATATATTTATACCTGGTATTGATACTCTTTCAAGTACTCTTTTAGTCTTGTTGGTAATGGCAGCTCCCAGATCTGATTTGTGCTCTTGTTTATAGCTATTCTGCAGCGGTGTTGCAGAGATGGAGCAGATGTATAGAGGGGTTTGTTCAAGTAAAGATGAACTGTTCCATTTGAAGGTGTTTCAGTTCTATCCTTGCACATAAGAACATAGTACTCAATCAAATGCACAACGCTGTTGAACTGTTTAAGTCTAGATCTGACACAAGTGATAGAGTCCAGTCTAAACTTGCCATCTTGATATTCTATACGTAGATTGGTCGGTCCCGCTGACGTTTTTACTGATATAGTCAGTAGATATTCTGAGTGCGAACTATCCCTAACCAAAAAGGTCCCTTCAGGGGCATCCTGTAACCTTTCTTTGGCTTCAGCAACAGTCATGTTGCCCCAGTACCATCCTGTTAAAAGATGAGAGAAAGAAGGGATTTGTTTATTCCTGTTTGTTTTAAAAGCTGCTCTCTAACTGATACACTTCTAGTCACCCATTTCTTTTGTTGTTTGAAAGCTAAAGTCCTGCAGGCACAGTAAATTTTTATTTGCTATTTAAATTCATTTGTTTTACAATGCATCTCGTTTTGACAGAGCTTTCCAGGTCACTTTTATTTACTTATGTTTGCATACACATGCACAAACTTTCCAGCAAAGTCCTGCGGGGCCGACACCGGAGCCGCCGACCCGGCGGGCCGCCCCTGAAGCAGCAGGGACGCGTCCCGCGGCTCCCCGCTGCTCTGCCGCCGGGGCCAGCGCCGCGTCCGCAAGGCACAGGCTGGCAGCCCGCAGAACGCTCGCTTTGGGGAACTCTGAGTAGGCTGCTGTTAAAATGAACTTTGTCAAGCGATCGAAAGCTAAGGGATAAGAAAACAACTTCGGCGAGGTAGCTGCGGTCCTGGCGCGGCTGCGATGAAGAGAAAAAGCCCTTCTCTCCTCCCGCAACCAAGCCCCGCGTCCTGCGGGGCCGGGCGAGCCGCCGCCGCGCCGGCGAGGGGAGCACAGGTACGCGGGGCCGAGGGGATGCGGCGCCGCGGCCGCCCCGGCCGGCGGCAGCGCCCGGCCCTCGCCCGGCCGCAGATCCTGGGCTGCCGCCGGGGCGCGGCGCTGCCGGCGCTTTCGCTTCGGCCGCCGCAGTCCGCGTAAGGTCGGAGCCGTCTCCGCCCCTCTCCGCCGCGGGAACGCGACCCCGCAGCGCCGGGCGGCGATGGCCAGGCCGGGCGTCGCACCGCCGCCCAATTCCCCTCTCGGCCCGGTGAGGGTCCCCGCCGCGCCGCTCTGCCTCCCCCCGGACAGCGCCGCCGCCCCGGGCGCTTTCCCCTTCCCGGCCGCCCGGGCTTACCTGCCCGCCGCAGCTCCTCCATAGCCGCGGCCAGCTGCTCCGCCTCACGGCACTCCTCGGCAACGGGCGCCGCCGCCCCGGGGCGCCCCCAGCGCTCCCCGGAGCTCTCCGCGCTCTCCAGGGACTCGGCGGAGCGCAGGGTCATGGGCGGCGGCGGCGGGCACGGCCCCGCTCGCCCGCAGGTCGGGGGCTGCCGGCAGGAGAGGGCTCCGCTTGGCCGCCGCGGCGCTCAGCGCCGCGCTGGGTGCATGGTCCCGGCCCCCAGCCTGGGCGCCGCCTGCGAGCAGAGAGAGAGCGTGGTTAGCGGCGAGCCCCGCGAGAGGCGCTCCCGACGCAGAGCGTGTTTCTGGCGATCCCGCTTCGGAACTTCCCAGCATCCAGAGGAGGGACCCGAGGCGAGAGATCACCTCCCGGCGGAGCGGGGGAGGGACATCTCCTCCCCCCCGCCGCCCAGCCTGTCCTCGGCTCCTCTCCGCCGGGGACTCGGCGGAGGCGGCGTCCCGATACGGTGGTCTGGCTTTACCGCAAGGGCGAACCCGCTGATGCCCCGCTCCCTCGGCTGGGGCAGGTCAGCCCGGTCGGCAGCTCTGGGACTTTTGGGGAGGGAGGAGGTAGCGGGGGAGACCCGAGCACGTAAAGGTATGAGAGAGGAGGGGTAACCAGCGGAGCGGGGCAGAGGTCCCAGCCCCGGCGCTGCCCGGGTTGCACGTTGCGGTGTGTAGGGACGCCTTCCAGTAAGGTCATCCGCGAAGTCGTACCTGTAGGAACGGGAACGGAATCCCGGCGTGGGCCATGCTCCTGGGATGGGAGACCTTCTCTCGGGCAGCGGAGTACCCGGGAAGCTGCGGAGCGAGTGCGCCGGCAGTGCCGGCTCCGGGGGCTCGCCGGCCGCTTGGGAACGGAAGGGGCAGCGCGGCGGAGGATGCGCTATAATTAGCGCGGAGCAGGAAATATGCTTTTCCCGCTCCATTAAATGCTGATATTAGGGAGGAAAAAAAAATCTTTCCTCTTGGCCGACGCTAACGAGAGGGACAAAAAGAGCCTCTTCTCTCCTCGGGGCACCGCCACATCAGGAGCGACACAAAGCCGGGCAGTACCAGAGAGGGGAGCCTAGCCGGCTTGGCTGGAGCGGAGGGACGGAGCTCACGGGGAAGACCGGGAGCCCCCCGCCGGTGCTTGCGAACGGGACAGTCTCTGCCTGCGGGTGCGCAGCAGCCGCCAGGTGAGGGGGTTATGCTGAGGTTGTTCCTCCACTAACAAGTTCCGCGGCGGAGCTCGGAAACTTTTCCAAATTCAACTGTAGTGGCAACTGATACGGTGTTCTGACAGGTTTCTATCCCAACATATGTAGGCACACGCGCGGGAACCCCTCGACAAAGCCCAACCCCTCCTTCCCCCGCGCAGAAGCTCCCGCCGCCGGCTCGGTGACCGGGCGCAGGTGCGCCTGTCACCGGGAGAGGCTGCGGGCGCGGGGCCGACGAGCGCAGGTGGGAGCAGCGCTGCCAGCGATGTCCGGGCGCGACCCCTTGTGAAAGGGGGACTCCGGGAGCGCCTGGCCGCGAAGCACCGCCGCCACGGGAGTTCGGTGGGGACGGAAGGCTGGCGAGGCGGTGGCGGCTGGCTGCAGCCGGGCGTCCCCCGGCCGAGGCGAGGAGAGCCGCAGCAGCCTGCCGCCGGCTGCGGGGAGCCTCCATCCCGGCGCTCGGCCGCGCCGTACCGGGAGCGGGGCGGCGGGCTGCCGGCTCTCGAAACGACGCACGGCATCGGGCGGAGGGGAGCGACGACAAGGGGACTCACCCGGGCTCGGCGGGACGGGGCTGGGGCCGCCGCTGCCGCCGCCTGGAGGTGGGGCGGTCAGGTTGTTCTGGCTCCCGGCGGCGTCGGGGTGCCGGGGGGACACAGCACCCACCGCCGGGGACAAGCGTCGAGGCTGTGCCGGGGCGGACAGAGGCTCCCGGAGGAAGATGGTGCTCCTGGGGAAACAACACCCTCTTCTCCCCCGCCTCTCGCCGGCGCGGGCGGTCTGCTCGCCTTTGATTGCGAGGCGAGGGCATCCTGCCCCCGCCGCTCCCCCCTCCCGGGATGGTTACATACAAAGGCTGCTTTCCAGGAACTTTCCAGGAACCGCATCATGTGACAGGACCCGCTCCGGCGCCTCCGCCGCGATCGCGGCCAGCCGGGGCCGACGCACCGAGCCGCCGCCCCTGTCACGCCGGGGCAGCGGTCGCCGAACGCGGCCCCGCGGCCCCCCCGCCGCCTCCTCCTCCGCCCGCGGAGCCGCGGGCGACGCGCAGGTCAGTGCCCGGGGCTGCGGGGGGACCGGGCCGGCGGGGCCGTGCGGGCCGCCCCGCGGGGCACGGCGGGACCCCTGAGGGAACAGGGCGAGCGCAGCCGCCCGTCCCGGGGCCGGAGGGGCGAGGGGCGCCCGGCCTGCCCGGCGCCGGCAGCCGCGGGCACCTGAGAGCGGCGGCGGGGCCCGCCCGCAGGGCCGGGAGCGCGTCAGGGGCCGGTGCCAGGAGCTCTCTGCCAGGGACTTGCGGCGGCCGAAGCTCCTGGGACACCCCACCCTGGTCTCCACCCCCCTTCACCCTCCGGCGCTAAATACCTCGTTGCTACAAACAGCCATTGCCCGCCGATGCGCGCGCCGATTTCCTCCCCCTCCCCCCCCCTTTTTTTTAATTATTATTATTTTTTTTTTAATAATCACGAAGCTGTTTTTCAGCGTAAAGATGGTTTGATTGCGCCGTGGGTGCTGCTCGGTAATCAGCCACCTTTCGTCGCTGACCCGGCGGCCCCGAGCCGACTTAAGAAAGAGACACGCACACAGGGAAAAAAAAAATAGGAAAGAAAAGAGGGAAAACAAAGCAAAAGTAGCCGAAATAGTCTCACCCCAGCCCTTGGCTGCAGGTCAGGGCTCCCTGCAAATTATACGGGGGTATCTGGGAGGGAGAATTGACGGCAGAAGGATTAAGGGGTGTCTTTTTAAAGATTTCAGGAAAGAAGCCCAAACCTATAAGATAATAAAAGATAGAATCTTTAAAAATCGGAGCGGGAGGGGGGAGGGAGCCTTTGTTATCAGAGGGGTAAATGAATATGTATTAGGCTGGACTGTCTGACTGAGGGAGCGGAGCAGCTCCCCTGCACAGAGAAAGCTCCCAGACTGAGTCGCACTCCCCCGGAACGTCTGAAATGCAACGTTTCTTAAAAAAATAATAATTAAAAAAAAATAAGGACTGAGAAAAGATTACAAATCCTGAAGGATTTTGTAACAGTTATTGCTTATATTTCTTAAGCATCAGAGGATAAGAGAATTAACAGTTATCTTAAAAATTCTGTATTTAGTGATTAAGTAAATTCATCTGAGAAAAAAAAATCTACTTTGTTAAGTGAAATATTGGCCAGTATGATTTCATCTGTTTGTAATGCCTGGGTGCTTTTGAATTTAATTTATTCAGTTTATGAAAAAAAGGTGGTTTTAATCACTGGCAGCAGCACAGATTTAAAATGAGGTCTGAGGAACAAACACGGGCTTTCTTAAGCATTCTCAGAAATGGTTTAAAACAATTTAGGTCTTGAAGGTCATTCTTGTTCCTGTTTTTGTCTGTGAAGTTCAGATAGCCTCAGATCCAGCCTTCAGTGAGGGTTGTGGAATCCCCACGAAGTTTATTCGTTGGATTGATGTGAAGAGGGGAGAGAGTGGGTTTGTGCCCCTAGAAATTTAGTTGACAGTTCAGCTACCTATGACATGAGATCTTGCAAAAAAACCTCCATTACTTTTTCAAAATGGCACTGATTTCACTATGTTCAGGAGAACAATAAAAATTAATACAGATCTATTATTATTACTAAAATAATTCTGTATACGTAGGCACACAGCTTTTGCTCAAAAAGTATGTTTTTCTGATATCATAGTGTTCAAATTAAGGCTATTTCTTTGAAGTTCATTAATGCATCTTGGAGAAAAGGAATGACTTGTCTAGATTTTTTACAGCTTTGCTGTAGTTCTCTTTTCCTATGTTATTTTATTAATGGGATTTTTATGTGGATAGTATCTCAAGACTTCCTTTGCTTCTGCTGTTTATTCGTCACTTGAAGTCATAATAATTTGTTTCTAAAACCACAGCTGGCTGCTATAAAGGCAGAGGGAGGAAGACCACGATTTATGTGGTGAATGAGAAACAAGAACAGAAGAATGTAATAAATGTTTGTTACTTAAAACTTCAGATATTGTTATGAAAAAGGTAGCACAAATATTAAATAGGCAGTATATCAGCAGGATCTTTCCTAAACAGAGTTCTGTTAATTTTTTTTTCATGAGAATCTAATGTCTCTTAAAAATAGCACTAAATATCTGATAAACTTACAAGAGTAATGAAATTCAAACTTTAAAACTGCAAATGGATCTTTAAATGACAATCCTGGCACCTCATAGGAGTGCTCTGGTTTACAGTTACCTTTATTCTCTGGCTTGAGACATCTGAAAGTGCTATAGGCTCGGTGGACTATGTTTGTATTTTACTGTTTCTTTCAACAATGTTAGTTGCTCTTTTTCTCCTCTGTCTGCATGAGTCTGCCATACAGTCACAGGAGAGAAAGGAAGTAGATGTAAGGGTAAGAAAAGGTGACTAAATGAAATTACTTTTGGGACTATGAGCTGTATGTAGTGCATGAAACTACTTAGAGCTACTTTTTAGTTTTTTGGCACTGGGATATTTAATACAGGTTTGGTCTGCCTGAAGAGTTTTGCTTTATAAAAATCAGAATGGAGTAGGAGAAAGATGTGAAATGGAGAAAGAGAAAAGAAGGAGTAGACTCAGAAAACTTAGTTTTCCAAAATAGGGTTTTTTAATCTGTCATGTAACAAACAGTAATTCTTCTAAACAGTCGCTAATACAAAAACTATATACAAGTGAGGATTTTAAAATTTTATCTACAATTCAAACCAAATGCTTTTTTTTTTTTAATCTGTTGTTTTGAGGTAGCAATTCTAGGAGAAGTATTGCTGTACATATACAAGTATGAATGCTTCTGAGATAGTTTTAGAGGCATATCATCCAACTGGAGATGAAAGGCACCAACTTAAGCAATCCCTAATTTTTTTTCCTGATACTACTATTCATTAATGTTGGTTGTGGCTGTATGTTTCCATATAGTAGAAATTTTAAATCAAGCTTTATATTGATAGTGAAAATATTAATATTAAGGGTTCTTGAAAATCACAGGCAGAATGTATTGTTTCTGATGCATTCAAATGCATATGCTCAAGACAGGGAAGGATGAGTGAATTTATTTTTTATTTTTCCTTTAGGCAAAAATCCCTTTCATGACCAAGGAAGGAGGCAACCACGTTTTTACAGTCCTGAGAAGTGCCTGTTACTAGAAATGATTTTCACTTTGTTCCTGAAAAGTATGCCAAGTTTACTGGTGAGCTCGTACGCTGATTTATTTATATAATATGATGTGAGCAGAGGGGGGGTAATGTGTTTTTGACTCAGCTGACTTTGCTAAATTTGCTCTGATTCACTGAAAAGATTTACTGATTTATTAAGATAGATTTACCTAGCTACCTGGAAGAATACAAGGGGCCTTTCCTTGCTCTCTTCATGCTTAACTTCCCAAAGATGCAGCACAGAATATCTATTATCCATGGCATACCATTTGGTCAGTTAAAATCCCCTTCAGTTAAAAGGACAGCTATTGCTTATCTCATAGGTCTACTTACTGAACACATTTTGACAATTGTTTACCTGAACTAGTCTAAATAACAGTGTACAGCTGACATGGTTTCCCTGTCCTGGGATTGCAGTCTGGTTCTTGAGCAGAGAAAAATGAATATTGAGCCTTTGGCTCCAGAAAATTGGATTGTGTTAATTGTAACTCCACAGCACGAGAAAGGTCTGCAACGTGAACTCTTTGAGGATTTCTCACTTAGCAGTTAGGAGAAAGGTTTGCTTATTTCACAAAGAGTTCCTAAAACATAATAAATGAAACAGAGAAAACAAATATTTTAGTGTATGGGATCACCCTGCCCTTTCCAGCTGCCTGAGGAACAGAATGTTTTGATGAAATAGATTAAGATTTATACCAAACAATTTTACTCTTTACCAGCTGCCACCTTATTTTCTGCCATTTTTATCTATTCACATGTGAATGCTTTGCTTTTCTTGATAATATGCATTTAGTAAAGGAGAATAACAAAAGAATTCAGTGAATAATTTCTAAAAACCAGGGGTGTTCTAAAAGGATGCCAGCACTTGTGATTTAAAAGCAAACATCAAAAGATGGCACCAAGAGAATAATACTTTGAAATAACATCCAGATTCTTTTCTTTCAGAGACAGTTGATAAAAAAAAGGTTCATTCCCTTCGGTTCAGTGGATAGGTAGACAGATAATCACTGTCAAGCATGAAACTGACCATAAAAAGGTGGCATTTAAGTCCATCTCTCATCTCATCCTGTGCTATCTACTATCTAAAAGTAAAGGCCTAACCTGCATTGCGTAAGAGGTTACCTATCACTTCTGATCTTCAGTGAAAAAAATTAAATGTATGCTTGCTTAGCTTCTCCAATTTACTATTTACAATTTAAGGTAAAACCGAAATAACATAAAAATACTTTCAATAGGCATGTAAAGGAAAAGTAGAACGTGGTGACACAGGGTACTAAGTCTAAAAAAACAAGGATAATTTACACAGCAATTTTACTTTATGCTATGTTAGGCATCTTTATAAAGAGCAGAATTCTGGTCTATCACTGTGTTATTTTGTGAATTATCGAGTTTCACTCTGACTAAAACTAGACAAATATTGCTGAAAGTTACTGCAGAATAAGTTGTAAGTATACATGCTTTGATAGCATTTTCTTCCCATTCATGCTTCCTTCTCATGAACAAGGTTGAAAAAAGGAAAGGACCAATTTTGGTACAGTCTTCAAACAACTACTAGGAGAATATTTGATATAGATTTTAATATTCAGATTATAGCATAAAATGCTGTGACTGTAATATTTATTTGCCTTGTTTTTTGGCTGAGAAAGAGCATATAGGTGTGCAAGTACACTACACCTAAGCACACACATGTTCAGAACCATGGTCCTTGAAGTTTTGGATTTGGTTTTGTTTTTTTTTTTTGGAAAAATCCTAGAGATAGCACAGCTGAAAGCACTGTGAAATCTTGCATTCTTGTCCTAGATGCTGCCAGAAAAAACAAGCCTTTTATGCTTGAGGAGGCTTGAGATGTTTTTCTGCCAGTTGCAAGTTCTATGCCTCAAAGTAAAAGAGAGCAAGTAATGTCTGTGAAAAAAGTTTTCCTGACAGACAGCATGAAGGCAGCTCTCCTGTGCTTTGCCAATCCATAAGTAATAAAGTTCCTTTGTTGGCAGAGAGTCAATTTTCAAACTAATAAGGAAAACTAAAACAGGTGATGCAGTGCCTATCTCTAAAGGGGAGATTTTTGTGTGAAAAGTAAAGTGAAGTAGAAACTGGGTTATGTGTTTCTGAATAAATGGCCTCCCATCAGAAAAAGATTAATTTTAAATCACTGTTCTAGTTCTTATATTAAGGATAGTTTAATTCACCCAGAGCTATTTGGCCTTGAGGATGAATTCCTACAATTAAGTGTTTATGATTGAAAGTGCTGCCATGGAGAGCAGACAGATGAATATCATTTTAGGAGTACTGTGAATCATTAAATGAGTTGTAGAACCTTTTTTTGGGCATGAGCCACTTTTAAATTTCAGGCTAAGGCTATAACAGACTTCAGCATAAGGCCTGACATGTTGCTGTACTTAGGAGTTTGAATAACAGGATAATCAACGTTTACTAATGTATTTATATAACCTTAAACTTCTTACAGTTAATTGAAAATATGTTGCCTGTTGTATGTGAATATGCTGCTGGGTTCAAATACATTTTTCAGGTTAGTGCATTAATTGTTCATGTCAGGTAATGAACTTAACCTGCCTCTGATGTGTTGGCTTCTTTTGGCTCACGACAGGCATGGCTGCTTTCCCTGCTTCAGTATGGAGGCTGCATGTGGAATGTCATACAAACCTGGACAGGTGACAAGAAAACAGTGCTAGCTGCCAACTACTTTCTCTCTGTTTGCCAGGATTAGTGCTTGTTTTTTGTCAGGATGGCTCAATGCATTGTCCTGTATCTGACTGGCACACTGGGAGGACGTAACCTGATGAAATACTGGCCAGACAGGCTGTCAGTTTTAAGGCTCAGGAGAGGAAACAGACATAGGGATACTCTTTCTGGTTAAGGAAAGAGCATTGGTCCACAGCTCGCCTTTTCTTGGCACAGCATGGCCATTCCCAGAATCGCTTGCTCCTCCTGTAAGCAGATTTTCCAGGTATGTGGAAATTAAAGCTAAAACAGTAGTAGATAAAATTGGACAGGCTGCTTGAAGCAGTATCTCCCCTTGTACTGTACCCAAAACCATCCTGTGGCTCTGCCTGCAGCAGGGAAGAGAAATTAACTCATGCATCTCCTCCTTAACAACTTCAGCTTTCTCTCTGGTGTTTAAAGAACAACCCCAGTTTCAGTGTGGCTTCAGAAATGCCATCCATCAGGAGCAGCCTCGTGAGCTGTTTGGTCATGAGGTGGCAATTCTGTCCTGAAGTGGGCTGAACTGCTTGGGGGGAGAGTAATAACTCCTTCAGCCATCTGATTTTAATCCCTTACCATATGTGACTTGAAGTCCTTAGATGCCCTCTACTGCCATATACCAGAATTAACAGATGGCTCTGTGTAACCAAATTCAGATTTGCTTAAGTTTGTTATTCTCTCTGTCCTTATAAACGAACGGAGAAGGGGAAATAATATCCATAATATTACAAAATATGCAAAGCGTTTTATAAAGTGTAAGTTTGGGCTAGACCTATTTTCTGACTTTCAGTGCCATTGCCCTACATATCAAAATTTAACACTAATTTTAGTCGTCTCTTCAGAGCTCATTTCTCTGAGAAATTATCCCTCTGTGAATAAATGTGATCTGGAAAGATGCCTGAGGCACAGCAGAATTTTTCCCCAGCATTTCATGCCACATGATGCTAGACAGAAGGAAGCTGCAAAACCTGCTGCTGTAGATCAGCCTTTGTTCTGGGGAGGAGGCAAAGGATGCATTTAGCCATCAGATGTATCTTTTGCATAACACAGAACAGCAGGTAAGAGTGTACCTAAAATGGAACTAGAATGAAATTTCTGTCCTACCTTTGCCTGTGTTATGAGAGGTTTTGTGTACTGGCAGGCACAAGCAATCCTAAGTCAAACAGAACTAATCTTGGAGGAGATCACTCCCCAGGCTCTTAAGAATCAAGTGGCTCTGTGGTGCTTGAGCTTCAGCTGTGTTGGGCATGTCAACTCCTTTTCCTTCTATAAGGAAAAGCCGGCAAAACAATCCCACCTTTAATTCCCTGTCCCAGGTTCCTATTGCTGACTTGAATTAATGGGTTTGGGCCAAATCAGCAGCCATATTTTGTGTACATTTTTAAACATGCCTTACCTTTCCTGAGGAGAGTATTATTTCTTTCTATTCTAGGCGTCTGCTGGTGATGTTACAAATAGAAGCAGGCCTGGCAGGAGGGAGCATGAGCTTTCCAGTGGAACACGTGACAGCAGGGGCCTGCTCCAGGTAAATGGAGGACACACAGGAGAGCCTCTGTCATGAAGGGTGCAAATTTCATACTGTGCTTTCCTTTCCCTCCAGCACAGTCCTCTACTTTCAGGCACACTGGTTTAGAATATGATGCTTACATTTTTCAGGAGTTTTTATAATTTTTTCAGAGCATAATCTCAAACTAACATAAGTCGTTAGCAAAATCTTATTGTGAATGGGGGCTTTGTTCTGGGAGACTATTTTTGAAAATATTGCCAGGTTATCAGCTAGCCATTACATAAAAGGCTGAAACAGGATTTTGTTCATATGCCTTTGTTTCAGCATATTCCTTCCTTCAAACCCTCCCCTTACTTTCTCCAAGAAATGCACAGAGCTCTTCAAGTCCTTCAGGCAGGTGGGCTATGTAATGTTATGGTGGCAAACATGGAAAGCTTTACCAATTCATACCACCCAAGAATGTGGTTCATTGCATGTATTTTTATTAGATTCCCATTTTCCCAATTTCTTTAAGGGCATTTCAATCTTTCAGTGGCTTCTTTTCTTCCCCTATCCATCAGGGAGCAAAATCATGTGTCCACAGAATGTAAATAACAGCTGTTTCTATTCAATTTGCATTTATATGCTTAGCACTTAAAAATAGCTTATTTCTAGAGGCTTTCATAATCTATTCAAAATTTCTTCTTAGTCAGAGGTACTAGCGAGATGTTAATGAAATCCCTTTGGACTGGCTGATCAAAAAGGCACAGCAACAACAATGAAATTCTTCAAATGACTGATCAGTTATGCTTCTGAGTAACACTTCAGCAATTGCCTGAAGTGTATCTTGGGCATTTTAAGATCACTTCCTTGGGCTGCTCTAACGGGGCAAAATATGCCAGGTTATGGTTAAAAAAATCTGTGCTGAACTGGTAGTGTATTTCTAGAAAAATTAATCATACAAGTACAGCTGAACAGGAAAAAAACCAAACAAAAACAACACCTGGCAAGGTATTTAAAGGGAACAGCTCATTTGCCAGTGTCACAGATCTTTGAATAAACAAACCCCTTATGCCCTGAAAATAACTGAAAAACAGCTCTTTGGTTTTTATACTACTATTTTCTTTTGTTGACATTTCATGAACACTAAAGAGGATACACATTTGAATTTATTAATGCCTAAATGAAGATTTTAAGAATTACGTCCGATTACTGTGGGGTTTTTTCCTCCAGAAAACTTTGGAAGCATTTCACCTCATTATTTTGCCAAATGTCTCAACTTGAACCATTTCTTCAGATTTCTTTGATCCTCTGAAGACTGAAAATTACAGAACAATGACATTTAGTGACCTTTGGTATGGTTCATTTACTCCAACGTTGAATATGTAAGAAGATACTTGCTCCTAAATGCAGATTTTGTTTGGTGTTACAGAAATGCACTTTCTTCTCTGCATAGTTGTTTATCCAGAAGATAAATCCTTTTATTTTTACTGGAGTCTCAACTGGGGCATCTCTGAACAAGAGACTCTGGACTGGTGACTGAAAATGTTTAGAAAATACTAACTACATGTGTGAGTTGCTGTATGTATAAGCCTGTGCCAACAGACAAAGGTAATCTTAGATCAGGTCATCTCTAAAAATGCTGTGGGTTCATACTACCTGATTTCAGAGAGCAAGTTTGTCTTTCTAAATTTAAAAAAATGTCCCTGATGTCAAGAGGGACTTATACTGGGAAGTAAGAGGAATATAGATGGCTTTTATTCACCCTAGCTGGGCTAGTTCCCTCTAGAGTAGACTCCGGTATTCACATCCCATAGTGCTCCTTGGACTCCTTCTGGTGCCCCTCTAGAGCCAACATACAATTCTGATTTTTCTGTGTTGTCTTTCAGTTTGAAGTTTGTGAAATGGTGTGAAACAGTCCCTCAGTCTTTGAGAAGGGTGCTCTCCTAGCATCAGAGGGAGGGTACGCGCTGCACCTTCTGGGATGCGGTAAGCTTTGAGGGCGCAGCCAGCCTGAGTGGTTTAGAAGAGCACATCTTGTGAAGTCAGGCAAGACGAGACCTTGGGAGCAGTGCTTGGTGCTGTCCGTGCAGCAGTGGGAAGCCATTGCTTTCAGGAGGGCTTGTGGAGGTGTGGGTGCAGCAGCAGGGGCCTGAGCTTTGCTCCCAGACTGCCACAGTAACAACATGCCCAGAGGGATCCTGAATGTCTCTCTGCTGCCAGCGCCACCTCGGTGTGGTAAAGCCCAGGGTCCTGGTTTCACCTGCCAGAGTTACACAGGTACTTTCACTGCAGAATAAATGCAGCACTGCTGAAGAAACACAAGGCTTTTCCTGCATCATTTCCACAAAGTCGTGAGTTAAAATCTTGGTCGTATTGAAACAAAACACTCACCCAGTTCGAACAATTCAATTTGTCCCTGGGCTGGACAAGGCCTGCTGGACACGGTGCAGGTACTAACCACTGCTGCTCTTCTCTTCACAGCCCATGGTGTCACCTTTCAGCCTTGCCAGTGGCATCTCTGGGTTCACTTCAAATCTTTCTCAAACAAATATTGCCATATAAAGCCAGTGAACTGTAACCCCATGCAGCCAAAATTAGAGCGTGTTTCTTTCAGTATTTTAATACAAACATATACTCTAGAAAAGGCAATTTCTCTGTCATTTTTCTGACCTCTGCTTATGAGGAATTTTCCATGAATTTTATTTGCTCTGTGCTTCTACTCCGGATAGAAATCCTTTTTTCTTAGTCTAGTTCTAAATTTTGTGGAACTGACCACCACTCTGTTACTCCATCGCTAATGCCAGGGTTTTAACTGTAGGAAAAGCAGCATGGGGGAAAGGGAATTCTGTAAACACCTATTCTTGGAAAATAACAAATAATCCTATACTGAAGCCAGTCAGTATTAAAAATGACAAAATAAATTTTTAAAAGGATATGAAGCCTTATGTTACTTATAAGAACCAAACAAATGTTAACTAATTATGGGTCAAGGAAAATTTTTTCCTATCATTTGTTTTATTATTCAATAAAAATCATCACTTTGTCTTAACTAAAGCAAATGTGAAGACCACTCCTGCAGCACAGCTCTGATACAGTGTAACTCCTACAGACGCTGGCTTCAGAAAAACAGTACTTAGCATATTATTTGTTTAAACAAATCAAACACATTTGAATGAGAAACTAGCAATGTTTAAGACAAGAAACTCAGCAGTGCTTAAAAAACTTGGTGCTAATGACTAGGATTGTTTAAGAAACACTAATCTTTGGATGAAACTATTAAGCTCTGTTTTGCTACCATTAGTGAGTAGGAAATACATGTTTGTACAGGAGGGTCATGCTTCAATAGTTTAATCTTTTACTTAGGTTAATTTTTACTCAACATGGTAATGACTTAGTGCAATTACTTTTCATTGTTCTTTGAATTTTTCTCTGTAACTTTCATGGTCAACATTTTATTAGTTTTAGCAAAAGAGATGCTAAAAGCCAGTTCTTGTAGAATTTTTTTAATCATCTCACATTTTGCTGGTAGGGGGATCCTTTTGCTGAGTAATTAAACTTTGGTAGCAGTCAAAACTGGTCTTATTTAAAAGGTAAACTGCCTCTGACCTGACACTGTTTTTCATCTTGACAAGCAGTAAAGCTGAATATAAGCACAACTTTTTTCTGTATTTATGTTTCATAAAGACCAGTTGGCAAAGCTACTTAGTTCTATTGGCTGTGCCAACATCTTGTGCTGTCTCTATACAATGAAAAACTTTCTAAGACATACACCTACATCATGACCTTTATTAAAGTGGCATGCCAGGCCATAAACTTCTACTCCTCCAGAATCCAGGAGATGCAAAATTGCTGACATGCTGTTTAGTTCATCCAGCTTCCATACACCTCCCACTGTCTGATCTGCAGTGTTCCAACAGCTGTACTTATACACAGTGGAACTAACATTCTGTATCAATTGTATTTAAAGTTTCAGATAATTCCATGCAAATTGCCCAGTAAATCATAATTTATCATGTTTGTTTTTGAGAAGTACCAAAAGATAACAGTTGAAATAATAGGCTCATTTCATAAGAGGTACCAGAAAGATATATGCATAAGTAACTATGTTATTTCTCCAAACAGCTTATTATTTTTAGCATTACAGGGTTGATTAAATACAAGGTGAGATTAAAGTCTCATACACAGTGTACATTTACAAATTAAATGTGTGGGAATTACTCTATATTGAAAACTAAGAGCTCTATATACAGACTACAAACTACTGAAGGCTAGCAGAAACATCAAAAATGGTTTTACCTGAATTTTAAGAGTATTTTGCATAGTTGCGCTCCTAAATTAAAAAAAAAATAATAAAAAAAGAGAGAGGCCCCGATTATAGATTTAAAAAATCTCACCTTCATTCTCCCTTCACAGAAAAGGAAAATGCATCTTCAGAGGACAATTGTGTGACATATTCTCGACAATAAAATGTTAAATAAGATCAACTGCCTTGTGCATGTACTTTTTCTGTGCCGACTGACCATAAGGAGAGCCTTTGAAGATTAACTCAAGTTTAGATGTCTAATTAGTATCTGTCTCAATCTTGGAGATAATCCCAAATTATATGTATCGTAGGTACACAATTTGTTCCTTTATACTGGTGATTAGTGGGTTTGCTCTAGGTCAGTTTTGTTATATTGTAGCATTAAAATAAAATATACATCATCTATTACAGATGAGGAATGCAGCTCAGATCTATTTTAGCTCTCCATTTTATAACTTTGAGGATGGAATGAGCATGTGAGAAATTACAGCAGAGAAGCTGCTAAAATTCATAGACTGGAGAAACCGAGAAATGCAGTACTGGCTTTGACAAGCAGTCTGTGACTTATAATGACCTGCCACAACGATTTATTGTGGTACAGCAGAATTTGGAGATGACAAATGAAGTTCAGACTATTATAACAGCAGCAAGAGAGAAGTTTCCTATAGAACTTAATAGGTGGATGGTGGGGAGGGAGGGCAGGATGGGTGGGTAGATGGGCAGGTAGGTAACTGCTGCCTTCACTGCAATCATGGGGAAGTGAAAGAAAGTCATGACACCTGTCACATGGGTCACGGTACTGCCCCACTGTCGACTCTTTTTTTCCCCAGAGTGGGCTGGTGGAGCTTTTTTTGTCTCTGAGACACCCTACAACAGTTAAAGCAAACAGGCAAAATACCTCTGACCCTTTAAATGCAAGTCCTCTGGGAGGTGCTAGGGAGCTCCTTTTGCCGCAGTGCTCCCGAGTATCACGAAGGGGGCAGCCCACGGCCGCCTCTCGGGGCTAAAGCTGCCCGCAGAGCCCGGCCCGGTGCCGGTGCCGCTCCGGCCCTGGGCGGTGCTGCCTCCCGGTGGTGCCGCACACCGCCTGCACAGCAGCTCCCGCGGCGCACACCGAAGGGAAAAAACCGTCTTAAAAGCGTCCCTTTTGTTTTAATCTGGGGATAATTAGAGGAGAGGAAAGAATTCTTTTCACTAAGGCACCAAGATTAATTGAACTGCGATTTAAATGGTCTGAATTCCTGTTCAGGAGCACCTGCTGCAGGTGACCTTGCCTTAGCAGGAATGTTGGACTATATGATCTCCAGAGATCCCTTCCAAACCTAACAATTTGGTGATTCTGTGAGTTAAGGGCAAAATTTTTGATACACGACTGAAACAGTTTTCTGATGGCATGGAGGTCAAGCAAGGCCTGAGGAGACTTTTAATGAGACATTTGAAAACCAAAAATCCCTCAGTAAGATGCAACCAACTGTCTACTATCCACAGCAAGGAGCCTAAGATGCTCTGAAACTCAATAGCTACTAGATACAAAACAAATGGCTAAGTGCCCAAACTGGGATACAAAGTGCCAGAACAGACTTAACATTGCAAATTTTACGCAACTTAAGTTTTCAATTACAAAGAACAAGGGCAACAGAAAACAGAAATCCCAAACTAACTTTCAAAAAAAATTTTTTTTTTTTTTTTGCATAATAGCGGAACAATAATCAAGTGGATGAATTCTGAATTCCAAGTTTTCAAGTGAAGAGAAACAAAGACAGTTGTTTGAGACCTAGAAAACCAAGAAGAGAGCTTCAGATTACTGTGAGAGTAGTATTGTAATTGTGTTATGCCTTGGGTAATCCAGGAAAAAGATTTACTAAAAGAAAACACAGTAAGATTGAAAGCAGCATCACAATGCAGGGAACGATTTTAAAACATCCATGTTACTAATTAGTAACAAAAGGGCACAGGGTACATGTAGTGAACATGTGTTTTAGACAGTTTTCAGCCACTGGTCAGAAGAGGAAGTACTTTAAAGATAGCAGCCAAGCACATCATAGATTTTTAGCTCACAAAATGCCTGAAAAGCATCCAAAAGTGTTTGGGAAACATTGTGAAAGCCAGTATTTCTACAGCGATTGTGGATGTTTGATCACAAACACGGTTTGACAGGCAAGAACAGACAAATGTCATAAAAGAAGGTTATGAGTGTAAAGGTTTATCTGTAAAGCAAAATTTCTTAGCAGCATTAGGCAGCAGTAAGCAAAAATATGGGAAAAAGAATGGGGGAAAATAATTTAAAGTTTAAGTTAGTCCAAGGATATCTCTTCTTATACTGAAGTCAAACGGTGACAAATTAGGTCTCAGCTTTCCAAAAATAAAAGGGACTCAATTTTTATGCATTGGAACATAAAACACTGCATGAAATGTAAGCTCACTTATACACCAGAGTCCTCACCAAGAACCACAAACTGATGAAGATACTAAAATTTGTCGTACTAGGAATTGCTACAATCTATTTAAAAAGTTATATTCCTGGTAGAAAAAGCCACTATTATGTTAATGCAATTGAACTTACAGAGTTAAGCAGCCATCCTTCACAGAGACCCCACTGACATTACTTCAGAACAGCAGACTTATTATGTGAGCAACACACCATTAATAAGAAGCCAACATCACTTGGTTCATGTTGGCTTGAGCATGGACTCTGATATCTTTTAAGCACAACAGGGTGAAGGAGCAAAATGATTTCATGTTCTGTCATAATAAACCACCATCAACTACCCAGCATTTGGAGTTAAAAATGCATTGGGACTAGTTTTCTGTATAAATTTCCACAAGTATTTAAAAAGCCTATTTAAAAGCCTTTTTACACACATCCAACATTGCTTTTTTTACACACATAGGATGTTCAAGGGAACAAGGGATTCAGTAGTATCTTTAGAAACTAACAGTTTCTCAACGTGTCACCTGAGAAGATGAGTGGTACTCAATGTCTAGCAAAATCTGTAGAAAATGCATGCTGGCAAAATGACACTAGACCAACAGAAGAAACAAACCTCTTCCTAGGTTATCCAAATTGGAAGGGAAATGCAATAAAAATATATGATGTACATGAGATAATTATTTTCTGATTATTTAGAAGGAATCTGCTAAGAAGGCTTTATGAAGTCACTGGCATCTCTGCAGCAGCATAATGTTCCAAGCTAGCCCATTCTATTAGCGACCTGATGCCTAAAACTGTAGACTGGAACAAAGACTTTTTTCCTTCTACTGAAGGAGAAAAATGCTACATGACATAGAATACTACAAGAGGAAGAACATTTAAGCACTACAAAATGCTAAAGCAATGAAGTAGAATCAGACCAAGATTTTTAAATGTAAAGCATTTTAGGTAATAAAGGGTCAATCCTTCCTCCTTGGTATGCTACAAAGTGCAGGAATTACCTTGCTGATGTAAACAACTTCTACTGTGATACAGCTATTCCAGCTTATGTGTGAACACAGCGTCCGCACTGAGTGGTAGCTGAGGTGGGATTAAACAAGTGAAAAAAACCCCATGAACCACAAATGCACACAGAAGTTCTCAGATATTTGAGAATGCTGGATGATTTAGAAGAGCAAGTTACTGTGTGTCAGACGCTAAAAACTAACCGAGTTGGCCAGTTTTCCATACACAAGAACAGGCTTAATTACAATCACTTGACTGATGTAGAATTGAACATGGAACCAGGTATCTCACAAGTGTAACAGAAGAAAAACTATTTGTTATCACAAATACCTCATATATATTTTTAATAAAAACTATCTCATTAATACTTCAATATTTAAGCTCACCTTACTAGATTCCTAAAAGAAAAAAAAAATACTATCCCACTCAAAACCACCAAACCCTAACACATCCATTTCTAGACTTCCCATTTTGACACAAGACTTGTATGGATTCACTTGACCAATGATAAGCCTCTGGTGTCTTGAATTTAATCAGAGCACTCCATCCCTGTTACATCCTGATCTAAGACTAGTCCATTTGCTGACCAGGAATGCACAACTGCCTTCACTGACTCCCTGTTTTGTCCGTGCCATTTTGTTGCTTTTAGTAGAAAATAGCAGTCAAATCAAGTTAAGCATGTTCTGTCACAGCCAAACATGTCACCTTCTGTAACTTTTATTTCCAATCAAAATTAACAGCACAGTCCTGATGAACAGAAGTTATCTTTGTTATCGGTCCTTAGGAGGATTGGGATTCTTGCGTCTTCTGTGATACCTAAAAGGAAAAAAAGCATTGCAGTGAGTGCAAGCTGTGGACAGCCTTTATTTTTGTGGTATTTCTGCCCTCAGTGAGTGATCTGAGGTTACACAAGGAAGTGAAATACAAGATACATGAGCACAATCCATCACCACTCATTAGATGTCATCTCTGTTGTTTGTGGAGTTACATAATGCTACTCATTTCTATTGCTACATCTGCTACAAGCACGCAATAATCCAATCAGTTCTACAGCTGAATAGGCACAAAGGCTGCTGTTTATTCTTAATCCTTTGTGTGAAATTAATTTTATTACATGGTCAGCCCTGCCTTTGGCTAAAATGATTGCTATAGAACAAAGATGTTCAAAGGAGCTGTGCCAGACTGTATGTTAAATAGTGTAATATTTTTCAGAAAAACTAAAAACCAAATTATTCTGAACAAATAATGAACCACACTTTCCTCATAATTATGCATGCTAAACAAGGCAGATCCTGTCTGATCTTCATCAAAGTGACAGCTACCCTTTGGTCATAAAAGTCCTATCTTTCCATTCCTTATATCTACTCCCAAAGCACATTAATTAAAAAGTTTTCTGTGGACAACAACAAAAAAAATTGCCTGTATTATGTCTCCTTATCTACAAAATTAGCAGCTATTGAAAGACAGTGTAACATGGAGTGGAAGGGTGTAACAGACACCAGAATGCTGCTATTTTACATTAGCATACCTGAATGCCCAGAGTTCCTCTTTAAGTTCAGTCATGTATATGTGCACCTCTCCTCCTCCTCCATTTCTGAATACAAGGCACACCAAAGAGCACTTTTCACCATTCCAAATGAAAAACCTCTACTACTCTTAAGTCTGAGAATCATCCCATTGAGGTTGCTAAGGAATAGGAAATGCATGTTTCCAAGCTGTATTTGGTTATGTCCATTGAGGGTATTTTACATACTAGATTCTGTTATGGAATTTAGTAAATGACTCAAAGCAATTGCTAACTGGATGTATGAGATATTACACACTGTCACATATTTTACAGAAAAAAAGTGGCAAAGTCTGTCAAAGGAGCAGTGTTAAAAAAATGTCCAATTAAATACAGTCTTCCATTCACCCAACACTGCACTGAAAATTTTATGCAGTAGCCCAAATGCTAGAGGTATCTTGTCTGACATGACTCATCCTAGGTTGAATCTGGTCATTAAATTATTTCTGTATTTCCCTTTACTTCCAAAAGCAACAGACAAATTGAAAATACTTACTGTCCCACAGGATACCAGCGATGTTTTGTTGTGTAAAACATTTTACTGAGCTCTTCAATTGTAGGACCTCTAGTGTTCTTTAGCTCTTTTTCATTCAATCTGGATTTTAAAACTTGATCAAGGTTTTCTTCTTTATTATTCACTGGATCTGGCCGTGGTACGGGCTAGTAAAACAGTAATGCATATGAATGTCCTGTTTCTCCTTGTTTTACTTAATTGAGAAAGTAAAAAAGCCAAGCTAGTAAGAGTAATTGGTAATGCTATCTAACAGATGAAACAAAAAAACTACGGAAAAATACCTGCAATTGCACTGGTAGTTTATTGTCCCCACATTCCCACCCCAAATGAAACCACATCACTGTGGAGCAGATATGTCTAGACACACCTATTTACCCTAGGTTCTACAGCTGATAGCCCTATCCCTAAAACCAGCATTCCTGTAGTCATTATTGCAGATCTCAATCTTACAATTCACTAGCTGAATCATCAGCTCCAGTTCCACTAACACAAAAGTATCCACACCATTCCCAGTCAGAATTTTATTCATAGCAACCATCATCATTGCTAAAAATCTTTTCTAAAACATGTACCTTAGAGAAGAATGTCACTTCCTAATTTTTTATGCAACAGGTATATGTGCACCTCTCCTCCTCCTCCAAGTTGTTTGGTTTCATTGGAAATGTAACTACTACACCTATTACAAGTATTTACCCTTGTTTTAGCCTTTTACACCTGTTTTTCTTGAGGTACGTGCAACTGACAGATTTAAAAATACTGCTATGTAATTTGCAGGCAAAAAGTGCTAAAATGGTTTAGGTTTCAATGGAGAATTTTCACATTGGGTACTCCAGCAACACAGCTGCCAGCTACAGTATTTTACTAGCACATAAGAACCAGAAATCCAAACAAAAAGTGTACACTAGAAAAATGTATCTAGGTGTTAAACCACAACACTAGATTTATTTTCATCAATGTAAAGAACACATCAAAAGTACTACTGATAGATAAAAATTAATATTTAAAGTTCTTTGTGGCTTTTATGCACTCAGTGCTGAATGGAACTTAAAGTTCAAGTTGAAAACAGTAGCAGCAGTATTTCTTTATATTCTCTTGTGCAGGACGACATGTGAGCCATAACCTGCATTCCAATCACCCTCTCTGAGTAGTACCCACATAGACAGACACTATATTCTTTGTAGTGCACAAGTGTTTTAGTGCCTTGCTTAATTCTACTAGAGCTTCTGTATGCTGTGATACCTGAGCTTTTCTCACTCTGCAACCTTCTCTCCATTCAACTAAGAGTAAACTCCTCCTTGTGGCAGCAGCTATATTCATCAGTCATTTACACTGCAGATGTGCTGATCACATACTAAAAAGTATTTCAAATTAAAAAAGATGCTCTGAAGACTCAAACCTATGAATTACTAAATGCCTTTACAAGTAAGAAATATAAATGTGCACACTTGGACATACTTTTGTATGCTCGTATGGAATCTCAAGCGAAGGGTGGTAGCAGACAATTGTCTTCAAATCGGATGTCACTGCAAGTTCCACTTTGCTATAAAAAAAAAAAACACCTCATAACTTTCAGAAGTACTGAACAACTGAGCAGCTCATGTCCCAAAGAAAACTGGATTTGACCCAGCATTTATGAATTCTTAATAATCTTCTATAAAATAAGGGTCATAAACATTTGAACCAAACCTCCAAGTTTTTGTTTCCTCAGTCATCTTCCTTTTTCGATGGAGAGGAAAGAAAGGGCTAAAATAAATTACTAAAATAGCTGGAAATATGAGTTGGAAAAAAATCCTAAACACTTATATAATTGCATATAAAACTCTAAACAGATGGAGATAATGATCTCTAGGACAGCATGGCTTTATAAGATGTATGGCATCTGTAATGAAATAACAGGAAACAAACTCCATTTGGGGTTATAACTTTTCTATTACGTAAAAAATGCTGAACAAGAAGTCCTACTGAGAGTTTCATTGTGAGAATACAACTTTTCTCACCTTCCCTCCCCTTCCCACAACACATTAGCTTCCTAAAACTGTGGTGACATGAATTCAGTGTTTCTTACTATATTTGTATCATCTTTTCCTATTTCTACACAGGTTTCCCATGCAGCAGCACAAAAATATCTGGACCTTGTCTTAACAAAAGCATTAATGGAAATTACTACTGTAAGCTAATTTTGCTCTTTCACAAACAAAACTGCAGGGGTACTGGCAGTCATCAATATGTTTAGAATGAGTCCTGCATGACTCTTCATAACATTGAAACATTAACTTCACAATCATTATTATCAGAGTCAGTACTTTAGCTGAAATTATTACATATATCCAATATTGGCAACAGATGTGTTCGATACTATTATATGATGACTTCAGAGAGACAGAGAGAGAAAGTAGCCCTGGAATAAACATTACATCAAAGCCCATTTACATACCAATTGTAGTCTTCAGGAAGAACTGAGTATGTAGATTTATGGCAAGCATGATACACAGCTCCATCTGCAATAAAAACCCAAGTATAGAACTCTTATGTAGAAACAAGCAGAGCTGTGCTCAATTAAGAATGTTTACATTTTAAATTTTCATTGTTTCAATTATATGATTATAATCAGGGATTATAATCATATTCAGTTTTAGGTTAACATAACCCAAATACTGTCTAAATGGAAGTTCATTTTAATACACAGCTTTCTAGCAGTGCAATCAAAAAAACACAGTATGCAGGCAGCTATGACCTATACTTACCTTCCTCGTTGTATTGTTTTCCTGAGTAAAATCACTATCTGAACAAAATACCTATAGAATTCACCATTAGGAAATATCCTTTATATATGTAAAGAACCTTAGGACTTAGAGGGAATGTCATAATTTCATTCATAGCAATATTTATTATAAAAATCAAAAGGAGGGGCTCTGACTGCATACGTAGAGAAATGTTTCCTCATGAGGACAGTCAGCTGGGAGGACTGAGACTCAGACAGGCTTGTGAGTTCTCTATTCTTGGAGATTTCAAAGGCCCAGCAAGCCTTGAGCAACTCAATATGACTCCAGAGCTGACCCTGCTTTGAGCCGGAGCTTGGATCACAGACCACTCGAAGTCCCTTTGCCATAGTTTGATTCTCATTTTTTTAATAGAATCATAGAATAATTTAGGTTGGAAGAGACTTTCAAGATCACAGAGTCCAAACACAACTAATATAGGGTGTTCAATAGCCCCTCACACAAGGAATCATCCTGTAGGCATTGCCTTCCACAACAATGCAGGTATCCAGGCCTAAGGTAGGCTTGGGACATGCCTGGAGTTGACTTCCACCAGAACCCCCCCCCTTCCTTTATTGCCAGAAACTGAAACAAATCTACATGGAAGTCTCTGTGTCCAGTAAAGCTTGATTCAACAACTACGCTTTTAGAACAGAATGATGATCACAAGAAACAAGTCCTCACATGTTCTGAGCTTTCTGTTAAGTCATAAAAACTTTTCAACTTTATCTGACATTATTTTATTTAGACCGTCTTTTAATACAAATGGCATTTTTCATGGCTGCTCCTAGCACAGGGAGAGAGCATTCATTGTGTCAAGACTGCAAAGGCTGAAAAAGCCAAGCAGAAACTTTTGTGTAGCTATTGTCCTCTCAGAAACATTTTAGATGCAAACTCTTAAATTCAGAATTACTCTTAGCACTTCCACTCTTCAGTTCTTCTAATTAAACTATTCTTAGCTATTAAGGAGTTGAGTTCTGGTAAACTGCAACTAGTCTGTATGTCTTCCTAAAATTTTTTTCCCTTCCTTGCCCACTTACCTCTAAAATGTAACAAGCCTATTCTATTTTCTCCATTACTGTCCTTTCTTCCCTATGTCTTTCTACTGACATCTAAAACATGGACAAAAATCTAAGAAATAGTACTGTCTGTTTCTACTTGTTCTCTGTTTATGTTAAGTAACGAGATTTTACTATAGCCTTTTCTCACCACTTTTCTAGTCTGAAAAAAATAAATTTAAATCTTCAATGATAATCAGTGGTAAGAGGGTAGTATTTACAAGTTAATCAATAAATTTTGGGGGCATCCTACTTGGACCATGAAGGTTTTAAAAGCACAAAAAAAGAAAAAAAATCAAATAAAGATATCCTTTAGATTACTATTAGAACAGAGCACAGACTAACCGACTTGATTCTGTTCAAATAGAAAAATCACTTCCATGTTTCCATTATTTTAAACAGTACAGGAAAGAGGTTCTCAAAGAACAAATTTTAATACAGGACTTCCACAATTTCATCACTACTTACTCTGCAGTGGGACCTGCTTACAGGTTGCTGCTGAACGCATCCAAAGGAGGCTGGACCATGCAGTTCTAAGAGACATTGCCATGGTGACAGCAGAGAGGAAACCAGTCCTGGACAAGACGGAACTCAAAGAACTTTTTCTCTGCAGAACACCCTCTGAAAGAAACCAGTTTTGTAACTATTCAGGATACCAAAGATTAACAATAAAATTTCTTGAACATCTTAAGGAAAAAAATTGTGCAACATAATTCTTGATTGTCAATTGTTTAGAAATCCTTATCACTTAAGATAATGGTATCTGTCTCCTTAACAGTCAAAAATAGCACAAGACTTTATTTACTGAGAGGGTGTCTTTGAAGTTTCAACTTTAAAAAAGGCTTCCACGCCTGTGCCTTCTCACAGGCTTTTCTACTGTACTTGCCCACCTAAAATTTACAACCTTCCTTCTGCACACTCAATATAATTACTCATGAAATATGCTTTTCTTGTTAACAATGCAAATATCATCACCCGGTACAAAACCAGAAATACTTATAAACTACACCTCCCGTAGTTAAAAAACTCTCTAAATGCAGTTAATCAGTTTCATCCATCTCAGCAATACACCTGAAAACTCAGAAACACCATTGAGAACACCTTAAATGTTACCCAAAATTTCACAGAAGCAGGACACCTTATGTTTTCACTGTCTACTGAAAAAAAATAATTGCTTCAAATAGAAACTTATAATGAAACCAATAAAAACGTAACTGTAAACAGTTTAAAGACATACACATTTTAAAAAAAGACACAAAACCAAACAAAAAACCTAAGAACCTTTTAAAAGTACTTCATATTTTGGGTTACAGAACATCACCAGAAACGTGCATTTTCCAATTTCGACATATATTTATTCAGCATTCTTTTTATCTCTGCCAATGCTGCTGAAGTTAAGGGAGCACCAACACCTACAGAACTGCTCATATCCTGCCCTCTGAAGCTCCTTGACAAAAAGGGCGCGAGGAACGCGGCGGATCTCGGTCCAAAGACGGGGGACAGGCACCTGGCAGGGGTCAGCCCGTTCCCGGCCCCACTGCAAGGACCGCTCCGGTTTGAATGGGAACAGTCCCACGCCTGAGACAGCGCACAGGAAACTCCGGCGCGTGTGCCAGCAACACGCGGGAGCACGAAACCCGAGGCTTAGAACTAAAGAAGATATTTAGCACTACCAACAAACCCAGTCACTAATCCGTCAAAGCAAGCAAAAATGTACCCGTTACAAAAGTCCTGAGCTTGCCGCACAGGGTTCAGCCCCCCCGAACGTAGGCAGAGTCCCTCCGGCCTTGCCCGGCGCTCCCCCGCGGGCACCGCCGGCCCCCACCAGCCCCGCCGGCGGAAGCGGCGCCGCGCGCCCGTTCCGGCTCCGGCGGCGGCTCGGCCCGCGGCACGCCGGGACTCGTAGTGCGGGCGGCGAGGGGGCACCGGCACCGCCTCCGCCCGCCTCCCCTCCGCCCTCAGCGCTGCTCCGGCACCGGTGACAAGCCCTTGATAGTAATATGGATGCGGAAAGGGCTAGGCCGGGCCGTGCCTGGCCGGGCGGGGGAGCAAGCGGACACGCGAATACGTATTCACGGAATCAGTTAGGTTGGAAAAGACCTCTGAGATCACCCAGTCCAATATTTGACCCACCTTTGTACACCTTGACACCTAGGCCGTGTATGCGCCATGTCCGGTCGCTTCTTGAACACCTCCACTGATGGTCACTCCACCAGCTCGCTGGGGAACCTGTCCCAATGTTTAACAGTCCTTCCTGTGGAGGAATTCCTCATGATGTCCAACCTGAACCTCCCCTGGCTTGAGTCTGCTGCCTCTTGTGCTGCTGTCCACAAGAACCCAGATTCAGTAGCCGGTGTGCAGTAAGCCAGTAATTAGCCACTGTGGGCAGCACTGTCACAGGTTGTCCAACCCCCACCTCATTACAATCTCTTTTCAGGTAGTCGTAGAGAATGAAGGGACCCCCCGAGCCTCCTCCAGGCTAAACACCCCCAGCTCCCTCAGCCGCTCCTCATGGGACCCTTGGTCAAACACTGACTGCTCACTCTGGTGGTCCCTGTGCTGGGAGAGTCTTGGGAGCTCAAACCCACAGTGGAGGCGCTGAGGCAACCTCGGCATTGGCAGCAGTTGTTCAGTGAGGGAGGGGGCACAACGCCCCAGCAACAGGCAGCAGTGCACCTGCCGGTCCTGGGAATGTGCCAGCGTGCCATAGTCTTATATTAGCTGCAAAATAACCCCCTCTAATCCCATCATTCGAAGGGACATCTCTAACATTATTGGTTATTTCACAAGCTTGCAAGCATAGCCTGCTTGCTTTACAGGTTAAATTACACAGTGGCTGCAGCAGCTTTCTCTGTTCAGCCAGCCAGATCTTCACAGTACCTGTAAGGACCTTCCACAGGGAAGGCCTGTGGATTTTATTTAGATGAAATTGCATGTTTCCAATAGTCAAGGCATACAGAAAACTCACCTGAATGTCTCAGGCCCACTGCTGCTCTGGGGCTACCTGCTGAACTTCTTTCATAGACTGAATCACACAGCATTTCAGAGACATGGTTATATTTACCCAACATTGATAAAAGACAAGAAGAAAAATCAATTGTCTGACCTGCTGCTCTAGTATCTGGATTGGCTCCAGCACTTTAGGCATTTACACATCCACAAAGCCTCTAAGTCACATCAGCAGACTGTGTCTCCATTCCTGTCACAGCATTACCCTTTTGGAGACTCTTGGTTAGTGTCTCCTGAAAGGTGGCAACCTCTTCCAGAAAGCTTCCTACGATTGCATCTTTTCTGGTCATTGACTGTGATACTGCAATTTCATGTTGTCATCAGTGAAAGCTTCACAATTTCAGCAATTTTTAACTTTGGTCTGTAGTTGCAGAGTTGTAGTTACACTGATACCTTCCAGCAGTATAGCAGAAGTATAGCCAGAAATCAATAGTCAAGAGTTCATCACTCCCAGTAGTGCTGACAAACGTTTCTTCTGGAGTATTTTTCTATACGAAGGAAGATGGAAGACCTCCTTTTTGGGGCTCCCTGCAATATTAGATTCATTACACCACAGAAAAAGGGGGCAGAGATGGGCCAAAATGTTTTACATTCTACTTAGAGAAATGCAACCAAGGTGAGAAATCACAGCTCCACTACAGAACTCCTCCAGATTTGTGGAGATAAACTCACTTTGTAATTCCAGCAAGTTTCTGTGTGCAGGTACAGAGGCATCTGATCTGGGCTCATGCACCAAACTGAAGCAACACAGTTCTATCTATCTATTTTCTGCTGAGTACTAGCTCATGATTCCCACAAGGAAATCCTTGTACTGTACAGGATGAGGGCAGCATCCTATACAGTGAAGCAATCATCCAATACAAGCAAGACAGTGGTTCTACTGATGGACAAATAAAACACTTTGAGGATTTTAAACTCAAGGACAGTGCTGAAAAAATAAAACGTCAATAAACTGTCTGAAACAAGTGCACTCAGGAAATTAAAAGAAATAAATTAATTTTCATTTAAAGAGTGAGCTTCAGGAATATCTTGTCCATAGGCATAGAGGGGTAAACAGAGTTATTTCAAAGTCAGTCTTTTCAGGAGCAGTTTGTGACAATGTGGGAACTGCTCAGGATTCCTGACTTTCTCCTGGTCAGCTGCAGTGTGACACACCTGTATGCAAATGCAATGTGTGCTACTTGTGAGTGTTTGTGTGCGAACCTCTGCCAAGTACATTTGGCCTTCATTTCTTCCTAGGAAATACTAAGTAAAATTAAGGCTTCTCTGACTTTTCTTGAAGATGCTTATGATTTAATTGTCATAGCTTCTTCAAAAGATTGCCTAAACTCAGGGATGATGATGACTGTGGTTGACAACTCTGATTCTTAGCTGTTTTCTCAAAAGGACATTGTTCACCCATGCAGGAGATAAAAATTCTTTGCTGTGCATTGGAAAACTTGAAATGAACTCCCTTCACAACTGAAGACCACTGTAAATTTCACCTGTTTCTTTCTCCAGTGCAAGATGCTTTTAAAAAATCTTCTCTATATGGAGCTGCAACTCCTAAAAAAAATTAAAAACCTCCCTAGCCCCTTAGAAATTGTCTCCCAATACAAAACACTAAAACTTGATACGCTTAAGTATACCAGTCATGATTACAATATAAGACTTCTGTGGTGCTCCTATGTTACTGTTTCCTACATCATTTCATTGCTTTAATAAAGACAATTTTTTACTCTTCAGTGCCATTTGTACTTCCTGAGGACTGCATACAGACACACAGTTGTAGATATGCGTGCTCTCCTCGGACACAAGTTTGAAAAAGTAGAGTTTCCAGCGTTCCTGATGAACGTGACCAACAAGTCTCCTAATGGTGGGATATTATAGGCTGGTGGCATTGAGTTGTTAATGGCTAAGAAGCTAATTCATTAACGAGATTGTAAAGATCAACAAAAGCTTTAATTTGAAGCTACAGTCTGTACAGCTTGTTTTCAATAACATACTTTTTTCTGTAAGGAATTTATTCTGGAAATGTGTGCTTTTAGAACATCCCTGTAATGACACATCTTGTAACTTAAATCCTAGTTCTGAAAAGTTGCAATTGAAGGTACTACAGAACTATTATTTTTATTTTTTAAAAGCTGAACCACATACCCTGTTAGGCTTCCAGGCTATTTTGAGGCAGTTTCTATAAAAAGATTTTTAGGAGATAGTAGATGAGGTCTACCCCCTCCCTGACGCATAATGTTCTGCAAGTGTATTCTTAGCAGCATGTTCTGACAGATTACAGCTTTCTAGAGGGAGATGGGAATTGCTTTAGGGTGGCTCAGAAGCGTGACTACACACTTCTCCAGCATGTCTGGAGATGGGGTTATTAATAACTGCCAAGGCCCTTGCCTGCCTCAGCAGCTTGTAGACAGCAAAGGGGAGAGTCGCTCAGTCTGTATTCGCTCAACAGGAAGATTGTTCTTTCCCTTACCTCTGGAGATACTATGGAGGCACTACTGCTGAGTTCCAGACCTCTGGGACTTCATGTCTCTGGAAACCTGGGAAGTTTTGTTTCTAGGTTACTCTCTTGCTGAAGATAAACCATCAATCTGCTCTTACTCCAACAGTCAATTACAAACTTCTCCAGGAAATGTTTCAACTGATCAGATGGCTGAGCTATAGTTAGGCTGCAGATGCTATGTAGTGATGAGGGGAGGACTATGTTGGTTGGCTCTGTTTTAGAAGAACAAATTTATAAATCAGAGATATCATCTGCACTGGTGTGGGTTTTGTGTGAGCAGTTGCACACACACACACACACAGAGACACATACATAGCCCTTCTGAGAAATGGAAAATTAGGACTTGGCTGTTGCAGGTCTTTTGCTGTAGTGGCATATTTAGGAACTTGCTTCTTGGGAAAATCATTCAGGCTAGATCATTGGCAAATTGAATATAATACACATTTATTGTTTTCATAGAAACCACAAAGTTTCAAAATATTCCTAGGAATAAGCATTTGGCTTACTTTAATTTCCTTTTAAACTGGCAAGGTACTACACAGTCATACCTGGAAGTAGACCTGAATTTGTGAATGGATGGATTTCATTGCAAAGGTTGTGTCTTAACAATGGGGATGGATGAGTCTCCACTCCTGAAATGCTGTCTCTTAATTTCTGTGAGGTTATCCTATAAATGTAGAAATCAAATTTCTAATGAAACACTGTAGTTTAGTTATGGTCTTAATTCTCAAATTTTCTCAAGTTATGTTGAAGACAGACATTTCTGTTTTAAGTCATTCTGTAAACACCCAGAGTAAACATCAAGGCTTATGTCAGTAGGCCCTCTTTATTCGTTGGCATATCTCACACCATCTCATCACTGTTCCATCCTGTTACTGATAAGGAAGAAGCTGCAACTGTAAATAACAGATGACAAAACTACAGTGCCTCAGCAGTCATATGCAGCCTAAATAATTTGTGTTCCTGTTGATTATCATAGTTCAAGGAAACAACAATGTCTCTATTCAGGCAGCCACTTAATGAAAAAAAATCAAAAATTATTTGCTACAATGAAGGCTCCTACTCATAGCATCCCATTATGATGTTCTAAGTTGGTAAAACATTTAACTGGTGGGGTTTTTGTCTTCTCTCAGTACAGTTTCACCCAGTCTTCCAGTTCAGATAATTCTGAAATTGTCCAATGACACTTTAAATTACTGCTAAATGAAAAACACTGCACTTTTGTGCCTCAGTTTCCCCCTTTGTACATAGGCATCATAGCAACTCTTGTGACATTACTCTGGGATTTACTGAATATTTTTAATATAAGTTTGGATATTACTTTGAATATGCATTCTGTATGTGTACATACATCCATCTGGTTTTTGCTGTAGAACAGATTTTCTATAATGCTTGGCAAAAATATAGAAATGCTTTTATGCAAAAATAAAGAATCTGGGGTTTGAAAGAGAGTTGTAATTACAGGAAAACTTCTATAAGATTGCAAAGAGGGCTAGGAGGAGGAAATAAGATTAGTCAGCCACAGGCTCAGCTGGCCTGGATGCACCCACTCAGTGAGTAATTTGATGGTAATTCGATGACAGCGGAAGCTGTCACAGGAAGATGGTCAGCAGCTGTATTGAAGTGTTCTGGGTGTATTAATTGCCTAATTACAATTACTTCTTTACCTTCCCTGCCTATAGTAGCGTTATAGAACACTTTGTTGGTGAATAAGGTGGTTGCTGACTTTGTTTTTGGAACCACTGCAATCCCGGCAATGGTGTGATAATCACAGATTTGTGGGAGGAGTACTGCGCTCTCCATCCTGGCCTGTGCAGTGGGACAAGATCAGCTCAGCCAACAGAGCAGGTCACTGCTGCAGGAGGGGATGGTCCTACACCTGCACCATCTCACCCTGCTTCCTGCTGCTTCTCTTGTGCCAGCTCTGATGCCTCAGTGAGCTGGTCAGAAGGGTAACTTAGCTACAAAAAAAAACCCCAACAACAAAAACCCCCTATACCCCAGTGGATACTATCAACGACAAGAGTGGATCAGGAATACAGGGCAGGGAAAGGGAGCAGGACTTCAGTGCTGCCTGCAGCTTCTCCAAAAGCCTGAGGGGCATCCAAAGCTGAGTTAATTACTCATGGTTACTACAGGTACAATTTCACTCCCACTACCTTGTGGGACAGGGCCACCAGGAGCAGGCGACACAGGAACGTGTCCAGGTGCGTTTTGAATGTCTCCGAGAGGGAGACTCTACAACCTCCCAGGATAGTCTGTTCCGGCGCTCTGCCACCCTCAACCTCAAGAAGTTCTTCCTCGTGTTGAGATGGAACTTGTGTTTTAGTTTATGGCCATTGCTCTTAGTTCTGTCACTGGCCACCACTGAAAAGTCTGGCACTATTCTCTTGATATCCACCTTTGAAATATTTTTATGTATTGATGAGATCCCTTCTCAGCCTTTTCTTCTCTAGACTAAACAGGCCCAGCTCCCTCAGTCTCTCCTCGTCAGAGAGATGTGCCAGACCCCTCATCACCTTTGTGGCCCTATGCTAGACTCCATCAGTAGCTCCTTATCTTTTAGGTACTGATGTTCGAAGATATCTTTGAGACAGGTTCAGGGACGGGCAGACGTTTCGCGCTGACATCGCACGGCCCCACCAACGACGGCGCTGACCCCGCACGCCGATCCCTTTATCCTACATTTCCCGGCGTCACGCGCGCAGGGCGGTGCCACAGGAAGCGCGGCGCGGGTCTTTCCGGCCGTGCGCGCGCCCCGAGCGGAGGCGCGCCCCGAGCCTGCACCGACGAGACAAGATGGCCGGGCTGCCCCGCAGGATCATCAAGGTACGGCCGCGCGCCCTGCCCGCCGCGCGCCGCTCCGCCGTGCCCCGCCGGGAGCGCCGGGCGCGCCGGGCCGGGGTCCCGCGCCGAGGGCAGCGCTGCGCCGCGCCGGGCGCCGCTTCCGGTGCCCGGGAGCAGGGCCGCGCTAGGGCAGGGCCGCCTCCCCGGCCTCCTCCCGCCCCTGCCGGCCGAGGGGCGCCTCGCTGCCGTCCCGCCCGCGCCCCCGCCGCTTCCCGCCGCCGCCGCGGGGGCCCTCGCCCGCTGTGTCGGCGTGCGCGGGCGGCGGGAGCGGCCGGGCCCTCCCGGCGGGCGCGGGCCCGCGCCCTTTGCGGGGATCGCCCGGGCGGCGGCGGTGCCCCACGGCCCCCGGTGCTGCCGAGCGCTGGTGTCTGCGCACCCTTTGGGGTCCGGAGCTCGAAAGACACTGGGCACACCCCCCTCTGTCTTCTGCCCGCCCTGCGGCTCCTCACCGGGGTCTTCCGCCAGGCCCCGGCTTCCCGGCGCAGCTGTCGGCGTGCTTGGGCCGGGGGAGGGCGGCGGTGGCGCCGTGCTCGGCTTCCTACTGTGCGGTGAGGGCCAAGCCGCAGCGAGCAGTAAGCCTGGGCCACAGGGACATTGGCACCTGTGGTACACGCTGGGACAGCCTGGTTACTGCTACGCTTGCTCGGAGCTGCCGGCCCTTACCCTGTTAACTTGTCGTGGTGGCCGTTCGGTATCATGTTTCGACTTTGATTTGCCCAGCTTTGCAAGGGCTCTTGACTTTGGGGTACTTTCAGCAGATCCTCCGAATTCAGTTCCAGCTGAAGACATAAGTAATTTGGAGTCACTTACTGGAGATACAGGTAGCTGGCTTGCAGGCTATCAAAACATAGCTCGGTCCTGTAGCTCACGTGGTTGCTCCTGCTGCACTGCTGTCTCCTACTCAATTTGTAATGGTGTGAAATGAAGCCCTCGAATGGGTGATCATTCTCTTTACAAAAGTTATTAAGTGATTCCATTAAGGTTCGTTAGCCCTCACAGGAAATGACAGCATCCTCATACCTTATTACAGTGAATGGATTTTAGTTTTTAGCACTGTGAAACTCTCTCAGTTGGTAACCATTGTAAATAAATGAATTTAGAAAGTGTTAAATAGTGGATAAAAAAATACAATTATTTTGTCTAAGAAGTCAAGTTATCAAGTAGGTGGTAGAGATGATGAGGTAAAATAGGGCAGAAGTAGCATTTATCTTCTGTGAAACACAGCTAAACGACGGTTAGTGCTCAGAATTGCAAGTAGTAAAAATAAAGAAGACCAATCTTACAGATTTTGACGCCTAGCCAGCTGCCTGAATGCACAGCATGCTAATCTGAATGTATTTCAGGTGTGATAGGGAACAGTGATTCATAACACAGTGGAACTGGTATTTATCACAGAGTTGCAGTAAGAGCTCCGTCATGAGGCTGGTGTCTGCGTTAAATTTTCATTGCTCTTGACACGTCTCCAGAATACAACAGGGAAGTGCACCCACTTATGCCGGTGCATAAAAATTTTGTTCTTGGTACTTTTGTTTTCTTCGTGCTTTTCTAGAAAAAAAACACTGGCAAAATTTACGCAACTCACTTCAAAGATGTGTGGTGATGTGGGACTGTTTCTTTTCTTCCTCGAGAAGAAAGGTGGAGGGCTAAAGAGAGTCTTAGAAACTCCAGATTTTCTATGAAGGATCCCCCTTAGACATATGGTGGCTTGTGTATTTCCATGTGTGCATTGGAAGTTGTCTGCAGCCAGCCTAGAGTTATTAAATCTTGGCTTGCTTGTGTTAGATGATCAGCTCTTCAGCTCCTGTGCTGTGCGTGCCTTAGGTTGCCACATGTGTGTATGATCTAGGACTTGAGTCTGATTAGTTACTACAGCCTCAAAAATCTGCAAAGTCATATCTTGAAATACCACAGCTGCAGAGGTGCAGTCTCGGAAATATGCCTGCTAAAGTCTTCAGGAGTCTTGAGTGAGAATTGTCATGCCAATTCTGACTTTAGTGTTAAATTTCCTATTTTGGATACCTTGGAGAGAGGGGAGGGAGTGAACTCAGTTGCTAGTGAGAATTTGAAAGATCAGGAAAAGAAATGGAAGTGAGAGATAGGAAAGAGCTGAGTAACGGTAAAATAATTCCAGTAAAGAAAATTAAATCTTCATGCTATACACAGTAATAAATTTCATGATAAATAAATGGCGTAGGTTACTTTTAGGAAAAGATCTTCTCCCTTTTTGCCACATGCACCCTTTGTGTTGTCATCCAGAAGAGACCATCGATGGCTCCTTGGAGCTAGGAGAGTGTTTGGACTGTAATGAAGTCCTGAGCCTGGCTGGCCGCTCCAAATGCAGTTGGCATTCCCTGCCTTGAGCGACTGCTGGCAGATGGCCGGGTTCTCAGGTTGACTTGCAGCCCTGTGCCCCTCAGCCTGCGTCTTTGCTATGCGCAGGCTGTCATCCAGCCCAGGAGGAGGGCAGGAGCTCTCCTTGCAGTGGCAAGAGCTCTGTTTGTTTCCAATACTTTCTTCAAATGCAATGAAAAGGTGACAGTATGGGTGTTGTAAACCAGTTGTTGCAGAGGACACAGAATTATTTCCAATTTGCTGTCCTCAGATTACTTAGAAATGGACTTTATTAAAGTGTGTGTGGGAATGGTCTGTACGTTTGAAAGATGACTTGCTTTAGAATTATGACTGTTAGCACATTACAAATGGGGAGTAGAAGACATTGATGTAGTTTTGAATCTTTAAAGATGTAATCAGAATTGGACAACCTCGTGTCTTGTGAATAGAGAAGAGGTATTTTTGTTTTCTTCAGAAGTTCAACACCAGAGGTCCTATGAGACTCATCCTGACAAAAAAAAACCCATTAATGTAAGATAAAATGTGTTATTGGCACATTTACATAGATGTATGGTTTTTATGCTGTAAACTTCTTTCCAAAAAATGACTATTTCCAGTATTAAAAGGTGAGCCTTTGCAACAGACAATAAATAAGCCCAGTGACTTTTACTTTCAAGCACTTATTACATTGATTCTTTCCCATGTTGCAAAGTCACGTACCTCCAGTCGAGTAAGGAATTGAATTGCATCTGAATTTTTTTCTTGGCTGACATTCAATCCACCTCGTTGCTGTGTCAAGTGCAGTCAGAGTATGTGAATGGAATGGATAATATTGCCCCATATCATCTTTTAAAGTGCTTTTTTCCCTGCTGTTTTCATTGCTGCAGTGATCTCATCATTCATGATTTGATGCACAGGTCTCTAAGTTGACTGTAGCCAGTTGTTATTAGTGCTTCTGATACAATCACTGCAGCTGCTCCTATCACGAAGAAGTAGCTGAGGCTAATTCAGATTTTTTTCTAATGAATTTATCAGTGTTAAATTACAGAGGCTTTGATTTCCTCCCCTGCACGATACTGTGGTATTGTCTGAGATACGCATTCCTTGCTATTTACCATGTGAAGCTATTTCCATTATCTGCAGTGAACTCCTGCTTCCTGTATTTTTTGAAACTCTTGGAATGGTTGGATTGCTAGCTACAAAATGCTGCTTCAAAATGTAAAATTTCTGGGAGGTTTTATAGAGGTTCTGTGTGTGTGTGTGATGCTAGGCGCTTAGAGCATTCTATAGCAGAGGTCAGTATAATCAGCCTTATATATTTGAGGGTTTTTTTCTAATATAAATCAGGCATCTAGTCTGCAACTGGAACTTTCTAGAAGTTCTTTAGAAGTGTTACTGGCATCCAACTTGAAGTTTCTTGATTTTTCTTGAAAGCTTTGGATTTCTGAGGCATGGACTTCTGTCTCCACATGAAAATTTAAGTCACTGCTACTTTTTGATTTCTGTGGCATGTCTGATGACTTTTTTATTTCCTGAATAAAAAAAAACCCAAAACAAAACAAAGACTCAAGGTAAACCTAATACCTTTTTGTGGTGTTTTGTATTTCTTTGCATTGTGGTTAGGCACAGAAAACATTACTTCTGAAGAATGCTGTTCCTTGAAGTTTATCTGAGGTTGTAATGTCTCTTTGCATCTTGTATGCCATTTGAATCTTGTGGATAACTTAAAATTTGATAGAAGGGTGAAAATTTTGGGAATTTTTTGCTCTTCTTAAAACCATCTTCTCCCTGCTCCTGTCTCCCCCTTCCCCTCCAAGTGCAGAAAGATAGTACATGTGCTGTTTTGCAACCCTCACTGAGCCTTCTTGCCAGGTGACCGATATGGTCTGGGCTGGCTGGGATAGTGGGAGGAGTGTACAGGCAGGTATTGGGAGCCTGAAGCTTGGCAGGACAGATGCTTTGTGCAGGTAGGGGAGAGAAGCTGAGAAGGCTCAGGGCCAGAGGATAAGAAAACCTCCCAGTTAGGTCTAGTCAAAAAGAAAATGTGGTGTCTTAATAACAGCCCTTCAGAGGGCACTGGTAACTTTTCACAACCTTTTCCTTAAAAAAGCTTTCAGGAGACCCTGTAGAATAAAAACTGAGAAAAACCTGAGGAAATAACCCAGATGGAGGCAATAATCCTGTTTTGACCATCTTGTATAATAATTGAGCAATTTTGAGACACAAACCTATAGTAAACCAATGGATTTTTATTGCTTTGCGTGCAGTTTTTTTATACTGTATATGTCTGTTATGTTTAGATGGCTTTCAGAGTATCATCAAAACTTGTTTTGTATAGTAGTGCAAAACAAAATCACATTTTTTTAGTTACTTATGACTGCTAGATTAATAGTGAGAAGCAAGTTGCAAATTTTGCCATAGATGGTGTGGGGGATTGACCCTGGCTGGACACTGCTCTATCCCTCATCTGAGCAGGGGAGAGAAAGTAAAACCAAAGATTCTTGGGTCAAGAGAATCACAGGGAGGGATCACTTGCTCATTGCAGTTATGAGCAGAACAGACTTGACTCGGGGAAATTAATATCATTTATTACCTATCAAATCCTAGTAGGTTAATGAGAAATGAAACCTAAATTTTAAAACACCTTCCCCCCTGCCTCACCCTTCTTCCTGGGCTCAGCTTCATTCCTGATTTTCATCTCTCCTACCCCCCAGCAGTGCAGGAGAATGGGAAGTGGGGGTTGTGTTCAGTGCATCACACGTTTTCACTGTTGCTCTATTCCTCCTCCACTGTGGATCCTTTCCACAGGGTGCAGTCCTTCGGGAGCAGACTGCTTCAGTGTGGATCACAAGTTCACACCACATGGGTCGCACGTGCCAGCAAACCTGCTCCAGCATGGGCTTCTCTCTCACCAGGACCTCCCAGGAGCTTGCTCCACTGTAGGCTTCCCATGGAGTCACAGTCTCCTATGGGCGCATCCTCGTGCTCTAGCATGGGGTCATCCATGGGCTGCAGGGGGACAGCCTGTGTTTGTCATCATGGGCTGCGGGGCAATCTCTGCCCCCACACCTGGAGCACCTCCTCCCTCTCCTTCTGCACTGACCTTGGTGTCTGCAGAGTTGCTCTTCTCACATAATCTCTTTTCTTTGTCTGCTGCTGCACAGATTGTGGGTTTTTTACCTTTCTTAAATATATTACCTCAGAGGTGCTACCACCATTGCTGATGGGCTCAGCCTTGGCCAGGGGCAGATCTATCTTGGAGCCGGCTGCCACTGGCTCAGTTGGACATTGGGAAGCTTCTGGCAGCTTCTCACAGAAGCACCTCAGTGGGCCTGCCCCACTACCAGATCCTTGCCATGCAAACCCAGTATAGATGGCATTTGGACAGAAGCGCAGTATGGATTACTGTTTGCATTAACCACACTTGGATTGTTGACTCTGCACCATATATGAATGCAGGCCTCCAGTGCAAGTGTGCTCCATCTGTGTAACTGCAGGGGGGGTTTACACTCTTAGCTTAGTGAATTCAGTTATGCCTTACTTTACAATAGCTGGGGATGCACCGTGGAAAGCTCTATCTGTGCTATCACATAGATAATCCTTTAGGAATTTGCATAGGATCTCAGATTCACAGTTCCAAAATCCTGTAATCTGCTGTGGAAAAGTTGAGAATGAGGTCATTCTCGGGGGAGGTGCTGCTGACCTTAAAATGCCCCTCTTCGTGTTACTGCTTGGCTACAAGGTCTTCTTCCAAGAGTGGGTAGTTTCTGGTTGTTTTTTTTTTTTCCCTCGGGGAAGGCACTGTTACTTGGAATACATTTGTGTTCATCTCATTGCAAGTGGTTTTGCAGTGGTTAAAATTGTGTGGTCATGGGATTTAGAGAGCCAGAAGTGTGTGAGAGGATTGTGAGCAATCCAGAGTTCATTCACAGTGCTTGTTTAGCAGAGCTGTAGTATCAATTTGTCGGACAACTGTCTGTATGTTGAGTGCTAGATAACGTTTTCTAAATCTGCTGTACCACTGTTTTATTCTTTTTTTTTTTTTTTTTTTTTTTTTTTTTTTTTTTTTTTTTTTTACAGCTGATGCCTAGACATGTCAACACTTTGAACGTGTTCTCTTGCCTTTTTTTTGGGAGGTGGTGTTGGATACAGTTGGGGCTAGTGATGGAGCCTGGGAATCTGCAGGGTGGTAGAAGCGTTAATGTACAAGAGACAGTAGCCAGAATGAGTCCTGGAAGTGGGGGCATGTGGAATGCTGACTCTTGGGGATTATATGGCAGGGAAGAGAACTCATGTGGAGGCTGGCTTTTGTGAACCAAAGTGTAGTCTCCTATTTATGATGTCTGACCCTTGCTTTACAGTTTAATGGGCTTTGCTGCTAATTCTTTTTTTCTTTGTTCTAAAAGGTAATGTTATTTTCAGATTTTCTTCAATGAAGTTGTTTTACAGTGATATAATTTTAATGTAAGCATTTTGAAATCTCTCTGACAATGCGACATCTACTTAGGTAATCAATTTGTTTTCAGTAATGCTGGTTACAGCTGGTTCTTTACATAGTTGTAGCTAGTGAATTGATAGACCCTAGAAGAATTTGGGCCAAAATGTGATGTAATGCAATACTAAGTTTTGAATTAAATCTTTGTGGTTTTCTGAGGCAGCTTTACCCCCCCTATATGTAGAAGACAGTTTTGACTGATAAGTTTCGTTTTTCTTATTGTCTCCCCCTCAAAAATCAAAGCAAAAATATGCATGCTTTTTTACGTTCTTGTGTGCAATTTATCACTCCTCAGTGAAGGAGATCGGTGTGATCTTCCCCTTTATTGCAGTCAAAAAGGAAAGAATTGTCATTTGGCAAGTAATTTTAACTTGTCACTGTGCCAATATAGTGCTTTAACTAAAGCCTTAATTTTCTATTTCATACCCCAAAATTAATCTGGACTATTGGATGTAGTTGGAAGGTTATGACATTGCTAGCTGGCAAGGGTTACCTGTGGTCAGAATGAAAGTATGAAAGAAATGTATTGTCTGTGTAGTCTGAATTGAAATGCTGAAGTTGATTGTTGTACTTCTGTTTTTTGCAGAGAGCTGCACAAAGTGAAGAAGTTACCACCTAGTGAAGTTAGCTTAACCAGAAGTTTGTGAAGTGATCAATCTGCCTCATTCTTGTAGCAGGCTCCCAGTACCTAAAGTAGGCCTACAAAAGAACTGGAGAAGGACTTTTACAAGGGCATATAGGGATAGGACAAGGGGCGTGGATTCAAACTGAAAGAGGGCAGGTTTAGATTAGATGTAAGGAGGAAATTCTTTACTGTGAAGGTGGTGAGGAACTGGAACAAGTTGGTCAGTGAAGTTGTGGATGTCCCATTCCTGAAGTGTTTAAGGCCAGGTTGGATGAGGCTCTGAGCAAGCTGACCTAGTGGAGATGTCCCTGCCCACAGCAAGAGAGTTGGACTAGGTGATCTTTAAGGTCCTTTCCAACCCAGGCTGTTCTGTGATTCTGATTCAGGTTGAGCAGCCTTACTGTATGAACAGTAAGTGCCACTGTATGTGCCACTAAGGTGAACTTAGACTGAGGAACTGATTTGGCTCAGAACTCTGCAGTAAAGGTTATTTCTTTAACCAAATCAGTTCTGTGATCTCATCTGTTATTTGACTTTGCAAACACTTGGGCTGATGAGGGAAGTATGTGGAAGGGTGACTGTTCAAATTAGCACTGCTGCTGAGAAGTTAAAGCTTCCCATTCAGGCAAACTTGCATTTTGTGAGGAAAGGAAATGGCGGAGGTAGCTACAGACATGAGTGAAGTTAATCAAGAAGGACTGAGAACCATGCTGAAATGGTGGGTAGAAAAGCAATTTGACTTAATTGTAAACTCAACAGCCAATGAAGAATGAAACAAAGGACTTCTACTCTCAATGACTAAAAATTAGTGGAACTTAGGTGTAATTAAAAAAAAAAAAAACTCTTTGATTTTTTGGTAGTGTCTTTTCATCTGTTTTAGAAATCTTCCTGGAGGATTTGGCAGCAAATGTCTGATCTCCCTTAGGAAGCAAATACTGAAATAACTGATGAGCAATCAGTTAAACTGAAAGATCTTTCTTTTTCCTCATCACATTTTCTCCCACATAAATTGTTATGTGTGATACCCTGCAAGTGGTAAGTGGTATTATTTCAACTGTAGCAGGAAATGGAGCTAGTGGTTTTAATTTTAAGTCTGTCATCTCTTTCTCAAAAATTCTTAATTTTCAGTATCATCTGTGGAGTCTGAAACTGTCTACTGCATTCTTTCTAAAAGTGGTCCTGGATACATCTCAAACACAGATTAAAAAGTACTGTGTGGTTTATGATGAGGTAGGCTGACCTTGGCCAGGTGCTCACTCAGCCACACTCTCTCCCCAACTCTGCCAGGCAGGGGGAAAAATTAAGGAAAAGCTCATGGGTCAAGACAAAGACAGAGATCATTTACTGATAATCATCATGGCAAAACAGGCTCCACTTGGGGCACATTAATTAGTTAATTTGCTTCCAGGTAAGATGGAATTAGATGGTGAGAAACAAAGACAAAATTAAAACAGCCCCTTTGCTGCCACCCTTTTCCAGTACTCAACTTGAGTCCTTCACTCCTCGCTCCCCAACTTGCCTGTCCCTGATGGATGCAAGGGGGTGGAGAATTGGGGTTTATGATTAGTCCACAACAGCTCCTCTCTGCTGTTCCTTCCTCCTCACACTTTTCCTGTGGTCCACTCCATGGGCTACAGTGTGGGTATGTGCTCCACTGTGATCCTTCATGGGCTACAGGGAATCTTTGCACCAGTGCCTGGAGCTTGTCCTTACTGTCCTTCTCTGACCTTGCTGTTCACGTTAGTTTTGCACACAAATTTTAATTTTTTTTTTTTTTACCCCTTGCTGTTCTCTCTGTGTGGTGCTGTTTTCTGTATTTCTTAAATACTTTTCCCAGGTGTGCCACCAGCTTGGCTGATGGGTTCACCCATGTCCTGTGGCATGTTTTTGGAGCTGGCTGTGTCTGGTGAGGTATAGCTCCTGGCTGTCTCACAGAGGTCACCCCTGGAGCCCCTCTACTGCCAGCAACCTGACACATACACCCTGTACATGTGCTCAGTTGGTAATTCAGTTGAATTAGATCATACCAAATACAAAAAAAAAAAAAAATGGGGCAAGCTGATGTGGATTTCTTTCAATTGGGGTGCCTTTTTAATTTTACAAGTAATGCTTCTTTTTGGCCATTTTGGGACTATTCCTGTAGTGTTTCATTGCATCCTGTTGTTCCTTTTGTAAATGGCCAGGGTTACCAAAAAGTTTGGTAACTGGCTGTTTGGAGACCTTCTCCTGTAGTACCTGTGGATGAAACTTGTCAAGGGATGTGCAGATTTTTTTCATTTGTACTGGTGGAAGATGCTTTTATCCACAGCCAGTGCCAGCTGTTCAATCGTTTCTATTGGAAGTTCCTGTCCTCTGCTGGATGGCAGCAGAGTTTTTATGTTGTCAGTCAGCATTTTTCAGATTAAAGATCTGGTTAAAAAAACCTAGCTCACTTTTCCTAAGTTGCATTGAGAATGCCGTCAGGTTGTGCTTTCTCAGTAGATTTGCGGAATGGTAATTTCTGGCAAGGTGGCAGCAATAAACACTCGTACTTGAGCTGTAATTCCTGTTGTAGATTAGGTCCACATCCATCATCTGTATTCCCTGATCTGTTCAGAATAAAGGTAGGGTTAGTTGAACCTACAAGAAAAGGTAGATACTGCCTACACTTTCTCACTGTCTGACATAGATTAGAGAGAACTTGTACCTTGCCTTGGCCTGACAGAGTTGTAGGAGTGTAATGTCTGTTGTAGTAGGTGATACAGAAGGAAAATTGCTTGACTACTGCTTAGAGAATTGAGCTAGTAAATGTGCTACTGAAAATATGAGGAAAGAATCATTCCCCTGAGACTTTGTATAATGATGTGGTATTGTGCCATTTCAGATATTTAATAGCTTTAAGACCTGCAGTGTTTTCTCTTTATGTAAGAGGCCATTATTAATGTTTTGTGGTTTGAAGTTTCAGAATAATTTTATCACAGATTTGTCAGCCTCTGAATGATATATCTCTCTTTTTAAGGTACTAGCATCAAGTTGCTAGCCATAAGGATGCTTTTCTGTAGTCTTAGTGCTATTAAAGGTTCTTAGATAACTGTTACAGATATGTGGGGTCTTTGGTGTTTAAGACTTTTATAGATGGGTGAAGACTTTTAATTTAGTAGTTTACCATCTGTTACTGAAATTAGCCTAGTTGGTAGTTAAGCTTCTTCCTTTGGAATGAGGAGGAAGGCTCTGCATTTCCTTTTTAGGTTAGTTATAGAATAGTAATCTGTTATGCTGGTATCCCACTGTGGTTAACACTGCAGTCCTAGCTCTTTAAACCAGCCCTTTCAGCAAAAGGAACCTTCTCCCATCCTTCTGAGAGCATGTGTTTGCCCCCTGATTTTTATTGGCACAATTGTTTGCATGGAACATCTGGTGCACTGCATCAGGGACTCTTCTCTCCTGAATGACTTTTTCCCTTTCTTTTCTTTTCTTCCAGATTGGGCACTTGCTGTGTTAGACCATGAGGTCAAGAGACAGCTATGCAGGCAAAAGTGAAAGTGCATAGTGGGCTGAACTGGAAAGGCACCACAAATTTAGTTTTTTCTTTCCTTTCTGCAGTGGCTATCATTTATCATCTTACAATATTCAGAGCCTGTAAGGTGGTATGATTTTTCTAAGCTACCTTTGTTCTAATGGATTTTACAAAGCTCACTAGGTGATTTCACAGCTAGTATTAAAGGATAATGTGGACCAGAAGACCATTCTGTAAAATAGTGTGTTCCTTCAATTGTAACACTCACTGAGACCACAGTGTTAGTGGACTAATAAGCAGCGTGTTTTATTTATTAAAGTAATCTGCATAGCAGTAATATTGAATGTGAAATAAGAAAACTGGAGTATCAGGAAAATGAGATGCAGGTAGCTGAATTACTAAGCAAAGCACATTTGTTGAGAGATATGGAGCTTGGATTTCTTCTCTGAGTTAGTTTGTGCTGACTTCACAGCCAAGCTCCTTTTAAATTCTAGTGGCATTCACACAGTAGCTTTAAAGGTCACATATTTTATGGGTGCTCAATATTGATTTGTTCCTAACTGTTTAGCCACGTCGCTTGGCAGGCAGTGTAAAATTTATGGTGGTTAACTATTGCCATAGCACAGGGAACAGAATTGCACTATTTTTCCAAGCAAAAAATAGTTCTCCTTTCTAAAAAGCAATGAAGAAGCTTTTAAAATAGTCTAATTCCATGCCAGAATTTCTTCCTTCAGTACTGTAGTGGTCTCTGTCAGACAGAGAAGCTTTACAGTTCAGCTGCAGTGGCTGTGCTAGGTAGGAAATGACCTTTGGGGTTTTTTTTGCAGGTACTTGCATAGGTGAGTCTTCTGATTCTGGTATTTGCTGCTTTTGTATTTTGGCACTATCTATTTGTAGTTATTTGGTCCTGCCGTAGTCTGTTGATAGCAAGCAAGATTCTGAAGTAACTTTTTGCTTTTCAAAAGGGTAGCATGCAGAAATCTTTTTAGTTGTTTTGACTAAGGCCTTGACAGATTGAGGCTTTTGTAAACACTTCTACAAGACTGAAAGTGATTTAAATAGTTTATTTCTAATGGATTCCTCCTTTGTATGCTTGCTCATAGCTCCATGTTCATTAGCAGTTATTTTCCTGTGTGTCTGTATGGAAGCATCTTCTAGGCTGTTCCGTTTACTTCCTTAAAGAAGTGCTCTGTCTTACTCTGTGTGTATGAACAAGGAGAATCCTGGTGGTTATATCTACTTTTCAGTAACCTTTTTCCCCCCTTTATCTGAAAGCAGAATAACCAAGCAATAGCTCAAAGAATGAATGAAACCTACTCTCCTGCAGATCCATCTCTCCTCATTGTGTGGCTTCTCCTAGTCTTGGCAACCTCAAAAGCTCTCACCCCTGCCTCCTGCTCTGCTGGTCTCTTCTAAAGATCACAATGCTTCCTGAGGCTTCCTATCCTCACATGTTACTGTAAAAACAGGTTGAGGGTTTCTTCCCCCTCAGGTATAATTAGTTTTCAATTTAATGTCTTCATAGAAGAATAGCTGTGCAGAATGTCAGCTACACCATCTGTCCTATCAGTATCATCTGTCACTCTGCTTCAGGCCACCTGTGTTAATAAAGAAAGCTTTGCTTTTGCTTGTCAGAACACCTTCAACACTTCTGTGTTTTCTAACCACTTAATTAAAAATAAAAGAGGGAGGGCATAAAAAGGGGGGAGGTATAACCAGTTTTGTTGTCAGATGTGTTTTTTTTCAAGTGTAGAGTGGCATGTATCTTTTTGGGTTTATGAATTTATTTTAGTCAATGGAAATTGTTACTTTATTTGGAATTGGAAAAAGTGGAGTAAATAGAGGAGTGAGAAGAAATCTCAATCTAAAAACATTGCAGAGTATGACAGATAATTGCCTATGCAGCATGGGAAACTTCACTGAAAGCTCTAGAGCTTTCAAAATATGTGCTGAAATATCTTCTGTGAAACTTCAGTATGCTAGAGGAGAGCTAATAAAAACCACTAGATAATACAATTCTGGAACTTGATGAGAGTCTGTATTCTTGTTGGAGGCAAAATTAACTGTCCTGTTGTAAAAACATTTATTGTGAGCAGCAGAACTGCAAAACCCAGTTTTCTCTGAATTTATTATTTGTCCTTTTTAGCATGTTTTGTGTCTTTCAGCTCTTTTTATCCTTATTGTCAAAGTTTTTTGCTGGGCAAGGGTGGTGTATACTTGGTTGGAATAAACTGGCCAAACAGCAGTAGTAGTATTGGAGCTGCTCATGTCTTCCCCTCCAGTAGCACTGAGCTTGGTTATCCTTAGCTACTGACAGCTTACAAAAGGTACAGAGCAGTTGAAATTGGACAAAGGGTTTAAAGGTGGTTTTGGCAGAAAAGGGGGAAGTAACAGAGTGCATAAAACTGACTTCCTCAGTTAAAAAAGTGTAAGAAAGTCTGCCCAGAAAAACCATAGGAAGTCAAGTATTGCATGTGTTCAATTGTCCCGATGAGTTAATAAAGGTGGTAAATTAGAAGTTTAATTAAAAGAAATTAAACATTCATTTATTTATTTAAATGTGTTTGAGAGACTTATTTTCATTGGGTAGCCATCCTCTGGGAATTAGAGAATAAGATCAATGTGTAGTTCAACAGTTCCTTGTTTTGTCCGTATCCCATCGTTCCCTTGTGGGTGATGTACTGGGTGGCAGGTTGTTATTTTTTGCAGTATTTTTTCTGTTTGTTTTTTGGTTTGGTTTTGTTTGTTGTTTTGGTTTTTTTAATTGGTAATGTACACTTAAAAGAATTAAAATCTATCAACAGGTAAGCTTCCTGACCAGGTGCATAGCATTGCTTGTATACTCACAATTTTTTCTCTCAAATATCACTTAGTTTTGCGAATTTTATGGCAAATCAAATTTATTTTAGTATTAGCATGTCTGTAACTGTCCATCTTACCCTGAAATCAAGTCCCTATAATCACTTTAGAATTGGGCCTAGTTGTATGTCTAAGCATTTTATATGCTTAGACCTTACAATGTAACTTTTTGATTAATTTCTCCCTTTCTGTTCCTTTTCCATGGTGTCCCCCCAAATATATTTAAGATATTATTGTTAATGTCTTCATAACTGCAGAACAATACCCTTATTTACTGTCAGAATTTAGGAGGTGTTGATATATTCAAGTACAAACATTGCACATTTGCTCAATAAAGGCATCTGTGTTCCTCGCAGTCTAACAAGCTCGTCTGTGTTATACAGTTCTAAAAAGTTGTGTTTTCTGAAGCTGGAGCTTTTGCACAAAGGCAGTGATGTGTGTTCATGGGATCGTGGCCTTTTGTTTTGAGTGTTTTGGAGAAGTTTAGCCTGGTGCTTGCTCTGCTGCAGCAGAGCCTGGCAGGTGTGAAAGATGAGTTTCAGCCAGTTCCCTCACAGGTGTTCATCCTCATTTCTGTTTGAAAACAGCTCCAATGACACTGATAGTGATGGAGCTCTGTGCACAGCGCAGGAAGCAAGGTGTGCCTCTTCGGAATTTTCATCTAATATTAATGTTCCCTAAGGGGCCCCTGTGGGCTCAGAGTAGGCACAGTACTCGAGTGGTTGTATGCAGCACAAGCACTCTTCTTGGCACCCCCTTTTTCTGGGGTGTTTTATAGCAAGGTGACCACAGTCACAGAATGAGAGGCATGAAGGGCGTTCTGAGCAGGGTGACATGCTCACGGTGGTACAGCTCCCTAGGTATTATGAAGTGCCTGCATTGAAAGAATTGTTTTTCTCATATATGGGCTTTTCTGTTGTTTACTGACAAATGGTTTTTTAGTGGCAGAATGTGCAGCTTGCAGCCAGGCACTCTCCCTCAGATCTGCTGGCAGGTAGAAGTGCTGATGCTGCTGCCAGAGAGCTGCTGATTCTGGGTTATTTTAAGCCAGGATTGGCTCCCCAGTGTGGTTACAGTCAGCATCCTGGCATAACTAGGGATGCAGTCTGGGGACTGGGGTGACTGAGGGGGAACTGGGGACTGGTGAGATCAGCCCAGCTATTGAAATATGTTATCCTTAATATTAAGAAAGAGTCTTTGAGCATGCCCATCAGAACCAAAGCCACAGTTTCCTTACAAGCATGTCTCTGGCAAAGTCCAGCTGTGAAAAAGCTTAAAAATTGGTCTTTTCCATAAGTTCCTTATTTTTAAGTTTTTAGTTGGCTCACATTAGTTTATATTTAGTATAAGACAGCTTCCTCTGCCAGAGCTGGTCTTTCACAGGCAGAGACCCAAATTGTCCCATTTACCTGAGGCAGCACTCATACTGACAGCTTGCTGAAGGAAACTGAGGATGGTTTATGTACTTACAGGGATAATCTGTAGTTTCTTCCTGACTTTTCATACTACTGAATGTAAACTATCAGAATTTGTTATGACTGCTTTTTTACACATATAGTGTACAAATAAATAGCCAGCAGAATACAAATGAGTAAGTTACAAAATTATGTGTATAATATAAATATATTCACAGAAGTAAATGTAGACAGCTCTAAGAAGCTTGGGTGGCCTTCTAGTGAGGTGTGTAAGTGGCATCTAATGTCTATACAGATAAGTAGAGCATATGTAGTTGCAACAAGGAAGCACACCAGATATATTTAGTTTTAGGTTTTCAAATATACATAGTAATAAATTCTATATTATAATTTGCAGGACCTTGACAATTCAGAGATGAGTAATTGGATTTTGGAATTAATTACCCTTCTTTATGTATTGATCGGTTTTTGTAAAATGAAGTGTTATTTAACTGTGTCAGGACAGCCATATCACTTAAATGCTGCGTACACTTATTTCTGCAAGAGTAGTGCAGCTAGGTTTGAAGAATTTATTTAGCTAAGTGGAGGTAATCTGTGTGCTTTGTGCTTGTATAGAGACTTACTGGAGAGAGGCTGGCTGTGAGTGTGTGCATACTGACAGCACAAGAGAAATGGCTCCGAACTGAGAGTGGGTTTAGATATGATGTTAAGAAGAAATTCTTTACTATGGGGGTGGTGAGGTAGTGGAACAGGTTGGGAAGAGAAATTGTGGGTGCCCCATCCTTGGAAGTGCTATTGTAGACATGTGGAATAAATATGCTGTAAAACTGAAATAATAAAATAATGTTACACCTACAAGTTGACATCTTCTGTCAGTAGAAACAGGATAATTTTTCTTTGTGAAAGCCAACACAGAAAGGTGGTGAAAAAATTAAGTGTACACAGTAAAAGCACTCTTAGAAGGAAAGAGGAAATGGGACTAAAATTGAGTGAGGAAACGAGACTTTAGCAGGGGTTTTTTGCCCGTGCCTAGTGTCCTTTTGCCCATTTTGGCCTTGGGATCTTTTTTATGAAAACTAGAATGGTGCCCATAAGACTTGTGAAGACAGGCAGCAGAGGAAAGGAAGATGTACCTGACTCGGTCTGTTTGCTCAGTGCATTAGCAGGATGGGCAGCTCTATGGTCACAGCTTGGTGCCTGAAGTAGGATTGGCAGAAGAATGGAGCAGTAAAAAAACCAGGTGTCTGTAGGACAGGGGCCTTCTCTAATTTTGCTGTTTACAGAACATCTTGACTTCCTTCTACTGTCTGTTAGGGTGACTCTAAACATGGCTGAAATTGTAGGCTGAAATTGCTCATACCAAAGCTATTTATGCATCTATATGTCTAAATATATAAAACATCCTTAAAATACACCTTTAGTGTTGCAGAAAAGTAGCGCTTTAAATTCTTGGAAGCTGGATCTGATTCCAGTATAAATATTCAGCTTAATAAACCAGTCCACTCTTGTTAAGAGTAAACCTTGAACACTTTCTGTGGGTGATTAATCCCTTGGCTCTTCATTTATGGGAGTTTTTATTTAAGGTGGAATGGGAAATGCTTTTGGTGTTTTATTTGTGGTACTCTTTAAAGTGCTTTTAAGTATATTGAGAAAAACACAGCAGCTTGGCAATAGTTCAATCAAAAGTTAAGAAAATTGAGGCAGCTGAGTTATCTATTACTGTGTGTTACAGAAACACACAGCTGGTGAGGATCTGAGAGGAGATGGGTACCAGTTTCCACAGCCTCATCTTTCTGCACGTGATGTTCTTTGACTTTAAGGAATTTAACACAGTTTCTGTGAATATAGACTAAATGAATGCTTGTTGCTTTTAAAATGGTTTGTACAGGTCATGTTTATTTTAAATGGGTTTTATTTGTTTCATTGCCTCCTTCTCTTCTAGGAAACCCAGCGCTTGCTGGCAGAGCCAGTCCCTGGGATAAAAGCAGAGCCAGATGAAAGCAACGCACGCTATTTTCATGTGGTCATCGCAGGTCCACAGGATTCCCCCTTTGAGGGTGGGACATTTAAACTTGAACTATTCCTTCCAGAAGAATATCCAATGGCAGCTCCTAAAGTACGTTTCATGACCAAAATTTACCATCCTAATGTAGACAAGCTGGGAAGAATATGTTTAGATATTTTGAAAGGTAAGTGGTACTATGTTTTCTTTCTTCTTATCATATTAAATACAGATGTTTGTAAGTTGACCCTAAAAAGAGTTTTCTTGTGTTTAAAGAATATTCTTCTTTAATCTGTAAAAACTTGCTATTTCTGTAGACTGTGGTGAATATGATGTTTCATAGTGCTATAAATGTTTCTTCAGATAAATGGTCCCCAGCTTTGCAGATTCGTACAGTTCTGCTATCAATCCAGGCTTTGTTAAGTGCTCCCAATCCAGATGATCCACTAGCAAATGATGTAGCTGAGCAATGGAAGACCAATGAAGCCCAAGCCATAGAAACAGGTGATGTATCTTCTAACTTTTTTTTTTCCCTAGTTTTAGGAATGGCTTACTGCTCATTGCCTGGGGTATGTAAAGCCTGACCTCTAGTTTTATGTCTGCAACTTGAAGGAACAAAAACTTACTGCATACAGTCATAGTCCAGGTGCCCTGAATGTGCCTGAAGTGGTCTGTTTTTAAGTCTGCAAGGCTTGATAGAAGAAGAATCTCTCTTGATCTGTTTTATCTTGAATTTTGGTGGTCCTAATTTGCTAGTCTGTCTAATTTGGAGTTCCGGTAAAATGAAGGAGCATTCTATTGCTTGTCCTCTACAGCTTAAGGAATGGATTAACAGGTTCTGGAAAGTACATCTCTGATATTGCATCTGTTGCAGGCTACGGTGGAATGGAAGAGTTGCTATGTTATGCCTGTTCACTTTTGAATCCACTACTGTCAGACTGCTTCTATAATATATAAAAGTTGACAGCTGCTGGAACTCAAAATTGCACTTTAAAATCTGGGAACTGATACATTTTGTGTGCTTGCAGCAGTGGTATCAAAGAGATCTTTATGAATTTAAAATGACTTTAATCAAGCCTGAAAACTGCATCTTTTCTTAAATGTGTTTCTTTTTCTTTACAGCCAGAGCATGGACTAGGCTATATGCCATGAATAATATTTAAATGCGCTTTGAACATCAAGTGTGCATCACTTCTCCTGTTCTGCCAAGACCTCTTCCTTTTTTTGTTTGCATTTAATGGACACAGTCTTAGAAACATTACAGAATAAAAGCCCAGACATCTTCAGTCCTTTGGTGATTAAATGCACATTAGCAAATCTGTGTCTTGTCCTAATTCACTATTGTACCGCATGAGCAGAGGCTAGAAGTATCATCTGGATTGTTGTGAAATTGTTTGAAAGCAGCAGCACATCTCTGCTTTTAATCATTTTTCCCGTCATGGTTTAAGTATAAGCACTGTGAATGAAGGTAGGCAGGGTTAGCTGCGGGGCTTTTTGTTTTAATTTTGTGGGCTCCTCCTCCCTTTTTATGGTGATGCTAATTGCATTGGTAAAAGCAGCTAACCAGTTATATTTTAGAATATACCCTCTAGCCCAGTCTAACTTAGACGCTGTAGATGGACAAGCTTCATTGTTTGAACAAAAAACGGGAACATTAAACATCCATCACCTTCACTAATACTATAGTGATTCTGCTGTCAAGTGTAGAAAAATCCCTCCAAGAAAAAGCTTGTGACCATTTTGTATGGCTTGTCTGGAAAATCTCCTGTAAATCTTATGTTTTAGTAAAATATTTTTTGTTATTCTACTTTGCCTTTGTATAGTTTATTTTGCTGTGTTTTCATTTCTCTGTGACAATCGTATTTGAAAAAATTGAGTCCAGAATTGACAATTTTTCTTCACCAGTCTGACAGATTTAACAGTAAAGAGGGGGAATTCACAAGTTTGTTTTTTTTTGTTTTTTGTGGGTTTTAATTTGTTTTTCTTCATCTGTTTCCTGACTTTTTTTATTAGTTTATGTGGGTGACCTTTAGTATGGAGTTGCATTTGGAGTGACTTTTAGAAACAAGTCTCTGATGGAACAGCTGTAACCTTAATTTTAGTAATGCATCGATGTGTGTTTTCATGGACATAACCAGAATGAAGTAGGAGGTTGAGAGCAAACAACAGCACTAATTATGAGTATCTGCATAGCAGCACGGTTTTCTAACTTCTTTAATTCCTGCCCTCTGTTAACTTGAAATTCCAGTGTGTAGAACCACTGTTAGAGCCAGCCTGTGTATTGACTGATGTCTGCTTAGCCACTTACAGCGACTCATACCCTGGTTTTTCTCTACAAGCCTTATTAAGCTACTTGCTTGAGCAACTGGTCAGCTTAAATAGCAACAAAGCTTCTTTATTGGAGAGAAGGAAAGTGATGAAAAAATTCCTTCTCATCCTTGATTTTTGTGTATGCATCCTGTCTAGGAGTCTAGTATCTTTTCTGGGAACCCATCTGATTGCTTCCCTTCATTTCTTGTATCTGTTCTCTTCCTTTCCCCAAGCCCTCTCCCTCACAAAACCAACCAACCAACAAAAAAGCTTAAAAGCTTTTGGCAAGGCCAACCTGAAATGCATAAATGACAGCTTGTAGTGGTTGCAGTAGGGAGTGTTTTGTCATGCAATTCAGGGGCATGGTTATGTAGTCTGTTGGTATTCTCCCTCTTTCATCCCTTCTTCCTCTAGTATGATCTGAAATTTCTATAGAATGTGGTGTATTTATTGTGCTCTTATGTAAGATGAAGAATATCTATTAAAACTATGTTTTCCAACAGACAGTGCTTTCAGTGGTTAGTAACTGCTGTTGTCCCTCGAAGTTCTCTCCAGTGTGGTTCAGAATTCAACTTTTTCACCAAACTGACTAATAAAAAAACTGTTTTAAAAATACTTTCTGTATTGAATGTAAGCCAAAGTTGGTCCAGGGCTTGTAGCATGTTCTTCAGAGTGGGTAAGCACCATTTACCCTCTCTTCTTACAAATGTCTGTTTGGGGCTAGCTGGGGCCATGTCCTGGATCTGTACTAGCATAGATAACTTCTGTAGCAGGCAGCTGAGAATAACTGAGCTGTGCTGTAGACTCTGGATTCACTTCACCTACCTCTTAATGCTTTATCTTACACTACATAGGCATCTTTCCTCAGCTCTGTCTCTAGTCCAAGGGCTGGTGGCACCCCCAGAGGACAGTCAGACCCACCTAAGCATCCTGTCTGAGAGTGGCTTTCCCTCCCTTCAGTAGAGAAACAAGACCTGAGCTGGCACTTAAACAGTTTTATCTTCATAGGCAGAATGAATCCAGACCCAGATAATGTATATTAAATAATATTTATTTTACTTCTAAACCTCTTAAAAGAGCCCTGTATAAAGTCAAGCTGGGAATTTCATTCCAGCTTGTGCCAAGGAAGGTGTGACAGGCTAAATTCTTTGAAGTCAGTAAGATATAAGCTTTTCCTCAGTTAAGGAGGTGTATATTCCCAGTTGCTATGTGAAACTCAGTTATTTCTCTTCCACCTACCATTGCAGCTGATAAGCAAATGCAGCTGTCTTTTAGGGAATGTTAGTTTTCTCTCCATTTTTAGTACGTGTCTATTGGATCAATTGATAGTAACTTTAAAATAAATGGGTTTCCTCTACCATTACTGGTGCTATGTGTCAAATGTCCTAAAATCCTGAGCAAGAGTGATGACATTGCATTTTATGTGTCAGTGTTTAGGTAGTAACTGTGCAGCTGTTAAGCCTGGGTTCTCCCATGGACTCTGTAACCACACATGCAAAATACTTTTGCAGTAATTTTCTGTAGGTCAAGAGAGGAAGACTTTTGGTTCTGCATAAATATTCAGTGGTGGTCTCTTCACATGTAGCCGTGTTCTGTCCTGGGTATGAAGTGTATGATTATTGGGAACTGATGGAACAGGTTTTTTGTATCTTAGCTGACTTTAGTCTAAACCAAGTGAAACATTGCTTTGATAGCTTTCAAGTAATTGTATTTCTAACATATTGAGACTATTGTGGAACATCTTAATGGGCTAGTGACATCAAAAATTGTGACATCTTTATTTATATACATTTCTTCTTGGGTTGGGTTTTTTGGTTTTTTTTTGGTTTTGTTTTGTTTTTTTGAGGGTTAAAGTAAAATGTCTGGTAGGTTTTGTCAATAACATGTCTTGACTGTAATGTGATATGACACTGAAATAAAAGGAAGAGTGATTATTCATTACTTAGGCACTGAGCTTCATTTAACTGCAGTGGGCTGCCATCAGTGTGCAACAAGTTTCCTAAGAGTTCTTAACATCTGGTAAAATAAGAAAGATAACCTTTAACTTCTCTTGAAACTTTTCAATTGCTTATGGCTTTCTCCCACGTTGTAGAGAGAAGAGCAGCACTTCTGTCCTAGAAGTCCTCAGAGGAGACCGCTCAGAGGATGTGTTGAGTCCCTCCCCTGCTTCCCCCCCTTTTTTGTTTGTTTTGTTTTCTTTTGTTTTGTTTAGGAGTGTGGGGATTTCTCCCTGCCTGTTCAAATCTGTCTGGTTTAGTACAAGGCTTTCCTACTTGCAAGTTTGGACAGTTTCTAGTGCAATCAAACTGATAAATGTATTGAGCTTTGCTGAACTGTTGCATTATGAGCATGGCACAGGGTTAATAATCACATGCCTGCTGGGGTGGATTTTGTTCAGTTTATTGCGGCCTTTTCTGTGGAAGTCTGCAGGGTAATTTTAAAGCAAATATTTAATTATGTTGCACTGAAGTGCATTAGAAAAGAGGCATCAAGCAGCATGACTGCCTTATCTGTGGTGTTTGCTTTCATGAACTCCCCTCAACACTTAGATCAGGTGAGCAAGTAGAGTACCTCTGGGTAAAGGCTGCTGCAGTGGAAGTGCTCAGGGGAGCACTACCCACAGGCTGACCCGGGTTAGGAAAGGGAATGTACCCTAAGAGGACACACCTGGGTAGCTCAGTTAGCTGCTCCAGAGCTGTCACTGTTGATCAGCTCATCACTGAGACCAGATGCTCTACCTGAAGGAGAATTCTTGAGCACTGGAAGGTAGAAACCACAGGTACTTACCACAGTGCATGAGCCCTCCCAAAGAGATGGATGCAAGTGTAACATGTAACAGAAGCATTTTTATTAGTTCCTATTTTAGGAAGGTAAATACAAATTATTTCACATAAAATCATCTCTGACTGGAGTACTTGTGCAAGGTTGTTCCAGATACTCGTGTAAACTGGGTTCTTGTCTTCAGAGCTGCAGTGAAGAAATATTTTTGGTTCAGGCCTAATCTGAACCTTCCTACCTCAGTTGCCTACTAAGGCTTGTGAGGTCATTTATAAATCTGAAACATTTCATGTGTGATGTTCAGTTGTTGCTTGCTGTAGTGGGTGTGCTTGTCTCAGCCTGAATACCTGCTCATGAGTAATGCAGTGTTCTTCCAGGTAAAACTGAAGGCCTAGGCTGGGTCCTGGTAAATTTATGGAAGAATGTCTGTGGTCCCATGCTCAATTATCAAGGGCAGACTAATCTCACGAGACACAATAAGGTGATTCTAATGGTGTTTTTTCTTCCTTCAGTTGCTGTGGATGTTTGTCTACCTTATTCAAAGACAGGTTCCATTAGTGTCACAGCCAGAAAGCAGGAAAGGACATATTTAGGAGAGTGAAGCAGTTGAATGACAGCAAAAAGGCCCTTAGGACAAGAGCCTTGTTTCAAAATTTGTCTGGATATAATAGGCACTAGGCCACAGGTAAGCCAACAGCAGGGTAAGTGCACAAGCTGATGGTCTTTGGCCAGCATCATACATTGCTGAAATGCTTCTTCATACTGCCTGTCCATCAGAACTGATGGTAACAAATGAGGGAAAGCTGCTGGGAACCAGTGCTGCCACTGAGTTACTGAAAGCAGTGTGGGCCAGGAGGCAAGCAGCAGCTGATCACACAGCAGACACATTCTGTGGCCCCTTGCCTTCCTAAAATGGTTATTTGAACAGTATTTCATGCTTATTTAAGGGAAGAAAATTGTCTTAGAGCATTGTTTGGGGTGGTGGTGCATAGCCCATAGCAATCAGATTGTTCCAAGCAGAAAATGCCTGTGATTGCTGAGTCTGCAAGGTTAAGAGGTGGCGCCATTCCTTATGTGGAGCATTGTCCTAATGTGGATGTGGTGCTGTTCATCACTTGAGCCAAGGAGCCAGTGCCTTGCCTAATGTCACAGCAGCACTGAGACCCTAAGAGTATTGAAAGAGGGTAAGTTTAAAAACACCCTTGAATTTTTTCAGTTCAAGACTGAAGATTCTTAGTCTCCCAAGTTTTGGGAAAGTCAGTCACTCTGCCTTTCTTGCCATGTGTGTGCTTTGTCACACTTCTGCCTTGAGTCTTACACATCACTGGATGCCTTGGAGATAGTGGTAGGAGCCAGATAGGACTGTGGTAAAACTCTTCTTCAGCTGAAGAGAGGGAGCTATGTTGTCTGCTTGTCACAAGTCATACTGAGAGGGGGAAATAGGAGCTGCTTGCCAGCCTAACAGCATGGAAGAATGCAGGTTCAAAGAACAAGGCAAGGGGAGGGAGGTCTCCAGCAGCAGGAGAAACTGGCACCAGTTTTCAAGTTGGGACAGGCATTGGACATGTGTGCTAAGGGGAGAGGGGAGTGTCATGTCAAGTTAAAGAGAAGAAATGATTCTTTGGAACAATGAATTTGGTAAAGCTTGAGTGCAGGGACAAGGCAAGAAGTCGTAAACATTAGATGAAACTTAAATGTGGTTTAGATGGGGTGAAGCCTTTCACACAATCACTTCTGATGCAGTATTTGCAATGGAATGACAATATCATCCACAGGACTAATTTAGATTTTATTCTGGTATTTCTCAAATATAAAAAGTCAAAATTCTTACATCAATCTTTAAAGAAAATCCATGCAAGCAGGTCAAAATGTGTACAACTTAATTCCCTTCCCACCCCCCCTCCCTTCCTTTCATTTTTCACTTCACAAACCATGCTGGTAAGTAAACCAAGTGTCTGCCCCTCATGTTTCTTTTCACAGCACATTGTTAACAGAACAATGCTAGGCTAAGCCAGGGGTGCAGTAAGCACCAAAATAAGATTTTTCACTTGAACAGCCTCTCTGCAATACCTCAGGATTTCTTGTGTTTTAAAGCACATCCATTTTGCTTAATTCTGGCTCCATGAGATTTTAAACTTTAAGGCTCTTTTTCTTTGATACCACCATAATGTAACTCATGAGAATCTCAAAATCTATCAGCCAGGAAAAGCAGCAGTACAAAGTAGACTCCAGCAATTGCAGATGACAACCTGTCTCTTCCCTTTTTCCTCTGGACAACCAAATTGGATACATTGTACAGAATTTTTGGCATAAGAAAAATCCCAAATTTGCTTTGTTTGAAATAGGTTTGGCCCATCAAACTCGAGATTCATCTTAAAACAAAATACTTCTAACATTTAAATTGATTGGTAGTAGAAAAATTGTAGCCTTCCTATTCCCCTTTTTACAACTCTCTCTGTTGGAGTTTAGTGTCAGATTTCATTAGTACTGAAGTCATACTGCTGTCCCTTTACTGCAGTTGTTCCCTGTAGCAAAACTGAAGTGTCTTCAGTTTACATCTGCAATTCACAAAACCTTTCTCTTTGAAAGGGAGTAGAAGTCAAAGCAATAGAACTTCATTCTGAAGGTTGCATAGAGACTGAAGAGATTTGTACAACAAATGCTGTTTAAAAAAAAAATCTGTCTGGCACTACTGAACAGCTCAAATGTGTGTGACCAAAAATATTTATAGGCAATCAACTCTGAGTTTGTTAGCAACAGCAATACTGTACATTTTACATTATTATCAAATACATAATTCAAGAGTTACAAAATAAGATCATGCATTACCACTAAATCTCATACAAGCTTGGACTGATTTCATTCCAAGAATCTGAAATGGAGACAGCATTTTTTTATTAATGAATAAAAACTCAAACTCTGGATTCTGTTTTAGCTTTCATAGATTTGATGTAATCTTGTTACAAGAAAACCTGTACAAGTTTGCTCAATTTAAAGTGTTAAAATAACTACTGAACAAAAAAAGTGAGCATTAAAGTGATCAAAAAAGGGAGCTAAATGATTCATTCTTTTAAAGGCAGCTTTGGAGCCAGAGGTACCCTTCCACACCATAAGTATGATGTTAATAAGGATTAGACATTCATTATGCTCAACCCGTCCTTCTCCTGTTTCACCTGGCAGAACAGTTTAAAGTAGTGAGCTGAGCAAATGGTGTGCCAGTCTGGAACAGGTTCAGTGTAAAATAGGGACTCCCATGTGTGCACTACTGAAATAGCAATGCTCCTCCCTGGCCTCCCACCTCATGGCTGAAAGGATGGACAGGCTGTTGGCAATACCTCCACCTTTAGGTGCACCAACACTTGTGTGTTCTTTCCAGTTCTGGAAGTGACCTGGACTAGGAGCTAAGAGAAATGGAAAGCAGTGTCCTACCCACTGTTTCAGCAGTCTCCAGCTTTGTGGCTCATGCCTCTTGTCAGTAGTATTTATGCCTCTTCAAAGAGAGCAGCATTAAGAGATCAGATCATCTATCTCCCTAGTTTCACTGCATTTACATATGGCACATGATTGTTTTTCTAGGAGTAACTTGTGGCAACAACATTTTTTTTCCTAAAAAAGTGTAACAGCACAAAAAAATTCATAGCAGCATTTTACACAATTTGTGTTAAAAAAGTAGAAGTTAACCATTTGTGTATTGAGTAACAAAAGGTTTAAATTACATTTATTTTCCATTTTACACTCACTATTTACTAGTTGGACTATTTACAAAGGTTCAAATGTTGTAGAAGAGAATGAGCTTTACCCAGAATAAACTTCACGTGTGAGGTAGTGGTCTACCTCGACCTGTTTTGGCTGGATATAAAGGAGGTACAGTTGGGTTTAAATCCTAGAAAAAATTCAGGAGTAGGATGTTCATGTGAATTTGATTGTGTTCTTGTAGAAGAAACCATGCACACACACACATACAGAGAGAGTAATCCTATGGTAAAAACATTAAGACCAACAGTGGATTTAGTTTTCATCTACTTGGATGAAAAGCAGGAGAAATAATTAGAACAGGGGGGTTGTCAGCTGTACCTCATTTATTCCAACTATATTTTTACCAAGAGGCCAGCTTTTATTTGAAGAAGCTAAAGTAATTGATGTTCAAACAGTAGAATTGAAGGATTTAAGAATTAACTTAAAATTGGGGGGGGTTCAGTACTCCTTCTAATAGGACAAAGGAGCATTATTTCTTTTCTGGTGTAGTAGCTGTCAACACTCCTGTCCCAAGCACTGGAGGCAGCACACCTGGCTCCTGCAGGGCAAGGCACCTCAACACATGCTTGCTAATAGACACCTCTGCAACCTAAGGGTGTCCCTGGTTAAGTCTTGCTTTCCTCCAAACATTTTAAAATTGCAACAGACTGCAGGAACACTACATGAGATGTTTCTAATTGAAGAAAGAAGTTTTTGGAACCTGCAGTGTAATCACACCATGAACAAAACATGTATCAAGGTTAAAAGGAAAAAAAGAAAGGGGGAAGAAAGATCTACAATGCTTTTCACACAAATCTTCTGACAGTTCACCAGCTGACCAAGTGATGAAACGACAGTCTAGTGGATAGTTTTGGTAGCTGCAAGACAAAGTTCTTGTTCTTGCCCTAGTCTTATGTTACATGAAGATTGCATAGGACAAGGCAACCTTTTGGATAATCGAGGCAAGCAGTGCTTAGTGTTGGTATCCTTTGCTCTTGACAGGCTGAATGTGATTTAGTGCTTTATTGTAGTCACCCTTGTGCACCTCTGCTTTCAACACATCCATTTACCCAAATACTGCCAGCTTAAGGTCTTAGCACTTTATCTGTGGATACCAAATAAGAGTTTAGTATAAGACTATTTGCTCAAGCTTTAACTACTGACTAAAACTCACAAGTTTTAAATAAGCTGAACACCACTGAGATGCATATTTTATTTTAGCAGATATGCAAATTTATAAATTTATATAATCAAGTTGTTTTTTTTTAATGGCCTATTAAGGCATCTTAAAAAAATCCCTATATGGCTTTGGTTTGCTGAAATACTACTTTACATTGTAAAAAGAAAAACATGTTCAAATAAATTTGACATTATGACACATTCACATATTTCACTTAGAACTGACAGTTACACAGATGCCTACATGTGATCACAGATGTCTCCTGTTGTGATGACACGAATAAAAAGGTAATCCGAATGTTTATCTCACAGTAGAGGGCAACCCAGAAGTCTGTGCAGAAGTGACATATAAGGAGTTATTATCTGGAAGAGGGGGAACCACAGAGTTTCCATTAGTGGGTGAACAGCTCAGTTTCAGTTTTTCCAAGTATTCTGCATGAACAGGCTTGTGACACTGAAGGACCTTGATTGCATCTTCTACTTTAAACCATTCTCTTTTCCTTCCTGAATGAGTACAATCCACAAGAAAGAATAGAATTATAAAATGTTAACAGCACTATTGGTTGCTATCTAGTTATTAACTTTTTCTCAGTTCTTTGGAAGTTGAAGTTGTCAGGCTAAAGAATGAACAAAAAGACCTTGAAAGAACTGATTAACGCAAGAGATTCACTCAAGCTTACTGAAATGCAATTCATAATAAAACCTTTCAGGTAACTCTCTTGAAGCAGATACTGGACAGAAACTCATGACTCTTTATATGCTCCAAAAGCCACATCTGGCCATTAGAGGAAAGTGTGATGATATTTAAATGACTGGATACTGCCATCCTACATTTTTGTGCCTAGCAGAAAACCAATCTTTAGACTGAACATGCATGCATGAGAATAACCTGGTCTGATTTCAAGAGGCATGTTCCATACTCAAAGTCTGCATATGCATCCATATATGGAGTTACTCAGGTTAGCTGTAAGTTTTAAAAAATAGTATACCTTGTATCAGACATGTTTATGTAGGTTTCAAGACTTTACTAAGATCACTTAAGACCATCTTACTTTTATAAATTGGTTTTTGAAAATTCAAAGTCTCTGAAAATACTTATAGGCAAGGTCAACGATGGTCTCGTTAAAAATGGAATGAATTCTATTTTTCATTTGGTTTTACAGCATTACAAGTACTGTGCTTGAATATACATAAACCACTTTTTTAAGATCAAGGACACTTTCAAAAACACCCTAGAGTATCAGACAGTAAAGCTTTCTACTTTTTATGGAAAAAAACAATTTGACACTATAGTATTTGGCCTTTAAAAAATTACAATATTTATTCTGTCATAATGTTACAATAATTAGAGTATTCTAAGAATAAGAGTAACACTATGTTGGAAGCAATCCCAGTTATGTTTGTATTAAAGTGTGCAAGAACAGCATCCCTTGACTTTTTCTAGAATAGAATTAGTATTCCCCCCGAATTACACAAATTACTTCAGCAAAATGAAGAGTTTGCTCACAATATTTTGAAGTGTAGCACATAATGACAGAGAATTAATTTACCTATATTAACTGAATCCTCCCAGTCTTCCAGTATTTCCGTCACAGTAAGAACATAAACGTACGTCCTATGCTTCCGATCCTGGTTCTGCTTGAATATTAGAAGTACAAGTTTAAATTCTCATCTAAAAAACTTACAGACATACCACAACTACAAGATTAGAAATCACTTACCTCTAAAGGATAGTTGCCAGCAAGCCTGGCTTTCATTTTCACTAAACAAACATCTGATGAGACCCAAAATGATGGGAAAGCAAGTTTTATTTGAAACAGCTATTCTCTTTTACTAGACTAAGAAAACAACCAAACCAAAGACAATACAAACAATTTTGAAGATTGTGAAGTTCTGACCAAAGTGTCATCCAGCTAAATATTAGCATTATCCACTAGTACTGCCCTAGATAATTACTAATACCTATCTTTTACATATGTTGTAAATTACCACAGTACTCCACATTTGCTAAAGGTGTTTCCACAATGCATTTCCTGGATGAAAAGTCATTTAAAAAAAACCAAACATTTTTTTCATGATAGAACCACTGCATAATGTGGCCATGTCATCTACACAATGCTGGCTGTAAAGTTTCACTCAGTGAATGAGGCAAATTAAATAGCCTATGTTTGCAGTCATGCCAAATGCAAAAATCATTGCCATCTGCTCATTCAGCAGGTTTGCCACGATGGCAGCACTCACTATTTGTTTCAAAGGCAAGAGTTTTGCACAAGGCGCGTTAAACACAGAGTCTGACAGAGCTATCTGCTCAGGGCAAGGCCCCTATGCTGCAGCTAGTCTGTGGGAGGCTGGCAGAGACATTACTCCCTGCTACTCCAAAGCAGGCCAGTAGCAGTGTGTGAGGTGCTACCTGACCAATAAGACCATCCTTCCCCTTGGAGAAGAGCTCAGCTCCCAATAAAACCAGGACCATCTACAATTACAACTATATTAAGAACCAAGAGATGTTATGGCCTAGCTCCCCTAACAGATGGCTGTATTCTTGTGCAAATAACCTTTCCCACTTAACTTTATTTCACTACAAGCTTAATATAGTTTTGAACTGCTGTGCTTTACTAGGAAATAAAATTTCTCCAGGAGTTCTTTGTCAGTTTCACCATTAAATGAGATACATATATTTATAACACATATCCTTTCTGTCTGTAGTTCTAGAATAAGAGGACTCAGCAGCATTTATTTCCATCTTCTCTTAGTTCCATTCCCAGGTCACAAGGTGTGGCCCCCTCAACGGTACTAACAATAGTTTGTGGGGGCCTGTTGAAAAATTTAAGTAGAGCCTTGATTTAAGGTAGAAGTAACCTAGAAAAGTGACACAACATCAATTTTAAATGGCTTCAGAAGAACATATACCTGAACTACCAAGGAATCCTCATGCTTTGCAGCCCCTGTCTTAAGCCAACAACATGATAGGTTATTCTAGGATTTTGGTCTGAGCTGGGAAATGGAAAATACTTTTGTAGACTGACCAGCAGAGTTAAAACACAGCCAAGCTTTTAATGTGTGGGACCATCAAGTTCAACTCAAACCCAAAACATACCAGAAAAACATGAGTAGTACTAACTACAAAGCTTCAGGAGTTCCTCTAATTGTGTCATGGCTTCCATACTTCACACACTGGGACACATGACAAGGTAATACTTCACACAGGAAATCCCTGTCAGGAATACACTGCCTGCAAAAGCTCAGTGAAGATTTGTACCTCACTGAGACTAAGGGACTTCCAGGAAGTATACAGCACAACACAGTAATTATGTACTAGGAGCTGAAGACTATTAAAACTACAGTCTGCTCTTGTCTAGAGCATGAGCAGGACTAAAATGGAGTTGTAGCTAGCATGTGTCCTTGCACTGTTGATAGTTCAGAGTCTGATGTTTATACCATCAAATAGATGTTCTGAGCTACGTAGTTTGCTAAAGGTTGGATTTATCTGTTGTCCAAAGCCTTTGTCTTTTTTTAGTGAATTAAAGCCATAAATCATATGCAGAATTCATATCCAGACTCATCAATTTATATGTGTGGGAGTTGACAAATTACTTCAGCAAAATCTAACCAGGGAGGAAAAGTCAAAAGAGTGCCTGAAAAAAGACTGGTGTAATGGTTCAGAAATCCCCACTCTATGAATGGTTTTTTGAGGGATTTTTTTTCTTTTTTTCCTACATCTAGGTATTGTCCAGATACTAATTTAATCTTTACTGGAAAGGTCTAAAATGACCTGAGATTAGCTCAGCTGGTGAGAGCCTGGTGCTGGATAACACGGTGGTGATGGATTTGATCCCTGTACAAGACATTCACTAAAAAGCTGGACTCTGTGATCTTTGGGGGTCCCTTCCAGCTGAGAATATTCTGTGAAACTGCTATAAGTACTCTGAACTCCACCTGTTCAAATCTTCACAGATCACATAACACCTAAAGTCCTGTCAAATGCAGCAGATCCAGCAACACTGCAAAATTATAGGTAGGTAATACTTATGAACTTAAGACTGATGTTGCAGCTTATCAGTTTTCACAAACCAACTATTGCTTTTAGAACTCAAAGAAAATAGCTCACCTCAAATATTCCAAGTAGTCTGCCTAGCTTTCCCTTTACTCCAGCCTACAAAACAAACAGGAAAAAGTGTTAGCATTTGGTATTAATTAAAAAAAATTGTAAAGCATCTGTACCATCATCCTACATTAGCATACTCCTCCTTATTAGGGTTATTTGAGTAAGAGTTTTAAGTTTTAATTAGATAGTGCTGCACTAATTTTGGAGATTCTGGTTTTGGACTCTTTACGAGTATTAGAGTATAAAAGCTTGTGTCAATGAGTGGATCAAAGAATCCATAAATCTTTCAAGGTTTTCATCCAGAACAAAATACTGTATTACTTATCACATTTTTAGTGCACTGTATTTTATTAAATAGATAAATCATACCCAATACTGAAATAATCCAGGAAAGGAGAAAGGACAAGAGAATTTCAAGTGGTATTAGAATTAATCTAAGGAAGCAATCATTGGCACTCCAGTGCTATTTTACACAGAAATTTAAGTACAAGTTTTAAAAATACAATAATAAATTAAACTGTAGGTTATTGCATGGATCTAGCAGCATAATGACTTAATGTGTGCTGGTTTTCATATCAAAGTAGCTTTTGTCATGCATATAAAACCCAAATTTACATCCCCAATTCTCTGCAGTTTTGAACTCTTTTTCTAGCTAGTATGATTACAAAGGTCTTTCAATTCAGACTTTTACTCCAATATTTTAAAATAATCCCTGTATCAGCCTATGCTTTGTGATTTTTATCAATTCAGAGAAGGTGGTCATTACTTTCTACTAAGATTCTAAGGTTTGTTTTTCCAAAAGTAATATATCATATCCGAGAGACATTGTGTACAATCATCCATTAATTGTAAACAAAACTGAGTCCATATGACTGACATATAAAGGCATATGCTGCCTACTGGCAGACAATATTTACATTGGTTTTGTCTTGTTATATAACCAATATTTAAAATAGGGCTTCTTAGTGCTAAGATGACATTTTCTAGTTTTCAGTCTTTGCTTCCAGCCTTAACCAAAGAGTTATTGATGTCTTATGTCTTTATATAAAGGACCATACGGATCTTCATTACATTTTAATGAGTAACTCTGACAGCCTTTAGCAATAAGTCTAATCAAAGTCTTACAAGTGAGTGTTTTCTGTGACTGTCTTTTTAAAGAAAGCAGATGACTGGTGTTATTTATTAAGCCATTTTTATGAAGGAAGCCTGATCACAGCGTTTGCAAAATTATCAAGGCATTCTGCTTATCTAGAGCAAGAGCTAGAACAAAAGCTAATGCAAAACTACATACAACATTCTGTTTTTGTCTGCTGTGATGGCCAAGATACCTGTTAGAGCTCATAAAGACAAAATACACAACTGGACCTGATAGATAAGTGGTTAAGCAGCACATTAATTAGGAAAGCAACAGGCCCTGATTTTGGGCTGAAAGAGTAAGGTATGCCACAGCAGGCACTAAAGATTGCTTGTGCTTTGTAGTGGGTAATGAAAAAGCACTTATTTGTGAAAGGCAGCATGCTGAAGAAATTATTTTTACTGATCAGTCCTAATTTCCTCAGCATTACAGTATCACTTCAAGTGAGAGTCTGACAATTAATATTTATAACACGTGGCAACAGCACCTTGAGCAGCTAGGTTTACTGAAACTGAATAGCTCTCATAGAAAAGTTTTGTCAACTTATTGGTATCCCATAGTCACAATGTGAATTTACTGATGTTACTCTACGTGGAATTTACTTACTAACACTTTTTTTCTTCCTCCAAGCAAATCAATGGTTTAAACAAATACACTTAGCTGAGTAATTCTGAATGAAACTATTAGAAGCACTCTATTAGATCACATGTAAAAACTCCCCAGAGCTTGAAGTGAAGCTTTGGTGCAACCAGAAGTTGCTATGTAAATGTGATTACTAAAACTGATGTCTAATTACTCAAATAGACATGTTTCCAAAATACAGCATCATGTCTGCAGACAGCAGTGTATTTTGAAAATCTCTACACTCAAAAGTGTAAAAAGGTAGTAATACAAACGCTTATGACTTTTTTCCTGAAAATAATATTCAACTGAATAATCTTCAGAGTTGAAAAAGTACGTTGAATTTAACAGTGATCTTTGAAGTGCTTTTACTAACAAGAATATTTCCTTCAAGTTCTTTCCATAATGTGCTTCAAAATGTGTCAAATTTAAGTGCTAGAGGACCAAGAAATACTTCAGCTTTATCCCCAGAATATCAAAAGCAGTTCCCCCTTTCCCAGTGGTAAGCTTCTAATCCAATGCAGTAGTTAAATTCTAGACTTTGAACCATTTTGCCTCTCGTAAAAACATACTTCTTCTGACTTTTGTGTACCCATGGCTGTCAAGTATGGTTCTTCAAGTAAATAGAATCCTATAGGCTTCTATAAGTGTGTAAGGCCATCTAAACTTTGGGAGAAAAGCCTGAAAAACCACAGCTTTCTTCTGACAGACAAGCTGTTGAATCAAGTGCTACACTTCCCCAGAATAATTCTGTAAGGAAGTCTGAGTACTCTGCAAATAGGACCTCAGATCTGAGTCTTATGCATATATTTTAGCATTAGTCTAAATCCAGCCACAAGAGAGAAAATGTTCCACTTCATGCCATAATCAGTGTGGCCCGGAGGTCATTCCTGTTGGGCTGGAGAGGTACTGCAGTCTCAGAGGAGCGTCAGACTCGCCTGTCCCCTGCAGATGGAGCCAGAGTCACGCTGCAGTTCAATTGCTAAGCTAACAGCTACCAGGGCGGAAAGTTGCTTAAGATCTGAAAGATTTGAGTTATTTTTAACTCTGGCATCTGTAGGATAGTATTGTAGCCAATTATTGGCTACACTCCTGAAGGAATGGTGGCAAGACTACTCCTGCCCCTTTTTTGCATACTTTTATAAAACAAAATGCTTGACTACATCTGTCCTAATCTTTCAGCTGAGAGTGTACTTTATTTATTTCTGCAGTGTCTAACTAGTTCTAGTCTGTAGCACCCAGTCGTTTTTCAAATATTAGATGCTCCTTGGAGCCAATTCCTCTATTTCCTGTGAGAAGTCTTAGATGATATTACTGCCATCTTCCCAGTTGGAGCAAATTAATCTTCAGGATCACCTTCTTCTCAGAAACTATATCCACACAGGGCTGAGGGAAATTGCATATTTTCTCATAGGCCTTTCAATACACTACTAAGACAAACAAAGCAAGAGTCTCTTTTTTGTGAGATGGAGCCAGAAAAGGGAGTGGTTCACAGGACATCTTCATTTACAAGACTAGGCATCCCTGGCTTGCCACTTATTTGTGTCATTTGTCTTTGAACAGTGCATTTGCAGATAACTTATTTTAATCTTTCATGCTATGCAATTAAAGACAAAGCTCCAAATTCATTCATGGAGTAGCTCCTCATTTAGATGAGGTTCAATACCTTTCTGGGATTGCTTTATGTAACTTCATTTTGGTATTCTACTTGGAGGTTTCTAAAAGTTTATTTCATCTAAATAATTAAGGTAACTGTCTATTTCCAGTAACCTGTGAAATGTCAGACAACCTTAAATGAAACACTAAGTATTCAGTAGAGGCAAAAATCATTATCACTAACACAAACAGAATTGAAGAGTTAAAAAAACCCTAGAGTCAAGTACACAGGGCAGACTATGAAACAACTGCCATGCATGTACATTTGATTACAGAGATCTTTTGAGTTGCAAAACCTTCTAAATACATTACTGTTGGTGTTAAAGTGAGGATATTTAAAGCCAGTGGGCTATCAACACTTCTGCCATTAAGGAAAGCTGTTCTAACTCCCACTATGAATTCATCCATTTTAATAAATTAATAGAAATATTGAGACACGCTTAGTTTGTGCATGACCCAATACTGAAGAAACACATTTCAAACCAGCACCACTGTGCTTTCTTTGAAGTTTATTCATTCACAAAACTCTTAAAAGTTCACTGTACTGTAACCAGCCTGCCAGGTGACATTGACCTTAGTATAAAAATAGAAAGGCCATCCACCTTTAGAAAGGTCAGTGAGAATTTCCATGGCTCAAACCTCTAAATACCATTATTTTTTATTTAAAAATGGCACTTGGCAATCTCATGGAAGCATATAGGACTTAGCCAGTAGCTGAAAAATATTCTACATTAAGGTATGAGCTTCTAAGTCTGATCAGCTATACAAGCTATCATACTCCAGGAATTCTGAGGGAGTAGAACAAGTGTAACCAAATTATTTTTGCTTATTGAAGCCCCTAGTCTGTGAAAACTCTTCATGCATTTGCAAGCACAGCTCAAAGCTGAACATGGCTGGAACTTTATACTGTACTCCAAAACACCATAAAAAGCATAGTCCCTTCAAGATCATCCATTCTTCACCACCAAAGAAAAAACCCCAAACATAGGACTACAGTTTAGTCAGCTCTAATTTAACATGGAGATGAGACTTTACTATCCTTCACCTTGGACTATACCCTAAGTCAGACCAGCATTCCTAAGAACACTGAGCAGAGGACTGGGCTTTTTAATCCTACCCATGAACTTGTGGCAATGGGAAGTCAAGACTCCCTAGAGGTGTTACTACTGCTTGGAAGCCTAAATCTTTGCTGACTCATTGCTAGAATCCAAACTCTTTGCTCCTTTCAAATGGACTGTACCCTGTGGCTGAGTATGGCTTGGGTGGGTAAAAATGAGCTCCTCCAGCAAAACTGAGCACAGTCTGGAACAAACACCTTTGGTTCAGTGAGGTTTATTCATGCTTGAACCTTGATGCAGGAAGGCTGCTGAGAGCCAATAGTGAAACAGTCTGTTCCCCAAGGAAAATGGGAGAAGGGTCACTGAGTCACAGCTCACACAGGATCTCATTTTGACGCTGAATAGCAGGCACTGTTTGGTGCAAGTCACATCTACAGCAAGTTCCTAAGCCTCAACATCACAACAGAACCAGTCTTAAGGGTAAGCAAGATAAACCACCAAATAGCATAGCTAATAGAAAAAAATCATTACAAATACTAATCAGCAACTATATTAGTGTGTTTTGGGAATAGCAAAATGAAATGAGAAAACTGGTTAAGTCTAGTAGAAATCTTGCAGTTCACTCACCTACCAGAATGCATCCAATTTATGAAAAATCTTATACCTTCTATTTAAAAGCCTGATATTCTGATTTTTCTTGCAGTTTTATTTGGTTTAGACATGGCTTTTAGATATTAAAGAAACACTTAACATTTTTCACAATTTTCCTAGGAAAAATAAACAGCAAATGAAACCCCAGAATTTTAAATTTGAAATTTAAGTGTAGTAGTATAGGGAAACTGCATGAATTCATCATGACTTAAAGCTCTTTTTTGCCTAGTCATAGGGGCAGAGATGGAAAGGCAGACTATAACCATAGTGCTTTCTTTATAGATAAGCAGCCATAAATGTATGAATTCTCAACTGCTCAGAGAGATCAGTTTCTAATCTGTTTAGTTTGAAATGCCCTCAAAGGTCTGGTGATTTCTTGTTCTTATGCAGCTACATGTTAATGGTTAGTTTACCTTCACTCTGTTCTAAAAGAGCTGCGAGTCAAACATTTTCTTCACAAATACAGAAATGTTACACTACTATAACATGTCATTTGGCATAAAGTCACAGTTTTACTTCCAGTACTTGTTTATAAAGGCAGACAGAAATTTAGCTATGAAATGAAACAAGAAGCTAAGTTGATTAGTTCACCTCACCACACTATAGCCCAATTCTAACACAAAGAACTGCAGTTCTTTGAATTTCATAACCACAATGGTCTCAGTCAAGTACTGGATAAAGGAGGCAGTTCCCTCTTCCTTCTTGGTTCCCATCTGAAGACAACAGCAGCAAAGATCAGCTGGATTTTTGGCTTTGTTTTGTTTTTGTTACCTCTTCATACACCTCTCTCACGGCTGCTCCCCCTGGCTCTTCTTCTGGTTCCATTCCTCCACCTGGTACAATCCACTGATCTGGGTATCGGCTACTGCTTACCAACAGCACCTAGAAATAATTGCAAGTGACTGTTAAATACAGCTCACAAGTCAGGAATCTCACTACTATCTGCTTTTCCAGCAATGCACTTATTCACCTAGCCAGATGGATTACAGACTTCAGAAACAAAATATAACAGGCAAGCAGGAGCTGGAAAAAGAGGAAAACAGTTACCATCCAATCTGTTTTATAACACTAAGTCAGGACAATGTCATTTTGATCTCTTTGTACAAATGCTTTCACTGGCTTAGACACAACGTGGAAAATACAGAATAATGTGCGCAGGAGTGAAGACATACAACACAAAATCTAATAACAATATTTTCCAGAACTGAGTCTTCAAATCATATAGACGGCAAAGTGTGAAAATGAAAACATTTTCATCACAGAGAAGTTAAACTAATTCTTCTGGAATGGCATCTTCTGGCTAAAAATAGACTTTGAAAATATTTCTAAATTTTAGACAGAAACAAGCTTCTTTTTAGTTACTGAAGTGTTATGTTAGCACGACATGCTTACACTATTGCATAACTGAAATACAGCAAGAGTACTTCATTGGCCCATGTCCAATTTGGTTTCTTTGAAACATTTATGTAAGAGGAAAAAGCACAACACATTGAATTTTATTTCTGAATTTAACATTTTTTTCCCAAGATGCTTTAATTTCACTTAATTTGACTCTAACCTGGTTCTGTCATGATACACACCAATTTAAAACCCCCTGTCTATAGGACCCCACTTCATAATATTCAGAGCAGAGATGATGTTAGCTACCTGTCCAAGAAACTGTGATACCTTGTATTTGGAGTAATTTTGCAGTAGAAGTTTATGAAGATAAGACTTTGATTCAGGACCACTTGGAGACAAGCAGTTTAACTTATATTTGAGACACATCCCAGTTACCAAGACATACTTAGTCATCTGTGTAGTAAAAGACTTCCAATTCTAAGCATTTCTTACATAAACCCTACCCTGAAGTCAAAGGACAACTGTGGGGAGCATAAGGGCAGAGTCAACGCTCAAATCCTGAAAAGCAATTAAAAGACTAGAACAAGAACCTCAAGTCTAAAGGTTATAGTTTTAACTGGTGCCAGACAACTGAAGTGACCGTCCCAGCCCTCACCTTTTTGGACTTCAAACTTATCCCTGTTGGCTTAAATGGGAAAATGACCCTGATGACAGTAACAGGGAGATGATTACCACTTATCCTATGTCCCTTTGGCACTCATCGAAATAGGCTGTAGGTTCCTCTACAGGAACTGGGAGTGTAATTCAGATGACTGCATACTTTGTGAATGCAATGTTATGTGTGCATACTGAGGTGCACCTGGAAGAGCCTTATCTGACAAATACTGTCTTGCAAGATTTATCTTTTGTGCAGTCAAGATTAGTACAGTGGAGAATCCTTTAGGGTAGGACTAATTTCCTCAAAGTTTTTTCCTATGCTAAGGAATACAGCAGAGACATCATTTAGTACAGAAGCATTCTTAGCATCTGATCTAAAAGTTCATGTTTTCAGTCAACTCAAGAGCAAAAGCAATATGGTTGGACACAAATGCATCTCAACTTGATTTTTACAGCCAAAGGCTTTGGTTTCCTAGGATCCTTTGACATTAACAGCGTACACAGCTCTGCTAAAAGTAATTTTACAAAATGTTTTTGAACACTTAGGTGGAGCACATATATCACTACGAAGAACCACTTTAAGCAGTGCTTAAAAAAGTTGCAAAAATCAAGTTATGAATTAATTTCTGAGTTCCAGATATAAGCAGTAAAGATAATTTTCTGCTGATGAAACTAGCACTCAATCCAAAAAGCTAGCAACAATAATAAGCAAAAGGATGATTATCATTAAGTCATTCCCAGCTTGGTAGAACACTTTAAAATCAGCATTCATTGCTTAGTTAAGGCTAAACACGAAACTCTTAATTACTACTATGGGATAAATCAGGTTGCTCATTCTGGCAGTGTAGTGTAAAGCCAGGATTTTTTATGTCTTTATATTTAGTAGTTGACTACTGTTAATCTGATCAATAGACTGTTAAGCTGGGCTTGTACATATATTAGCTTTAAATTAGCCTTTTAAAAAGCAGAAACAAATACATCTAGCAAGTAATCAACATTAAAATACATCAACTCTTGTAGACAGGCTTTACAGCTACAAGTACAATAAACTCCCAAGTGTTACAGCCTGAGAATTCATTTTAGCAACCATCCAAATCTCTAAGCCTGGAACTGAAGCATTTTCTCAAACATCTTTCCCTCTATGCTTTATTTTCCTGTGATCCCACTGCTTTTACAGTCTGAATCCAAGGGATCACACTAAGATATATCCCTGAGATCCTCAGATGCACAATTTTTTTTTTTTTTCCCATGAACACATGAAGCCACTAGGGCATGAGGCATCCCTCCTGGGGTAATGCTATCAAAAATGTACTTGGTGTTAATCAGATTCCACAAACAACAACACCTGATAGCTAGCAATTGCAGGATTGTGTGGTAAGGCTGAAAAGCATTCCACAGACTTTTTCAGTATAGCATCAAGCAGTCTTCCATGTTTTTGGGGTTTTTTTGTATGCTGTTTTTCATTCCATGTAGTTTTGAGGTATTTCCATCTGTAAGTGGCCAGAAGATACATCCCCCAGTACTTAAGGATGAGGCTGTAAATTAAAATGTGATTTAACTATGAAGACACCAAAAAGCTGTGATTGGTTGACACTGTACTCACATGCCAAGAGAGGTGCAAAAATCAGCAGCAAAAATGCATCAATTCACCTTCCCTTAACAGAAGATAATCAAACTAGGAGAAATATGAACTAGGTTGCCTGGACAATCCGGTCTTTTCTGAGGAGGCTCATGGTCAAGCAGATTACAATAGTCTACTGGAAAAGAAAAGACTACAGAATCTCACACACCTGTATTTTTTCTGGTTTATGCACATCAAATTCTACACCAAAACCCCATTAGGCTCAGAAGAAAGAGAGCAAAAGTACTTCCTATGCAAAGAAGTCTGTGTCCTGTATCCCCAGATGCAAAAAAAGGACTAAGATGGGAGTTGCATTACTTGCTAGTGGTTACTGCCTTTCCCATATCTCTGACTAAGACTTACTGTTGATAACACTTGTTCAGAAAAGATACAGATTATTGCAGTGCAATCTGCTTGTCTAGTTATACAGTTGAGCTTATCTTACTCCAAGGACTAAGGTAAAGATACCATAATGCTGCTAAGTGAAGAAGTAAAGCTGCAAAGTTCAGCTAAGAGGAAACAAAGGAAAAATTCTTCCATTAAGTGTTACCAGCCAAGTTTCACCTCACTTCCAAGTCCAGGAATAGAAATGACCTTTGAGTGTAGTGAGTAGGAGAAACTGCTAGCCAGCCTGCTTGTAATAAGCACTTATCATTACATATAACCATAATATGGTTAACCAAAAAGGTTATTACAGGGCAGGTGGCATCATGGGACTTGGTCACTATAAATGCTAAGCTTGCAGACAAACAACTAAAAATTTCTAAAGATGCTGAAGTTTTGGCCTCTTTAGCATTCTCAAGTCAAAACCACTCATGAAACAGTAGCCCTGTATTCCAGAAAACCAAAATGGCAACAGCCCAGAGTAATGCAAATTATAACCACAAGGTATTAATCTTGATTTTTTTTTTCCTATTAAGCACTAGAGAGGTAGAAAATGGTTTAAGCTTATATCATTGTTTTCTATCTTTCTTAACTGAAGGACATTATAGCTTACCAAAATAATTCTATTAAAAACCAATTTACATTAAAAAAGCAAAGATAAAGTTTAAATTAGCTAGAGCAAACCCCCTCAGCTGGATTCTTTAGACTTCCAAACAGAGATCCCCAACTCGGAGTTGAAAATATACCATTCCAATAATTATTTTTCATCTGATGTCTGTACTCTATTCCCAGCCTAATCTCATCTCTTCCTGTCTTTCCCACTGCACACCCCATTTTCATGGCTCCCACTACTCCAGTAGCTGTCCAGCTTGATGTTTGAATTACCTGATGGAGATAGCCAAGTCTGCCCTTCTTTATAGCAAAGCTGGCAGTTAAAAGGAACAATGTCCAAGAGAAGAGGAATCAACCCCTCACTCCCATAAGACTCAGCTGCAAAGAACATCACACTGCCCAGGTGTACTGCTCAGAAGACAGGTGTGTGGAAGACAAAAGGATTCAGCTCCCAAACTCTACAAAGGCAAGTACACACAAATCATTTCAGGAGATTTAAACTGGTCTAGAAAAGATCAGGATGTCATTAAAAGGTACCTCTCTCATACAAAACAGTGTCAAATGATGTTAGACCTACTGCATATTTTCATAGGCATCAGAAACATTAAGAGGATAAAACATCCAAGCCTACTTTGAGAAAAAGACAGGACCCACTCTGATGGTGTTAATATAACTTAACATACTCAATATGGAATCTCAGCCTACATGGTTGGTCTGCTAAAGTTACAAGCACCTGAAAGAGTCAGAAATTTGGTTTAATCCTAATACAGCCAAAAGGGTCAGTCAAGCCCTGTGATTTGTTTAAAACCAGCCATAAGAAGATGCTCATGGAAGAAAAGTGCTTTATTATTACCTAACATTTTCAACTTCCAATTATTTCCACCTCAGGAGCTTCCTTAAAAGCCTTAAGGAACATCTTTGAATGCTGCAACACAGGAACACTATTGAGAAGCAAGGAAAAGCATCTCTTACAAACACTGGACCGTATTTGCAGAATTAACTGTATAAATTTTTAGGCAAAAGCACACATCTCAGAGAGCATATGTCAACCTGCTGCTGTAGTTGAGAGATTTCCTTTATCAAACACTTTTTAAATTATTATTTATTTTTTAAACAGGGAGAAATAACATGCACAAAGTTATTGTAAAGTAATAACAAAACCATAGGATCAGACTGAACAGCATTTTAAGAGCTAATTGAAGTCAAGACTGCAACACCTTTACTTTCCCCCTAACACAGGGATAATGGGTTTAGGAAGCTGATCTGGATGAAAAGTAGATTCCCCAAGAAAGCTTTGTCCAGCCTGCACACACAACACCCATCAGGACACAGCTGCTCATGGGGCAGTGCTGCACAAACTGGGGCAAAAAGGCACCACGGCAGCCTCCCAATTTCAAATGGGCCTGTACCAATTCAAGAGCCTCTAGTAAAGTACTTTAAGGCCATAGACTGAAAAGCAGTCCCCAGCTATGACAGAGGTTAAAAAAGATGATTTAGCCTCACTGAACAGGAGCTAGCACAACAGCAGAGGAATGGCTAACTAGCAGTACATTAATCCTAATGCTCATTAATTTGAGCACAAATCTTAAACCCATCTTAGAAAACTGGGTTCTGTCTACACAATGTAATAAAGTCTGAAATATCCTCCCAACTTTACTTGAATATCACTTTTCAAAGCAGCAATACAGCACCTGGATATCAGTCAGTGCTACTTTCCCCCCATTCTGAAGATGAACGGTAAAGAAATATGGGTATAATTATATAATACTCCAGAATTAGATCTAGAAGCTATTTTTCCTTTCAGACCTTCTAATTTAAAGCTATATGGCAAAAAGGAGAGACATGTCAGCTTTTTTCAGAAGAAGTTTTGCTTTTGACTTGCAATTACAGCTGTAATATTTTATAAATTTTATTTAATATGAAATTCAAATATTTGGCTAACATATTATAGTAACACAGAATTTTAGTGTCTTCCTCTGGCTATTTAACATACTTCATTTTGTTCTTTGGCTAAAGTGTTCATATCAGGAATAGAACAGCACTGTACTACAATGGCATGCCAATCAGAACCCATTTCCTCACATAAAGTGACTCAAGTCACCTGTAGCATTTGAGCTCCCCCTAAGCTTTAGCATGCTTTGGAAAAACAGATGTGACAGGTCTCACAGTGTGATGAACGGTGCAGATCTTGCACCTAGACATATGACAAAAGGAAATCCTGAAAAAAACCAAACATGAAAACAAATAAGAAACTTCCCACAAGTGTCTATAAAAAAGTTTTACTTTTTACTGAGCATGAGTTTTACTTCTCAGACTAGGCCAGTTCCCCAATCCACTATACATAACAATCTTCCTCCCTCATACTTGCTAATGCAGACCAAGGGAGAAACCACAATTTCAGGTAGCAGGGGAAGAGCTAAATTAATATTGCTGCCCATTTCTTTTTAACTTGAAACCACGTCCTAATCTTGAGCAGGGGAACTGGGCTTTACTGGTTACTCAGCAACATAATCTGTTTGACTAAGGGATCAGCTTCCAAGCGCTTGTCAGAAAGGAGAGCTCCAAGTCTTTAAGAGCTGTTCAGCAGCAGGTAAAGATTTGACAAGGTTATTTCTTGACAAGTACCAGTTACCTTCAACCTTTTCTATCTTTGAAGACAAAAATTTGTTTTAAAGTATTTACATTTGTAGCACCGGTTTCACCAAAGTGCTTTAGCACTAAGTCAAAAAGCCACCGAATTAAAGCAAGCTTTTCAAGAGTTCTACAAACAAGACTGGAAAAAATACACATCAACCTATGGTCTGTGAACTCACATATCTACAAAAGATGTTTAAAAAAATATGTCTACAAACACGTCTACTCTAGCTAGAGATAAGAACGTATTTATGTGTGTGTGTATAGGCATATATATATATATATCTATATCTAGCTATGATATTCTTGTATTTCTGAAGAAGTCTGCCACTATGCTATTTCACAGTAACTTGGAAGTTTTAAGCCCCACTGAGTTTACTGAAGCAGTTCAAATAGAAACTTTGCCACCAGTTTAAATCTTAAGTAAACTTAGGATGGTGCAAGTAAGCTAAAAGGATATTTTTTTTCAAGTATCTTAACATAAATATAAATAGCTCAGAAAGACAGCATCTTCAAAACAGGGTAAAAAGTTCTCTGTTACAGGACATCTTAGCCTGATGTTATACAAGTACAGCCATGTTTCCTTCTCCCCTCAGCCCAGCCCTCTTCAAGCAACTATCAAATATTGAAGATATCCATATGGCATAGACATGCCATAGTGTAGGTATAGGAAAAAAAAAAAAATTGAGGTTTCAAAATTAAAAAAAAAACCTCATCATTGACCGATGTCAGTATCTGAAGGCTTATGAGTGAAGATTGAAGATTTCTGCCATGGTGGACAGTTGAATTCCACAGCCTCACTAAACCTGCAGGCTTCCACTGCTGGCACGTAGATGGAATTTGTGAAAAAAAAATTCCAGCATGAAAACTAGGTGTATATGCCATGCCTGCAGAAAGCTGCTTTTCTGTGGACATAATAAACACCAGTGTCTTGTATCCAGAGTTGGTTACCTGACATAAATCTTACCACAGCAACCTATCATTCAATTTTTCTTAACATTAACACAAGCTTTAACCCCATATGAGCCTGCAGGGATACACTATAAGCAAACACTGCCTCTGTAGACACATCATAAAGAGCCATTTTGGAAGCTCTTTATAGGTCTTGATTTTTCAAGGTATACCCTTTTCTACAGCACGCAGATCATAGATTCATAGAATGGTGTGGGGTGGAAGGGATCTTTAAAGATCATCTGGTGGTCCCAGCCCCCCCAACACAGGCAGGAACACCTTCCACTAGACCAGATTGTTCATCCAACCAGGCTGATAATGTCCAAGTGTCAAGAAAATGCTGAGGAAAAGCTAAGGCAGCAGTCATCCTATGTTAATTACTCTTCCTGTCCATTAGCAGAGCAGGAACATGAAACAGAGAAAATAAAAGCCACAGTGTGCTTGAAGTCCATAGTGAAATGTGTATTCTCTGTCATTTTAAATATGTCTATATTGTATGAGACCATCAAAATGCAAGGTAGGTAACCCATACCACAAGGGAGACCCTGCCAGCCTTAAATAAGGTGCCATGGTCATACCCCAAGTTATTTGAAAGCACACGTTATGTGTGTGTTGACACCTGAGAGCTCTACACTGGAGGATAAAGAAGCCAAATGAAAAATTCCACATCAAGCATGGAATATCTTTCATGACTCTGGAAGTTTATTTAAAATAATTCCTCAAAGACTCCATTTTGCCAGGGTAGCCAGGTGATACTTCTGGGCCCTGGGTTTATGGATCAGCTTGCATAACAAAAGGTCCTTCTGGCTTTCAGACCATTTAGACCAATGCACATAAAAATAACATTATGCTTTTTTCTTTAATAAAACCATTGCTAATATAAAGCAACATCTGTACAAAACTAAGGAACGCTATTTTTTAAAATGATTAAACAATGACAAGATATAAGAAACCCATGCTTAATCTATCTTGACATTTTACAAGCAAATATATAAAGTTATTATATCAGACCAAAAAGGAGCTATAACAGAAGGCGCTTATAATTTTTAACCCAAACCCAAGATAAATAGCTGACATGCAAGTGTATGCCCTGCTACAGAGGGGAAAAAAAAAATCTACATTTCCTGTAGGTGTGTAACAATATATTTTTCCTCACTACTGTCTCAATATTAAAAAAAAAAAAAAACAAATCCCTTCCCATCTGTTTTCATCTCATGTACAAGGGTGAACAAAAAATGCAAAATTAAAAATTGAAAAGCTTGAAGACTTTTTTTGCATATGAAACTATTTTAGGTCTGCCACTAGCAACTGCTGACTGAACACTAAACTAGGGCTTTCAGTACCATATTTGATTACATAAAGCACTGTTACAGATGCCAAAGTAATTAGAATGCACTCAAAGTTTATATTCAAGATACTTAAAAATAACTCCTCATTTATTTGTATAAGATGTAGTTGATGGAAAAAAAATTCAATTAGGTTTTAAAATTATTTCAGTTACTCAAATTGCTACAAAAATTATGTTTATTACTATTTGCTCCTGCTGCTTTAAAGGCATGCCTTGCTCTCTGCATTGAAAAGTAAGAATCCCCTTGCATACCCTCTGTGCAGTCCCTAAGACAGGAGGGTTTTTAGCTAAAACTACTATTTGCAGAACACTGAATATATAAACAATTCCAACCTGAGGAAGCTGTCAAGAGGCTTATTCTAAAGCTTATTCTAAAGCTGCCATCCACTCCTTGTTGCTCAAGAGAAACTTGCATTTCCTCCCAGCCCAATCTGCCAGCCCATCCCTGCCTGCTGAATGCCATCAGCTTTTTGCACACACCTACTAACTTCTTGTTTGTTCAAAGCAGAAAGGCTGCACCCCCCCCCCCCACGCACTGCATGCCCACACAGCCAGGTTTCTTTTTTTTTTTTAATGGGATTTTTCCTGCTTCATTTCCAGGATGTTTTTTCTTTCAGAGGGCAGACAGTCCCTGCAATTACTGGTTTATTTCCTTACAGAACAAAAGGAACCAGCACTTCAGCTCGTATCCAGCCATCTTGCTCTCTCTTCAGCCCAACTGAGAGCAGTAAGACCAAAACAGGCAACACTTGACAGTAGTCTAAGAGACTACCCCCTTTAACACCCCAAAAACCCCAAAGCTACTGGGCACTTTACTTGGCCATTTGGGTTTCCTCCTTTTTAAAGGATTTTTCTTTTTAAATCATACACTATGACAACATGAAGGAAACAAAATCTAAACCAAAATGGACTGTACAGCACTAAATTGTTCTGTGTGTAGGCACTTGAAGATGAAGAAACATGGATTTTCACAGCAGTGCAGCTGAACAACCATCAGTCATCTTGGGTACAGGTTTTTAGCTGCAATATCAGCTCTCAAAGCAGCAGCTTTTGACAGGTTGCAGGACTGCAGGGAAGCCCACTTTGCAGCCTGTAACACTCAAGAGAACTGACTCAACAATTTTAAACACGGCAGCAAGGAATGGCAAGTCCAGCAGTAAGTCTAACTGGACAGGGGGCTGGAGCTGGGAAGCTGGAGTTTGGTGTCTGCATTTCAAACTGCATGCAGGAACCACTAGGCTGAATTTTGCCTCAGCAGTATTTGACAGCACACCTGTGTTTCAAATTGAGAAATAAAGAAGCAAACTGAAACTCAACGTAAACAGTTGTGCAATAATAATAATAAACAGATGTATAATGAAGTGTAAGGGATGGGTTTGACCAGTCTTTTTCCATTGACATGTTACTTCCCTGTGCATAAAACTCAGCTGTAACATCAAAATCAATGAGGCTGCACAGGCAGCAAGTAAGTGCAGTATGGATATGAAATCAACCAGGAAGCCATAACAAGCAGATGTGGCTAGATGAAGACTAGAGATATTAAATGTCTTAGTGACTTGCCCAATTTTTGTCAATGGCCACAAAAAGTTGTTACTGAACTTGCCTAAGTCTTTAGTCAAGAGGCAGCATCCAGAAGTCATGATATCAACAGGGGACATCACATGAAGTTGCAGAAGAAGGATCACCTTCAGATGAGAACACTGCTGTGGATTTCTGGTACAAGTTAGAGTTCATGAGGTGGAAACAAGTAAGAGACTTAGGTATCACCAGAAAACACAAGATGACTACACAACAGCTTTACAGTCATGGTAGAGATGGGTCCTATTACTACATTTTTTCTGGTATAGCTAGAGAAGAGTTAGTAACCTTTTACACAGCACAGCATGATCCCCTCTAAAGCAACCACAAGTGTCACCCACATTAAAAAATACATTTGCCAAATGGAAGGAGATGTAAGAGCTACTATGATGGCCAAAAGAGAAAATTGTTTTAAAGAGAAGACAATTTAGGACTTAAAAGTTCATAAAAAATGCTAAGAAAGGAATGACTGTTCTGTACAGATATGTCAGAAAACTAAGTGCAAGAAAGGAAAAAAAAAAAGCTTAAAGCTCAGCTATAACTGGCTAGGGACACGCCTTTTGGACAGTCAGAATGGAAGTAGAAAGAAAGGTTAATTTTAAGATTTCTATCACAAGATTGCTATACTCATTCCTCCAGATAGAACCTAATCAGATGAAAAATAGAACAAATGCAGTGTTGCAGACAGTATCTCCAGAAAAAAAAAAAAAAAGTTGAGCTTTGGATTTCTTGCTTTTAAGACTCCTAAACAGAAATGTATTGCTAAAAATTGTTTTCAGTTGTTGGTTCTATTTTCTCAACTCCAATGTCAAGAAACTCTTTGCTTCTCCTGTAAATCAAAATAACTATGAAAACTACTCTATCCTGTAGTTCCCCTCTACCCCCACCTCCCAATAACTTCTGCAGGAGTCTCCTGTTCCCTTCTCCAGCCACAGAGGTACCACCCTTGTGTCCCTTTTCTCCAGAAGTCACCCTACACCTAAACACCCTGGAGATGTAGCTTGGCTAAAAATTGATGGTGCAATCTCTAGAGACTTAGAAAAGAAACACTGAAGACATTTATATGGAATAGACCAACACAGAAACTACCTGGACAACAGTGTTCAAGGTAGCAAGCTTAAAACACCCAATTTGGGGAACATGGCTGGTGATTGAAGTTAATCACAAACAGCAGTCAGGCACCAAACTTCTAAGGAATAGATCCTGTACTGACGCAGAGGAAGCAGGCACTTGGGAAACAGCTCCTAAGCAAGTTCAAGCTGTTGGCACTGCTTTCCTGGAAATAACTTGTCAGAAAGCAATTTTAACTGTTTCCACACACATAATCTGTGTCCTAAATCTGATGTTCTCCCATTCACTTCATCCTCAAGTATGTCTACCTGCATGATGCCAAGGCCCAGCCTGATACCAGCAATACAAGTACTCCATCCAGAATACACAAGGAACTGCAGTGCAATAATGGTCAGCACCCACTCTTCCTACACAGCCCAGCCAAGCTGCTACTATCATCCTTAGCCTCAAAGGATGTTATTATGCACAAACAACATTCTGAAGCAGCCAGTGATATCATTGGATGCAAGGCTGAAAGAGAACGACAAGAAGTTGTATCAGGAAATGAAGAATGAACGGGAATCACTGACAAAGGTGACCCTAACCATGAATTTCCAACTACAATTGGTGCAAAAAGCTATAACAGCGGCTCAAGTGCTCAAACTCCAAATAAGTCTGGAGTAGCATCCAAAAATTAATATTAAAAGTCACATAAATGGTGAAGTATGTTGGAGTGTCAGAGACCAAGAAAAGCTGTAACCCATAACAAGACCTTGGAAGACTCCTGCTGTGTGCTGTTCTCCCTCACACTACTAAAAACTCATCAGCACGATCCCAAGGTTATATTTATACCAGAAAGGAAATAATTTTTCTTTGCTTAAACCCAGTGCCTGTATTTTGAGATCAGGCCTCTTCCCACTGCATTATATTTACTTAGTAATGTTTAAGGAAGACATTCGCTGGACTGACAGCGTGGGAAGGGCACCGGCATCTTCCAGCATATAGATAAAGGCAGGAAAAGCCTCCAAACCCTAACCTGTTTAGTTATTTCATGGCTACTAAAGAAGAAAATGAAAACAGAAATCGCAAAAGGGTACGCTTCCAGCCCGAGACCATGTAAAAACGCATTGTGCAATGAAACCATCAGCCGAGCTCCCAGATAACGGGCAGTGCCATTGACCTTGGCTCGGAACACGGGACAACTTTGTTGCCACCTCCCGACTCTGCTGCAACATAAAATTCCGGGGGAGCGCTACAACCAGAGCCGCAGTAACAGCTCTCCCGAGGTCGTTCACAAAATATTTCGAAGCCACATTTTACTCTCTCCGTGGGAAAACCAGGTGTTCCAAGCAGAGGCTTTTTTTTATCGCACCCAAGCGGGGCAGGAGGTTCGCCTTCAGGATGACACACCAGCCCTGCCCTCCACGCGCCATTATACATTAACCGGTTTTCCGCGTGTCACGGGCACACAGACGATAACCCTGGAGTTCCAGCGGGTGTCCTGGCCCATCCCGCCCCGCCCTGGGAGCTCGGTCTCCCCCCTCCCTGCTCTCCTCGCCCCGCCGAGGGGCGCCGGGGCCGCGCACAAAGGCGGCGCCGCGCACGTGGGCGCGCACCCCGCCGCCCCAAGATGGTGGGCGAGAGGCGCGCCCGCCCCGCCCCCGGCCCCGCTCGGACCGGCACGGCCCGGGGGCCGCCCGCCACCGGCCCCGGCCGGAACCCGCGCGGCCCCGCCGTGCCGCCCCTGCCGGCTCTCGGGGTGGCGGGAGCCCCGGCACGGCCGTGCGCGCTCGGGGCGTCCCTCGGGAGGCGCCCGCGCCCCGCGGCCAGACAAAGGGATGCGGCAGCGGCGGGGCCGGCGGAACGGGAACCTCGGCCGGGCCGGGCCCGGCGCCCCCCGCCCCACGTGCTCGGCGGGCTCACCTCGTCCTCCCGCTCGCTGCGGACGCACAGGCACGCCGCCCGCTTCTTGTAGCCCTCCCGGTCGTACGTCCGCGTCTGGTTCGGCTTGAATTTCATCATAGAGGCGGTGACACGCGGGCTGCCCCCGGCCGCCGCTGCCGCCGCCACGGCTCCTCTCTGTGAGCGCCGCCGCCGCGCCCTTGGGACACCGGCGCGGGGCCCCCGCTCGGGAGCGGGGCTGGAGGAAGGCCAGTCCCAGCCGCTGTCACAACAGCGCCGCGCCGCCTCTGCCGCTGGTGCCGCCGCCCCGGGAGCTGCGCCGCGCCATGGAGGCTCTCCCGGCACCGCGAGCCGCCGCCGCCCGCCCGCGGCGGCCGCCCCTGCGCCCCCACTATTTAACCGTAACGCGCATTCCTGCGCGCGCCGCTCCGCGCAGGCGCCGGGCGGGGCGGGGCCGCGGGGGGCGGGAGGCGGGAGGCGAAGCGCCGGTCAGGGCGGGCGCGATCGGCGCCGCGGGGTGGGCGCTGCGCGGGCCCGGGGCAGCGGGCGGGCCCCGCGGGCTCGGCTCAGGCGCCGCTCCAGGGCCGCTGGGCCGGTGCCCGGCGCGGCTGCGGGAGGGCTGCGGTCCGCGCCGGCAGCCGCCGTGGCACCGAGCCCGCCGTAGGTGTGCGAGGCGGGGCGGCTTTCCCTGCGCGGTACGTGGGGTATGCACATGGCTCGAGTGCCGTAACGACAGTGTAGCTTTGGTACTGTAAGTTAACCCCTTTTGGAAATAACTTGGTTTTGGAAAACGTGCTCTATGCAGGCTGGGGTGCGAGTAGCTCAGGCTGGTTTTGTTTCGCTTGTGTTACATTATTTGCAAGCTCAGGAGAGACAAAAGGCCTCCCCAGTGCTGCCAGTAGGCGAGGAAGAAGTCTACTAGCTCCATCGGACGGTTGCCATAAAAATAAATCAACTCACAAAACCCATCCAAAAGCAAAACAAGAAAATGCTACTCTTTTCAATGCCCCGGATTGCTGTCAACTGCGAGCAGTCATCAATGCTTTCAGTGTTCGTGCATGAAAGGTTACTCAGACGTGTTGGCAGACTGAAGGTAGTGTGTCCTTAGTGGTGTGATTGTAAAATTTATTTCCCATTTCAACTGTTCTATACACTTTTTCCTTCGTCTGAACCTTTTTGATGTTCAGCAGGCTCTCTTGTGCTTCTAAGGTGGACCAATGTGCTTTAAACTTCTATTCTGCTTGTTTCTTGCTGTTCCAGAACACCTATTTTTTTCATTCTAGTGTTATTTTTTTCAACAGTTCTGTTGGTCTGTAACAAGTCAGGCTTTTTATATGCTGTTTATGGCATATATTGAAGGGAGATTGGATTGTCATCACTGGTTGCTCTGGTTCTTAGTGAAATTTGGACCTTCTCTTCAGAATATGAACTAAGTGCAACGAACAGTGCAATATCCTTCTTCAGGACCATGAAAGCTGAAGGAAAGAAAGCACAATTGTAATGAGTTATATTATTTTGCCAAAGTTGTAATAAGCTGTAAAGTCAAACACCCGGAGATTAAGAAACTCTGTATTTAATTTGCTTTTCCACATTAGTTACTTGTATAAACATACATGTTTAAGAAGGCTTCTGCCAATTTGCCACTTTTGCTGCTTAGCAAATGGACTGGCAGATAAGATTTCTTCCTTTTCTGCTCATTCAATGCAGATCCAGGTCTCATTTATTGCTGCTTGTTACCAGTCAGGCCTCAGGCTACATATGATTTTAACAATTTAATGGATCCCCACTCAGGATAAATTCTTATAAGTTTTTTTTTTTTTTTAATATGAGGGAAGGACCAATACCTAATTAGTGTCTGAAATTTTTAGTTCAAAGGTTACCAAGTTAATACTGGAAGGTTTTGAGAATACTGAGGAATGCTTTTGATGCTTGTATTCATAAATTCGTCCATGATTCAGGGTAGGGAGTATGGTGTAGTCTGCTGAATTCTCATGTAGTTTAAAAGACGCATCTTATATCTCTATAAATCAGGTAGATGTCATTCATCAAATGCATAGAGCAAAAAAAAAAAACCTTGTTATTTTGCTTTTTAAAGCAGACCTGAGTAGAGCTCATTTTGGTTTGGGTGGTCCCTTGAGCTAGTGTTTCAGGGTTTCAATACAAACCCAGTTTTAGTCTTCCACATGGATCTTTCCGAATTAACTTTTTGTTGTTATTTTTTGTTTTGTTTGTTTGGGAGACTTCACCGCTCGTGGAATTGGAGGAGGTTCAAAAATAGGAGTTATACTTAATGAGATCACTGTCCAAAGATCAGATGACCTTAGGCCAGGTTTTCCACTTCTGTACAGCTCACCCCTCCCACCCCCCAAAACCAAACAAAACATTTGACTGCCAAATCAGAATACAACACACAGATCTATCTGTTGTGAAACTCATGGTTTCCTTGTCACGCATTGCAGAGGTAAGGCCTGCAAGACGGAGCTCTGTGAGACGGGCCAGTCAGTGGCTGGCTGCAGATACAGCTTCTAATCTTTTTCATTGTTTGTTTTGTTTTTGTTTTGAGAGAGAGAAGCTGAGATTCATTGTGCTGTGAATTCATCTTAAGTGCCTGAAATTACTATTTTTTTTTTTTTGCTTCGAAATATCATCCTTAAACAATCCTTGGTTTTTAGAGTCATCAGGAGGCTTGAATCTTCAAAGGTTTTGTATTTTTTTCAGTTGTTTCTTTTTTCTTGTAAATCTAAGTAATGTGGTCTGTGTATACACCAAAATCAGCATCAACTGTTTGAAAAAGTCATATCATCAGTGAATAATTGATATTTACAATGCTACCAGATACTTATATTCATGATAGTTTTGTAACAATGCATTGCTTTGTATTTTCTTAATGCAGTGTATGAATAGTGGGTATCAAATGGGATATATTGCTGAAAGGAACTGCAACACTGTGGTACCAAAGATCTGTTTTAATCAGTGATGGGGTTTTTTTTGTCTGCTTTTTTGTGATCAGTGTCTCTGAATTTTGTGTTTTAGCTCTAGTAATTGTGAAGTAAGTGATGATACCTTGAGGACAAGTGTGAACCAGAGCTGAGTATACAACCCAGGGTGCAAAGAATGAGCTTCAAAAACCTCTACATTCTGGCAAAAATTATTTCGCACCTAGCTGTAGTTACACTTTGAAGTGAAGTCTGCTTCAATGCAAAGGAACAATTTTCTTTTCCTTGAGAAGACAGAAACAGGTTTAAAAATTTACAGAGTAATTAGATTTTCCAGTTCCCTTGACCTACATTTATTGCTGAGATTAGAAACTGCAGTGTTCAATAACTATGTTCTGGCAAGTTTTATGTGACTTTCTTTGCCACTCTTAGTTTATTATGGTTAATAAAAAAGAAATATTTGCTTTGGAGGTACTTTTAGTCCTCTACTTAATATTTGCTCTGGAGAGGAACAGATACCTAAGATTTTTTGTCACCTCTTCAAATAGCACATCCAATTCATGACTTTATGTTAGGAAAACCAGTGTCTTTAGTAATTATTCTAGGTGATCGTTTGCTCTGCCACATTTGTAACATTTTTTTGTTATTCAACGGCTAAACCAGCACAAAAATCCCAAAGTTCAGGAGCAAACAGTGTCTTAAAAATGCATCCCTCTATTGCTACATAGCATGGGCTTTTGGAATGGTAGGTCCTCATTCAGCTGCTCTGAGGCCAGGTGAAAGGCTGCCTGGAGCTGCAGCCTAGTCATCGTTTCAGCAGAAACTGCAGTGCTGAGGCTGGAAAGGTTAGCCTGACAACCAGACTTGTTAGTAGTTTTGCCAAAACAAGAAAAAAAGTCTTGAACATATTTGAATCTGGTTTATGGAAAATGTTAGGATTCATTGGGTTAGTTTTTATGTAAGTTGATTTACTCCACCAAGATACAATAGGAGGGAGTAGTGATTCTTCTGATATTTTATATATTTGGCAGGAAAAAATGACTTTAGGTAAGCAAGCAAGTGAGAACTGTGCCAAGCTAGCTTCCCTGCAGACTTAAAATATTATCTTTTTAATGATTTAGGAGTTATGAAAATGCCAGCATTAGTCTTAAAATAATTTTAAGTGCCAAAAAATATGCAAAAGCCTTGCCAATTCATACATGCACTCTCTTCTGGTAAACACTGAACAGGAAGAACTTTGAAAAATGAAACACTTACATATTTCTAAACCATGCTGCTACATAAAGAAGCTTTTATGAAGTAAGTTTCACATTATCTTTTTCCTTAGAGCCAGATTGTCACCTGGCTGTTGTCAGCTGCACTTTGAAGAGAGTACGCATACATGCTCACTATAAGAGGAGTTGCATTCACATCCACAGGGCTCCCTAATTTTCAGGTGAATCTAGACCACTGCTACAGGTGCCAACAATTTTTTTTCCCCTTTGGTTTATTGTTGTTGAACAACAGGTATGAGCTGTACGCAATTACACTGTTACTGTCTGCCAGTCTAGCTTTATAATCTTGACTCTTATCAAAAAGTATAGTTAGCACTGCTTTGATGTCTGGTAGGAGTGACCCTGCCAGTAAAGATAGGGATTAATATCAAATGCTTATGAATGGGGATGAATAATAGTCACCATTTAATGGAAAGAGGAATCAATTAAATGCAATTATGTTCATTTGAATGTAGATATCTGAGCATATTTATTTTTATGTATTTAGAGAACTGCCTATTTTTTGTGCTTTTTTTTGTGTTCAGTGAATTGTGATTGATTTGGATTTGCTTAAAATGGAACTTTTAGCAAAATAGAAAAAGTACTACTTTACATAACTGTTTAGCATATATTATTGGGCTTCTGTGATAAAGTTGTTTTGACAATACTCAATTTCATTCAAAGTACCTGAAGATTTTTTTTAACTAATACAAAATTCTTTTATTTTTGTCATAGAGACAATCTAAAATCTGAAGGATTTGTCCAAATTCCATGAAATAAGTAAGTAGAAATTAAGATCGCTGTTAGGTATTTCAGATTTTCTGTGAGATTATGTAATTTTAAATTTGGGGTTAAGCTGCTAAGGCCATAGAGCTTTGTTAATTGTATCTCCTCTTTTTTAAAGTCATAAATATTCCTCCCATGAAAGGTGCATTTTACAATAGGGTCCTTAGTATTTTCTCCTCCTTAGTTAGGAATTCGTTGCCGTAACACTTTTTTAATTCAAGTTTTGATTTAATTCTGGTAATAGATTACTTATAGTGCAAGTGGGTGTAGTTTGGAGAGACTATATGACTTACTTACAGGCTTGTTCAGTGATAAAGTTATGCCTTCTAAGTGATTGCAATGAAATCCTGATTTATGTGCAAAGAAAATTAGAAGTGTGGCTCCATGAAGATTGTGATTGTTGATCCTCATTCAGTTTCCTGGATAAAAAAGAGTAAAATATGTCTAGGTTTTGAGGAGTTTGGCCTATTGGAAAAAATAGGACTTCACTTATTCAAAGCTGTGAAAATACCCAAATAGTTTTGGAGGTCTACCTGTGGTGAAGATGTTATCACTCGCAGAGCAGCAGCAAGCCTGTAATAAATACCGGCTGCTCCAGTGTCCTGGTTTGATGTACAGAGGAAATAGGACCATGAACTGAGTTGCCAAGAGATGGACACATGTTCTGTTTGGCTAAATCTGTGCAGTATGTTTTCCAGCCATGGGCTGAGGGAAAGAGTTTATAGTGGCCTTTCATCAAAACCATGCAGCTCTTTCTGGCAGAACCTACTTACTAGAAGCCAGGTTAATAATAAAAGGGTAGCTGTATTATTATCAGGTGCATCAAAAATGGAAGAATTGAATGTCATTTATGCAATCTTCTTTCCTAATCTAACAAAAGTCTTCTTGGCTAGACTTGGCACTCAAGTCTCATAGAACAGGTTATTTATTTATTATGTTTATTTTGTTATGTTTGTGTAGCCAGGTTACTATTTGACCCCGTCTGTTTCTGATATGACTTTACATAAATCGAGCAGAAGAGTTTGAATGACAATGCAAAAACACCAGGGGCTTGACCAAGGTATGTTTTATGAGGAAATGTGCTAAATAGCAGTGGAAGTTATTTTGTGTACCTGTGAGTTGAAGAAATATTTGAGATAATTACTAAAGGTAATTCCACATGAGCAGTAAACACTAAATTTTGCTCTTATATCTGGTAGAATTTCAAAGGTAGATGGAAAAAGTGATTATTGCAAAGGTGTGGTGGCAGAGAGGGCAATAAAAAACCCTGAGTGCTCCTCTCCGTGTTTTCATCTGAAGACTTAATTCCAAAAGGGTTTAGACTTAATTCCAAGGGTTCTTGACCCTTATATATTTAGTCAGGCTTAATGTTTCTTGTTGGAAGCTACCTTTAAAAAAGAGTAGATAATAAAATCATAGAATCATTTAGGTTGAAAAATACTCCAAAATGCTGATAGATACATGCAACAGTATAGGTGGAGCAGATTTATAATAGGTAACCCACAAATTTTAATCATAGTTAGTCATTATCATCTTTATGACCCATTACAAGACTCTTAAGATTGATTATGGGCTACTTGAAAACATCCAGACATGCAAGCTGCTCATTGCTCTGTTTCTACGGGAATGTTTGATGACTGAATGCCTTACTGGCCTTGGAACCAAATTGCAGTGGGGCCTGGTATTATCACTTATATTTCAGTGCTTTTGTTTCAGACTGTGGTTTGGCTACTGTTACTAAATATATGCAGCAGAGCTGTTTGCAGTTTAAGAGTTGAACCTCCTGGTGTTAAGAGGCCAGCAGAAGGTAGCATTTAAGCTGTGCCTGAGGGCTCTGCTGAGGTCAAAGGCACAGATGTGTGCCTGGTTTGTTTTTGTGCACAGAAAATCGTGGAAGGACAGTCTGTGGGCAAATGGAAGATTTGCATATAAATGTATATGTTGGTAGTGGTAGGAAATCACTCTGGTGGCTCTGGATTTTAGCCTAGTGATTTCCATATGCTTTGGGTTCTGCTGCTCAACTTCTGAGCAGGTGAAACATGTTTTCTGTGTATGGCCACAATAAAATGGTATTGGTATGGGGGATGGATTCAAACATGAATGTGTTATTAGAGCTAGCCAGCTTCAACTTCAGTTTTACTGAAGAATTGTATTTATCTTAACAGGTTGTATCCAGAAAACTTTCCAGGACCTGTGGGATAGAATCTGTACAGATGGATAGAATCCCATAGAATCTGTACAGAATCTGGTCAGATGGTTGGAGCATTGAGACTCAGTAAGCTCCAAATTAGGAAAAGCCAAGGAGGGAACTTCTAGTTGTTACTCTGACAAGTGCTCTGAGTGTTTTCCTTTATTGTGCAACCCACATGAATTATTTAAATGCCTACATTTATTTAAATTAAAATTATTTAAATTGCATATTTTGATAAGTATCTATTGAAACTTGTTCCTTTTTGTAAATATTTTTCCTCTCATGTAACTTGTACGAGAGTGGTCCACTATTTGTGTGTCAGTAGTCTTGAGAAGCATTCACCAATTGTATAGTTTTTCTTAATAGTAATTACAAATTCCCAAATTTTAGGAAGATAGAAGGAAAAAAAAATGCACTTATAAAAAAACCACAGTTACACAGAATAAAATCAAGTTTTCCTCCTGGAGTTTCCCTAAAGTTAGCACATCAGGCTTTAGTTACTACTTTATGATAACTACTGTTTGTTTCCAGTAGAATGTGAGCAAATGGTTACTGAACTTTGTCCTGAGAAACAATAAATGTGGACAATTTCAAATCAAAGACTGGGGATTTGATTCTGTAATTCAACTTGTCATTGAGCTGAGTGTTAACAGCTTCACATCTTTCAGTGCAATGAGGCTCAGATTTTACTATTGTCTAGGTAACAATTGTTAAAATATTGATGGCAGTGGTATTTACTGTAAGTATGCTGTAAATTAATACCTTTTCTATTGTTACAGCTTGTAAGGCTGAACCACAGTAAAAGTTGATCTGTCCTTTGTTTTATTAAAGTTCCCTATTTCCTGAGTTTGAGATGAAATCCAGCTGGTTTGTGTTCTGCCATAGAATAAAATATTTTCTATTCTGCTAGTAAGTGTTTCTCAGGAAGAAAAGCTTTGTTATTGTTTTAGGATTTATCTGGTCTGCCTGTTGCTCATATTGATAGACAATGCCTCTTCAGGTTATAGCCTTGTCTGAAGTCTGCTTTTTAAAAAATATTGTACCTTTACTGTATTACTTCTTTTGTTATCCTATTAAATTAAATAAATGACACAACAAATTCCATCCTTCCCCATACTTGTGCAAGCTTTGTAAGTTTATTTCACTGGCTATATTACATAGAACTGTTCATGTAATCTTAGTTGACTTACATTATGACATTGTAGCTCTATCATAAGTTTTCCTAAAATATTGTTTTAAGCTTTATCTCAATGCTCCCTTACTTATGTGACTGTGCTTGTGAGTTTTCAGGGATGCTGCTGAGTTCACCTCATTCTCAACAGGTCAAGTGGAATGTAGAGGGCTTATGATGTTTTAGCAGTGTTACACATATTTAAATTAAAATCTGACTTTATAAAGCTTCATTTTCCATTTAACATAAATTTTAATATTACTTTTTCTTGGATAAAGTAGTTATAAATTAGTAAAATTTCTGATTAAATTAAAAATTATTATTCTGAATGAGTACCTAATATTTTCACTGTGGAAAAAGGGTAGGTGAAAAAAAATGTAAATTTCTCAAAAGACATTGTATCTCCATAAATTACATGTATATAAATGAAAACTCTGGGATAAGGGTTTAGAGTACACCTTAATTCTAATTTTAGGACCTGTTTTTTTCCTGATTTATGTGGTTCAGTGTTTGTCACTCTTTCCTTCTGCCTGAATAATAGACACTAATCCTAGGGAAAGACCAAAGATCCCATGGATTGTTAGTATTAGCAGGAAGCCTGTAAGAATGATCCACCAAAGACAGTGCTTTACTGCAGATCTTGTCAATTTCAGCTTTAAAGGAAATGAAGATATTGTGGTTTAAATTAAGTTGGAAATAGGATATAGAATTTGACTGAGGACAAATCTAGTTTAGATTGGCTAGAAGGCATAGGGTTCACAAGTCATATCCTGATTATGGAAATGCTAAAAGATCAGTTGTATTTGCAACTGCAAATTTGTTGCTATTCAAAGTGATGACAGGTCTTTCGAAATCATCTATTCGACTCAAGATACTTGCCTTGAAATGTGGCTGAAACCAGATTTTGCAATTGAATACTTGGACTTTTTGCAAATATTTTTTCCCTGATAGTAGGACCAAAAGTGCTGATAATTTCTAGAGATGCATTGTAAGTGGCACCAAACAAAGTCCACTGAAATAAATAAAAACTGAACACATGAATTAAAGTTCTGTAATATAAATGGTGAGCATGTGCTTTTTAGATTTTAGCTCTGTTTCCTTTTCTCATTTTTTCTGATTACCTCAAAGATTTTTCCTTTTATCTTTTATTTTACCTTGGGAAGTGTTATCCTCTTTGTATCAGTTTTATGTAGTATTTATATCTAGACTGTTGCCAGATAGACTTTGTCAAAGGTCTGTAAAGTCCTTTGGGCCTTTCATGTATGTGAAAGGGACCTGAATAGATCCAGTTGTGGGTTTGGTATTATGCTGGGTTAGTGTTGTGAGTTTGAAGAGTAGTGTTGCCCTAGTATTAGAGATCATAAAAACCATTTCATTCTAACCTCAGAAAATTAGTAATAATTACATACGAATTGTTTTGTGTTGACTCCAGTGGCGTGCTTTCCTTGTTCAATGACACTGGAGCAGTCCCTTTTAACTATGAAGTAATGTCTGCCACTCAGTTTGTCCCCAGTTGAACTCAATGTACAGGCCTCTTATACAATAAAGTCTAAATAACAAAGAATGAACATGTAGTACAAGTACTTTACTGTACAAATTTAAAATTGATGCTGACACTACCTATTCTCAACAGTTTTTAAATACTGTGTTACTGAAATGGTAGTTTAAGGTAAGATTGGTTCTTTCACTGTTTTTCCTGTTACAATGATTTTGATTCATTCAGAGAAACTGCTTCAGTAGATTAATTTCTAAAGGTACTTTAAAATTTGTTCTTATGTTAAGGATTGTAAACTTCTATAGATGCGACCATAATTTTTCTGCCTTGGTAGATATTTGAAGACATCTTCCATGTCTGTAGCTATTGAGCATCTACCACATAATGAGCTTCAACTAGATTTACAGTATATTACCTCATTGCCATTCTTAGTGAATAGACTTTAAATACTAACCCCAATTTTAAATGTAAAATTATACAAAGAAACTATACTTTCATATATTTTCTTTTTGACTAATACTTTATGAATCCAGGTACTTAAAAATGTTATTTCATTGTAAGAACTCTGGAGCACCTGTTCAGTGTGGTATAATAGAAACTCACACTGGATGTTCTTTCATGTTTGACTTTTCATCTGAACCATTGGATGGCTCTACTTCATTGGCTGCTAACTAGTGCATACTCCACATTTTCTTGTTGCAACCACAAGAAGAAACGTCTTAACACACTGGCCTTCATCATTCATACTTGGTAACAGCCACATCTAACATAACTTCAAACTCAGCTTTGTGAGTAATATATTTGTGCTGTGAAAGCTGAAGAGTACTAGAGGAAGAAGAGGGTGTGATTGAGTGAGTGTGGGGAAAAGAATGTGCTCAGAAACATGTAAGGCAATGTGTGGAGCCAACCTGAGAGTAGGTATAGAGGATTGTGCCAGGGAATGGGTGACACTTCCAGGGTATGCTGAAGGGGCAATGAATTTTTATTAAGAGCAGAGAGATACACAGCCTAATGCTTGCTTTTAAAGAATTCTCTGTTTCGTGGTTCCCTTTCTGCTCTTCTTGTCTTCCCTTTATGCCTGTTTCTACAGTGATAAGGTTATCTTGGCAGCAAGGAAGTTGTGTGAGCCATAACCATTGCTAATAGAAGGGCAGTTATGACTGTTCTAGCTATGTGGAAGGGCTGGTCTGCTCAAAGATTGTTTCACCTTTTATTGTAGTTGACTGTCATCCAACAGACAGCAGTAATAACAACAACAACAAAACCACAAAAACAAAAAACCCAAACCAAAAGCCAGGAAGCTGCTAATTGATTGAGATTTCTAGTATTTCATTTGCATTTTGTTTACATTTAACTTATTTTGATGCTTCCATTGCTCTTCAGTTTCACACAGCTTCACCAAATAGCCTGATTGAGCTTGTAAAAGATGTACAAGTGCCTTTCCTTCACACAGGTTCTAAGTCTTGAAACATATTCAGCGACTCTCTTGAAATATTATGTCTCAGTTATTCCACTGTAGAAAAACATACAAGATGATATTGGATAATCTATGAAAATACCTTTCCTGGCATGGATGATCAGAGTTAATGGTCTCCATTGCTCTTTGGGAGATCTTCCAAGACCTTAGTGGGTGCTGTAAAGACGTTGCAGAGCATGGGAGGCTGAATTCTGGACAGAAAAAGGCAGAAGCAATCAAATGGTTGTTTTCTTTCTCCTGTGCCTCATTTTGGTGAGCTGTATACCTTAGTATAAGTCTGTTGTGTTAATTCTTCCCACTAAGTATTTTAGCCAAGATTGCTTCTGATTATTGATTGTGTGTCCAGTACAGAGATGGGAAGTAGGATCTACTCTCTGCCCTCATCTCCTATTGTATGTCTTGGTGGCTTTCTATAATTTGGTGACAGTGCTGTACTTACTCTTTACTGGTGCTGGATAAAATATTTATTTGATAGTATGTGCTAATTATATTTGTGCTAGTATGTGGAGTAGTATTTTCAGTATGTATTTTTAAGGGAGTAGAAGACTCCTAAGAGAGATTAAATGGATGTAGGTAGTAATACTGTGGATTTTTTGTCTTGTCACATACAAAAGCCTTCAATATTTGGTAATTCTTTTCCCCTCCTCACCTCCTACTAAAAAATAAACCAGTTCTGTATTTTTCTGTATTTTTCATTTTCAGGATTGAAAACCTGCAGGATTTGGCCCATGGTGGTTTTCCCACATGTTGCACTGTTTTATACTACTCAAATTATCTCTATATCTGTATATCTCTATATCTAAGTTTTTACTTAGTAAGATAAATGTGGATGTCTTATAAAAGTTCAAGCAAAATTAAATTTTACGTTCTCAACATTCTCACATCTGTTTCTGATACCATGTTTTGCTATATGGATATGGAAGTAGAAACTTGGGACAACTGAAATCAAGTCTGAGCATTTGATGTAAAAGTAATGAATTTCCTGTAATTAAAAAAAATTCCCACATGGGCAGACAATTCTAGAACTTGTCACATTAGGGCTTCTTACAACATCCCTTGAAGGATTTTCTTTTTTACAAGTGCTTCTGGAAACAACAGGATCACTGGCTTATCTAGCAGCATTATTTCTATGGCTTTAATGGTCATCTTGTGCAGAAATGAGCATCAAAATTACTTAAGTAGATAATTTAAGTAGTAACTTCAATGACTCATCAAGAGTCACTTAAGTAGACTCAGATTAACTGTGATACCGATTTTATGAACAAGAAATATTTTCAAACAGTAATCCAGGCCAGGCTGGCCTCTGTAAATACTAGAGAATTATTTTGCAAGGGTAAAGTAAAGCTAGTAATTCTTACTTTGAATACTTGAAATAGTATACAAAAATTTTAAACTTTTCTTAAAAAGTCTCCCTCTTCCAGCAGTGTAAACATCTCAAATTGCCCTCTTTGTGAAACTGAAACAGTTGCAAATTAGCTTGTGGGGTTCTGTTTTGTTTTGTTTGTTTTGTTTTCCTGCTTTTGCTCCTCAGCTCTTTTCAAGAATAAAATGGTTGTTGTTTGAGAACACCTAAGCAGTGAGTTCTGGACTGAATTGAAGGTAAAGTGGAATGACAGAAAGAATTTCTGAAAACTAAAACAGCAAGAATGAGCATCAAGAAAAAGAATGGAACTGAAAGGGTGAGGCAGGTATGAAAAAAGGGTAAGGCAGATATGAATGGCAAAAATTAAAAAAGGTAACAAATATGATTTTATGGTGCATACTAGCTGCAGTTAATAAGAATACTACTTAATTTGCCTATGTGGATTAAGATTTTTGTTTTTGCATCAGTGAAGGCACTTTGCTGCAGCTACAAGCTACCATTTTGGGAACATCATTGCATATGGTATTTCTGATATTTCCTCTTTAACTAAGAGCCAACATTTTGTTCCCAAAATGTGATGACTAAACAGGAGAACAACTTTGAAAATATGCTTAGCTTTACTTTTTTTACAGTCTGAGACTTTTATTACATAGAGGTAATTGGTAAGATTGCAGTTAGGAAATATAAATATCTCCAGAAGGGAAATAAGTTTATTCAAGGCATCTTACGAAAACAGGCTTAAAATCACATTGTCTTCAGGAGGAACACAAAACATTAAGTTACCTAAATGACACTTCTATCACCTGATATATTAAACATTAATTCTTATTCACTTGTGAGAAAGGACTATTTGCTCACCTGCAAGCCAATCATATCAGTCTAATGGTATCAGTATGTTGGTACAAAATTTCTTACAGATGAAGAAAATGAATATGGTATTTCTCTGTATTGTTTTTTTTTAGACAATTGTTGGTCACTGTTCTGATGTGCAACAGTGTAGCAAATAATTGTAAGCCAATGACAAGGACTATCAACCTAGGAATTCCTGCGTTGAGGAATTTTCAAACTTAAAACATCACTTCCAAGGCACAACAGCTTGCAACAGCCTGCCAGAGATCAGAACGTGTAATCAAAGTGCAGCTCCTAGAGTATCAGTCTTCATTTTTTTTTTTCTATAACTAGTTTGTAGAAGCCTCTTCTGGGATGGGGGAGTTTTGATTTCACTAGTATCTTCTCGTAATCACATATAGGCTATTGTAGATATAGAGTCAAAAAATGTCAGAATGCTGTTTAAACCCTAACAGTAGAGCAGTGGACCAAATGACATTTTAAGTCCTACTTTTTCAAGTCCTTCTTCTAGAAAAAATTTTTTTTTTCTGATTTTTTTTTTTTTTTATTGGGAGCAGGATAGTCTGACCAGTAGCAATGTCTCATTTATGAAAAAGGAGATAAACTGTCAGTCAGCTATCACTGCTGACAGCCTGTGATGACACGTGGTATGCAAAAATAAGTGATGTCTGTGGTGGTGCGTCCATGAACCATTTAAGACTTCAAGCATTAAAAGTAATATTAATAATGACTGTCATTTTGTGTATTTCTCTTTTTTCATTGCAAGAAGAATTTCTACCCTTGGTCAGGGTTTCTTAGGATAAAACCTGTTTTTGGAATGCATTTCTGTTAATATGCTGGAGAACAGGACTAAGCATGTGCTAGCATTCTCAATTTTCTTTGACATTCATGATTTCCAGCACAGCTGCTTTTTTTTTTTGTTTTTAATGAATGTCAGATCTTTGTAATGCCAATACCATCTCATTGCCAGGAAAAAAAAAAAACAAAACAAAACAAAACCAAAAAATCAAAACCCAGGAGGCAATAAATGGAATTGATTTTTTAAAAGCTCTTTTTACTCTTAAAGTAACTGAGGAGCATGCAGGTTTTCAGAACAAGATGTGTTTACTTTGGCAATAGCTGCCATATGTTATTTTTTTTTCCTCAATCATCTCTCATAAGGGGGATAGAACACTAACAGAACATAACTCCAAAGAGAGTCGCCCCTTAAATACACATTTCCTTGTGATATTATAAACTGGTGCAGTGAAATTGCTTGACAGCCAGGATAACTATGCCCAACAGAAAATAGCTGTTAAATATAACACAATTGCATAGCCTTAAGTCTAATTTTCAAAGATGTCTGTAGGGGAATACAGTATGGGTAAATGAAGGTGGTAGAGAAGGTAATCTTATCCCCCAATGAGTTGCAGCTGAACCAATTACTAAAGGTTAGAAGCAGGCCTGATCTTAACAGGCCACACCTGTAACCAATAAGAGTAAGGGGTATAAAAGAGTGGATTGGTGGGACCTGGAGGAGAGGAGTCAGATGACTGCTGCAAGGACCAGGGACAGTCAGCATAGAGGAGCTGCAGTGCCAGAAACTTCGAGGAGGTATGAAGCTCTGGTGATACAAAATCCCTTGCACTATAATGACATTAGAACTCGTGCTATCTAAGATGTCAGATGTGCAAAAGGAAGAGGCACTAAGGAATTTCCTTAATATTTGACTATGCTGTCAGTTTCTGAAAGAGGTATGCTGATATAGTGGTAGCCATCCACTGCTGTCACTTACTGTTAAAAGCCATACATAATGATATGCTTCCTGATGTCTCTTTTTGTGCTGGCTCTGTGGCTATCTCCTTGCAAAACTGACACGAATCATGCGTAAGACATGCATGTAGTTTTCCTCCTTTGTCCTGGAAAGGTGTTGAAGCAGTAACAGGGTAGTACAAAAGCTTCTCTGCTGTTGGAGGACAACACCAGTAAAGCTAAGACTGACAAAGGAGCCAGATTCCCATTGAAATCAATAGGAATTGGGGGATTAAAGGCACTGCGTATGTGGGTATGGCTTCTGGCTAGGCTGCAGAACAATGTTACTGGGAGGAACCATGGATGGGATGGAATCAAACAGCACGTTTTGGGTTCCATTTCCTTTCTTATGTTGGTCCCACACATTGTTTGAGCAGTGTTAGTCAGCCCTCTGGCCATGAGTAGTGATGAGTTTGCTGACAGCTTCTTTGTGACAGTCAAGTTGAGCTTTCCATTGACAGTAACCCACAGCAAAGACTCCTTAGTTTCTGTGTGTCATCCATCTTTTTTTTTTTTTAATTCTCTATCAGCCACAGATGTGCTAGTGTATGATATATAGTGTTTCTCACTTTTTAACTGGAGAAGATAGTCCTTTCTGCAACCAGCAGCATGCATTTTGAAATTCTATTTTAGAAAGCTGCTTGTTTCTTGGTTTATTTTATGTTTGTGTGCAATTAAATCTAAATGTTCCCCTTTACTCTATTTAAAAAAAAAAAGTTTTTAAATCCAGGATTTGTGTGGTGGCATGTTTCATAGCTACCATAGTTGTAAAGGTGAGGTAACAGCAGTGACTCTGGATTTTCCTCTGTGGAATTTCTGTCCTGTCTTCTGGATGCCTATAGTTCATATGCTCTGAAATGAAATGTAAAACATGCTCAGTGTTTATATCTACTGTCGCTACATTATGCAAACACAGCCATCAATGTCTTCTGAGCTGCAGTCTGCCTTGAAGAGTTTCTTGTGGAGCTGCCCACACAAGAAGTTCTGCACATGGAAGTTGTAGCAGAAGCTCCCAGCATTCAATCCTGAGCTGGAAACTGGAGATAGAATTTACTTATTGCCAGACAAAAACCAAAGCCCTCAAGAGGAATCTGAATATATTTGAAACAAATTTGTATTTTACCAGATGTGAACATATGAAAGGTGATATGGAGGCAGCAACATTTCCAATGGTGCTCAGGGTTAATTGATAGGCAGGTGGCTGTGCTGTTTCATAACTTCATCCTTCTCTATCTGCAACATGGCCTCTTGATTATTGCTTATAAAAGCATTGGTATAGGATAAAAATACTAGAAATTCTGGGCCATTTTAAAATTTTAGCATTTTGTTAATCTTGATGCTTCCTGGATGCTTGGATCACCAGAATTGTTTTTTTTTCCAAACAGTTTCTCAGTGGGACTGCAAGCCTGTGAAATATAGTTGACCTTCAATATATACCTATATTGCAAAGTAGAGTTTCATGTTGCTATACTGTAATATATTGGTTTTGAAAAAAGTATAAAGGGAAAATGATTAGTCTTGGCAGACTGGTAGGAGTTTCTTATGCCTTAACTTCCTCCCCTTAAATTTTAGTATAATCTGAGTTTTTAAGAGCTTTAAGTTAGACAATCGAAATGTGGAATAGTGAATGCCCAGCTTCATTTTGAAATAGCAAACTACAGGATGTTTTGGAAGTTTGGCACAGTTTGCACTGAGATAGATGTAATTACTTGGATGCTTCTTAGCTTTTTCATGACACCTTACTGCATTGCAATGTCCTTCCAGTTATGATCCATAGCTTCTAATAAAACCTAGCCCACTAAGAAAAATTTAGTGTCTCAAATAGTTCTGAAGTCAAAGTGCCAATTTTGTTGTCTATATGAGTTCAGAGCTCTAATGATAACTCCCTGTATCTACATTGCAGTTACAGGTGGGATAGCAATGCTCACATATAGGTCTAGCTAACCTAGACAACAGCACTGGAAATACAAAAGTGTTGGATTTGGCTCCAGCTGTACAAATCTGGGCTGTATGCTGGTACTGTGTGGTAGCTGAAGCCTTTGCAGTGCTTCTTTGGTTATAGCTATTGAATTTTGGTGTAAGTCAGCTTCAGTTCTACCTTTGACTGCAACTTATCAGCAGCCTGAAACTTTCTGAAGAAATAAGAGGTTCTAATACTAGTGAAAAGCTTTAATTTGAAGAAACAGAACAGCCAAAAAGAAAGAGGTGATGCTGCATATTATGACTACTTGTTTGAACTCACAACTGCTGCCTTGACAGGGAAGCCCTAATGTTGCAGCATTAGCAGCCAGGCCATGTCTGTCTGGCTTTTGGGCACAGCTTGTCTCAGAAACTGTGTTTATGTGCAGTTCATGTAGACCATCCAACCACTTTGCCTTTTTCTTCTCCAGACTGAATCAGTTTCAGCATGCTTTGCCACATCATATTATGTAGGGGGGTAGAATATAAGTAAGATAGTGTAGAAAGTAATCTTACCCCTAAGGAGTTGCAGCTGGGCCAATTATCAAAGATTAGGAACAGGCCACAGCTGTAACCAGTGGGAAGAGTGCTATAAAAGAGTGGGTTGGGTGGCTGAGAAAGGAACGGGAGTCAGTCGGCTACTTTGTGAAGAAGGAGGAGTCAGTGCTCCGAGAAGCTGCCCACGAGAAACATCAAGAAGGTACAAAACTTTTGTGGTAAGGAGACAACAGTATGGAAGCCCTGCAATAGGATGACAACAATGTTATGCTATTGTCATTCTGGCACTTATTGCTGTGATTAATGCCGAATATATGAATCCAGGAGCTCATGTGATCTAGAAAAATTCACATGCACGTGACATTTGTTTGCTTCTCAAAGGTTTTGACTCACTGGATGTTTTTAAACTTTTCTTTAGAAGCGTGACCTACATTATAAATCCCGTTTAAAAAGCCCTCATGCTTCCAAGAAGGAGGTAAGAATCTGTGTTTGAATCCCCTTGGCTGAGTAGCCGCTTGCTTCCTCTCTCAGGACGCTGTGCCCTGACGGCACAGGCCTAGGCCGTGCTTGTGGTCAGCAGGCCTGAGATGGGCTCAGCTATGCCGAGCCCTCGGCGTGCAGTGAGCTGGAACGCCTGGCACGTGGCTAACAGCACTGCTGAGGGCTAAAGCATCAATGGCTTTTGGGTGCCAGAGCTTTGAAAGCAGGTTTATATTTATAAATGCAAATGTAACTCCGGGCAGAGCCAGCTGAGGTGACGCGTTTCTGGGCCTCCGGGGGCTCCTGTGCTCTCCTCAGCCTGTGGCAGACGCGGTAACGTGAGGGAGCGTGTTCCCTAACGGGGAGCTGGGCTGCTGGGAGGTGCTCTGCAGGTTTTTTGTTGGCTTGCACAGCCAATTACTCTAGGTCAGCTGAGGTATGATACTTGATTAGTGTCCAGCAATTCATTTGAACCTTTAAGCCTTTAGACACCTAAAAATCTCTGTGGATGTGGCACTAATGATGTAGAAGCAAGTTATCTGAAAGTGCTTTTATCTAGCAGTTGACCAGGGAAGACTGTTAAGCCTGCATTGGAATGAGAGGGGAGCAGCTGGCAGGGCATTTTTCCACACTGCTTTGGAACTTGCACTTTCCCCAATACCAAAATAGTTCTGGGACATGCTGCAGTGGCCCACTTGTTTTTCTTAGCAGTAAGGGGTTGGGAGGATTCTGGGGGAAGATTGTAAATATATCTTTTCAGCTGTTGGGCTATGTTTATTATCCAGTAAAAGGGAGCTACAGCTTTAGTATATCTTTATAACTGACACTCTAAAAATATAACCTCAACCAAAGGGTAAGCATCTCTTTCTTTAGAGTAACTGTATTCAGATGGAGTACAATCATAGAATCATAATGAGAAAGGAGGCAAGTCTGTTTTGCTGAGAATTAGAAGAACATGTAGCAGTGTATGTGTATCGAGATGCTGAGGATAACATTTGCTAATGAATTGAGGGTAAGTTCTCAGTGAACTGATATTTATTCTCTAATTTTAGCTATAGTAAGTTTATCTAATATTGGATTACCATTTGCTTCCTTTCTACGAATATGCACAATTACTCTAAGTAGAAGGTAGAATTGTGGTTACAAGAGACAGAAAATGGGCATTTTTTTTCAGCCTATTTTAGTTCTGTAGACTTTATTATAGTCAAAGAAAAAATATCACCTTCCACCACTCTTCAAATCATATATTTGCTCCAAGAAATGGAAGATAGGAGGAATGGTAGTTGAAATGGGATTTGAAAAAAACCTTTTGCGTATTAATGACTGTAGCGACATGATCAATGTCAGGACAGAAACAAAGTCTTCTTGAAAACAATATAACTGCAAAGAGGACTAAAGAGCACCAAATAGCAGATTGCTCAGTATAAAAGGGTAATTTCTTCCACTTTTTGTTATAACTCTTACCTCACTTCCCTTTGAAATTTTAGGAAGTGTGGGCAAAATAAAGTAGTATTACAATGCTGTCCTAACTCTGTATAGAAGATCAGGAGCTGGTATCTCATGGACAAATATAACTCAAGCTTTGAGATGCCATGGGATCATATTTCATTTGCATCATAAGTTATAAGTGGTCTCTACATTAGATTTTCCTCTCTTTCCATCACCTTCTACCTTCCAAAGTACTTCTAAATAGATTACATCTCTTTGGAGTTATATTTGCTTTGCTAATGGCTATTTTTGGGCTATCAACTGGCCAGCTCTGCTGCTGAAGCTGTTTCAGTGTCATCTCTAAATTAGAAACATACTTGAATGTAAATCTCAAACCCCTGAAGTCCCATTTTCATACGTGACAGATGAGCCGGTAATTCTGCTACTCTTGTAAAGTTTAACCCACACCTTACTTTTTTTTAAATTATTTTTTTATTTTTAGAGAGAGAACGAGACACGTAGAACAAGTTTGAAACATTTTTTCATAGGCATGATTTAGAATGCAGGTTTCACCTTTGTTTAAAAGAAGCCAAACTTATCTACTCTCTGGTGGTTTGGTATGTGGATCTAACTTGAGTTAGATCCTCTCAGGGCTGAGATCTTTTTGCTTCTCAGGACATCTACAGGGGCTGCTGAAAATTTTCTGAGAAAAGCAGTCTGCTGCCTCAGACAATGTGCATGGATGGAAATACAACTGTAATAAACAGACTGAAATTTATTAATGCCTGGAAGGAAGATCTTAATGAAATGGCTGGAGTGAGCATGACCTAGCCCTATGATTATGAGGAGGAGGCAGAAAAGAGCCTCCCATCTGTTAGTCCCACTAGAATAGACTGTAAGCACAGTGCAAGCAAGCACCTGAGTCTTCTATTGTATTAATTTCTCCAATTTAGTTTGAGATTAATGAAGGATATGTTATGTGCAGTTATGCACAAAGAGTGAGGAAATGGTTTATGACAGAACAGAGAGGAAGGCGTTAGTATAATTTTTGAGCAATAATGTCTACTATTCTACTGTTCTGTGTTCATAAGGGATGAATTAACACTGGAGCATGTGCCAGGGAGGGCTCTGAGGTTGATCAGGAATAGACAGCATCTTGTAAGAGTCCATAAAAGCTAAATAAGCCTCCACCTCTATAAACTTGTGAGAGGAGAAAATATAGTTAGACTGAAAAACAATGTGGGGATAAGAAAACGTGGCTAAAATAATTTACGGTACGGTTTTTATAGTCACCCAACCTTTAATTATGGGGTGTGAGAGTGGAAGTCTTCCCTTAGGACCGGTGGGTTTATGAAAACAACATTTTGACATGGAGATGATAACAACTTGGAGGTTTAATTGTTCCTTTTCAGTCCTGTTTCCATGTGGCTTTTATAAGAAAACCTGGAAGCAAAAATGTTAGCAGTATCTCTGTTTTAGAATTCACAGAATAGTTGAGGTTGGAAGGAACCTCTGGGGATCATCTAGTTCAATCCTTGCTCAAGCAGGGTCAGCCAGGGCAGGTTGCTTAGGGCTGCATCCAGCTGATTTTGAATATGTCAAAGGATTCAGTCTTTAGACTGTCTCGTGGCAACAAGGTCCATGGTTTGATCACTCACACAGAGTAAAAAGAATAGGTTTGTGTCCACATGTGTTTTTCATGTGTCCACATGAGTTTTGTGTTTTAATGTGCAGCCATTGCTTCTTACCCTGATGCTGGGCTCTACCAGAGTCTGGTTCCCTCTTTTTTTTTAATTCCTATGCAGTATTTGTACACGTGGACAGGATCCACCTGAGCCTCTTCTCTGTGCTGAACACCCAAGGTTCTCCTATGCAGAGCTGCTTTCCAATGAGCCAGCCTCTAGCCTGTACTGGAGCCTAGGATTATTAAAGCCCAGGTGCAGGAATTTGCACTTCCCTTTGTTGAACCTGATGAGGTTTTTCTCATTTCTCCTTCCTGTCAAGGTTTCTCTGGAAAGCAGTGTGCCCATGTGGTGTATTAGCCACTCTATCCAGTTTTGTGAACTTGTAGAGACATGTCCCTTCACATGTCATTAATGAGAGTATAAGAAAGTACTGACCCCAGTACTGATCCCTGGGTTGCACCACCAGTGTCTTGCCTCCAGCTGGACTTCATGCCACCCTCCCAGCTTGGCCATTCTTGTTTTCAAACCACTGCCCACTGATATAACCCATACCTTGTCAGCTTGTCTGTGAGGATATTAAACAGAGACAGTGTCGAGGGCCTTTAAAGTTAAAATTGCAAGGAGTTTCAAGAAGTTGTCAGAAAACAGCTGTTAATAGCACTGAGACAAAGTAGAGTAACATATGGAAATTATTGTGGATAGGAGAGATGTGGCAACCAGAATAAAACTTTGTTAAGGATGGAGGTTAAGATGCTTATGTTTTTCAGAGCAAGAACTGATTCTACAAATGATCTAGTATACTTTGTACAACAGCTTGTATACCAACAGCTGTTGCCTTTTAAGTTTTTGATATTGAAAGGTAGAGAATAGAATTAATAAATATAATTATATTTTATAGTTACAAGAAATTGCTTTTAGTGCACGCCACTGTTACTGGTTGGTATTAGGCTGTTTCCAACAGATGAGTGTAGGGAAAAATAAAAAATCAGTGCCCTTTTCCCAGATATTTTTTGTATGCTGTCAATGCTGCCACCACAAAAGTATGCTCTGTGTGCCCAGTGGATAAAGCTGACTTTTGGAAAACGAATTCCTGGATATTTAAATTACAGGAAGAGGAACCACATGATAAGAGGGAATGATCATAGTGTGGTCAAAGGAACTGGGCTGATATTGCAGAGTTATATTTGATTCTGCAGGCAGTTCTAAAAGAGCCTTGGGTTCTGAGTGTCCTGTCCTCCTGTACATTAACTGTGATCTACTAATGACAGTAAAATCAGATTTCAAAGTTTTAGTGCTTAAGCATATATTTATGCCTGTATAAAAAAAGCAGTAGTGACAGTAATCTAAGACAACACCAAGCAAAGTCACACCTTAATTAAAGAGAATGTAATTATACTACAATAAGAATATTTCATCCTTTACTGTGAAAATTTATATGGATCACAGTTATTAGATGATCCAAACTCTTTAAGCTTTACTGAAGCATTCTATTCAAAAAGCGTTTTATTCATACCTTGGCTTTTTAGAGAGCTGAGTGCTGCCAGTTTCAAATGCCATGCTACAAGGCATGAACAGGTGTTAACAATACTGTTCACCTTGCCATGGCAAACTGAAGAAGCACAGCTGTATTCAGAATGTAATTTTAAAAAGGCTTTCTGTATGATTTGAATAATATTTCAAGCTTACTTATATTTTGAGAAGATCAGCTTCTCAAATGTCTTTACAGATTTTTTATTTAACATATGCAATTTCAGTGAGCTTTACATAGATAAGCATTGTAACACTAGAAAAAATTTATAGTAGTTCTCAGACATAGAAACTATGCTTTAGTAGAAAAAGGTTCTTCCAGCTGAAATACTTCATGCTGGAAGAAAAGGCGGTCTCAGACACTCCTTCTGAAAAGAAAAGCAATTGTCACAAATCCAGTTCAGGCTGTTCAGATGCTCAGATTGTCATCCTGAGTTTGATGTCTTGAGGCCTAAACAGGCCTTTAGTTGACAGCAGTTCAGATATTATGGCATTCTGTTTCCTGAAAAACTTAAAATAGGAGGGTAAGTCTGTGGAGACTAAGCAAGCTTGAAGTCTACACTCGCGCAATAGCAAACCAAACATTAATTGAGCCAGTGTTAACCCTTAGCCTGGCTCAGTCACCAGAAACCTAAGTGAGAAGTGAAATGCCAATGCTATCCTAGAAATGCCTCTAATAAAGGATAAAAGCGTTAAAAGAGGTAATTACCCAAAAGATAAGCTTAGTTGTGATTATCAACATCCATAGAACAAGAGCTGTCTACTGAAGACAATGCTCAGGGACTTAGAGATTCTGAATGTACTATTCAACAATGAAACATTCACCAAGATTTTCCCAAGCCATGACAATGCTCTCACCCTCAGGCCAGAAAACGTGATGAAGGAATGTTACATTAGTTACTGAAGGAATAGCATTTAATCTCATCCTAACTTGCACCTACTTGATTTGGGCTCTAGTATTTCACAGGAAGTGGAGCTTTAAAATAACATTAACCCCAAGAATGCTCCAGAATATGCTGCTCCCACCCAGCCTATATTTCCCATTTGAGCTTTATTAAGGCTGTAATGGGAAAACTGGTTCCTGTAGCCAAAATAAAACTTATAGGTTACAATACCACCTGTTTTAAAGCAATAAGTTCTATAAATGAAAATAGCTGAATTTGTAGCTGAATTCATGTGTTACCCAGCTAGCCTCTAGCTAGACCTGACTGATGCACGATCTTAGCACTTATTCTGAAAGCTGAGCAACTGCTCTAGAAATAGTGGCTAGAGTGGTGATTTTCAGAACTAACCTGTTGGGGGGCCATAGGTAGAACTATAAAGAGCAGGTATTACAAAATGATCTGTCTAGAACAGTTATCTGAATATGTCTTTCAGAGTACTGGGGTTTAAAAAGGCTGTAGACCAGATTCTTTCTGGCGTAGGTGGATGTCAAAAATACTTCCTCACAGCAGTGTTAAAGTGGGAAGAATAAGTAGGTGGGATGAATATCCATCTCTAGTGATCTAAACAGCACAGATCCTGAATAGTGACATTTTTTTCAACAAGAACTACACCAAAGTACAAAAATTGGAAGAGTCAGAGCTGGTCTACATTGTAATTACTTTGGTAGTATTTTTATCTGCTCCACATGACTATGTGGTAACTGCTTTTTAAAGGAAAATTATTTCAGTGATGATGCAAGTGTTACTGTGTGTGCTTCTCTAACAGATCTTTAATAGATGGATGTCTCAACTCATGTCCGGACTGGCCAATCCTATAACTATGGGAGTCAAAAGCAAAATTCTCTCTAACTTGTAAAATTAGGTGGTTAAAGAGGGTTTCTGAAAGGCTTTAGGTAATAAGCATGATTCAGTTCACATTTTCAGTATAATATTTGCATAAACATATTTGCTAATTGCTTTAGACCTTTGCAAGTGTTTGCCTAAGAGTCTGAACAAACAGGTAATGTATCGTAGGAATATAAAATTTATTTCAAAATCCTAGTTTGTTACAGCTTGAAACTTGGAGAGAAACTAAAAGTCTGTTTTCTTCTGCTGAATCCTTTCAAAGAACTAAGGCCTCCAGCAGGCAGTTGGTTTTTGATACAGTTCCTAACGCAGTTTGAATTATCCCTTTGAAATAGAGAATAAGATTTTCCAGGAGTTATGACTAGAGAGAGTATATTGTTACCTTCAGAAATTTAATGTGTGTAAATGGTCTCTCTGGGCATTTTGGTGGTGGGCACTTCATGTTTCCTCACCAAACACTGACTGTCTTGAAGGCAATCATGAATTCCAGCCTAGTTTTTGACAAGATTTCTGCCCTAAGAAATCCATCTAATTTTTTGGCCTCACCCTATGCATCATGGAAATATAATCTGTTAGATTTTCTCCTAAAATGAGCAGAATTTCTTTTGCCACATTATGAATATGGGTTCCTGAGATATCTTGCTGCCTTAGAGGTGTCAGACTGCAGTTTTTCTAAGTCAGCAGGTGCTTTCACATATCTTTTTTTCCCCCTAATGGTTTTGATCAGCTTGATTTAGTTACTGTTGGGATCTAAATTAGAGAAAATTTGGGAAGATGAGAGCCTTCCTGGGTTTAGAATCCTGACCAGAGAAATTTTAGTGAAGTTCATTGCCATGGGAGTCATTAACTGTAACTCATTTGGACAGAATAATTTTTCTATTGACTATGTCTCCCTGGTATCAATTTTACAGGATACCAGTAGCTCTTATTAATCTGTATTAGTGCTGATTGTAAATGCTGTATAGTGTTCATGACAGAGACCATCTGATTAATTTTGCTCGTAGGATTTGCAAAGTCAGCTTTTTAATGACATTGTTACAATATCTCTGGTGGACATAATTTTTTTATGTTTTTGCTTGCATTCTAGTATAGGCATAAGACATGGGATCTATAATTGTGTAGCTTCTTATTTTTTCCTGTGTGCTAGTTCAATTGCTACATTAGGCATTGGCTGTTCTGTTATTTCAACAGATCCCATATTTTAGTCCATATATACCATCCCAGTATTTGAGTGTTGTTATTGATGTTTTGGGTAATCTGTTTACTCATCAGTCCTTCATCTATATTGGACCTCTCTCATGCTCCGCTGAGGAAGCGGGGATGATCTGTTAGAATGTTGCCTTTGACTGAAAGTTTGCTTTGTTTGTTTTTCAGTAAATGTCTCACTGTGAAATATGTAATAATTTTGGCTACATCTTTTATAACATTTATTCTTTAATGTACTATAATTTCCACAGGAAGGATTCCAAGGGTAACTGTAGCTTCCTTTTGCTAACTTGTCAGTTTGATACCATTTATGTCTTCTCTCCCAGACCTTCTTATTAATGAAGTTCCTCTTAATCCACTAAAAATTTTAAACTACTTTCAATTGTTTTTGTTTTGTTTTAAAGATAAAAGAAGCTCAAGATATTTCTGATAGGTTAAATGTTGAACATTAAATGTTTTGGGAAAATGGCAAATCAGATGCCTTGTCTGAATCTTCTTCATGGTTCATCCCCAGATTATGCTTGGATTATTCTATTTCTTTTTCTTTGGATAGAGTTTCAAACCCTCGTAAGAAATTGAATCAGTTTAACTATGTCCCCACAAAGTTCCTTATTCATTGGATTAGTAAACAGGAATAAAAACCTCTTTTTCAGAGAACTTTCAAATACCCTGCATCATCACCTTGTTATCTGGCAAGGTAGTTTTATTGTTGGGACCACAAAATTCAAATCCTAATGTGAACCATAAACAACTTACCGTTTTTGTTAGTATGAGACATCTGTCCTTTGGATTTGTACTAGTGCACAGCATGCAAAGGTGCGTCAGGATCTTGTCTGCTGTGTCTGAGAGTACAATGTGCCTGTACTATATGTGGCAGCATATGAAACCTCACAGAGTTCTTCAGTGATTCCCCATCTATGGTGTATCTACTTAGGCAGTTGCAGATATTTGCAGCCTTGTGTTTGCAAGGTTCAGTACTGATGATGGTGTAAATTGACATGTTGACTAGTGTAGACTAGTATTTACCAGTGACTAAAAACAGTCATGAAGATAACTAGTGTCACCTTGTTGGTTGCACAATGTTAATCCATCCATTTAGTACTGGAATCTGACAGTCTGAAAGACAGTGGCAATCCACGGCCTTTTCTGCATGAGGAGATCTAGCTGGCAAACAGTCTGTTGGCATAGTGCAGCTAGCAAGTTCGTTTGGCAGAATGCATTTACATTTGGTGGCTTCTGTTGGCAATATATTTCTTCATGGCTTCAGATTGTATTGGCAAAATATACACAGCATGTAAGAAGATCTCGGTAACTGTGTCTGTAGTGCTGTGCAGCATTCATCTTGAAGCCAAATGTGTTAACTATTCATTCTGCACTTGTTAGGGCATTGTTATCCCTGAATCTGAGGGCACATGAAAACAGGCAGGAAAACCATTAGTTAGTGCTGAAATTTTAAAGGTCATTCAAGAGCAGCCTCACTGCTTTGTGGATAGGCTGTGTGCCTGGCTAATTCAGTTGTTTGCAGATAAGATGGTTCCTTGTCCTTAGGACAGCTGTATTGTTGCTTGCTGTGAAGGGGATGAGATTTGAGGGCAAGTCTGAGTGTCTCTGTGTAGACCCGACTATATTAAGATGTCATTATTTGGCAGGCAGCTAGGTGAGACTGCTTCTGAGTATTGCATCCTGTCTGAGCACTCTTTAGGAACTGATAGAAGTGTGCATTAAAGCCATAGAAACTGCTTCCTTTTGGCTGTATTTAGTCTTCTCCTCACTTTCTCATTCATTCCACAGAATCATATAATTACATTGGTTGGAAGGGGCCCCTGAAAGGTCACCTAGTGCAACTGCTTGCACAGAGCAGATTCAAAAGTATCAGGTTACTCAGGTCCCTATCCAATTAGGTCTCCCCTAACTCCATGTCCTGCTTTGAGAGGAAGTGAGTCTTTTAGGATGCTGTGGTCAAACTAATAGATGCTCAGAATTGAATATTGGCACTTGGTGTGGCTACTGAGGACATGGATGCGCTTCTGAGAACACAGGGGGGTTAAAAGCAGAGAGCTCCCAGAAGGAAGCTCTCTTAGGTTCTGTCCGTGAAAGAGGTCAGACCTCCCCTGCCCAGCTGCGGGCTGGGTGGGGGAGGAGAAGCCATGCAGCCAGATGAGGTAGGCCAGGCCTTGGACAGAGAAGGGAGGTGAAGGCCCTGCAAGATAGAAGGGTGGAGGAACCCTGAGAGACATCAAGCAGCACCCCCCACCTGATCACATCTCACAGTAGACACCAGAGAGAAAGTATTTTCATGAGACCACTGGCATTGTGCCAAGGTCAAACCATAACACTCCTCTCTTGTGAAGACTGGACAAACACAATTCTTCCATCTATGTACATCATGTGCTTCGTCTCCCAGTCAGCTTGGTAGCCTTCCCCTGAATTCACTCCAACACATCAATGTCTGTCTTGTGGTGAGGAACTGCAAAGTGAACATGGTACTCAAAAGCCTTCTATAAAATAGTGAAGCTGTACTGATAATTGATAACAGTGGTTTTGTCTGTTATAGGATGGATAAGACTTTGTTCTATAACAAAGTCTAATAAGAGGTCTAGTTTTCTACAGGTGAAACGGTTCTGATGGTGAATGCCACTTGTATACGACGTAATTTCTGGAACTATTATGTCCTTTGGGGACCTATTCAGGTGGAAAAATAAGGTGTTTGTAGTAATTGTTTGAGTTAGAGATATGCCAGTTCCACCTGCTCTGGGTACCAGTTGTTTGTGGGAGCATAAAAGAGCATTGTGATGGCACACCCTATCCAAAGAGTAATTGCTTTTTTAATCACATGTGCAGATTTTAAAAAATAATAAATAAAGCTGGACTTTCAGATATTAGACTGTTATCAAGCTTAGCCTACAATATGAGCAATGTTCACCTTGGCATCTGTAGCTGCTGCTGAGCTAGGAGGATTAATAGCAAATCTCCCTCAATGTTCAGTGCTGCTATAAAAATGGAGTTAGGAAGGTGATGTAGGTCTTCAACTAAAGATTATTTTTCATGCGGTGTTGTAGATTCTGGGTTGCTAGTATTATGCTTTTCTGATCAAGAATGCAGCTTAATATAATTTAAAAAAAAAAATTAGCATATTTTCTTGCAGTTTTCAGTCTTCCAGGTTTTGTCCTAAGTCTCTGCAATGGGAGGGAGGGTGGGAGTTTATGTAGCCAATGTAGGAAAAAAGAGTTTCTCTGATCTATTTCTTTCCTGTTTATCATTAAAAGTATTTACATGGTAAGGTGTACCCCTCAGATCCATACAGTCCATGGAGTAGGATCTGATGGCTTAGAAATCCTGGAAGAGCTTTTAATATCTGTGATTCCATTGCACATCTAGAGCTCAACATGAAGGCACTGTTGTTGCCTGATAGTCTGGAAATGATGGGAACTGTAACAGCTATAACAAAAGGCCTCTGGGAGAAGTTTCTGTATGCCACAGGCTTACTGGGTGGGATTCATTTTACTAATCACAGGCAATTCCTCGTCTGGACTTTATTTATTGTGTGTAGAGGGAAATAGGGAAATTTATGGGGTTTGTTGTTTTCATTTTGCAGCTCAGTTTTTCTCATCCAAATGCCACTGCCTAAAATAAAATAGGTGAATGACTTGTTAAATACCTGTTTTCTTAATTGATTTTAAAGGGAGCCGGAGATGACTCTTTCAGCTCTAAAAATCTGTCCAACATAATGACTAAAGTTGGTTGTAATAGGTTTACTTTTATTGTAATAACAGCAGGCCAAAAGAGAACTTAGGTTGCTTGGGGGAATGGTTTTAACTTCCCCAGTTTTTTTCCCAGGTTCTCAGGGGAATTGGAAACAGAGCAGGAATGCACACAGACTTCTGCTGGCTGTTATTTTTCCTGGCTTAGAGTTCTTTGTTGTCCAATGATTGTTCTGGAATATGGTGTCAAACTCATCCATGCCTAAAGTTTTCAGTGTTTCAACCTTTCTTCCTGCATTAAGTTTTTTTAGCTTATTAGGAAAGCAGTCTTCACACTGTTAGATACACAGTGGATATTTTCGGAGAAGGTGCAGCTGGCTGATCATCTCTGTTTCTAGGATTTGAACAGCCACACTGTGCCCTGGTTGGTTTCTGAAGCACTGAATTTCAATTCTTGAACCCATCTTTTGCATTTTTCTCCATTTCCTTTCAGTGATTGCATTCAACATGATTGCAGTTGTAGTCAACTGCTCAGTGTCCAAATTGAGACCAATGGTGTTCCTCAGGAATCATAATTGGGACTGCTGCTGTTAAACACCTTTCTCAGAGACATGGGCAGTGGGATCAAGTGCTCAGTGCTGGTGACCCTGAGCTTTGTGGTGCAGCTGAAATGCTTGAGGGAAGGGATGCCATCCAGAGGGATCTGGACAGGCCTGAGAAGTGGGTCCATGTGAACGTTATAGACTTCAGCAAGGTCCTACATGATAATCTTAAGCACAATTATAGGCTGGGTGGAGCATAGATTGAGAGCAGTTTTGGGATTTTGAGGTAAATTGTTTTGGAATGTTATTCTTAGAGTGTCATTATCTTCTGTCCTGCTTCTATTCCTTTTTACTACCAATGAGGTCTTCAGATGATAAAATAACTTAAAAGCACCCTATATTTATTTTGACATTATGTGACTTGATCATCTGGTGTTAGGTAACTTCAGCAGTTCAGAGAGAGAATTAAACACTTCTGCTTAATTTGTGATTGAGCTTTATTGCAGCTGATTGTTAGGGTCTTTGAGTCCAGTTCCAAGCAAAAGTCAGTGGGATTTAGGGCTGTGGCAGTAGGAGCTAGTTTGAAAACTTAATAAGGTGGTTTCTTCCCTGACCCCTTACTGAGTTACTGTGGTGGTGCAGAGGAGTCTACAGCAGATTGCATAACAGACCATGAAGAGCTTTGCTGTGTGCATCTGAGTGTGCTCCTAGATTTGAGTTCCCTTGTAGGGACAGTTAGCATCTAGTTTCTAGACTTAAACATTAGGACTGTATGTTTAAACATTAATTAACATGTTTTCACTGTATAGGACTTGTCCAAGAGTTTGTCTTACCAAGTAACCAGCACAAGTAGCCAACCTACTGTTAAATCAGAATATTGTATTATGTGAATTTCGGACATTTTTCTGTCCTCTTTTATTTGCTTTTCCTTCCAAGCTGCTTGTGAGCTTGTTGTTGAAAAAGTTCCTTTCAGTCTGTCCTTTAAAATTGATTTCAGTTTTACTTTTCAATGTTTTTTCTTTCAAGTTTGAGATGTTACTTAAAAAGTGGTTATCACTTTTTAAGTCAGCTAAAAGACTTGACAAAAAAGCAAGAAGCAAAGGAGCCTCAGAAGTTACATTTTAAAATTTATTGTGTATTTATGATTTTGTCATCTTTGTTTTCTTTTTCAGTTCCCAGCTTGAGCTAAAAAACTGACTGCTGTATACTGATGTTAAATGTATCAGAAGATTGTTTGGAAACAAGAAATTCAGAGGACTGTATAACAGTATCAGTGTAGCAGACCTCCTGTGTATGTTTCAACCTATTGGTCAGTGGCTGCTTAATGCCATCACTGCCCGATGCTGAAGGTCTGATGTCATGTTCCAAGTGACTCATGCAGTCAGCAGTGCAGGTATGTTAGGAGAGCTGCAACTGGCAGTGGGCAGAAAATATTACTAAGTTGATCTTTTAGAGAAATAACTCTTCTATGTGACTTTCATAGCCCTTAAAGTGAGTTGAAAAGACAATAAATATCCATCATTAGCACTATTGCCACCCTTGATTTTGCTAACTTTTGAGTTGCTGTGATTTTTGTTTTTCAGACTGAGGAAATAGGAGGGTGAATTTGGGAAATGAAGTTGACAGGAAGCTGACACTGTGCTGATAAAGGAAAGCAAGGTATGTTGGGCTGTCTTAAACCACAGATGTTTCTTCTGAAATATGTAGAGACTAAATTTAGAAATTGTGTTTCTCTATCCATTCCCTGTAGTTCATGCCAGGCAGTTTGTGTCTGTAGATGGATACCATTTTCAGCAGGAAATTAAAGAAGCCACCTGTCTTCACTCTCTCCCTGTTTTCTCATGACATTACCCTTCTTTAATTCTGGCAACCGCAAGAAAGTACCTTACTACAGAGATACTACAGTATCTTACTACAGAGATATTTATATAGCAGTCACATTAAGACTTCATCTTACATAGAAATACTTAAATTAGCTTTAAATTAAGTAACATCAGTCAAATACCCTTATCAGTATAGATTCAGCTGTAGAAAATTCAGCACAGATGAACTTTCTGAATTTGCTTTTCAGGCAGGCTTTGCAGTCTGTGCCAGGTTCTGTAGCTTCACTGCTGAACTGCCTGCAGTCCACCTATGTAAAGTATACCTTGATACAATACAAGTCATGCCTTGCTGGAGGTGTAAGCATGCCCTGTTAGTCTGGATAGCACCAAGCAGAATGGACTTCCCTTGTGGTCACAGTCTTTTACTATAACCTTGAGATGCCTAATATTGCTGGCATGTTTTGCAATTTTTTGTCTGCAAAATTTTATGGAGGGATGTCCAGGTTCCAATGGCATAAAACTAGATGAAGATTGAAATAAGTTTTGAATGTATCAGCAAAGTCATATCACTAACATTAGTGATGAGAAACAACCTGTTGGAAAAAAAATAGTGATTAGAAACAACAGGTTGGAATGAAGTTTTGAGGTTATGGAACTGGTGACTGCTGCAAAATAAGTAAGCTATTAAGTCTAAGTCTGTGGCACTCATTGAATTTCTTGCAATTAGCAATGTACTTTCTAAAGAGATCTGGATTTGTTGCCTTGGAATAGTAAAAATACTTCTGTACAGGAAGGAAACATTAAATGAACAGTATTGAAAGTCTAATAAATCAAAGTTTAGTAGCTTCAGAAGGCACATGACTTATAATCTAACTAGCTGGCTAGAAAGGCCTTATGAATTTGGAAAGTCTCTTGATGAGACTTTCAGCTCTTTCATGCTGATCACATAGATACAATAAACTAGAAATATCCAGGTGTCATGGTAAAGTATAAGATGCAAAAGCTATCAGGTACCATGAGTTTATGAGCTGAAACCCCTTTTAAGTTTCTGTTGCAAAGGAAAGGAGTAGCAGCTTAACAGTTTTAGAACTTTTTTTTCAGATGTGGTAATAATGCAATCATTTTCATGTTCTTATTTGGATCCATGAATTACTTGAATCCAAGAGTTAATGAGATTAATCATAGCAACATTTGCTTTAAAAATATTTTTTAAAAGAAAGGCTGAGTTTCCCTCAAGAGATCTCATTTCTTTTAGAAGTGTATTTTATGGTAGGAGGAATTACCCCATTTAAATCACAGAACTTCTCCCCCTCTTACTGAGTCTCTACGCAGCTGGTGAGAATGGACACCCAACTTCCACCTGGTGAGACAGATTCATAAGGACAGAGGGATCCTACCCATGGTAGTTAGAGTTGTATATTTTTACAGTAAGAAATTCTATGTAGTAGCCACTGTCAACATTTCAGTATCCTCTTGGAAAAAGGGAGAGACCTTATTTCTTAGGGCAAGATTTTTCAATGCATTCAAATGTAGGAATATATTTACAGAAAACAAATGGTGGGAAATGTAAGCCTTTACAGTAGGCATAATGTGGGCAATATAGAGGGAGAGGGGTCCAGTTTTCTATTCCCTCTGATTTTCATCCAGTTTAAAGGCTGCTCTGTATTCTGTCAGTTAAAACATTTCCTGAGGGACCTTTCCACAGGGAATGGGCCAGATTATTAGAAAAATTTATAGTTTGCCTTCTACTCACTTCTGGTCCCAATCTAATGGTATAATCCCATATAGTCCCACCACTGAAGGGCTTCCATACAAATGGGAGAAACAATGACCAGCGTATCTTCTATGTGTTTCGCTGAGCAACACAAAAGCCAACAGAAAAGTTAAGTTTTGGTCTTTCTGAATTCATAGCAAAACTACTATGAATTTTAGTAGTATTAAGATTTTACCACTGGTATGTTTATTGGCCTCCCTGAACTTTTTCTCTGCACTTCTGCTCTGCTGTGTTGTCAGATTTTTTTGAGAACAGGAGGAAGTGGTTACTCCTTTGTTTAAGCCAATAAATCTGGTTAGGGTTTTGTTGAGACTAGAGTTGAAGCACTGCTTGAGGTTGCTGCTGTAATATGTTTTAAAACAGTCTAAGAAAGTACCAGCCTATGGTTATTTACTGTACCATGTTTCACACAGGTAACAGGAGTCTAGAGGCAACAGTCAGTTCTTCTGACAGGTTTTTCTGACTTGACCATAAAGCATTAAACAAAACATTAAAACTCTCATTCTGGCCTTACCAGACCATAGGACTAATGGAGCAGTTACTGCTTGCTTTGTCATGAATTCACTAAAACTGTCAACACTATTGGAAACTGACATTTGTGGGACTATTGTCAACTTCAATCATACTTCTGTGAGAATATTTTATTTGCCACAGTAACTGACTGGTGGTGTCTCTTTGCTGGAGGAGTTAAAAGAGCTGTAATTTGTATACTCCCCTTCCCTGCCATTAGCAGCAGCCATTGTGGTGCACACTCCTCATTGCATGGTGGGACGCTATCACGTGGCTGTATGAAGCACATCAATACATGAAACACATGTTTCCAAGGCTGGTTGTGATTCTAAGCTATCATGAGTAATTGAGATTTTGGTGTTGGAGTATGTGGGCAAAGTGAGGGGAAAAAAGGAAAATAAACCCCAGTTGTTAAATTCTTTAGGCTTTTCATAGTGTTTCCATTATGAGCAGGAAAAGGTAAAGAATAAATTACACAAAAATGAAGCCAAACGTTTGGAAGCTGTGCTCTGCAGGCAGAGTTCTGTTGACTTAATCAGATGAAATTCCTGCAGAAAGCCTTCTCCTTTGCTGGTGAAGTAAGTCTAATAGCCTTTCAGGCTAAAACAAACTTTTAGGGATTTGTAACAACAACGCTATGGTTCTACAGAGAAAACAACATGTCCATAAATTGAAGCTAGTCATCTGACAGTCTCCGTTTGTCTGACCTACTTTCTGCTTGCACTCTGTAAACAATCACAAGAAGAAAATTTGGAGATGGCAGAAGGGGCAGTTACAGGGACAGACAAGAGAGGGAGAATGTTACATAGCTTACACCTGCTTTATATCTCATAATTTATAACCAGAAGAAAATGAGGGAAGGGGAATGATCACAGAATACTAGTGTCTGATGAAACATAAGCCCAGAAGTATGGTTCCTTCCTCTTGGCTATCACCAGTGACTGCTGTGGGGTGGCTGTCTCAAGAGTCGCAATAAGGATCTCACTGCTTTATATCTTCCTAGAATGGATGATGAAAATAGTCCACATTCTAAAAAAAAAACCCTCTTTCTCAGGTGTTCATGTTCCCCTTTCCAGAAGTTGCTCTCCCCAAAACCAGGATAGCAGAATGTGTGTCTGCATGTCATTCATCACAGTAGACAGTCTGGTTCGAGGCTGGTTTTATTTATGTACCAGATGGCCAGGTGGAGCAGCTGAAGATACTTTGCCACATTGCTCTCTGCACCTAAATATTGCCTCATTGATTATGTAGCTGAAGCTGGAGCCCATGTAGTGTGAACTACTTGGTCACATTCTGTAGCTAGGAGCCATAACAAAATCTTGCTTGGTGTTGGTTTGGAATATTTGGGATCTAAAATGTGCTGATTGGTAGGTTCTGAAAATCGCTGTTCTTTCTAACAAAGGTGGGATATCTGTTTTACTCAGAAGTGTAAATCTAAAAGAAAGCACTGTAGTCTTTCTATTGAATTGAAAACTCAAGCTACTGTTTTCTTAATAGTTGCACCTTTTTATCCTGTACTTTGTATTACTTATGGCAAATATCCATGGCTAGCTGTTGACCTGCTGCAAAAGCTATTGAAAGTTTTACTGAGGCTAGAAAATTTACTTTTAATACTAAATCAGCCCAGTTTGCAGCACTGCCAACACTCTGCACATCCTGATCTGCCCTGGATTTTGACATTCAGGGAGATTATTAACTTGTAAACTTGTATGGTTTTCCTCATGAATGAATTCTGCAAGAGGTACACATGTAAGTACAGCTTCAATGCGTAGACAAGGCAAATACGCAATCGTTCCAAAGCACCATTATGTTCTCCAAAATATTGACAGGTCAAGTAAATAAAGTAATGAAAAACGTTTATTCCAACAGACCTATGTGTAAAGGGAGCCCTAGGAGTCAGTGAGAGCTGTGTGCTTGGAGCTGGTGCAGTACTTAGTACTCAGTTATGAAATAACTGGGCAATAAGACACAGTGACCACGTGGACACAGTAATTATAACACTTGGCACTGCTTATGTGATGACTGACCTCTTGCCAGTGCGAAAAGCAAGAGCTGTGCTATCCAGCTAAGGAGCAGAAGTTCTAGAGCAGGAAGCAGGAATAGTTATGTTCTGTTTGGATTTCCAAAGGAGAAAGAGTGTTTGCACACACTGGGGACTAGAGTGCTATTCAGCTGTTCTATCTCCCTGAGGGCTGCTCTGCACTGCCCTATCTTCATCATCCTTTCCTGTTCCTCACCCACTCAATGGACATGTAACTTTGGTGAACATGGAGGCACTCCAGTTATCAGCAGTTCTTTCTGTAATAATATAAAGCCTGGCTTAGTGTAAGTCAAATTTTAATGGACAATATTTTTCTTTAAAACATTCTCTTGCTTTGCTATTTGCACTGCTATTGCATCTTAACTATGTGAGGAGTGATAATAATAACAGCTTTGCTGGCTTTTGCAGCTTTGCCAGGGAAGTAGGTGATAATATGGCAGCTTTCACAAGCAACTTGCATAAAATCTTTAAAAATGTGATCATGAGTCTAGGCTTTAGAAAGCCTATAGAGTGAAAAAAGGGCAGTAGGGCATGGCAGAGATGAAGACTTCCACCTTCTAGAACATGTAAAAGGTGAGATAATCTGAGACCAGTCACATATAATGTTTTTATAGGGCTTTTCTACAGTTAGTTATTGCTTTTATTCTAGTCTCCAGCTGACATATTATAACCAGGATCAATGGGATGATTACCAGTGTCAAAGAGACCAAGTACTCAGGGTTTGTCAGAAACAGTCTGGAAAAGAAAGATGGAAAAAAGGAAGTCCCCTCCCATGCTGAAAGCATTGGGTCAGTCACAGACAACCTGTGGTGGTAATAGAAAGGTTTTATAAGCAGGAGTGGAAAAAGCGGAAGCCAGGCTATGAAATTTCAGGGCATTGGTCTTTCCATGAATTGTTCATATGGGAGAAACACCTGGCAAAATCCCAATAGGAGAGCTTATAGCCTCTTTTCACTTGTCCTTTTGTCTCCTTTCTTTTGTAGGATCAAATGAAGAAAGTCTGATCTCTGATTCTGCCCTGCTTTTCCATTGATGAGAGGACAGTAGTCAAGACTACCTAACTAGAGGAACAGTGTTTTCTTATCTGTTTTAATCTGGGTTTGTGGATTACTCTAACTCAATCCACAAAAGACAGCAAAGATGTAGTGCCTGATAAAAAATGACCAACAGTGACTCCTATACATGTCATACCAATGTGATTATTTCTCTGTGTTTGCTGATTCATACAATGCTACTCTACAGCACAGAGATTTCATACAGTACCCCAGCTGTGTTAGCCAAGTTTGCAGCAGTTTGCCAGCTAAACCTACTGAGTTCTCGTGCTAATAAACAGGGTTTGGCTGCAAATGTGTTGTTTGCACTGTTCCTTAGCAAAGGTACTGAAGATCATAATTTTGTGCAAACCTTAGTGTTGGCAGACAGTCAGAATAATACTAAGAGCTGGTTTGTCAAATTTAGTTGGGCTTCCAAAAATACCTTTTTATGAGGTGCATCTAATTGCATGGGCTGTATGTCACCAGGATGAGCATTTTGATAAGGGCCTTAAAGAAAACTGTCTTCAATAGACTCTTTTTTCTAAAGTATGTCTTTGGGTTCACAGGGAACCCAGCTGTTTGTACTGCTGTCCAGGAACTGCTGCCAAGGTTTTGTTTGTCTAATCTAAGAAAAAAGGAGTATTAGGTCAAATGCTTGTGTTACAGCACGGTAGAAAAAATATTTATGAAGGCTTTATGAAGGAGATTTCATCCACAGCTTCTTTTTAAAAAAAATGAAATGGAAGTTAGTTCAAAACTTTTCTATAAACATCGTAAGAAAACATTATAAACATATAATAATGTATATTTTTAAGATAAATTACTTCTTCCTCTCTTTTATCCCATGTCCTACAGTGGTTTAACTTTAGAATCTTGTACTTTATGATGATCTTGATTCAGAAACTGTTTTTCAGCCATAGGGAACACTTGCTGACTCAGGTATATCCTAATGACATAGACTGTCTCTTCAAAGTTGACTCCTGTAGTAGCAGATGCAGTCTTGTGCATCTTGACAGTGAGTGGCTGAATCTGCATCAGTTGAAATTATTTGCTGTATACATTCTTTTATACTTAAGCATTCTTTCACCATATAAATTCCATACTAGCTTTTATGTCACTAGATTAAGTCATATGATGATTTAGCCACGTGTCCTGTTAGTAGATTGCAAAGCAGGCTTAGAGCAGAGATATTTCAGCACTTCCTAATCTGCAATGTTGTGATTAAACTGTCTGCCTACAATGTTGGTGACTGGGAAAGAAGCAACAAAGGAAGCCTGTCAGTAAACAAACTTTATTGCAGAAATCTTATCACAAATGTCAACATATAAAAGAAAATGTAACATAAAAATGCATGTGTTGATTCACAGCTCCCAGTGACAGTCATGGAATAGGCTAGTTGGGCAGAGAATTAATGTGATATGTAACAGACCTACTGCAGTTTTCCTTCTTTGATTCTGAGTTGGTCATTTAATCATTGAACCTTCACTGCCTGCTGTCAGTGTGAATTGTGCCGCTGACTGATGCAGAGTGGGAAGTCTCCCCTGTTTGTGCTCATGCTATGCCTGAGTGAACTGGACTTCTGACTGATCACTCACCAGTTTCTATGAAGCCATGTTGTTACCTTTTGATAAGTGTGTGTGGGTCTCCTAGGCTGTCTAAAACTCCTATCATTGCTTTTGCAATGTACTTCTTAAGTCTATTAAGAAGTGATTAGCAGCTATCTTGCAAGACGGGCAGATAAATTTTGATGTTCAGCTAAGTGCAGCATGGCCATCCTGCCTGTATGATCTGTACATGTGTACACTTGGACCCATTGAGGGAAATGTAGGTCTGAGTCTCCTTTCCTCAGTCTTCCCTGTATCTACCTCATGTGTATGACTGAATTTGAAAGTTAAACCAAAACACAATTTTGAGCTCAATGTATTGTCTGTACTTCATTTCCCCAGCTCCAATACTGGATGAAATAGAACATTGCTGCTATTTCACTCCCAATAATGATATTACTGCAAATTAAAATGAAAGGCTGAAGTGCTTGAGTACTGCTGTGACTGCGATCACAAAAACATCGTGCATGGTTGTATTGTAAGTTTGCTTCTTGTTCCTATAGCAACACACAGGCAAGGATCTCAAGGCTCTTTACAAGTATTCATGAATTAAGCCTGTGAGGTCAGGGATGGTGATTATTCCTGTTTACTAATAAGGAAATACAGAGGTTAAACTGCTTGATCAAGGTCACACAACAAATCTGTATCCTAGCCAAAAATAAAAGCTGACTATGGTCTGTGCTGCAGTCACCAGCTGATACTTTCTGTTTGAAGAGCTGTGCAGGGCTGAGGGGGAAGCCTTGTAAAAAGTCTACAGATTTGTACATTCAAAATGTACATTCCAGCTCAGATTTCCTCACTTAAGTGACCTTATATTTCTATCTCTTTGTCTAGCTAAACTTTGCCCTTGTGAAAACATCATTATATCCAGTCAAACCAGGAGTAACGTGATTTTGACAAGAGTTTTGCAAATCTCTGACAAACAAAACTGAATCCTGTGCAAAAAAAATTTAATAATCTCTCCATGTGTGATTGCTACTTATTCAGTGGCAAATAGATGAAAAAGTCCAGAACATACCTGGTTAATTTCAGTGACTACATAGACCAAAAAAAACCATATGTACTTTTACTAAGAACAACTGTGAATTTTCTCTGGAGTTACCGCAGAGCTATTGTGCTGTATGATGAAAAAATAGGGTTTGTTAATAGGCAGCAACAAATAAAGGTGCGCTTTCCTGAGTTTCTTTTTAAATCACAGGAAGAGGAAAACTGTAAACTCTCAAAGTTTTTTTGGTATCCAGCCTCTGCTCCTACTTCTGCACACAGTGCTTGCCAGTGCCAGAGTATTGTGAGCTGACAAAGTAGAGGAGAACAACAGCCACACTTTTTTAACACCATCATCCCACTGGATACTGTTAGTAGGATCAAAGAGTAGAAAATAGCACGTGTACTCTTAGGAATGTCCTTTTCTAGTCTGGGCTAAATAGTATAAAATGCTTTCTTGCTTCCTGATCTCTTAGGCATATAGATGTCTGACCCAAGTCATGCTTTTTCTGGATACCATTCCTTGCAGTTATTAGGTGGATGTTGGGCTGCTTGTTAGCTGTATCCTTGTGGTGATGCTGGTGTTTGTTTTTTTTTTTTTTTTTTGTTTGGGTGGCTGTGACTGTGAATTTTACACTGCACAGAGGAATGGTTTGCTACTGTTTCCTCAGGATCATTGGCTACTGTGGCTGTGTTGGAATTCTGCTGAAGAACACATCAGCTGGGTGAATGTCAGTAATTTAGTGAGGAAAAGTCTTGTGAGAGTCAAGGATCACTTTTAGCAACATTTAAGCCTAACTAAAATGTTCACAGAGGCACTAAGCAGTAAGGAAGCTTATTGGACTGGCTTTATTGCTTAAAAGGAGCTAAAGCAGGGGTGGGTTAAGGACAGGAAAGGGGGGAAGATCAGCACTTCCACCTGAAAGATAAAGCCGACCTGGAAGTGAAATAGCCATATCAATAGCTATATTTATATCTATATTTAGATATAGATGATATACAGATTAGACATAGATATATAGATCTCCCAGTTGGAATGAATATCTGATAATATTCTCAGCTTCTCAGAAATCCCGCATCCATGAGCATTAAAATCTGTGAAACCCTGAAAGGATAAAGTGTAAGGGTCACATAGGGTCTGCTATCAATCTGCATTTTGATCACTTTGTTGAGTGACAGCTGCACCTCAGCTGTTGCTGTGCCCTCTGAGCTGGGCGGTCAGGGATCTGGAGGACTCAGTCTCAGCATAAGACTCCTTTTTTTATTTTTATTTTTTTTCTTCAGTTTAGTCTTGAAATGTTTCACTAACTTTTTTCTGAAACTTTTGTAGCAATGAGACTTGCTTGAGAATTTTATGTAGCCAAGTGACTCAATAGTACCAATCCCTACCTTGCTTTAGAAAGGATCACTTTGTACAGCGTATTTGGGTACTCAGCCTGAATTTTCAGGTGATTTTGACTGTCTGTAGATCCAGGTATGCTAAGGTTTTACAGGTCAGAGAAAGTGAAATAGGAAAAATGTAGTAATAGAGCTTAGATTAAACTGTGACTCTCTGCTTGACAATCTCAGGCGCAGGCCATTAGTTCTTCTTTTCAAAAATGATATTCACATTAATCTCTCAGAGATCTTTACACTTGTGGCAATAAATGTTTAAGTGAGAATACTTTGAATAAATGAAATTACAGGCTTTACATGAAGATCTACTTATCTTTTAATGCATTGAAGTTTTTGAGAGCAGATTTCTTCTGTATATTTATAGTTTTGCTCTGCTTTTAACTGGCTGGAGATGAAACAAAGCACTGTAATTGTATCTGTAGGGAAGTCCACCTTTCATTTCATTTTCTTGCTCTCCTGCTGCCTTTGATAGGTGGAAATTCTATTTGCCACTGGCAGCATGTTGCAGCTTGATGGGAGATGGGTAGTTTAGAAGTGCTGAGTAGAGATTTGATTGTGCTGAATACACTGGATCCATGGTCCAGAGTTTCACCTTGTGGGAATGCAAATGCCTAGTGTTTTCCAGACTAACCTGAAATTTCTCCCAACATTGAGCAAGTGGCGTCAGCAAAATCAACAAATAAAGCCTTTGCTATATTTGGAAACAGATTAACAAATGTCACAGACAACACTCTAATAGTTACCTACATGTCAGTGTGAAGTTACACACCTCTTTGTCTAGCCACCACACAAAGCTGATAAATCTAATGGAGAGAAAGTTTTGCAGAATGTACAACTGGAGTCCTGATGGCTGGTCTTAGAGGCATTTTCCTAAATGTCAGTTGAGTTGCCACCCCCACTCAGCTGCACTTTGTCTGAAGTATCCTATTCTGAAGTCTTGTAGTCACAGAAGATCCTAGTCAGGTAAATTTACCCCTGTTATTCTGCAGCTTTGATAATCAACCAAAGTACCGTATCAAACTTACCTTGCTTACTGTGAAATGCAGCCTATCACTATATATGATTTTCTGATAGCTGGAAGTGCTTTTCTGAAATGCATTCCTGGAGCTAAGTAGCTCATAAACAAGTATAGGAGCCAGCTTATTGGTAATTTATCTCTTGCTGATCAGATTTACCTCATTCTAAAAAATTCATGAGATAAACTCTGAATTTTCTTAGCAGCTTCAGTGCAAATCATTTATATCTTAGAAGCTTTATTAGGGATAATGAGGGGTACAAGCTTATCTCTAGTTTCTAACCTGGTAAGTAAGAAGATGAACGTGAGAACAAAGGTGGAATATACCACAGCTGCCCACCATACTTGATATTACTTTTCCTGTTGTGGTAGAGCAGAGTGGACTAGAAGAGTCTTTATAAAAGCTGAACGCACCAGATTCTCATCTTTCACGTCTGGTAACACCTCCACGCATGGTCTGATTTAAACAAACCTAATAAACATGTCTGAAGCAAAACACTGCTCAGACATCATGTGGCCTTTGGAGAGAAACTGATGGAAGAAATTCTACACTCAGGCTGTCACTCACTCAGTTGTTGACACAACTGTTTGGGGGACTGTGAACTGGATCAGGCAACCAGATAAGGTTAAAAATAATGCAAATGAAAAGGGATCAGGAGAAGGTACCACCTTCTGTGAAAGGGGAAAGGTTTTGGACTTCTTCCCTGAGCTGAGCTGTGCTTTGCACTGGCTCTCTCCCCCACCTGGACAGCAGTTCCAATATTTGTCAAACCCTTCCTGAGCAGATGTAGCTCACTAGGTAGAGTAGCAGAAAACTATCCAACCTTGTTTTTTACTCTGCCATTTTAGCACACTAAATTATCTCTAAGGAGGGTCTGGTGAGTACCAGACCTAGTAGGAGATAAAGAGCAGAAGCATGACCTCCTGCTCATAGTTTCAGGGACCTATTAGTTTGCCTCAGTGTACCTCTGGAAACCCTGTGCAAATAATTTGTCATTGCATGTGGGGCGGGAAAGAGCACCAGTGCTAAGCAAAACAAATGACTGACTGAGAGGGCAGAGAAGACTTACACAGCTGAAATCCCCTGATTAATAAAAACTGAGGTGTCAGCATGAGACACAAGGACAGCCCTTGTCTTTCTGTATCAGCGTGTAAAAATCAGGAGATTTGGAGGTTTGGAGAAGTCTTAGTGCTGAGAACTTGAAGCGCTGTATTTATAACTAGGTGTAGGACTTTGAAAGAAATATAGAGTTGAGTGTGAAATGACAAATGGAGATTGTTACTTAAATGGATTTTCCTCTTTAAAAACAAAGATAATTAGTGGAAAGATTAAATTTAGATTTGCTTCTAGAATGATTCTCTATCTTATCATTGTGTAGAAAATAATTAATTTATTATTTCAATTCCAATGTCCAGTTAATAACGCAGACTGGTGGACAGACAGCAGTGTGGATTTCACACAATCTGCATGTTCATCTTGTCCTTCTAGCTTTGATGATCTCTCTTTGCCCCCTAGGGACCATCACCAATGGACCAATTGTACTAAATTCATAATACACATAGCAAATGTAATTTCTTTCCCATTTCAAGCAAACTAAGCATGGTATGCTGAACTGAATTAGGAGTGTGTGGATGTAACTAGGATTTTTTCACTCCTGGAGACTCAGCCAATTGTCAGTAAAATGGAAGCATTAAATTTGAGGTTAACTAATACCAGTTTAAATGAATAACTAAAATGCAATGCCTAGTCTTTGCTCAATGCTGCTCAAAGTGAACATGTAGCTTTAAACTGGTTCTTAGGTACAGTGGCTAAATAATCTCATGACCACTTAGGAAGTTACCAGAGCCCTTTTATGAACAGTATTTGTATTGGTGATTTCACAAGGGAAATTAAGACTGGACATGTCTACAGGAGACATTAAACTTGTTCTGTGCATAGAGGATGTCATTCCTCAGCTATTTTTACCATAATACTTATTCCAATTTATTTATGATGTGCATTAAAGACAAATGGTGAAATATGACCTTTGCATGAACATCCATTGATACACAGAAATGAGGGCACGATTTGATGAGACAAGGGTGTTGATGAAAACACAGCTTTATGGGAGTGCTCTGCCTTCCCAGTGATGCTAGAAACCCTGTCAGAGTGAAAGTGCTACTCCTGATGCAGATCAGCTCTTTGTCTGCTGCTCAGTGTAACCCCACAAATGCTTTTGTTGGCATGACAGAAAAAGGGGCTGAGGGGAACAACTGTGTTGTTTCAGTGAAGATCTTTTGTCATTAGCCTACAGCTAGAGCACTAGAAATGTCTTTATTTACCTTCAGCTCTTGTCCAAGTGGTGAACCAGTTGTTCCTGTACTTGTGTTGCTGTTCACTCTTTTCTTTCAGCTGTACTGTGGTAATCCATGTGAGGCTGATCATAAACTGATCAGTGAAGTTAATTCAGGTTGAAAACCATTCCCATTCCATATTTGAAGTTCTGACTGTTCAGATGATATGGTATTAAACAACAGTTCTATACAGGTAGTTGTACAGCACAAATAAGAACAGAAAACAGTTGGCCAAGGATAAGGACTCTGGGAAACTTTACTGTTGGTTTGCTTGTGGGTAAAAATATGAATAGAACTACCCTTTAAGTGTAAGGTGCAGTTTAAAATTAACTTAGTTTATTAAAAGTGTATGGTTTTGTAGTAAGGGTAATCTTGAAATTTTTATCTTTGTCTGTGAGGCAGGTTTCAATTGCTCACTGATATTCATGGATAGGTTTGTACCAGTCTGCCTATGTGGGTTTGAAACTGACACTCTAAGCCCACAGATTGTTCAAATTCTTTTCTCCTTGCTTAGTTATAAGCATTGATCATTTTTCTCCTAATTGCCCTTTTATAACACTGAAAAAAAATTCTGCTTTATGATTATCCTGTTGATCAAGTTCTCTTTTATTTTGAATTGGTATAGTGCTCTGATAGGGTGCACAGTGTTCATTAATCTGATACAGGAATAAGCAGCTGTGGTGGTGTGATTTAAATAATTACCTAACATCTACATCCAAGGCAAACTCAGGGTGACACATCCTTGGAAAGGTTCCTAGTGAAAACTGTCCTGGAGAGAGCATATCCAGCAAGCAAAATTACCCAGGGCAAGGTTTGTCAGTTACTGCAATCTGAGAAGAGGCAGCTTGGAAAAACAAACTGGACATTGCTGTAGGAAGGAAATCATGCCAGTGCGTTCTGTGAGAGACTGGGCACATGATGAAGGTGAGGACACCCTCAGAGATGTCCTCCCCAGTGATACTTGGATGGGTCACTGAGGTCAGAAGAATTAAAATAGTCATGGTTGTACTCAGTGTCTGTGACATGTCTTGCAGCAATAGAACATTCAAATCCTTTGCAGTGCTCTTATTTTAAAAATTATGTCCCTTCAATCATTAGCATTGAGTAGATCACAGAGTCTATATCTCCTTGCAATTTCAAGGTGTCTTGTTTATGTCAGTTTTATTTTCTGATCTAGTCTAATTTTAAAACTTCTAGTTAATGTGACAGTTGGTACCAACAACATGCCAATTACTGAGCTTCCTGTGGTGTGAGAGGATCAAAGCACACCATTTTTTTGAGAGGAATTGTAACCTTTGTCTGGTAAGTACAGATGGATATAGCCTCCATATTTTCTGTTTAATAATTACTCCAGTCTTTTATTTTGGTATCATGATATAAATACAAATCTGTAATGCAGCTGAAGAAGGCTGAAGACTATTTAGCCTAGATAAATACTTTCTCAGTATTTATATAAAACAAGTAAAAGTTCCTTCTCAAATTGAAAGCTCTGGTATTTTTTTTAAACTCACCCTTGTTTATTAGGCACTGAAGAGGCTCTTCTCCTAAACAATAAAATATTGGGTTACCTTTAGCCAGGAACAACAGTGAGTCTTAAGTAATACTAGTACCACTTTCCCAGAGCTTGAGCACTGGAGCTGCATTTTTGTAAGGGATATCAGCAGTGCACCAAAACCCCCAGTATCATACATATTGTGTTGCAAAGAAATCTGTACTCTTTGACAGCAAAGCTGGAGGATATTCCCATAAATGGCTTTGTCTCACAAAGAACAAAAATAATTTCAAGTTTATGGGTTCTCCTACACTATCCCTTGCTATAATTTGATTGCTATGCTTGTATTATATTTTTTACTAAAACGATGTAAATACTGTGTAGAAAATTTCACTGCGCAATCTGTTAACTCATTATCAGTTTTTAATAAAGCATCATGCATAACATTTCCTAATAGGATATTCATTCTTTATGAGCACTTCTTTTGGGATAGGTGTGAAGAAATAATGCAAACATGCTATTTTTTTCCTATTATATCAGATATTATTATAGATTATTTAGAAGTTTTGTGACTGTTCTCTTATTTCTGGGTGCTAAAGTAGGCTGTGGCAATCCTGTCTATGGGATATTAACTTATAGGCTGTGCTCGTTTTTGTGAATACCAAAAAATGCAGTTGAAGGTAATAATTTTTAGGTCCTATGTGCAAAGATTTTCCCATTTAAAAAGGAAAATAATGGCAATTTAGCATATTTAATTTTGTAACTTAAAAAGTTTAAAAATGGGGTTTTGAAAAGGCATTGTGATTTGGAATTTTTCCTCTTTTTATGATTTTACCAAAAGTGTATTTTCTAGATATGAAACAAAATACCATTTTTTAGCATAAGTAAAATGTTCTGGGTGAACTAGAAAGGAATATCCACATGTTGGCCAATTCCATGAACACAAAGTATACAAATATAAAGCTGCTCATGGATGCCTGAAATTTTAAATTCATTTTAGTGTGATATTGTATACTGAGGTTTTCTAGGCCTTTAAACAGGTTGTGTGTACATATATATATATATATATATATATATATATATATATATATATATATTATATACATACACTAAGCCATGTATTGCACTCACAGCCATTTTGAGCAGTAAAACAGTTGCAGAAGCAGCCAGAAATTGGTCTTCTTTTGTTTGAACAGGAATTGAAAAATTAATTTGTGATCCAAACAGTATGTGTTTTATGGTAGAGATATATGTGTTCTTTGTGTTCCTTAGACTAGGACTTTGGGGAATTTATACCCTGTAGGACTTTTGAACAGGACAGTGACAAAACTGAGGGTGGTTATTAATTGATTCAAGCAGTGTCAGTTATTCTGGTATATCTATTGAATTTCTTCAGTATTTCCCCAGTTTCATCTCTATGCCTCCCGTGTAAAATGAGCAGCTGGTTTGACCTTTCTGGTTGCGTTGCCTTCATCCCCTTCGTGGGACTGTGTTTTTTTAATGATATGAACATCAGTTCATGCTGCAACAGTACCTTTTCTAATTGAATTCAGAAAATTGTGTCTGTTGAGATGAATCTTTTTGACAGGGGTTTTCTGTGCAATCAATATGGACAACAATGAAAGGGACTCCCTGGAGTTTACTCATGTCACCAAGAGAATTGAAACCTAGGCAGATTTTGACTTTCTTGGTCACCCAGAACTGAAGCTTCTTCCTACTAGCATTTGCTACACCTTTGCACCAAAAAGAGTCAAAAAAGTTTTTGATGGCACAAGAATCAGCCGTAGAAATGTGTTTATATGGAATAGAATGAGGTCTGAAGAAAAGTGGAAAAATGCTTTCTGCTTGTAGCATTTAAAACTCTGGTTTTTAAACATTTGTATTTGATTAACTTCACCCTCAATAATAGCTCTGACTAAGCTTGCAATCCATAATTTTGAGACCACAAAGAACTAAAAAATACAGACTGTCAGGGTTGACATTCTGGAAATGTGTGAAGGAAAGGATAAACAAATAAAACCAGCCCCCACGTTTTGTAAAGGAATGTTCTGTGCACCAAACTACAATCATGGGACTCACTTGAAATGGTAAGGAAGAGTAAGAAGTATGAATTACTGAATGTTGTATAATTTTTGTGCCCGAATAAAAGAATGAAAAGGATGTCTCTTGGCAGAAAAGCAAATGTCACATTAGGAGGAAAAAGTTGCTACAGAGCATCAATTGAACATTAGTATGTGATACAACCTAATCCCATCTGAGGACTGCTTGAGTTCTGCGAATTTGAATGTAGTTTCTCAAGGCTCACTGCATGCACAGTTGATTTCACAAACAATATCTTCTTCTGAAATGGGATTAAATATCGCTAACTTAAGGAACTGCTGTAAATGGCTGCCAGAGGAGTTATTATTTAGCAGCTAGATAGCTGAATATTTCTGCCAGGTAGTATGAAGAATATGTCTGCATCTCTGCTTTCACCTTTAAAAAGAAGAAATGGTGCTTCTGGTGAAGCTTTTGGAGAACTAAGAACACACTTCTGAATGACAGGTGTTGCTGGTATTAAAATTGCTTATATGCCAGGTTAGCTATATATGGGATTAAGAGTCTATGCTAGACTGCAAAAAAATTACCGGAATAATTCTAAGAAAGATTGAGAAAACATTTTAGGCATAAATCCTGCTTCCAAAACTGAGTTGAAAGGGGGATTTATCTCATCAGGTGTCGGTTGGTATCTGGAAATGAGCTACCTCTGAATTCAGGGAAGAGAAGTGGTTACATTTTAGAGTATGCACAATGATCTAGATGTGCACTTCATCCTGAAGGTGACATCAAAAATAGGTCAATAGTGTCTTTGCTGGCTAGCTCAGGACATTTCTTCACACATCTAATCCAGCATGATTACACATGGCCATCTAGGCATTTATTCAGGAAATTCTACCGACAGTTGTCAATCAGTTATTTCTTTTGGCACCTTCCAAGGCCTAGATTTGTTCAGAAGTAATTTTTCTGCCAAGGAATTAGGGAATGTATAACTAGTTTGGCCTGTAGTCTAAGGTCTAAGTCTTCTTGAAGGTCCAAAAGAATAAGGTCCTAAGTTACTCTGGCACTTCCAGTACGTTTATTTTCAGTGCTTTTGGAAAATGCACTGCTTTACATAACAAAATAGTAATTTATTTTAGTGAAATACAAGTCTTCATTACATTCACAGTACCCATTGCTGAGCTTTTGTCACATGATTCTGAACTGTCTTTTCACATCTGCTGATGAACCCTTTAGAAAAAAAAAGGCACAAGTAGAAAATAATTGAATTCCATCTGCAGGATTCACATCCTAACAAAAACATCAGATAGAAAAGGTCAGTGAACTTTAAGTCTTTTTTTGGCAGTGGAGGTGGGAGGTCCAGAAGAGTTTCTGCAAATAGAAAATGTAAACAAATAATAAATGTAATTCAAAAGAACATAATGTTCATGTTTATCTTGCAGATGGAACTAGAAATTCACAAACATTTATGCACAATTGAAAGGGGGTTTAAGACAACCTGTTGTCTGCCTGTTATCTGAACAGCTGTTTGTAAGAGAATTTTCCACATAGGTCACTGCAGAAAAAGGGTAAGGCGTTGACAGCTTGATGGATGAGTTTGGCTGGTGTGGTGCCCATCCAGTTGTACAAGAAACACTTTCGTGTACAGTAAGTGTCACACACATTCGGATTGCCTCTAACAGAGTGGTATTTCTTTTAAAGTTATTCATGGAAACCAGAAGATCACTTGAGTTCCTAAAGAGCAAATCACTCATCTTCTAAATGTTTATCATTAAAAAGAGTAGTGAAAGTTCAAATTGAACTTAGGAGATGCTCTTTATGTGAAAGATTGCACCTTTTAATGTGTGGAAAGGTTAATGCTGCTGTGCACATGGAGCTACAAGATAAGCAAAGGTCCCATTGCCATGTAGAATTGTACTGTTTACTAGCGCACATTGTTTCAATTAGTTTGTATTGACTGCAATCTAAAATCCCGGGAGTCTCAGCCATTTGGTTTGTGTATGTAACTTAATGTGACTGCAATACAAATAATAAAAGCTTCAAGCCACAGTTTATATGAAGGAAAAGAAAGACATTTCTTTATTTTTTACTTGCCAAAGGACAAATACTTGACTGTTTCTGCTAAACACTTCCCTAACATTTCTGTCTAAAGAGGAGCAGATGCCAACATGGTAGACACTTGATCTGTTGACCAGACCTGGTCTATGAGGGCATGGAATTGCAGATATGTTCTTCTTAAAGTCCTGCTACTAGGTGGCTCAGTGACTATATGCAAATCATCTAACTTCAACGAACTTACATGCATTCTCATGCATACCACGGCAAATGCCTGCAGCTGGCTGGCTTAACCTTAGGCTGGAAGTGAATTTGGGGAAGCTTTGTTTTGTGCTTGTCTGCCAGCAACTTACAGAAAAAAAAAGTAATTGAGTTCCTTAACTACTCCATTTTTCCATTGCTGTATTTGCAAAGTTGCTTTATAATTACCATTTTCCTGCTTTTGCAAACTGTTGTGAGGTATCTGCAACGAGAATTTTGCTCTCTTGCTATGAGCTCAACAGCTAAAACATGACTGTCATCACCAGCCTGGTTAATACAAAAGCAATACAAGAGATTTTTCCTCTCCTGTTTCTTGACTGCATAGGATAGGAGTTTTCATTATCCTAATATATTTTGAATAATGCGTTTTTCATATATATATATGCTTAACCTGTATCAAGCAAACCTTTGAGATCTCTGCTCTCTCTGGAAGGGGTTATTAATCTTATAGAAGGAAAATTTATTTTACCCCAACTTTTTATTGTAGGGGTAGGACAGCACATGACACTTTAACTTCACAGTGGAGGCACCTGAGAATATGTAATTACCTTCCTTCTCTTGCTGGGGGAGCCTCCAGGTATACTGCATGATGAAAGGTTTTGTAGGTGCTCCACTTTGTTTTGCCCCAGGCCCTTCTAAGAGTTTTTCTACCCCCAGGAAAAGAGCTTGTTTGCTGTGTTACACTGGTAGAAGGTGAACTATTCTGATATCTGCTTAATCTCTGTAGCCATGTAAGGCAAAGAAGACTGAGATCTATCTTCATTTTGCAGGTCTGAAAATGGACAGGGATTTGGAACGGGCCTCGAGGTGTATCTGTGCTGGATACTGTCAGATGTACTCTCCTGGGTATATATTTGCAGCACTCCTGTATGACAGTGCACACAAAAAGGTAATTAAATTTCATTTAAATTTCATTTAACATCAATATTTTTAGTAAGAAGTTGACAGGAGTGATCCTCACCATGTTGGAAGAGATGCCATAATTTAGCTGCATGGTTCTGGCAAACCAGGTATTTTTTTGCTTCTTAGATGACTTTTTCCTCTCTGGGTTTTTCCAGGGAATTTCTAATGCTTGCTCTGAAGAGAGATTCATATTTTTCTACTTCTTTTGACTACTAGAAACCATATTGTGCTGCAATCTCATAGGCAGCTGGAATGTTGGCTACTATGCTAGCTAGTTAATTAGGGTGTTGCAGTAGGTGTTCAGTAGGGAGCATGTATTTCTGTAGAGGTATTTCTAAGATATGGGTGCAGTCATTAACCGCTTAATTTTAGTTTCCATGCAGGGAAATGAGTTAGAAGAGCTGTTAACATTTAGCATTGTAACAATACCTTTCATTGCCCAACTTACGAATAGCCAAAATTTTAAAATTTAGCAGAAACCCATCTTTCCTGCAGAAACAAATGGAAAACACTGACAGTACAGACTACAAAAATAATGACATTGGAAAATGTGTCATGAATCTGGAGAAAAACCCCCCAAATGCTGATTTGTAATTACAAATGCTTTCTTCTGCAGTATGCCCTGTCTCACTGCCTCAGAACTGAAGCCCTGGGCTTGGCAAAGACTGTGCTGATTGAAATATAGGATGAGTGATTCAAATGCAAAGATGTCATTCTTGAGTCATCCATGCCCACCAGATCTTTTACTGGCTTGACAAACTGTTCAATTTAAACTGATACTATGCTCTGTGTATAGACAAAACTGGAGGCTCCAGCCAAGGTTTCCAAGCCTCCCATGCAGTGAACTGAAACAAAATGTAAACTCTGAGTCAACAAAAAACGTTGTGGGTTTTGAGCAAAGGAGGCAGTGCCATAATTGCCTTATTATTATTGTGTGTCAGTATAATAGTATTGTAGTAGTATTTGTACACATAGGATTAGATAATAGTATTGTAAAGTGTTTGTATACAATAGTATTTGTAGTCACCAGTGCCTACAAAAGTTGCTCAAGAGTGAATTAAAAGTGGCTCAGCAGGGCAGCCTGTGCTTTATCTGTCATTTGGGCATAAGTGCACACAGCCTCCTCGCCTGCCTCCCTGCTTGATACAGACATGCACAGCTTTTATCCTGCCTGCCGCAGGTTTAAATTGTTTCCAATGCTAATCTTCCTTGGTGGCTCTGCAGAATGGGCTTGATCCACACTGTTGGACTGAGTGACCACAGCAGCAAGGTGCTGGGCAGAGTCACTCACTGGTGGATGGTTCTGCAGAGGGGGCACAGTCCTCAGCCAAAGCTAAAGTGGGCAGGCAAAGCTAAGTGGGCTCACTGACAGCAGCCTTGGTCACAAAGCAGACATAAAAAGCTAAAATGCAGTGAATACTGTGTCAATTCTTTTTTATCAATGGAAGTAAAAGCTGCTATAATGGAAAGAGTACTATTCCTAACTACATATATAGCTGCATGCATAAGATATATAAGACATTCAGAAAAGAGGAAACAGCTTAGAGGCTGCTGTCTGTCAAAGTTCTGCACTAATCTTGTAAAGTAACTTGTTTTGTGCTTATGGGTTACTTTGCAATGAAACTATTGCAATGAATGTTTTGGTGTATAATACAAATAGGACTATGGAATGAACTTGATATAGGAATGAGAAGTAAGCTATGGATCATGAATACAGTATGTCTTGTAGTGGGGGTCAGCTATTTTATGCATACTGAATAATACTAACCAATCCTAAAACATGAGGAAACATCCAATTCTGATGATTTACCCCATCAGATGTTGTCATCTCTTAGATCAGATCCTTTTGATAATGTTACAAGAACAAATCTATTTTTACCCAGCTCTGTTCAAATATCATTCACTGGCTCTGCAAGTGCTTTGGTCCAAAGCCTGAATGAACAGGTGTAAGAAGATTATCTGACCAAATCTGAACTCATGTATTTTATATATTGTACATGCTCACACTTTTATTTATAAAATGAGTTCACTGTCCCTGGCATTTCACTTGCACTGTTTCTGTCTTGTCTGTGGAAATCTGAAATGAAAGAAGGCAGCACCAGTAACTTCTAAGCTTTCATGAAGACAAGCAAGTGAAAACTAAGTGAAAGATGAGAGGTTTTTTCCTCTTAGCTGATGTAGTGAGCGAAACACAAAGTTTATTTTGGTCTTTTAGTCTTCAGGAGTAATCTAAAACAGTCACAACAGTTTGGTTTTGTCTGTGTTGCTTTTTTCCTTGTAATTGAAAGTTTTTACCTCCCAAAACTACTGAGAAATATAAGAAAACTTTTAAAATGTCTGTAATGTATATTTTTTTTTCAAGAAAGAACATAGGATACAAGCAGAATGTTCATGTTTTTAAGGACACAGTGTGGGAGTGTATGTGTCTGTTTAGTTTCAGCAAAGATTTTGGAAGGAAGTACTTAAAATATTATCATTATGCATTCTACAAAGATTTTTGCATTTCGTGTATGGACTTGGAAAGCTTGGGAATTTCATGTCTGTAGACACACCTGAGACACATAGCTCAGGGTGCTTAAAGCTACTAACAATTATTCTAAGGTTCATTGGTAAGATAAAAAGAAATTACATATAGACAAAATGCAAGACACATTTTGGAAATGTCAGATCATGAAACTTTTAGACACGCTAGAGTCAAATGAATTAATGTGTACTTTTTAACAGGGATTTGATAGCAGAGCAGTAGGATGACATTGGCAAGTAAGCTCTGTTCCTTGTTTGGAGGTGGCTCATAGCCACCATGTGCATAAGCATGGAATTTTTAGCAATCATTTTTAGCAAACTCTGTTAAAGTTGGAGCTCACCACCCTTCCTATTTAACCAGGGTCAGTGTTTTTTACTGAAGCAAAGTTAAGGCTAATGGAGCTAATTTATTCAAGCCAGTAATCTAAATGAAAGCATAAAACCTGCATGTAAGTACAATTCCAGGAGAGGCAGATAGCACTCTGTGTTGTTAAGTCTCCACAGCATATCCTAGTATGGCTTTGTGTATCAGTTGCTCATAACTTTGAGAAGATTTAGCAATTTTGGCTGCACTTTTCCATTGCTGATGGAAAACATGAGGTGGAAAACTTTGACAAATAGCAGCCAAGTGATTGAGTAATTTCTGAAAGGAAAGCTAAGGGAAGAATATGTTGCTTTATTTCTTTAAAAATATTCTCAAAAGTTGTCTCTGTTGTGTTGGAGTGTGGCCTAGAAACTGGGGAAAATGAGAGAAGGAATGGGAGGCAGCTCGATGACAGAGAGGAGTCATGGAGATGGTGGAAGAAGAGAGAAGAATGAAGAGGGAAGCTGAGTCTGGATATAAAAATGAAATGATTGTAAGCTGGGACTTCAGTAAGCAAAAAGGAGGACAGGTGGCCACAGGGATGTAGAAGGGAGTTCACATGTCGAAGTCAAGGATGGAAGCTGCTTGAGAGAAACCCTGAGAGCAAGGGAGATTGGGCAGGGTCATTGAAGACAAAGCAGAAATGGAGTAACTTGTACACATATGAGGAGGAAATTGGGAGGATATTCCACCTGGGAGTTGTTGGGAGAGCAGTGACTTTGGAGGTAAGGCAAAGGAAGAGAGCTGAGAGTGGCTTAGCCAGGACAGTGGGACTGATATAGGAGGCTTGCTGAAGAAAGAGGAGCTGCTCTTACAGAAAGCCTTATGCATGCACAGGACAGATAGGAAGTGCTGGGCATTGCCAACAAAATCCAAAAGGAGTGGGTGGGAGTTTTACCTGTCAGAACACATTCTTTTTTCTGCTATCCCTTTTATATCAGCCACTAATGGTAGTAAATGTCACCTGAAGAAGCAAATGTCTTGCAACCTCTTCTGTTGGTTTACTGGCAGGAAGGCAGCTTGTCTGGCTGAGAGGCCTGTGCTTTTGGGTCCAGGACCCTTGGCTCATGGATCATGGTAGATACTTGTGACAGGCACACAGGAGTCGTAGTGATGTAGTTCTATTCCAGCTTTGATTTGAGAAGAGTCTAGGAAATTATACACAAAGGCTGTAAAATCAAATGTCTCAAAATTACTTCGACAAACGTGTGCTCTGAAATCAGAGAGAATTGTTTCCTAATGCACTTTCTTTTCTTGTGCTTCTGTACTGAATTTATTCCATAAAACTCCCATGACATGATGGGGCTTTTGTATCCTCTCTGTGTTATCTGCACTAATTTATGACTGATGTGCCCAGGAGATGATATTTCAGAGTACTCAGTATTTAGTACTGCTGATACTCAAAGTAAAGCATCCACATAAATCAACTACAAGCTGACTCTTTAGCTCTGCTTCAAATTACAACCCACAATCTCAAGCCACATATGGGAAGATGAGGAACATGCAGTTGCTAAAAAATAGTGAAAAGTGTGATTTAAATGGCCTGGCTGGCACTGCAGAAGAACTCCATGGCAAAAAGCCACATTCATTTGCTTTCATTGTAATACCTTCTATTTTCTTCAGGTTTACCTTTTATCATTTGCCAATTTTTGCAACAAATGATATAGTGGGAAAAAAGAGTGTCCAGAAAGCATAGTCTTCATCATTATTTTGTCTGGATTTTGTCCCAGAGTAAAGTCATGTAGTAAACTGAGTAAGGCAAGGGCCCCAAAAAACTATTATGTAATAATGTATTTTAAGAACTTAACTCAGTGTACAGATAATCCTAAACTCAACATCATGTCATAAACTCAGGTGCTTTTGCAGACTGACAGATACTTAAAAAAACAGGCTTAAAATTTGGCTTCAGATCTTTGTGAACACCAGGCCATGTCCTATAACGTGTCCTTTGCTGCTACTGCTACAGAAGGATTGGAATAAAAAATAATTACATGAGTCTCTGCTTTTATTTTGAAATTGCATTTTTAAATGTAAATCTACTCAGAGAAGTGTCTTTACCTGACACCAGAATTTTCTATATTTCTAACTGTTGTTCTTATGTCAAATGTGTTCCGTTTACCTAGCCTAATGACTACTGCTTCTGCCTCATATCCAGCAAATTCAACCAGCACGATACAAAACTGAACAATATTATAGGACCATTCCAAACTGGGTTTTTTTTAAGAGTGGACAAGTGCTGCTACAGCAGGCATGTTTATGTATTTGTTCCCACATTCCTCTGGGAATCTGGATTGTCCACATGCTGTTGTTATCTGTGACTCTTTTGACCTGATGTGGCTGGGTTGCTGCATAAATAGGCATGGCAGTTCTCTCAGCACCTGAAGAAAGCCTACTTTTCCTTAGCACATTCCAAAGTCTCACTCAGTGGGCAGCATGCTCCTGCCTGTGGCAAGACAGCTGTTGTTGGCTTTGTAACTTGATGCAGTGGGAGGATTTGCCATCTCTCCTAGCCTTTTCTTGTGGGGGTCAGGTACGGCCTGGCCACTGTCAGGAACTGTGAGTCCTGTGCTCAGAGCTGTGGCAGTTGGCTGTTAGTGTAGACAGAAGACTAGAAATAAATTTTCTCCCCTCCAGCTGATTCATCTCTGCCATTCCACTGAATGCTACATTTTATGAATGTCAATCCAGCTATGAAATAACTTCTGGACGCTCTGGAAGCAGACAAGTAGAATAATCAGGTATGCATGCCTGAGTCACTGCATGCACAGAGTCACTTCAGTACCTATCATTGTACTTTCCCTCAGGAGAGGAACACCTGAGGGAAAGTCATTAAGAAATTACAGTTATGTAGACGAATGTCAGGCTTTGTTTTAAAATGTGCAACACTTTTAAAGCAAAGAGGTGCTGGATTGTTATCTTAGAATGGCCAACTCTGTCTGCTCAGGGTAGGTAGGAGGGTACAGAAAATTTCTTTTCAGTAGTTAATTGGTAAAAGTTTTGTATTTTTAAAGGAGAGTGGAGGGATTCAAATGTAAAAAGGGAATTATTTTAAAGAGGCAGATCAGAAATGGTAACTGAACCACAGGACCAGGAGATCCCAGGAGAGGAGTGAGGGTGGAATATAGAAATGTCAACAGGGAGAACAAGGGGAAAATGGATTTATGGACACACTCTTTTTTTCTTGAGAGGTATTTCTGGTTGGTGTTTCTGAGCCACCTTCCTCAGACTCTCCAGCAATGGTTGATAAACCTCTTGGAATTTGTAATCCTCATGTTGAAAATTACTGCTTGTATCAAGAGGATAAGTGTTTAATGTTAAGAGCAGCACATTGCTTTTGTGTGAAGAAACCTAATCCAGGTATCAAAACAACATTTGGTCCTAAAGGAAAGACACTGACCTTCACTTTTACTTACCTGCTTGCAGGTACTGCATTTCAGAACAGTGTTTGGATACAGCATGCATGAAGCATATAGATTAAAGCATATTCCCAAGGCATAGCTTTTCATCATAGCAATGTGAAAACTTATAGTCAGAAGTGCTTCAATAAAGCAATACCAAATGTAGAATTACCTCTGTTGTCTTCCAGTGAAGTCTCTGCACTGGGAGAAATTTGATCTTTTGCCAAGAAGGTGCTTACTCTGTAATTGTTTCCCAGTCATTGAACTTTTGGGTAGGAATTCACCCTATTGATGTATTTTTATGCCAGATATCACTTTACATTTGTAAAAGACAAACACCTGAATCCTTAATAAGTCTGGTTGCAGCTTCCCTGCTCTTCCTGCCACTGCTGTGATCCTTCTGTTCTTGTGTCTTTCCATGGTTTAAGAAAAACCTTTCCCTTAAAAAAGACCATGAACAATAATTACACTTCAGAAAATCAGGTAAGAAAATGAACAAGTACTCAGTGAAGGACAATGATGCGTACGTCTTTAGCTATTATTTTAGTATTTTCTTCTTCACTGGCAGTTTTATTCTATTGCAATTTTATAAACAGCTTGTAGGAATGAACAGAGACTTAGGATGTCTCTTGAGCATTCTGCCTATGTGAAGAATGTTCACTATCAGTCAAATGGTTGAAAAGAAAAGTGAACCTTTTACTGATTCTCATTAATATGTAATGAGATGGACTGCCTTGTTATCTTGGAGTTGCAGACCACCCTCTCATGTAGTAGACAATATCTGCAAAGAAGAGAAAGAAAAAAATTTTGTGTTCATAGGAGCAGCAGCGTATTTGCCATAACCAGAATCGCTCTGAGGCAGCTGTGCCTTTGCTTTCAGCTGAGCAGTCGCATGGCTCCTGAAAACTGTGTGATAAAGAAAGGTGCGTCCCTTCCCCTGTTGGAAAGTGGCCACGTATCTATGTCACATTCTCCAAATCTACCTGTCCTGTCACCTAGCTGCCCCATGTGCAGGTACATGTGGAATGAATCATGGCTGAAGGCTGCGTGTGTGTCTTGTCATGTGTCCACGCAGGTTTGCTCTGTCCTATGGCCAGAGGTTGCGCGGTTGCCTTGGAGGATGTGCCTTCACAGTGCCACCGTTCACTTTTCTGGTGGTGTGATTCTGTAGGCTACAGAGGTGAAGGGATACAGTGGAAAGTCTGTGATACCTTCAGAAGAAATGATTTGTTCAGGCTGCCCAAGTGATCACCTGATTTGTGGCTTGCTGCCTCTCTGTGTTTCAGGGACACTGTGTGAGATGGTGCTAAGACTGAGCTATAGCCTGGATGAACTGCTTGGTATGCTGTATTCAGCTCATGAGCTCACCACCCCTGCACTAAAACCCCTCTGAATCACTAGCTAGAATTTCATCCATTACTGTAATTAAAAGGTAAAAAGAAATAAAGCAAGGTAATGAGACTTCTTTAATAATCTCTGTGGATATCTTTAAACCAGAAATGTAGAAATAATTTCATTTTAGAATAAGTGGACTTTATTTAATTGAAGTTTCAAAAATGACTGTGTTTTGAAAACTTGACAAGCTGAGTTTAACTGAACTCCAAATGCCAAAGCAAAGGTCATGACTTGTTATTAAACATGTAGTCTCAACATTTTTTCTCATGTTAGGAGTGCAAACAGATGTTTTGAAGGAGTAATACATTCAATTTGTTTTGTAAACAAGAAACTGGAAAGGGAATGCCTGTCTGTTTTTGCCTTGTGTCTTCTGAGGAAGGCAGGCAGGCCAGCAAAGAGATATGCTCAGATTTTCCTGAAAGGTGGACCAACCATGATCAGGAAAAATAAACTATATCTATTACTTCCCTAGTTCCCTTATCTCCTTCTTTTACCCTGGATTCCACTTGGATGCATAAGAAGCCTGTTTTTTAATGAACTAAATCCCAAATGTCATTTTGTTCTAATGCAAAAATGCTACAAGTGTATCAAAACCTAAAAAGCATACAGAGTTTGTACTGATGTGTAGGTGCTGGACTGTCCTGATTTGATCTGAATCATATTGGAAAATAATGTATCAGAAACTGGGAAAGACATACTTATTTAGTATCCTTCAGCATGAAACCCTGTCAGTAGACAGATTCACCTGGGAAACTGAGTAACACCTGGAGTCAGGCATTGGCTGGGAATTAGCAGAGTGCCTGATTGATTGGATGTTCTGGCAAAGCTTCAGACTGGTATCCCTTCTCCCAGACTGTGGGTCCATTCAGAGGCTGAGGATGGCTGAGCTCTGGGACTCTGTCTACTATACTATAAAAAGGATAAATAACAGTAACTGTAATAAGGATAAAGTGCTTGAAATCATGGAACTGCCAGCTTAAATGGGATTAGCCCTAGGAATGATTGGATGGGTTAACGTGAAATAAAAATACCAAGAAACTTTGTATACAAAAATTCCCTTTTTATTTTATTGCAAAGCATACCTCTCTGGACTTCAAATTCTGTTTGGGTGGAAAGGCCAAAAGGCCAGGTGTTTTCTTGGGCTGTCCATTATTGGTTACTGGAATGAAAAGCCTTGGGGTGGGGATCTGCTGGCATGCTGATTTTCAGTCTCCTGCTCCTGGCTGCATGACTCTGCTGCTTCCCTTATGTGACTTCACTGCCTGTATGCTGATTCAGCTCACTGGAGCAGCAGAGAAAAATCTGATTTTCTATTATATTCTTTAGATTAGTTTTCTGCCTCTTCAGTAAGACAAATTAGTTCATTGAAAGCAGAACAAGGCAAGAAAAATGACCAGATGACTGAAAATTGCATGAGACAGTTTGGATCCCCCTCCTCTGGTTGCTCTAAGATGTTAGATATATTCAGCTTTTCTTGCCTTGGGAATTGTCCTATAAATATGATCTGTATGTTGATGTGGAGAAGGTGTTTTTCATTGATTCTTCTGAAAACAGCCACATCCCTAACTGCACATGTGACTTTTCCTTTAGACCTCTCTTTCTGTGAGGACTGTCCAGGTTAGCACAAATCCTTAGAGTACTGTATGGATGCAAAAGAGGCTATGAATGAAACAGGATTATTTAGACAAAGGTGAACACAGAGCATGTACATCTAAGCAGGCAGGAAGGAATGGGATCCTTAGATGGGAAATAGAGAGCTGAGGCTAGGAACCTTTTAACAGGAGCATTAACTTTGTTCAGAGCCCAAACTTTTGTAGACAGACAAAGGTGATGTAATATTCCCAGGAGCTGGAAATTGCTTCACCTTAAACACTCCTTTAACTCACAGAGAAAATAACTTCAGGTGAAATACCTTTTGAAAACAGTAGTGGGAGGATTTTGATTTTTATAATGACTTTTATTTAAAAGCCATAAATATAAAGCTTATTTCTGGCACACCAGAAAATCACTTGTGTTCCATAATGTCACAGAACTGATGTAGAAGATTGCTTCTGGATATCTGTTCAGTGGAAGCACTAGCATTAAAGATTAAACATCATGTTCTTCTTTGCTCAAAGGTCCATTTTAAGGGCTTGATAGGTATGGCTTCAGGAAACTGCTGTTGTAAAAGGCAAGGAATCCTTGTATCAGCTGAATCTGGGCGTGGAGGGCTGACCCTACAGGGTAGGTACTCAAATCTCCCTTGCTGAGAAACAAGGACAAGAAATGCTGTAGAAACAGAGCAGTCTGTTGCAGTGTGCCCTGACAGGCAGGCTGTGTCTTGTAAGGATGCTTCTCCCTAACTCTACAGTGTGATGGCTATCAGTGGTAACACTGAAGAGAAAGTGGCAGAGAAACCTGATAATTTGTCTGAACCTTCACAGAAGATGGGATAATAAGTGATTTATTGGTATTTTTTCTCATTTAAAGCAGCATGCAAGTATGGCAAAGAGCTAGCAAGTTGAACTTTATCAATAATAACCTCTTCTGTAGCACAGATAGTTCTTCAATTTTGTCTGTAGAAATGGGATACCCTACAGCTAATGACTACAATGAGGGCTGAGTTGACAGTCCTGAGCTGTGGAGTTATTTAGAGGAAAGCAGTGGAACTGGCTGTAACACTAGCAAATTAATTTCCACCCTCTGGAAAATATCACTGACTTTCCCTCTGTGTCTTTGGGCCAGGAAGAAATACCCAGAACAATGAGATTAGAAACAGATGGATCTACTGTTAGATTAGGAGTTGGAAATCCTTCATTTTTTAGCATTTTAGGAAGAGGAATCAAAACATTTTTCAAGTTCTTTGCACGTTCAGTGTTGCACTGCTATGTACAGTTGATGCACATAAGCCTTTCCCAAATGCTATAGACATTAACAACATCTCTCCAGTAACTGAAAGAGGATACAGCTTTATCAAGAATGTCAAGCATTTGTAGAAGCAGACAGTTTGAAAACACTCTAGCTTCACCTCGCCAGGTGGCTACATTTGCTTGATTGTGTTGACAGGAGAGTAAAGCAACACGGTGCACTACGCAATTCGTTCCACTTACCAGATGGAACTGGTTGGTACGGGCTGAGCAGACTAGGCTGTTCCTGCACCTTTCCTCTCACTGGCTTTTATCTTCATTCATCCTATCTTCCCTTCTTTACAAATAGTAAAAATAGCTCCCTTATATACTCCTTTCCACTTCTCTAACTCTGCTCTAAAATACAATACAATGCAATGACTACAGAGCATTGCAGCTCAAGCATTACTTGTCAATAAAATCAGAAAAGTGGAGAAGCAGGAGCACAACAGCAGGATGGGACAGGCAGATGAATCTTAGAGAAAATGTCCTCCAGGAAGTGGAACAAGAGCTGTAACTCTGAGAGCTCAAAGGGAAAGAGGAGCACAGTAATCTGACATAGGAAGCTCTGCTAATTGCAGTGGAATTGCCAACAGTAGAAACAGCCTCTATGCTTCGGTAGTGTCAGGGAGAAAAAGGTGTCAGGGAACAGGTAAACAAGCAGGAAAGTTTTGGCCACTGTCTGCACCTCACTTACCTTTTTGGCCTGACTGTTACATATATGGAAGTCTGCATGGCTTCCTTAAATTAGAGTTGTCCAGGAGGAGCTGTGCCATTATCCACAATGCCCCAAGTCACGTTCAGAATAGGCAGTTCAATTGCTTTTAGGGGGCCAAAACTTTTTTCCCATTCTGTATACCAACTTGGCCCTTGTTCATCCTCTGTCTTTGCATGGTCCTTGGATGCAAATAACAGTGTAGGACACTGCTGCTGAGGCTGTGGGCTCAGGGAGAGGTTGAGGGCGGGAGATGAACTGAAACAGCAGTGACTACCACATCAAAGTAATCTCAAGAAGAATGGAGCAGCAAGTGTCAGCTAAGCTAATGGTGGAAGGATCTGCCCACCATGGAGGAGAAAGAGATGAAGGACAGAAAAATTGTGGGTGCTCTTGCAAGGCAATGGCTGTCAAAGTGAGTACTGATAGCCAAATTTTTTTCTGGGTCATTGTTGTCCTGGTTGACCGTCAGCAGTGCATGAGGTATTAATATCATGACTTCTTTTCAGCTTCTGGTAATCTCATATCTTCTCTGTATTAATTGGTTTGTGTGCATGATGAAGAAGAATGCTTAACTGCCAAGGTCTTCTTTCATCTGCACTAGATTTTTACTGATAAAAAGGTGATGATCTTTTTATGATGTGGCAGTCTTCCTCAGCATGTTGCTCACCGATGCTACTGAACTGGGTCTTCTGCAGTAATTATTGGATTTGGCTTGATTCCTGTTTCTAGCCTTTTTAAAAAATTATAATTATTTGATTGGTTTTCAAAACAGTTTCAGAAAATTCCTGCAGGTTTGTCCTTGCACTGTCTGGGTACTCTGAATGCAGTGAGCTAAGGCTCACTTAGCCTTAGCTAAGCGAGAATCAAACCCATTTATTTCTCTTGGGAGAAAGACAAAGCCAAGTAATATATGTGTGAGGGGAGGGTGATAATGAGGGAAAAGGATAACAGTTTAAGTGGTGGGTGCTGACTTTGAATTGTAGGAAATATCTTGCTTGGGTGGCATATGCATTTGATGAAGTCTGTGCTTCCAAATGCTGTAACTACTTATGCGTATCAGCCCGGTGCAATCTTTTGTGGGGTTAATAGCAGTAAATGTTCAACTTAGATTTTCCAGATTGTCTGGAGGTTTAATTCTTTAAATCCCTTTGGGTAGAGGTGAAGCAAGTGCAAAGCTTGGGCTGTGTGCTGTGACCTGGAACAGGATCTTGCTGGAATACACTAGCATGGGTGGCCTTCAGGAAGGAAGGCAGATGTTTATTGATATGAGGGGAGTGCAAGGGGGAATAGAGGGAAGTTTAAAAATTAACAGGAAAAATCCTCAGCTTTATCACTCCAAATAAGACCTTTCAGCTGTGACTATCAGTAAGAAAATCAAGACCAGACCTTCTGCAAGCCATGTCAAAAACATACAAATAGTGATACTGGAGCATCTTAAAGTCTGAACAAAACAAATTTGCATGCCCAAAACTGCAGTACATTTGTACCACTAATATGCATAAGGTGAATGTAGCCCCTCCCTCCTCACACCCCTTTGCTGTTGCATCTGGTATCTCCATTTCACCCAGTGCTGCCCGGTTTCTCCTGCTCCATGAGTCAGTGCATGTTGCCAATTGGAGCATTATCTGCTTGTGGGCTGTATTTGCTATGTTGGAGTTGCAGGGGGAAAAGTCCTTGGATATGCATGTCCAAGTCAGGGCTTCTGTGTGTTTCTTAGTTTCCATGCACCCCATACCATTCGCCAGTCTCCTGTGCTGTAGGCACCTTTCCCCCCGCCACTGCTGTCAGGGTCCTGCAGTCCCCTTTCCTACACCCAGTGGCTCTGGGAGCTTCTCCAGCAGTGATGCTGTGCATCTCTCCAGCTGTCACCTCCCTAAATATTCTCTCCTTTCTTTTCTCCCAGCTGCAGTGTAAGTTGTCTCTTCAAGGATGGGCAAGACTTGCAAAGTTGAGACAGCCAGACAGGGCGAGAGGGATAGGGGATATTAATGACTTCCTTGAAGAACCTGGAAGTTCATGCTAACATGGAAGGGGTTGAAAAAAACAAACTTAGGTCACTGGATGTAGCCTCTGTTTTCTTGTTTCCTTTTCAAGTTTTCAGCCAGTAAGAATGAAATCTTCCTCTAAAATCTGAGTATGGATCAGAAGTGATGTTGGAGCTTCACATACAGACAGGAAGACAATTACTGTTGATCAGAGTACTAGGTCATACTTTCCTTGCCTAAAATGTTTTGAATTCCTTTTTATGTAGCTGACAGATGCTCTTTACTTGCACTCAGCTCTTAAAACTGGCTACTTTCCATTTCACACAGAGCTATTATTAGCAGAAGCTTGGGAGCAGATCAAATTTGATACACCATGAAAAATTGTACAAATCCCTGTTTTTCTGTGTAGGAAAGCTGAGGCACAGAGAGGCTCAGTGCTAAAGGTTAAGCAATGAATCGTGTACCAGAACTAAAATTAAACATTAAATTCTCATTTCAGGTTTTCTGCTTGCCTTTTAGCTCATACAGCTGTCTTCCAGTGCTGGTAACTCCAGTGAGGTGGTTTTGCCTGTTTAAATCTAAGGTGTATATGTTTTCTGTCATTGCCTCAACCCATCATATTTACCAAAACTGAGTTACTTGGACTACTGACCCAACCTACAAAGGTTGATGTAAGATTAGTGTGGTTGCAAATCTTACAGGAATTATGTCCTTGTGCACAGCATTTTACAGGCTGCTTTTTAGTCACTTGCAGGCTACAGATTTTTTTCAATATATAGTGAAGCTCTTGAATAAAAAGGTCTTCTGCAGCTAAGTGTATTACAAGAAATCTGTGTTCTTAGCAGAACAGAGACACTATCCAAAACAATTATAGTGGAATATAGGAGAAATGAAACGTAGAGAATAATATTTAAAATAATTTATCATGTAAATTAAACTGACTGGAAATGCATGTATAGGCCGTATCCCTAGGTAGAAAATGTATTTCAGTCAGTTGAAATGTTAACAAATGTAATCATTGTGATGAAGTTTCTTTGCACTGTTTGTCCTTAATTTCAAAAAGTTTAATCTAAATTTTCATTCCTGGAATGGAACTTTCATATAGTGTCTGTGCCACTGTTTGCAATCAAGCCCTGGAATTGTTCTGTCAATCTTGATAATATCTATCAATCTCAGATTATATTATCTGGGAGTTAGTAAGTCTGTAAGTGTAAGTCTATGTAAGTGTCCTGGACTTGATTTTGCTGAAGCTTCAGGACAGTGTTTAGGCACATTTTAAACACTCTAAAATACTGGTTAGACATCACAGTCAATAGGGTGTTATATGCAGTTTTTTGGAATGTATGTTGATTTCTTTATGGGACAATGGGACATTTTGCGCTATGCATGCACCCTGTGTGAATAGTAAGAAACAGCATGTAAGAAAAACTTCCTTAATGCATTGAGACTATTATCTGGTAGGTATTAAAGAAGCTCTCTTCTAGTTCACAGAAATTAGATGTAAGAAAAAAGAGTAATTTCTAACAAAATAGATTTGTACAATAAAATATTCTAGTATGTTAGGACAGAATTCAGGTGGTTGGTACTATCATGTATTTAGCAGAAGCTTTTTGTGGATTAATTTATTCTGAAAATTCAGTTTTCTCATTATTGTAACTACATAATTCTCATGTACAATTCTCAGCACTGTCTCATGAGCTCAGTTTTCAGTTCTCCAGGTATACAATGGTAGTGTGATGGCTGAGCTATGAGACCACCATAGTGTCCTTCAGAAAGTCAGCTTGGGTGTCAACTCATGTTGTAATTTAGATTCTACAAAAGAATGATTTTACAGAACGGAAAATTCAGATGTTGAAATCTCATTGACTTTCAGAGAAAAGTTGTGAACATAACTTCCCTTTGTGCTTTTTTTACAAACCTGGGTGTGGAGTTCATGTACTTTTGCTTTCTTTCCCCCTTGCTCATATGATCTCTTCCTGGTGTTAGAACAATTGTTCTCACCTGAGCTGGTCCTGAAGGGTGGTGAGTTGTTAATGGAATGGTGCATGTCATCTGCTCTAAACCATATACAGTATTCTGGGGTAACTGGGGATAACTCCTCTAAAGTTGCTTTCCTGTTTTATGAAATGGGCGGCCTCCTAAGCCTGTCCAAATAAACAGAATGGAAAAAGAAAAATACTTCTTTTGATGTCTGGGTGTTGGAGATGTATGTACTAGTGCTTGTTTTTCTTTCCCTGGGCATGATGAAATGGTACATTGTAGTCACCTTATTTTTCTTGGCTGTGCTCCTTAGTTTCTCTTATGTGGATGCAAAATAATAAAGAGGAACTTGAGCCACATCATATCTGGGAACTTTTCATTTAAAACATGTCCCAGTGCACAGTTTGCACTACACAGTTGAAAAAGAATTACAACTAGCTTTGTTGTTTTGATATAAGGTTTATAGGAATCAGTCTTACACTGGGTTTTCCTTGAGGTCTTGCGTACCTTTTTGTCTTCCTTTTCTTTCAGGCATTGTTTTCACTCCAGTTGCTTTTGTTGAACCAAGATTCAGTTCAACATAGAAAGGGTTTGATCAGCACACTTGATGAACAGGCAAACAGCTGCTGAAGGAACAGGGACTTCCTGGGTTGGCTTCAGTTGGATGGGATCTGAGATGCTTGGATCTGAGATCCTTGGTTGGATCTGAGATGTTGTATGATTTGGATCAGTGTTGGACTACCTGTACTTCTGGGGTTATGTCAGGCTTTCTTATCCTTGTGGTATTTTAAGTGTCATTCTCTCTATTTCTTAAGTCTCTCTGTCAACTTAATCCAGTGCTCCTGGCTTCCTGCATGTCCATTCAGGGCTTCTTCCATTGTGCTGTAAGATCTGTTTGGGCACTTGCACACTTAACAAGACCCAGAATGGATCCACCTGAAAAGAACCATTTATTTTGCTGAGTTGCTTTACAGTGAGATCTCTGATGAAGTTGCTTGGTTATTCAAACATCCTGGCTGGCAGAACAGAGAGGGATCTAAGATGAAGAAGTTGTTCACACCATGTGAAACAGTGCTGTTGTCAGACAGGAAACCCATGTTACTGCTCTGCCCTGAACTGCTTGTTTTATACACTCTGAGTCTGATGGACCAAAGACATATCTTGCTATCCTTTAGCCAGAGCATTCAGTCTAGCTTGATGCTGACTAAAGGGAAAAGAACATCTGTAGGCACAAAGTTTGTGGTAATTAGGAGTGAGGCTGTGGCTGAGCCTCATCCCTAATGGGCTACAGCTGTGAAAAGCAGGTGAGCAGTATTGAAAGCAAAGAGCCATGGAGTGCCCAGGTGCACTGACCAATCACCAAAGACACCAGAAGGCACACCGGTGCAATACATGAATGTTGAGGGCATTAAAGGTTCTGTTGAAGAGCAAGAGCAGATGTTTGAAGCCTTCTGAAGTGGCATGGTGTCACTCTGTATGAGGTGAAGCCTTGTGAAATTGTACGGTGATTTTCTGTGTATTCTGAGTGTCTCAGCTGTGACATATGCTGTGACAGAATCCTGGTTTATGTTTTTAAGAATTCTGTGAAGAACCCTGGGCACTTTTTCACAGTTCCCTTAAATGAAAGATAAAGTAATATCCAAGAAATTAAAGCTTTCTGCATTTGCTTTTAGCAGTGGAATCCAGCTACAGGTGATGAAGCATCAGAGGAGATATAGGATGATATTGATGACTCTCCTTGGATGCAGTTTCTGAATTTTGTGGTAAGTGACATCATACTAAATTGCCATATTCTCCCTTGGTTTCTCTTGTCCTGTTTGGTTTTTTTTTGTATTTTTTTTTTTTTTGGTTTTTTGTTTGTTTTTTCCCTCCCACTGTAGGCAAAACTGAAGGCCTAATAGCCTTTTGACACTAAAAGACATTTAAATCTGTAGGCTTGCTTTCTCTCAGTTCCATAATCATAATTGGAACTGAAGAACGAGGTAGATAAAGGGAATCGTTCAACATCAGAGTTACATTTAATCATTCTGGTCTGTGAATAAGGGTTTAAAGATGTGATTAGAGTTGGAAATTACAGAAAGGGAAAAGAATAGAAGATGCATTTTACTTGCTTACAATAAATGGAATAAGAAGATGGAAGATTGTCTCAAATTCAATTCCATTCATTGCTCATCAGATAAGGTAGGAGTATTTGAGTTGATTTAAATAACATTTTTCCTTTTTTTTTAAATGACTGTTTCTGAAACTAATGTATCCAAGTGCACAAATTTTATGTGCAAATTTCTTTTCCCATGTCAGCCTGATCTCTCTGGAAAATATAGACTTAAGATATGATAAATAAAACTATCATCCTTGAAGTACAATTTCTTCCAGGCGTAAGACATGAGTCATGGTTGGACTTGGTTATCTCAGATGTCTTTTTCAACCTTAATGATGATATGGTACCAGAGGAGCATTATTTTTCATATATTGTACTTGACATACAAAACCTCCTGGATTTTTTTACTTGAACATTTTCAGACACCTCTGTGTTTGAGTAAGAAAAAATATCTGTGCAGGTAACCTGGATTTATGCCTATTTGTAGTCCATTAAATGAGGCATTCATCTGTAATTTTTAAACAGCTGATCTTTAGTGACTTCACAAGGACGTGTACTTAACACTAGATACCTTTGCAGTTGCACCCACTACATCTGTTCATACTGCACAAATGTGGGTCTCATATTCTTGGAAGGGTTTGGCATTTGCACTGTGAGGATCCCATGCTCTGAATTGCTCAATATAATGCACTGGCTTCTCAGACAAACTAAAAAGGGAGAAAAGTGTTTCATGCACAAGCTGGCAGATGTAATTTTGCTCATACTACCCATGAAATGACACCTTATGTTTGTGATTTAATTTTTTTAGGGAATGGGTGGATTTCAGTTTTTGTTCCCTTCTAAACTACCAGAGCTACCATGGGTCTATCTAGAAGCATGAGTAAACGTGCAGTTTTAAGGAAACATAGTGGCTGCCTAAGGTTAGCCACACTGTTAAGAATGAATTTGAAGCAGTTCTGGCTTTCTCTATATCATGGCAATGGATTACTTCATGTTTTGTGGTTACCTACCTGTAATTTGTGGTTACCTATACTCCCAGCTTTTGCTTTTCAGAGTTTTTGCCCACTATGTATTTGTGCAATCAACTCTCCCTGAGTGTAGTACTTTGGACTTACCATTTCTGAATTGCATCTCGTGTTTTTTCAAGGCCATTTTGAAGCCTGTTTATTGCCAGTGTAGTGCTTGCGACACTGCTCAGCTTAATTTAAAATGTGTTTTTGCTACATTAGCAGCCAAGAGTAATGGAACCAGAATAAGATCCATGCACCTGTCTAACACAGGAACTCCATGTAAGTACTCTTAGTGTATGAAATGACTTAGAGGAACCTAGTGAAAATTACTCTTTGTATAGTTTTCCAACATGTTTTGTGGTCAGCATACAGTATCTGTACGTTGACAATAGTCACGTGTTTAATTATGAACATGTTGTGTGAGACAGTATCAGAAAGCCTGATTAAAGCAATGACTGTGTCATCCTCCAAGGTATCTCCTACAGCCATGGGCAATTTTAACTTCTAACCATCTCAGGAAAGAAATATTTCCTATGGGCTTGTTTTTCAATTCAGCAGGCAGAAGCAGATTTTGCTAGAACGAACAAAATATAAGGATTTCTTAAAAGAAAAATATATTTTTGTTTTATGAAAAAAATTAGGAACCAGTCAAATAATTGGGTAAATAAAATTCTTCTGCATGACCTAGCCTGCCTTCAAGGCTGGTGGTGCTTTAAAATCCAGATCTCTCCTGCAATTAGATACTTTGAACTTCTAGGTTTCTAAGACGAGAATACTGGTTGTTTCCTAAGAAACTGGAAGGAAGTTAGATTTTAATGAGGGCGTGTGTGTATTACAGGATGTAACAAGAAAAAACTAGGTGACCATAAATTCCCTGCTTCAGAGGCATCTTGGAAGATTTTGAATAAAGATGTAGTTCATAACAGCTGCCAGAATTTTATTTTTCCTGCTTTGTGGTTTGTTTTTTTTTTTTTTTAATTTTAGTTTGTAGAAGTAGTAGACAGTCAGTATGTCTGATGTCAGGTAGCTATGTGAAGAATAGCTAACTTCAATACAAAACCTGTGAATTGAACTCAATATAGCCTGCAGTACAGATTAAGCCATGACATTTCACTGTCAAGACATTTTCCTCAGTAACAGAGGATATATCTACTATTTCTCTCCTTGAGTAAATATGTTGATCTCTCTTTTAGCTTAGTGGCAGCAGTAAATGTCATTGTGGAAAACTGTCCATTGCAAACAAAGTCTCTTCATGATGACAAGCTGTTTCAGTTCCTTCCTCAGCACAAATGCTCTGCCTCTGTATTTCCTTTTATTTATTTTCCTTTTAAACACCTCTACAGTGTCATGCTGATAGATTCACAGTTAGTTCTTCGTGAGTTTGCTTTTCACGAGGTAAAAGACATTATGAACATTTTCATTTGCTGTGCTTTTAGAGCATTAGATCTTTGTGTCTCTCTCTTCCACTGAAAATCCTTTGCCAGAAGGCCTTGATTTGATACTACAGCAGCGCAGGATTATGGGCTTGCTCTTACAAAACCCAGCAAGATCTGTTTCACAGAATAGTTTTGATTTCTGCAAAGCTTGTTTGACAGTAAAATTAGAGGTTGCTTAAGGCTGTTGCTGTATTGGCGCAGCACATTGATAGATCAGTTGCAACATTTCTTAGGAGTAAGACTAATTTTTAGAACTGCAGTTAACTTGCATGCAATAAAAACTATCAGAAGTCTTAAAAGCACAACCTGTGATGAAAGATGATGAGAAAAGGTTTATTTAGCTGCAGAAGAAAAGACTGAGGGGAAATGTGATAGTCTTCAAATATATTGAAAGTCACTTCAAAGAGGGAGAGGGATGAGCCTTTGCTTCTATAATTCTTCCTGGCTTTTGAATGCAGTCTAGCTAGGTCACCATAGATTTATATTATTTCTAGGGGTGCTATGAAGTTATTTGTCATGTGTTGGTCCCTGAGCTAGTGGAACAAAAGGAGGGTGCATTGATGTAGGAAAGTACTGTAGCTGTGTTCATAAGTTGTATGTTCAGGGGCAAGTTCCCAGCTTGTCCAGCTTGTTCTAGAACACATTTGATGGCTTTCTGTCGGAGAGATTGCAAAACTGCTGAAATTTTTCACAGCCGATAGTAGTAATCATCTTTATTCCTAAAATAAAGAATGAGGCAGCAGAGGGGGACTGATAACCCTTGCCAAGAGCAGGGTGAGGAAAATCTCCCTGTTGAGAACTACCCTCTGATACTTTCTTTTCCTCAGGTTCCAGGAGGTAGAGGCATGTGCCTCTGCTTTAGCTTTCTGGCCCTCATTCAGTGATCTAACAGTTTTTATTCTGGTTAAAAACTCTGAGACTGTAGGTAAATTACAGAACCTTGTAGGCCTTTCACTGTGGCTCTCTGTTTACTGCCATTTCTCCTTCTGAACCCTGAGGGGTCCCAGAGTTAGCAGCCAAATAGCTACAATAGTATGTTCAAAATTAGCAGGGTTGGATTTTTTTGTTTAGTTTTTGGCACTTTTTTGTTGTTGCTGGGTTTGGGGTTGGTTGTTTTTTTCTGAAAGTCATATATTTTTAAAAGCATATTCTGAATGTACTGAGAGAGCTTCAGCAATTTTTTTTCAACCCAGCATCCATTTCCAAAGTATCTGCACTCTGAAATCTGCAATCACTATCATGTTGCCTATGTATTTAACCCAGTAGGGCTTCTGACTGATTAGTCATTTGGTAGATTTCCAGCATTATGTCAGTAGTTCAGATCTACAGGGTTTAGGACAGGGGGAGCTTTCCCTTATTAGATATATTTATAGAAAGAAGCAGTCAGCCTTTCTTAAAATCCAGAATAATTTCTATGCAGTGGAAAAGTTGCAATTCTGTATTTATATATTGTAGGCTATTTTTGGTGTTCAGACATCTGCCATAGATTCAGGTATGGTTCCTCAACAAGCTTAAGACCACACTGCAGCTCAAAATTATGGTCCTGCCTGCAATATATTGATGAGTTTTCATGTGGGTCATCCAGTTGTTCTGAGTTAGCCCCTGGCTGGATGAGTGCTACAGGTGACAGGAAGGCAGGACTAGGCATGGAGGGAGGAGCTGATGTCACCTTTGGAGGACAGAATCCATGGCTTGTCGTGGTGGCTGAGTGTGAAACTTCAGACTCAGGACCAGACTCAGGTCAGACAGCAGGATCTTTGCCAGTTCTATGTGTTTTGACCAGTTTCTGCCTTGCACTGGCTGTGCTTTGTCCCACTTACCTAACATGTTGTGAGTTGTTTCTTTCATAAGATCATGAGAACTTGTCTCCCTCACATTTTTCAAATTCCCATTACCGAGGCTAGGTGTGTGAATACTTTTACTGTCTTTCTTCTCTCTGCTTTTGGATTGACTTCTCTGTCAGCCTTGAAGAATTATGTTGTTTTTCAGCAATGCATTCTTTTGCTCTTTCTAATTCTTATGTACGGTGACATGTCATATTGGTTGAAGAGGTCTCAAATTGTCTTCTCTATCAGCATATTAGGAAACTTTTCCCTTGCTTTTGCATTTAGCAGTTCTTATAGAGAAATATTAGAGCATTAAGTAATAGGCAAGAGTGGTGGATCATCTCTAGCTTCATGCAAACTGTGTCCACTCATGGATGTTTTAAAAACTGTCTTGAGCAGGATTTTCTGATTGTCTCTGTTGACAGGAATCCTGTTAATTACAAATGACTCTGGGCAATAAGGTTCCACAGGTATCTATTGTCAGAATGGGCAATTGCATTAAGAAATCACCCAAAACAGAAGTAACTAGAGAGGCACTTTATTTGTGAGTTGCTACTTTAATAATTTTCTTGTTGTGTATACAGTTACAGCAAACAAGTGACTGCCTGTGCACAGCTAAAGAGGACAGCTTTAGGGTCTGCTGCAGTGTAACTCCATGAACACACACATGAGCTAAGCCAGTCTTGGACAGAGAGAGTCTTGTGTCCCTGTCCTAGGCACTGGCTCTCACTCTCAAGTGTCTACACGTGGGGTGAAATGAGTGGAAGATGCATCCCTTGAGAAGTCACTTGAGCAAAACAAAGGCAAAATCGATTTTTCCTCTGCATAAGTTCCTCAGTCCTGTTTATTGTAAAGCTGCAAAACACATCTGTGTCTGCCAAAAGGAAATGGAGACATGGGGTAGAGAGTGGATCCATGAGATGAGGGACTACCTCTCTGAGAGGCAGAGCCAGCTGATCCTGAAACAAGCATTTGTTGAATTATGAATTAAGGCAAGTGATGGCAAGTGCATTTAAGATGTCCTAAGCAACCTCTGGACACCAGCTCCATCTTTCAGGCAAGTTATTGTAATTCCTAAGTCTGAAAAAAACAGAGTTTAGATGGGGATTGGGATTTGAAACCAGTTTGAAAACTGTTTGCCCTGGGAGCTCCTAAATGTCTGCCCTTATGAAGAAGGGAGCAGGACAGACTGGTGGTGGTGGGAAGAAGGTGAGAGTTGTTTAGGTTGGCATTGGCACTAGAGAAAGGGATCAGCAAACTGAAGAAAACATGCAGTTTTTCATAAGAGAAGGTCAGTTATTGTTATAAACACTATTTTTTGGTTTTTTTTAAACAACTGGCTTAAAATTCTATCTCTTGAAATGAAAAGATTTCTCTTTTTCCAGTGTGAAAGCCAAGCATTCATTCATATGTTCTGAGTCTGTTTCATAACTCACATTTTTAGTCACTGGGTATGTCTTTTTACTATTTTTAATTTTCTTCTGTAGCTGCTGTGTTTTTCTCGACTCTCTCTACTTAGTCAAATTTTTTTTTTTTCTACTTTATTTCATTCACTGGAGCATATGATCTGTTCTGTTTCATCCTTGCACTAGAATGATTGGATTCTCTTAGAGGGTGAAAGAAAAACCCCAGGAAAAAAACCAAAAAAGCTATGATTTGGGAAGTGAGGTCTATGCTATAATATTTGTCTCTTTACATGTGTGAAATTCTCATTGCTAGTAGTGGACATACTTGGTACATAGTGGAAAAAATAGATTGGAATAAAGATCAGATAAAAGAATAATGCCCTAATTACTGTTCTCAGTAAGTGCTTTTCTATAGCAGGTAATGCAAGTGGTATTGTTTTTTCAAGGAGGATGAGCCACCTTTGCTCTCCATGAGCCATGGTGGTAGTGATGTTGGCACTGTAATGACTTGCCACATGACCATTTGCCTTGCAGTGGTAGAAGAGGAATTAGGGCTGAGACTTCCTGGTCCCCAGACCTTGATTTAAACTTCTCCATCTTTGAGCATGTTTCTAGTCTCTGTCTTGGAGTTATCTTGCTTACCTATTGAGGCAGCTGGTTAGAATGCCAGAATGTGAATGCTGGGAGTAATGGGGAATGTTTACTGTCCAATGGGATACGAGTTAGTGCCTTTATCAATGTACTTACACTTGTTAACCAGAAAGTGATTTTTCTTTGAACATCCTCTGTGGGGGATTGGTTTTTACATACTGCATAATTCTGGTCAGCTGAGCAGTTTCCTGTAACAGTGAAGAAGCCAGAATCAGCTTCCATTCTACTGACACCACTCAGTGTGGATTCATCATGTAACACACTCTTGCCTATCATGAGACCTATCCCTGCAAAATAGATGCTGGTGTAACCATATACTGCTTTGAGCTGCACAGAGCTGGTGTCACACTCTGAAGTCATCATTATTTTCAGAAGGCTTTGCTTGTTCCATCTGCCTAACTTCTTAAAAATAGACTTACATTAATAATGTTAGAGTAGGCATTTTATGTTGAAATAAATTCCTACTATATTGGCATTTTTGTTCATCAAATAAATGCCCATCATGATGAGCAATAGACAGTGCACTTATTTTAGAGAAGATAGTCTTAGTTTTAAATTATTTACCAAAATCTTTGTTTCTTACAGAATCAGATAGTCTTTAAGTAGTAAATGAATGCTGAGTAGATCTAAAGAAATGCCTGTCAAGTGATCAGTAATTGAATTCAAAATTTCATCAAGAGCAAGATTCCAACAAAAAATGAAGGAAGTCTTCCTTCATTTGTCAGCCTTTATAATTGAGACTGAAGCAGAGTTACAAATTAGATTTTTCCTCTGGTGGGAGCTATTCATTGTGGTAAGTTTTTTGTGACAGTATGGCATTATCCCTGCTATTGATGTTTTTTTCATGCTCAGTTACTCAGACTTCCTGTGCTGCTGATTTTAATTCCACAAGGAGGTACAATGGCATAAGAAGATGTCTGTGCTGGCACAATGAGAAATGTTTTATGAATGGATTATGACAGAGATGCACTTTTATGGCCACTAGCGAGGCTATGAAATTAACAACTGATCACCTCACTTTTCAATTAGTCCTCACCATGACAGGAATATTCCTGCTCAGATTTGCTGATGAGGGGAGACTCAGCTTCTGGGAGAGATTCTTCATCAAATCCTATCTTCATTACCTGATAATTCTGTATTTAACCTGGGTTTTCCACTTCCACATGGGATGTAGTGTTGAATCTAAAGCAGCTGTCAGAGCCACACATGAAAGCGCCATCATGATCTGCCTTGGTGGCTTTTTATCAGCTGTTAGTGCCAGGTGTCCTCACTGAAGGCATGTACTCACACAAAGCAGTAATGAGTCTTTTAACACCTGCCCTTAAGCCTCTGGACTCTCATTCCAATACACCACTTACCTGAGCTGGCTCACTCTTTGCAGCATTGGCCTGAAAAAGGAGACATAAAACCTTGGTGTCTAGTATCCCCACCTGCCTACAGTCTTCTAATTTTAATTTATCTCTACATTTTAAGTAGAAGAGCAGTGGGGCCTCAGAAATCCAAAATTCTTCATACAAATTGCTTGACTGCAGGAGTGCATCAAATGCCCGGTGCCAGTCTGAACAGAAGAGAGCAAAACCTGCCCTTTAGTAATGAAGAGGAAGACTGAACGTCAGGCTGCTGCTGTTTGACCGGAGGATTGGGATTCTGAAATTCATTGTAGAAGCCTCTTTATCTTAAAGAGGCTGAGCAGGTAGTGGCTGGAAATACAATGGTAAAAAAATCCAGTGATGAAATTGAATTCTCTGGTCTCCCCTGTGTGCATGGGGCAAAGGTAAAGGTATCCATTTTGAACATGACATTTTCAAAGACCAGTCCACTCAGGCAGCCAGCAAAGGAGCACAGAGAAAGACCGTGGGAGGTAAATGGCCTTCCCCTGCCTTGGAAAAAACTCAGCTTTTATATACAAGATGTATATCACGCAAAGAGTATGAGCAGCACAGATTAGGACTCAATCTCTCAGGGCAAAAAAAGATGGAGGCAGTTGTGTTTATTCCTGTTTCAAAGAACAGTTTCAAACCTAAGGTGTTTGCCAGATTCTGTACCTGGGATGGGGCAGCCCTGGATGTATGGACAGACTGCGGAATGAGAGGCTGGTGAGCAGAGCTGTGGAAAGGGATCTGGGGCTCCTGGTGGATGGCAAGTTGAACAGGAGCCAGCAGTGCCCTGGCAGCCAGGAGGCACCAGACAACCTGGGGTGTCCTGTGGGCATCAGGCACTGTATCACCAGCCAGGCAAGGCAGGGGACTGTCCCCTCTGCTCTGCACTGGGGCGGCCTCACCTCGAGGGCTGGGGGCTGTTTGGGGTGCCACAGTATAAACTGTTGGAGAGTGTTCAAAGGAGAATTATGGCTCTCCATGGAATGGTGAAGGGCCTTTAAGGGAAGCTGTGTGAGGAGCAGCTGAGGTCACTTGTTCTGCTCAGCCTGGAGAAGAGGAGACCTCATCACAGCCCACAACTTCCTCACAAGGGGTAGTGGAGAGGCAGACACTGTTCTCTTCACTCTCATGACCAGTGACAGGACTTGAGGAAACAGCAGAAGGCTGAGTCAAGGGAGGTTTAGTTTGGATATTAGAAAAAGGTTCTTCAGCCAGATGGTGGCTGGACTGGACACTGGAAAAGGCTCCCCAGGGAAGTGGTCAAAGCACCAACTTCAGTTCACAGTATTTGGACAACACTCTCAGACACCTGGTGTGACTCTTGGGGATATCCTGTGCAGGGCTGGGAGCAGGACTTCAGTGATCCTTGTAGGTCCCATCCAGCTCAGGATACTTGATGATCTTGAAGGTTTGCCTTCAGTGTTCTGTTTGGAAACTGAACTATTGCTCATTTGCCAGTGGTTCTTCCATTTGCTTCTTCCTTCATCCTGATCACATTGCTCAGACTGTTTGGTTTAGTTATGAGGTGGCAAAGAAGACAAGTAGCATTTTATTGTTGGATAGATTTTGCACATGACCACACATCTACAGCTCTCAGTTGGTAGAGTGGATCTGCTGGGATTGTATATGTTACTTCTCTGAACTAATTTCTGGGGTCCCTAATTTGCTTCATGCACTTCAAAATAGCTTGCAAATGGAAAAAAAAAGAGGAAATCTAGCACTTCACAACAGGTGAATTAGTTGGCCTTTTCAAAATAGGAAGCATTTGTATACAGACTTAAAACACTGTGTCCACCTCTTGATCAAATCTAAATTTCCAGGTGCCTGCATGCTTCCCTACCTGTTCAAATCACTTGCCTGTTTGCACAGCCTGTAGGTCCTCACATGCCAGCCTGGTGCCTAGCTGACTTAATTTCTGTCTGAAGAGGAGCAAGACAAAATTTTTCACTTGCTAAGACATCCAGACAGTGATTCTGCTGTAAGAAGAGCATCTCTTGTGTCCCTCTGTAGTTTGCAGTCTCTGTCCTCACACTTAGCTCCTTCAGTTCAAGGTAGAGAAAAAATTTGGGGGTACAAATGGAACCTCACACATTTTAAATTGCTTTCATTTTTCTTCAGTTTTGGTATGTAAGGGTCAGATGTCATAGTACAGTACAGCAGATCTAAAGGTCACCATCACATGTAAAAGCCAGTTTCTTTAATTTCTCCTTCTCTTCCCCTCTTCCTACTCTTCCTCCTGTCATAAACTGCACTGTCATAAACTTTTCTTTCTTGACAGTCCTCTTGCCCTTGGTAGGCCAGTTCATTTCACCGAACACGCAAACTCCCTCATTCAACATGAGCAAGTAAATATTCTTCTGAGGCTTTAGTGAGCCAGAGCAGCTCAAGCTGTGAAGCCACACAAGAGATGGAACAGGAATGCATAGAAAGGAATGATGGAGGAGGCAGCCCACTCCTTGTAGCAGCAAGATCTGGCCAGCTGCAAAGTGAAACCTTACCTGAATGGAAGCTTGCAGAAGTCTGAGAAGGGCACTGCATAGCCAGTACTGCTATTTCTTCTACTAATTGACCTCCCCACCTCCTTTACTCTGACAACTGTTTTGAATAATCAGAAGTTAATTTTAACTCCAAATTGCTTCCCTGAGGATAAGTCCCTCTAAGAATAATTCCCAGCAGACAGAAGATTAATGGCAGAATGAATAAACAACAGGAGCCGGTGAACCTCAAAAAGAACAAAGATGGGACTAATGTGTCTCCTAATCCCTAGGACTGGGTCCTTCTCTCTATTATATTTGCACATACTTTGACCAAGTTAGGCAGCTACTTTTTTAACCTCAAGGGTTTCCAGTGCACATGGAAAAAAAGGAGACTATTTATTTTTGTATCATTCATATAAGTATTGTATCTATATACAAAGCAGCAACTCCAGTGCCCCATGCCACAGCCCAAGCATATGACTTTATCCTGCTTTGCAGCCACTCTGAGTGTATTAGAAAAACTGTATTCCTTACCATCTTTGCTCTGACAGCTATATGGCTTGCTGGAGCTATGTACAGCATGGGCAGGTGTGAAGCATGACAGATGTGGGTTAACATTTGGGAGTGTGACCACACTGTGGAAGGGTAGGCTGCCATGTATGGATAACTCTGATTAATCACCTCTGGCATTGAAAAAAAGATAAGACAAGGGTTTTTGCTTTGTGCCTCATGCACCGCATTGCGCAGTACTTGTGTGCTGTCTTGACAATTTCTGCCTGACAATTGGTGCTGGGAGAATAAAGCATTTGTGTAGTTGCTATGCTGTGAACTTACTGACTCTTCGTGGTGAGCTACCAAAGGGATGAGTACAGGCAAAGTCAACCTTCCATACAGAGGTCATTCTTCCAGTCTGGAAGTGGGGGAAGAGGTGCATTATTTGAAGGTGTTTGTGCTGTAATGGGTCCCTGACACCGCTGAGATCCTTGGTGTTTCTGTGAGCAGACAGACTTCAACGCATTCATGTATCAAAACAAAAAACTGTTCATTTATGTTAAAGTCAGCTGCATTTTATGATCTTGTATAGCATCTGCTTCCAGCCCAATGCCCTTGGAGGATATTGCTGTAGGCATATTTTAACTGCAGGCATCTCTCCTCCACTAGATTCTCAGCAGATAGGGATTAGGATGCAGTACTTGGCTGAAGCTGTCCTGTTGACAGATCGCAGTGACCTTGCTGTGACTTCTGCTCTGATCTCACTGGCACTGCTGGAATTTGACACACTAGAACATGAGATACTGGCTCCATTATGCCACTAATTGGTATCCAGAGCATTGTGTTCCTGCCTCCTTCACCATCTGATGTAGGTGGCAGATAGTTCTAATTTATCTTTGCCATGTGATTTAGAAGGCTTAAGTCTCTATCATCAGCTAGTTGATGACCTTATCCTTTCATGTGGCTGTCTTTATCATATGCAGGTGTAGAGCTTGACACAGGATTGTATTGTAAGCATGTTTGGTCTCCTTATTGCTGGGTCTTCTTCTGGAATGAAATTATTAGTTTTTATTTTTGAGCATTGATAAAACACAATAAATATTTTTCTCATGCGTCTCTAAAGTTATATCTTAAAATACTTTCTCTATTTTTCAAAAATATAGCAACATAATAGTTTATTTCTGCAAGATTATTTATTTTTGGACTGCATAGCCTGATTTTATTTTTATCTAGCAGTGTTGTGGAAGGTAAGGCATAGGAAAAATTCATATTTGTAACCAAAATACTTCAGAGCTTGCTTTGAATGATGGTTTTTTTGTCTATATAATTATTTATTTTGTCCAAAAATCAGAACACTGGATAAAAATATCAACAAACTGAAACAGAAAGCAGCTCCATGTGGCATGATGTCTATAGAACCTTTTTTCCTCATGGATAAAAGAAAAGGCAGTAGTTTTCCAAAGTCCAGTTTTGTCAGTCCTCAGTGCTACAAGTTGGAATTTCATGCTGTTAACTTAATCATTAAGGAAGTTTATGACCGTGAAGGATATGACTTGCAAATGCATTGGTATCAAGGGGGGACAAATGACAAACCTGGCCCAGAGGGAGCACAGCAAGTAGTTGTTAGCAGAAAACTACCTGACACAATTAACAGAAAAATCAGTTGTGGATTTAATTACTGCATCTCTGCCAGATGAAAGTAAAAGTTATTTATTTCTGTCACTGGGAAGGTACCAATAGTTAAATCTGCCAGGAGCTTGAGCACTGTTGAAGTGGCTTTTACCTTGCAGGATCCTGGCTCCCCAGGTGGAATTCACAACCTGCTGTTAGGTCCTGTAGCTCCATGGCAACCCATGGAAAAGCAGGTGTCTCAGTGAATAAAAAGCAGTCTGCAAGTGCCTAAAACATCATACATGAAATGCTGAATTACACAGCAGGTCTGAACCCCACTTCTTTTTCTTGGTTTATCCAAGGCTGTAGGAGTATGCCTAGGCTAAATGAGAATCTAGCCTCTTTTTAGGTGCTTAAGTGTGCCCTTTAGTAACGGCGTAGATGGCCAGTGTTGCCCAAAAGTTCGAGTATGGGTAAGCTGTGGATGATTGGGGAAACTCCCTGCTGGAGGGGCTCTTCCTCATTCTCAATTCAAGGACTCTTCATACCTTTTACATTAGGCTGCCCACGTGACACAGCCCTCCATCTGAAGGGTCTGAATTCTTGTGTGGACACAGGAATTTCCAAATCTCAGAAGCAGGGTAAGGACAAGTGATAGGAGAGCTTGCAGGGCAGCAGAGCAATTGTCAGCATAGGTATGAACACAACTCACATCCCTGAACTGGTTTATTGTAACTGTGCCGGGTTTGTTCTTTCTCTGAACAGGTAGTAGGTGGCAAAGTATAGAAGAAAACTTCTGATAATATTGACAAGGTGAATTAAAGACTTGTAAACTATACTAATGAGGCTACTCTAGAATGGAGGTTAAGAAGGAATGTTCAAAGAGTTTAATGCACAGAACATGTAAAAGGCCAAGCTCTCTCTTTCACACTTTCATCTCACTGATTATTTTTAACTGGCCTACAAAACCTGACAAGCAGATCTGAACAAGCAGATAGCTTTTATTGGGAAACACTGAAGATTTGATTTCCTGAATTTTATTTGCTCCCTTTTTGAGTACAGATGCATAAAACTGAAGGTTGTATTTATTTCCTCCATAAAGATGTGGCAGAGATCTGCTCATTAAAATCTCTTTTCCTTGACCTTAGTAATATGACCTACATTGAGGATAGAAAGTCCTTCATCAGAGGCTATCATCTGTTGAATACAGCAGCTACAGTTCACAGTGTTTTTCTGTAGTGGTCATCCAGCTGAATGGAAAGCTTTAGGCAACTACATTGAATGATGATAAACTACTGCCCAGTAGTTTGGTGACTTAAGGAAGAGTTATACATGCATTTTAGCTATTTGTTTTTCTTAGGTTTAGGTGATAGAAGATGAATTTCCTAGATGAAATTGAAGAGTATGTCAATCACTTTGCTGCTTTGCTGAAACAACTACATGTTTTATGAGTTTTTGTTATTGTTGTTTCTTGAAACAAACTTAGTTGGAGTTTTTATGGTCTACTTTTCCCTTGTGTCCAAACTCCTCTGAAGTATCTGTTAATTTCTCATAGCATTTTCCTTGGCATTTCCCATGTCATTGTAAGTACTTGTAACATAGGAGAGAGAGGTTTTGGTTTTTTGTTTGTTTTACAAAGTAAAAGTGTTAGTCAAAAGACAATTTCCAAAATGATTATAAATCGAAGGATTCTTTACCAGACAGTCATACACAGCAGTGTGCAGTGGTGTATCAGGGTGCCACATTCAAACCTATCAGCACAAGGTGGCCTGATTTATTTTCTTGGATGTTGGTTAGACTTCTTTTCAAGAGGTTAGACTTCCTAGAGACTGGGATCTTAGGCTGTGGTTCCACAATATGAGGCATTTTGTGGCAGTGACAGGTAACAGGGTTTCTGTTTCCTTCTCCTGGCCTCCATGTATTCTTGCCTTCCCCTGCGCTGCAAGGAGCTAGCTCCTCAGTCAGCCAGTGCAGAAGTCATGAGCCAGATCAAGGAACTAATCCACTGTGAAATTTAACCTTTGCTTTGTTTTTAACTCTGACTGGCTCTTTTGCGAGGTTCACAGTAGGGTTTCAGGAGTAGTGGTGCAGGTGTGGTGTTTCACAATGAAGGTGTGAAGGACCTGCTTGGCCTTCACAATGGGAGATGAGTATGGAACTCTAGCATGGGACATTTTTGCTGATAGTTGGTTACTGTGAAATTATGGTCTCAAATTTTCCACATTCCTTAGCAAGAGCAGAGCCCTTTTCTTGCTTCCTTGCTGCCTCCTTGGGCTTACATAAAAGACACCCTGCACAATTACTCTTTACCCATCTTTTTTCAATAGGGCCACTGTGAGAGCATTCTAAGTTCACACTGTGAGCAGATCAACATTTTTTATTCCGCTATTGACCACTAAGGTATTGAAAACACACTGGTTATTCCCTACTTCCTATCTTCAGGTGTTGCTGAAGCAGTCATTTTTATTGAATTGCATAAGCATAGCATGGTCAAAGGTTGGGAAAGTTGTAAAACCACAAGTGGCTAAAAATTCTCCAACCTAAAGACATGTTTGAGGAGTGATAAACCTATCATTAATAGCTTTGCAAGTGGAATGACAGACTCTGTTAATCATTGTAAATATTCTGCTCTGAAGAGTTCAGATACTGTCACTAAGGAGTGGTCCAGTTAGGATGAGGAAACTGCCCTACTTCAGAGGACTGGTGCCAAACTCTCAAGGTACAACCAGCTAGCCTGCATTGCTGGGGTGTGGGCCCTTTCCTGCGCCCTTAGGAGAGGAGCAAACCAAAGGTGGTTCTGGTTTAAACTGGAGTTTCCACAGACCCAATCATAATCCCACAATCCAGGGGAGAATCTTTCACTTCTGCATGGATTGTGAATTCCTCCCAGCCTTGGTACCATGACTGTTCCTGCCAAATATATCCCTTCCTGGATCACACAGGGTAACAAATCTGAGCTAGCTGATGGGTGGGCACATGATCCCATTCCTGTTGAATGCATTCTGCTGTGGATATTGGCTTTGTGTGTTTAGTCACACTTTAGAGGGGCCGTGCAAAGATGGGCCGTTCTTGATCTAGCATAAAATTTGTCAGGTTGAAATAAATCCAACAAAAATTCTCCTATTGCATTTGAACCAGCAGAGTGAATTTATACTGGTTGAGTGCCTAATGTTCCATGGCTGTGGCACTTCTGGGTTTGTTTCGTGTAGCCTTAGAGGAGAGTTTACCATATTGTTGAAGGTTTGTAGACCAGAAAAAGTGGGCCTGGGTGCATTTAGGGCAAGGAGTAGTGAGGACATTTCTCTGATAGGTGAAGAGGATCTGGTTTTGGAACTGGTAATCAGGGAGCTTCATGAAAACTACGTTGTCAGTAAAGGTAGGGAGCAAGGGATGTCTGGATTCAAAAGGGCAGCCCTGTTCTTAATGAATGAAAGCAGAATGTGGGTCTGTCTCATATCACAGACATGCCCCAGAGTAATTCCCCTAGGGGATATAAAGGATACTGCTTTAAGCACCCTACTTCATTGGTTTTATCAGGTCAGGGGTGATGTAGCCAGTGACTGTGACTCGAGTAAGGAGGTGTGTACAAACACAGACAAAACCATGCCATTCTCTGAGAAACCTAAATTATCTATGTCTAGGTGGGTGTGATCTATGCTTTGAAGGTTCAGACTGGAAGCATTAGCAACAAATATGGTTTAATTACTGTTCTTGGAGCCTGGTTCTCACTCAGCACTGCCTGGTATGAACAGCTATCTGCTGCCTTCCATTCCCTGATCCCTAAAAATAGACAGAGATAGAGGCAATATAAACTGAAACCATAAAAACACAGGATCGATTTTTTTTTCTTTCCAAGGGTAAAAGGAGGTATAGCTTAAAAGGCCGATGTAGGCATGGAGAGTTTTGCTTGTTACCTTTAGAGGAAAACATTATCAAGAATTTACTCAGAGCCTAGAGATTCCCAGATAAGTTTATCTAGGAAGGAAGATAAATTAAAAAAATAAAGCCAGGAATAACTGTTTTAAGTAGGCTAGGTATATCTCAAAATGACTCAACTTTCCTGAGAAGTGTTGCAATCTCCAGGCTGTCCTACCCCTCCTTCCTTGCAGGTGAATGCTCTTGGGAACAAGGACTTGAGAAACTCCTTTGCTGGATAAGCAAGGAGCAGGTTGGCTGAGAAAATATTATTTCTAATGCTGCATTTGTAACCTTGATAAGATCTCCACGGCAACAGAAGTTGCTGAATAGAGTTGGCCATGACATTTTGACAGAAGTGTTCCACTAGAAAATGCTATTTTAATGCAAAAGTGTTGGGGAGAAGGATTTGATTTTGACAATATTTTGGTCCAAAAAAAATGGAAAAAATCTGAAAAATGTCATGGAAGGAAGAGGCTTTTCTCTTTTTTTCAGCCTGCTGTCTTTCCTCCTGGGACCTTTCATGTCAGGAAACAAGACTAACATATTTTCCTTTTCTATTTTGGGATTAGTGGTTGAATTCCCAGTTTGTCTTCTCTTTTTGACTCTTTATTTTAATGCTATTATTAAAGGCCCTAATCAAAACAGGAGATAAGAGAAGCTACAAATCTTCAGATAACTAAAGTATCTACTTTAGGAAAGAGAAATTTTGAGATAAAGCAAAATAATACGCTGGAAGAGTGTACTATAATTACTTGCCCATTTTGTTTTTAATAGTTAATTTTATACCACATAGCCTAAAATCTCAGATTAGAACTGTTTTCTTTACTTATTTTCATCCCTTCTCTGTTCCCTGAACTCCTGATGTAATGATGGCCAGAGACATGTCACTGTATATCATATCCTCTCACTAACATTATTAGTTTCACAGAGGAAAGGTCTTGGGACCTGCAAGTGCCAGCCACATAATTTGTCTTTTTTCCCAGAGATGGCTCCTCGTGAAACTAGTGCAGAAAATGGTATGGGTAAGAAATGTCTCTGCAGACGCAGTTTTCACTTGTTCTGCTTTGTGACTCCTTATTTGATCATTCAGTATTAAGAATGCAAATAAAATGCAACATTCTTTGCAGTCAGAAGAGACATAGAAATAGGCACCATCTTCAGTATGAATGTTATTTCTAAGAGCTTCCCATGGGATTTTTGGAAATATATTTGGCAATCAAGCTCATTAGTCAAATGTGCTGATTAGTTCTGTGGCTTTACTGTCTGCTGTCCCTAGCAGCCATTTTAGTACCACCTCTCCTCACACTGCTCTGTTGCTGAGGTTACTGGAGGCTACCTTTGGGCCTTCCCCTGCTCACCCCACACTTGCTGCATCCCCCTGAGAATTGTCTTTTTCAGGATTTCACAGTTGAACATGGGACATTACCCTGCAGGGCCAGGAGAAGCCCTCAATCCTGGTCTAGTGCCAGGTGAGTTTGCCCTTGTCTCACAAGTCCAGTGAGGTGTTGGAGGGATGGATGTTACTGGTCTTCCTCCACAGCAGTGGCCTGGTTTTCAGGCTTGTACTGGCTCAGTCAGCCACAGCAGGTGTCCCCAGCTGGAACCTTCTGGCAGTGCTGCAGATGTGTCAAAGTGTTACACGCAACAAAATCCAGCCTGCTGTCTTTATCTGTGAGAGGATGGGAAGCAGATATTTTGGCAGTTGTCAGGCACCTCTACACCTCCTCCTGCACTTGCCCACTGGTCAGCACAGAGTCAGAAATCGTTGCTGCTACTGCCAAGAAGGCACACCTCTCTTTCCAAGAGACAGCCATCACCATCACCAACCACCAAGCTATGCATATTTGCCTGGTGTGGACTCACCATGCAGGAATGTGCCATCTCAATGGAGGAGCTTGCACCTCCTAAAATGTGCTGGGAGTGGTAATAGCATTGGTCAAATAAGGTACCTGGGGAAAGCGGTGACTTTCTAACTGGAATGGCCAAGGTGATCAAAAGGACAGAGGTGAGCAGAGAGAGCAATAGCTCAAGGTCATACAGCATGTTAGTAGCAGAGCTGGGGTGAGCATCCTCCATCCTAATTATCAGGCCTTTTTCCTATCACCAGTGCTGTTGTAGACTCATGCTTTAGGTTCAGCGGGCTTACATCTGCTTTGGATACATTTTTCCAGGAAAACATTTTCTCTACTTGCTTCAAACTACATCACAGGGTTTGCACTCATTGTGGCCACTCAGCATCTTGACTCTGGTGTTAAAACTGGCAGAGGCAGATAAAATTCTCTTTGTCAAAGCTGACGGATGGAAAAAGGTGGAAAGCCAGCACCGAATGCCAACTCTGATAGGAGGCTGACGCAAAAGAGGCTGAGGAATCATATAGGATTTCTGCCCTGCTTATATCACGGGGAATGTTTTTTGTAGATGCTCAAACTGACGTACCCTGTGTTTTGGCACGTGTTTGTCAGTGCCCTTATTTTATAGCCTGGCTGAAGGCTCATTGACGGATGGCACTCAAGAGAGTGCTTTTTATAGGTGTCAGTGTCCAACTCAGATATCATTTCTGAAAGGAAAAGGTGCTTGGGGTTGGAGGGATCTGATGCACTGCCAAAGCATTCCGTAAAATGGTACTCTTCAAAAAGGGGAGGTATGTGGGAGATGAATGAGGAACATCAGCTCTCATAGGTTCAGAGTCAGCAGTGACTCCTGTAAGTGAACAGCAGTTTTAAAATGGAAGAACAAGAAAACAGGAATTTAATTGGGCCCTGTGTCCAGGAGAGGCAAGACTTGGGCAGTGCTTGTCTTACCTGGTGTTCTGGAGAATGATTTCTTGTCACAGCTTGACCAATTTCTTAGCTGGAGACTTGAGTATGTTATAAGTGAACCCAAGTGTAGGCTGTCCTTAAGTGTGTTACTCCTTAGCAGCATTCTCCTTTGTGGGACAGGGGCCTCAGGGCTGACAGTCACCCCACTTCAGGTTGTGCCCTAACCAATGGGATGCTTTCCAATGAGACCCAAACATATGATGGGCATAGCTAGGTGCTGGTAACAGGCTCCATCAACAGCTCCAGACTGGAGGAGTGATGACCCAGATCCAGCATTCATCCAGGGTATCCATCTGGGAACACAAGGAGATGAGGCCAGAGACAGGGTTGGAGACAAGACTGCAGTGTGGATCTGAAGTCCTGGCAAGAGCAGGGCTAGCACTCATGTGGCATCTCTGGCTCAGGGATTGATGATTCTGGACTGAGTTGAAATGGAGTTCTAGACCTTGGGCAGGGTGGTGGGAGAGGCCCCAGGTGAGTTTCATCAACACCAGTAAGGAATCTTGGTGCACCTAGGACCATGACAAAGAAGGAAAAGTGTGGTTTAGCTACAGGAGGCCTCACATACAGTGGCTGTCCAGGTTTACCAGAAGGAGCAAGTCATAAATGCTTTCTTCAGGAAAAGTATTTGGATCTCAGTGTCGCTGCTCTTTCTAGCTGTGGGGCTGAAGGATTTGCAGACTCTGACTCCTTCCCACATTTTGGGAGTCAGGACATGTCAGTTCAGCCATCTCCAGTTCTGAGTCTTCTGGTTGGCCTGTGTTCTGAGTAGCAGAGATTCAGGCTTCCAGTTGAGGTATTTGGGGATAATAGAGCAGACAGGCTGGAAAACAAGCATAGCCAAGGGATTTATTAAGCACAGGCACTTCACTCTTTACATGTACTAAGGAGCTGTACATATCTCTGAAAGAACATAGGTCCATGAAGTACCTTTTGTGGAAGTCTGTGGCAGAGACAATTATAGAATCCATTTATTCTTGGAAGTATTCAGCTGTGGAATGGTCCTTCTGTTCTGGAAGATATAAATCTTCTTTACCACATGCTTTACAACTTCTGCAGAAGAAAAAGCAAGCCTGAAGAGCCAATAGTGCTCTCTGGAAGGCATCTCTGTGTAAGATCTGGTGTACATTGAATGAGGTACAGGGTCTTTGCAAACTAGTGGCAGTAGACATACTGAAAGTTCCTGAAAAACTGTATTGTAAAGAAAAGATATTGTATTGCAGGGGAAATGAAGATAGAGTGATCCAAACAACTGCATGATTTCCTTGTCCTTTTCTGCAGTCTTAAATTTTTTTTTCTGTGACTGGTTTGTTGTGTGCCACTTCAAAGGGCTTAAGAGAAACAGAAAATGTTTCACAGTACAAGCCCTACCTAGTGAGATTTTTAAACACTAAGAAGCATCTGCACTGAGATGGCAATTATATGGATACCCTGTGTGAGCCATCTGAAGCCTTTGGGTTAACTGGACATGGACCCACCTTCCTGTGTGCCCTCCCCAGGGTGTAGGGTGTTTGTTTGCCTGTGTCATGTTTGCTACAGCAGAATTGTGAGATGCCTCCTCTGAAGGGGACCACATCTTAGAGGGTTTTGATCCCTCTGCCTTGTGTAGACAGCTTTTTTTCTCTTCACTCTGACCTTTTTACTCCTCCAAAATTCAATCCTTAAGATTTCTGTCCCAGGTTACCCTTCTCCACGTCTCCTCTCCTCCCATGTATGAGAGAAAAGGTTCTCTTACACCAGGCTATTCCCTGCTAAGCTTAAAATTTCTGTCTCCAAATATGGGGATATAAAAGCTGACAAAGAAAACATGAACCTTTGTTCTTTGACATGAGCAAAATGTGGGCAAAACAGACTTTTATTTGGATTCATTTTTACACATTGTTGCTCCATTATGACTGATACTGCCTCAAAGCAGATGTCCAGATGGAAAATTTAAGCTACAGAGATGGAGTTCTGGCGAAGTATTCAGAACTAAAAAAACCCACCACTGAATGGGAATTGTGAGACAATGCTAATTATAGGTGTGGCAAGCAGCTGTAACAACCAACATGGCAATTTCTGCTGTTTCTCTCAGTGTTTTGCAATTTAATACTTTTACACTCTGTTGCCTATTTTAGAGCAAATGCATACTAGCAGTTCACAACCAGGTAATGCTTGTAAACATCTGGAACAGAGATTATCCTAAAATGGGAAGTAGAGGAAACACTTTTCCATGTGGCTGGGATGCTGTCTGTTCCTGACCTCTCTAATGAATGGAATTTAGGGAAACCAATCATTAGAGGGAGGAGAGGAAGGAAACTCAGGGGAGAAGGTGGAGCAGGACAGAGTGCCAGTCAGAGCCAGCAGAATCAGTAAGTGAACAGACAAAAGAAAGACCAAAGATTTACAGTAAGCAAGAAGCAGAGTCAGTGTGTGAATACAAACCAGTATTGGGATAAGTAAAGACTATGATTTGAGATTAATAAAACCCACCAACAAACATTTTAGGTGGTTTTGTCCTGTTCACAGAAGCTGCTATGTATATCTGAAATTATGATAAGAAAGATATTTTTGAATGATAATAAGTATTTTCCCTAAATAGAGAACAGGTGGAGGAAGTCTATCCATGAAGAACTGGACTGAGTCTATCCATGAAGTATTGACTAAAATCTATGACTCCAACATAAAAAGAAGAAAACTAATTTACATTTTTGTATCTTTGGATCTATTAGTGCATGAATCCTGCCAAGTATATTTGCTCAGCTCATCCCATCTGCCTCTATTTTCCGTGTATGAAATCCATGAGAAGGTTCTGCAGGTTTTTGGTTAGAAGAGGCTTCAGAACTCAAAGATGCTGCATGTAGCAGCTCATAAACCTTACTTATGCAAGCTTTAGGATGTGGCAACAGGTAGTAATTTAATATAACTTCATTGGTTTTAGTATAGTCCTGTAATCAGAGCAATATTATCAGACTGACAGCATGAACAATAAAGACAGACATAATTTTGTGTCAATTGTCATTAACAGTTGTTCATTCACTTTAATGTCACAGAATATTCTGAGTTGGAAGGGATGCACAGGGATCCTCAAGTCCAACTCTTAAGGGAACCCACACCCATGGCATTATTAGCACTATGCTCTAACCACCTGACCTTTTATTTGGATTCATTTTTACACATTCCAGACATAGTAAAAATAGATTGCATTGGATGGAGTAGATAGCATGACAAAAATGGGCGTGGATGGGCTGTGTGACTGTCACTCTTAAGAGAGTTTCACAGTTTATCACAGTAGTAGGGTAAAGCAACAGTGTGATTAGGAGTGGTTTGGGGAGAGGAGAGCAGAGGAGAGAGGAAAGGGAAAGGGAGGGGAAGGGAAAAGGGAAACAGAGTGATGTATTGTAATGACAGTTACTTTCCTTTCAGAAGCTACATTGAATTTTGTAGTTAGTGTTTTTTCATGGCAGAAAATCACCAAGTTTCTCTTGAATATAAACCCTGTAAAAGTTATTTTAAAAGTGGTCATATTCAGAGCAGAACAAGAAAAGAAATTAGGGCAGACTATGTGGGAAGGGAATCCACCCAGGTTAAGAGGCAATGGTGGCCTCTGGGAGTCTTTAACTGCCTCAAAAATGATGGAGTTATTCTTATAACTGGAGAAAACACACAATTTAGAGCAGAAGTTTCTATGTCTCTCTTCATTAAAAAACGATAAATTTAATCATAGTGAAGAGCTATGCATTATAACTCTATATTTGAAATATGTCAAACAGGAATGTCTTACAAATCTGAAAGGGCTCTGAGCAGTGGAGATCTTGGAAAGGGACAATACACAATTAGCTTGACTGCAGTGTTACAAGAGCCTTTTGCTGGTTGTGGTGTAATTCTTGCTTTGATGTTAAACCATATTTAATACCCTGCTTGCACAGAGCATTGATTTTCAGTTCCAGGAAAAGAATTTAAACCATCTTCTATGATACTGGAAAAAAAAAAACCTTCTGATATTTAGATTGGCTGAGCAAATGGAGATATTTTTAAAATGGTTTCAATAACTTTCTGTAAGATAACAGTTGGCTTTCAGCTGATAAAGCTGGGTAATTAGTCAGTCATGACTGAAACCAGAATTATAGAGCTGAAAACTGTTGTTTAATTAATATTCTTCCACATCTGGAACTTTCATAAGGCAGTAAATAGTTCTGATTCTTCCTGAAAAAATAATGGCTGAATACCTGTTAAATGCATTATGTAATAATAGAAGTGCTATTAGCATTACATTAGCAGTTTTGAGGAGCTGGCTTTGCAGCCCTTTTTGGACTTTCTTGGGAACTTTTCATCTGAGGCACCTCCAACTGTAATTGTTTGTATGCTCTTCCTCCTACAGTAAGTTGTAGTGGCTTCACTGAAATAAATGAAGTGACATTTTGAAGTGAAAGGCCTTCTATTCCTAAAATATTTGGTTTTTGCAGATCTTTGGAAGGATTGTCTAGTATGTTTAGGGAGTTCTGATATTTTTTCCTACTTCAGACATAAAAGGAACTTACATTTCTTCCTTTACTTAAGCTTAAGATGCATCAAGACATTTCCCTGTATGTGAAGCACACACACTCCTTTTCTATGAACTGTGCTCCTAATTTGACAAAGGTGCTTGGTGGCACACTTACCACTTCATCTTTCATGTCTTGAAATAAGGGAAGTATCTTTGGTTGTGATCTAACAAATTTTAAGAGTTAGCTAGAATGTAATTTCCTAAATGCTTATGAAAACTTCATTTATGATCATGCAGTTCTGAACAGTATTTTGCTGCAATAAGTCTTGGTGATTTCCAAAATCAATGTGTCTGTGCTCCTCATGATTCCTCCTGTGCAGTCTTGTTGCTACTCCAGACACTAAAGCTGTTCTCTCTGAGCCACCATCATGTCATTATTTCCAATAGTTACTCAGCCTGATGTTGCAGGTGCAGAAGTTGTGATTTCTGTTATCTCATTTCAGGTAACTGGATTTGTGAGTCTCTTTTTATTTTTTTTTTTTTTAAAGTAATTTCACAAGTTAGGAACTATTTAATTGCTAGTAAAGATGTCATAATCGTAGAATACTTTGTGTTGGAAGGGACAGATCATCTGGCTTCAACTCCACTGTTGTGGGCAGGGATACCTTCCATAGACTGGGTTTCTCAGAGCCTCATCCAACCTGGTCTTGAACACTTCCAGGGATGAGTATCCACAACTTCTCTGTGCAACCTGTTCCACTGCCTCACCACCCTCACAGTAAAGAATTTCTTCTTACTATCCAGTCTAAACATACCCTCTTTCAGTTTAAAGCCATTCCCCCTTGTCCTATCACAATGTGTCCTCATAACAAGGTTGTGTGGACAGAAATTGTTATGTTTTTGCCTGTAACTTTGTAGAGTGATTAGTGCTTTAAAGATGTGCAAAATCATGGATAAGCACCATATTAAGGATTAATTTTATTGTTTACTTCCTTGTACAGTTTCTTACAAGGTCTAAATGGGAGCACCTACTGGACTGCATTGTGATGCCCTCCCACTCTGCCTGCCTACATTCTCTTCTTAAAGCAGGATGAAAAATGAAGAGAAAACAATTTGTACACCTTTCCTTCCTTGTAAGCTGGATGCCAACAAGGCTCAGGCTCTTGATACACCCCAGGTCAAGATAAGACATGCCAGATATGCCTACACCTGAGATTTACAAAAACACTGTTGGTTCCCACAGTATAGACACAGCTTGAGAGAATTCTTTGAGCAGATTGCTGTGGTAGCAAGAGGGTCAGAAGAAGCATAGGTATCTGGATTGAATAGGAGCAATCAAAGGCTGGGGAAATAAAATTTATTTTACATTGAATCTTATGTAATATCAGGCACTCCTTCAGTTCCTTCCTTTTATCTACTTGGATCAAGGTTTCTAGAATAATTTCATGCCTTTTGTTTCAACACATGAGAAAAAATATGAAAAGAAAAATGCTCAAATTCTCTATCAAGGGTTTATGTTGAAGTCATTAAATCTGATTCAGAACTCTTTAAAAAAAGTATACAAACCCTGAAATATAATGGAAGCAATACTTCTAAATTCTCAGCAAAGCCTGGGTTTATTTATGTTTTTTTCCAAGGTATTGTGCAACTATGCAAGTTTGCTGACAAATCTCATGGTAAGGTTTTGCTTAGTTCTTAATTGTCAAGAAAAAAAATACTTACACACGCTTACAAATGAGGCTGCTGGTGACCCTCTCTTTCTGTTTTATAATGTTTAACATGCAGTTTAAATGTTTTGAATTTTTGCTTAGCAGGATAAGAGCTGCACCGTAACTCTTTTAAAAATAGTCTTCATAGCTGAAATGTTAATTAAAGTTTCTATTTCGGATGTTGAGATTTAAATGCTTCCGAAATAGCTTTACATGGAGCAAAGTAAGAATTAGGACAATGTGAAATATGTCCTGGTGTTGCATGAAAATCAAAATATGGAGTGCTACCAAGCCTAGACTTGTGTGGGGTGTGTTGTACGGTATCCATGGGATAAAATTGTTTCCTTGCAAGGCAGGAGAGAATTGAATAAAACTCACTTTCTTCTATATTAGCTATTTCCTATTAGGAAACACTGGATACTGTTTTTCATAGCTACACTTTATGAAGTGCATGTTATGATAATTGCTAAGTGCTGTGATACTTCTTCTTATTTGGTAAATCTTGTACATGTGGATGAGATATTATTTTTCCATGGATATGTTTACATGAATTCCAGCCAGTGCCTCTACCTAGAAAACTATGTCAATGTAATGCAATGTTATGTAAGTTTTGTTTTGGTTCTTATATGCTGCACATCACAGGGTTGAATGTCTTCCAGAAGTGCATTAACTGGTGCAATTGTCATCTGCTACATATGGTTTTCTCTCTCCCATTCATTCTAAAGAGCACTTTTGTGCTCTCTTTATTTTTGGCCTCTTTTAAAATACAGTTATATTAACTGTATGTGGTTCTGTATGTGTGTGTGACTCACATTCAGAGTAGAAGATAGTGAGCTTTGTGCTGAAGATAATTCCAGTGGAAACTCATCCAGAAATCTGAAACTGGTCTGAAAAAACCCTGTTTTCTGCAGAGCTTTTCTTTGGAGATGGATAATCATGCTGCACCTGCACAATGAAGCTACTGTCTGTTTTTCCTCATCCTGTCTCTCTCTGCAGGCAGCCTTTCAAATGAGTGTCTGGGGTCCCATATGTGAATCCCTCCGGAACAGGGATGCACCGAAAGCAACCCTGCAGACTAAAAACAGGTCTTAGACCTGTACCCATCCAGGAGGGGTTCTCACAGCAGCTGAATCTTGCCTTTGCACACTTGCATTGCTGTCTCTCTGCAACATATAGTGGTGAGAGGGATGGCAGGATCCAGGTTAGAATGCTCCCAGGAGGAGCCCACATTGGAAGCGCCATTTCTGTGGGATATCCCTCCTTTCCTTTATTCCATTCTTTTTCAGGCTGAAGTCTAACACTGGGTCTTCAAATTCAGATGCTAAAGCTGAAGCAGTGGCTGATATGTATCGCACAAATATTAGAGTAGCTCAAACTCTTTTGACCAAGCATTACTGCTATGTAGTTTTTTATCTTTGGGATTTTTCCCCAGTTGGATATAGCTTTTGAACTGAAATAATCTGTGTTTCTCTTAGGAGCTGAGCTGTCTGGAAAACATGTTGATCAAATTCCAACATAGTTTTTCCAAGAGTGTTTCTTTTGTCTTTTGCTAGCTGCTTCCAGATGCTGTTTATCCAAAACCCCACCTGCTGTCAAGGGCAGTGCTGGCCGTGTGAAACATCTTCACAGCCATGAAGCAGCTGTACCTATTAGGCTTAATTTCTGCAATGAATTACCAAGGGTATGTCATTTAGAACCCTCTCTTCTTCTCAGCCTTCCTACCACCACCAGTCATCTCATTCTGTCTGCAAGCAGTGATGGAACTAGGTTGCCAAGAACTTGTGAGGTTTGCTTTCTCTACACCATGTTTAGCATAATGTATGGATGGCTTGCACAAGAAGGATAGTTTTTCTGTTTACCTGCCATATCACATAACCCTGGAATTCATCCTCTTCATGAATAGCAACAATAACTATTAATTTTTGTTTATTTGGGGAAAAAGGGGGGGGGAAAATTATAAGTGAAGTCTAAGCTTGGGAGGATGATACAGTTGTCTAATAAATATTTCAAAATTCCAAGACAGTCTGAACTTGGAACTGACAAGCAAGAAAACTCACCCGATTTCCATATGCTGTGGATGTCCAGAAAGCTGTAGCAAAGGGAAACTGAGAATATGGTTTTGCATTACAGTACTCTGTGCTATATTTGCATCAAGCAATGAGAGAAGAAAAGAAAAACTGAATTGTTTGAAACTACAAGAAACTACAAGTGGAGATGATAACCATTCTAGAAGTAATTTATTTTTGTTTGTTGTTTTTATGGGTCTTTTTTGTTCAGGAGATCCTCAAGTACTGTACTCTGTGTCAACAGTGGATTTGAACATAGGCTGCCAGCAAGCTGGATGAATGTTTTGCCTTTCACATTCACTGAATGTCCTGAAGTATTCCTGACAAGGTTTTGATTTTCTGCTAGTGCAGACTAATTTTATTTTGAATTTTTTTTTTAGACATTAGAAAAATTTTAGCCTCCAAACTGTATCCACAACTGAAAGGATCTCTGAGGACTAATGTAACAATTTGTTCCAAACAGCCTACATAGCTCTTTGTTTCTCTTGTCCAGTATCCATGAACACATTTAAGCTTTACAAAGCCTTGAAGCATTGGTCAAATACAGTTGTATTTGACCAATGGCTTGCATAGACTGCTCACCATGCTTATGTGTTCAGTACAGGCTGCCCAGACACTGTAAGGTTAGCAGTGTGGCCCTTCAAAGGATCCTGATACTGGCTTAAAAATCATGATAATATGGAATTTAGGGGACAGATTTTTTAAGTTGCATTTTTAAAGTCACATTTTCACTGTTTTCTGATCAAATGCACTCACCTTGATCAACACATTTTTCTCCTTCCATCCATGTGTCCACATTCCTTTATCTCCTGTCAGTCAAGTTTTTGAAACTGTTTTTACATCATTCTGTTAGAACAGGGTGTTGGGACTTTGACATTTCTGAACAACTCGTAACTGAGAACTGTATTGAATTCAGTGTTTCATTGTTTCAAGAAGGTTTTCATGTTATTTCAACAGCTCCAACACTTGTTTACCTGGCTTTCCTGCAAAAACCACTTTTTTCTTTTTTTGGGGTTACCACTAGATACCACATCTGGTGTCAAAGTCTGTGAGACTTGCGTAGGTCTGTGAAAATTTTCTCAAACTCACTTAAGTAACATTTAACAAAAATATACATTGCATACTTGGCGCTGGAAAGATGCCACAGTTAGATGACAGAGCCAACCTATGAAAAGGGACTCATGATGCATTCCCAAAGGACAGATCTTGTTAAAATAAAATACAAGGAAAACAAGAACATATCAAGAATAGTCTCAGTATTTCAAAGAGAACATGGCATGCCAAGAAAAACATTGTAATCTTGCTTCTGTCTTGAAAGAAAACTTAGAAGCATTTTAAAAGCTTTTTGCTTCAGTTTGATGCCAGTTTGTGTTTTCAGGCTTACAGGGCTTTTTTTTTTTTTTTTATCTAAACACAATATAGAAAATTCAGAATTAAGAAAAAGTATTCCTAACTGGAACAGTGTGAAAAGACAAAAAACCAGGATGCCTTGGAAGAGAAAGAAAAATGTCCTAGAGAATGGATTAAAACCATGGAACATCTACATTGGGTGCATTTATATACAAAACCAGGTAAACAAATTGGTATTGATTGAAAAACTAAAAAATAAATTAGTGTTCCTGCAATAATGATGATAAGCTGGTGATGAAGACTCTTGTTTTAGTTACCTGAGTTCAGGAATAACAGTCTGAGCTGCAGTTCTGTCTTTAGCTGCTGTTCTCTATTCAACAAGAACACTACACAGCAGCTTCTGCTGGATACTTACTGTATGTTCTGCTGAATATTTTTCTTGGAGAAAGTATTAGTGGAATAGGAATGGCACAGAGTTGGAAAAATACCAACTAAGAAGAAATGCTTTTTTCCAAACCACATTGTTATGAATAAGTGAAGAGTGTGTGATTGATAAGGGAATGGACATGAAGAGTATAAGGGATAATGCTGTACAGGTTTGGGTGACATCTAGCAGAAGGTGACATCCAGAAAATATAGCTGGTTTGGGCAGGATTGAACTATGATTTAGCCAAACTGAGTAGAGCTCAGAAGGGAATATCAGGGCTTGTATTTCTGGTCAGCCCTGTGTTGCCACCTGTCCTTGCTCTAAACAGCATAGAAACCCTTAACCTTCATGTGTACCAGCTTAGGCCATTACCTGAGCATCTGTTTTGTTTTGCTGCATTTTGGTATTCCCACCAATGAGCAGGAGTACAGAACTCTAGAAAGTGAGTCTATATAAGTAAAAGTAACCTAACCCAGCTGTAAAGCAGGAGGGGAAGAAAGGAAGAACATTGCATTCTTACTGCTTCTGTGCAGTATGTTGTCCACTCTGGTCCTCTTGACCTCTCCAGTTTCCTTCTCTTTCCCCTTTGGCTACATTCATTTGGTGGCAGCACATTTTCTTTCTGTAACTGTGTGTATAGTTTAAACTACAAACCTGGACATTATTCTATGCATTTTTTTTCCATATATTTCCAAACATTAGAGGAATGAGTGTTTGGGTTTTAGATAGTGATGCTTGTGATGGTCTGGGAGACATGGGTTAGAGCTTTATGCTCAGCCCCAGTGGAGCAGGCAGCCTAGGACACTCCAGACCAGGCAGCTTCAGCACTGTGAGACTACCTTGCCCTACCTCCATCAGGTTTTTTCAGTGTGCCAGATAAAACAACCAAACCAAACCTTTGGGAGAAGGCAGAAAATGGAATTTCAGTAAGAAGAGCTATAACCAAATGAACAGTTTCTGAAAAACAATGAGTTAAACACACATCTGAAAATTATCTATCTATTAAAAAAAAACCAAATAGACCTTAGATTTTGTCTTCTTTTTTCTAGAAAGTGTCTGAACTTTCTTAAGCTGCCTGATGGGAAGCAGTGGCCACCTAGGATCCTGTAGGCTCCTGTGTCAGGGGAAAATGTAACTACCTTTTATGGATTTATTTCCTTCTGCTTTTCAAATTACTAGACTGTTTTTTTGCACTGGGTTTGTTTAAATTACATTGATCTTCAGAAAACACACAAACAAAAAACCCAAACAAAACCAGTTAATTAATTTCAAAACCTTTTATTTGAGAAATAATGTATGAATAAAGACTGTCAGACTAATGCAGTATTAGATAAGGAAGGAAAGACTATTTTTTACTTGCATTAGATGCTTAGGGCAAGTATTCATGGTGTCTGAGGCAGCCCAGCTGATGGATCCTGTGGCCTCAGCCACAACATCAGCCACCCAGGCTGCCTAAACTTTCTGTAGGTAGCAGAGAGTGAGACCATGAATAAGGCAACCAAAACCACCTGTGTTAAGAGAGTCCTGATCAGCTGGTGAAGGAACTTCTCCCTCTCTGCTGTGTATGGTAAGAATTGCATGCTTGTGAAGTGCCTAAAACTGGGTAATGCCACTGGGTAATATCATTTTTTAAACAGCTAATAGATTACCTTGAGTCTTCTATGAACTGCCATGAAGACACTTAGTTTGTGTTGTTTTAATTTTCCAGAAGTATATTTTTATTTCTTTCAGTTTCCTAAAATCTCCTTACCTAGTTTTTATGTGCTATTCCTTGCACCATGATGTTAAGATTATCAGAACAGCACTTCATGATTTGGCCTTATCATAGGTGCATCAAAACTGATGTACATTGGGAAATATTGCTTGCTAAATTTAAACATCAAGGTGAATTGTTATTTACATGCAAGACAGCTTTATTGTTATGATCATTTATTTATTACACTTCTAGTGTACTGGGAGCTTTGCAGCACATATTGCTAGGTGTGCTCTCTGCCCTTTGAATACTGCTGTTTTGAAATTCACCTGAGGCTGGTTAATCTACTCTTGAAGCTTGACAGATTATATTCTACTTTATCTTTCAAAAGTGAGAAAAAATATAACACCATTCTTTCTGAGCATCTGGAAAAATGTATATAACATGTGTGAGCAATTGTAATTTCCTTTCTCTGTTAATCACACTGTGTAGGAATATATACAGGTTTTATAATCTGATTGCCTTCTTCATGCTGTGGAATTTACCACCACAGGGATAAATACTGCAGGGAAAGTATATAAAGTATATATAAAATACTGTGAAAGGTAAAGTATACATGATTCTTCAACGTGGTACATTTATCTGCTCAATAAACCTGCTTCACTGCTTCCAACAGCTACAGCCAGGCATTAAAAATGTAATTTATGTCAGTCCATAGGGGCCTGGCAGCAGAGGAATTAGGACACCTGGCCACTGAGCCAGAGTTGTGAGTACAGGCTGTGCTCCAAATGTGTGCTGACAGTGGTTCCCAAGGGATCCTGCTTTAAATGAAGGCCTAGTCATGCAGGCTGGCAAGTGAAAGGTGGGCAGGGTGGTGCCAGCAGCCTCATGATGGTCCTTGCTGCTTCTGTGTGTTTCTGAGCATGCTTCTAACTGTATTCACCCAGGTCTCACCCAGGACCCAGGAGAATGATGGATGTGTTGCAGGTGTATATCACGGCCCTCTTACAGATGGACTCAGTGGTAATCAGGGAAATATTCCTGAGTTCCCCAGCAAGATGCATGGTATGCTTCAGATTGAGAAAGTCTCTGTGCACCAAAGGGAGACAGCCTTAGGTTTCCCAGGGGTAAGATGTAAGAGCAGTATGTGCTGTTACTCTGCTAACACAGTGGTTATAATTTTCTGGAACATTATTCCAAAACTAACAACAATTCTTAATGTGGCACTGGATGTTCTGTTGGGCCTCACTGGATGCAAAGGTATCCAGTCAACCAATAATATCTTTACTAAGTTCTACTGCACAGATCCAAAGCTTTCTCTTGCTGAAGATGGCCACTTGGTATACCCTTATTTAAATGCACAGGCCGTCCTTGAAGCATGTTATGAAAGCAAAATAGATTAGGAAGATGATATTATTTGCAAACAAACTGAACAACAGTATCAAATCTGGTGGGGTAACACTATGCAGTCAATCAAAACCAAGACTTAATAACTTCTCTGGTAAAGGAAAGAGAATATTCTTAGCTGGCAGTAAACTTCCCTGCCTATATTTTTGGTCTGCTACTGTTTCAGTCTTCTTTAAAAAGGAATTATATCAAGCTCCAGCTCTATTATATGTTTGCGAGCTCCTTGTCAATCTCTTGGGGTCTCTTGGCGTTCTGGTGCCTGTGCTGGATGAGGCTTTGATCTCCTCTCCTAGCAAAGAACAGCTGCTCCTTTTCTCTGTGCTCGTGCACCTGAGGTGTCCATCAGTCAGGGGCAGCTATATGCTATAGCTCCCAGTCTAGTGAATTATTGAAGAGGGAAGATCCTGCTGCTCTCCCATGCTCTGTTCATCCCTCTTCAGGCTGCATAGTTCCAGCTGTCCTCTTCACTGTCTCTAGATCTAACCTGATTCAACTTGGCAGCACTAAATAAAAAAATAATTCTAAAACAAAAGCAAAGCATAGGGTTTTTACTGCTTAGTAAGTTGAGTTGACTTTATTGTACCAATAGAGCATCATAAGTTGCACAAGAGAGGAGCTGAAGCTGTGTATGTGGGAAAGGGGAAACAGACAAGGATGGGAGAGAAAGTGGTGGAGCAGGACCATTGCATCTTAGAGCAACCAGCCTGGTGGAGCAGGACCATTGCATCTTAGAGCAACCAGCCTGGTGGAGCAGGACCATTGCATCTTAGAGCAACCAGCCTGGTGGAGCAGGACCATTGCATCTTAGAGCAACCAGCCGCTGCTTTAAGCAAGCAAATCTCTCTGTTACGCCTCTGGCTATACTCATATCATCTCAACACCTCTCTGTCTCCAGGCTTCTTTCTGCCCTGCCCCTGATGTTCTCCTATTGCCATTTTACAGGAGAAGGCACAATCAGTGGGTCTCTTGACCTGGCAAGAAATTGAAGTCAGGTGACTAGAGGTAAGTGTCTGAATCCCTGGCCATTCCTCCTTATCAGAAGGGGGAACTAATCTTTCCTCTTCCCTCTTAATTCCTGCTCTTATATGATAACTGTAGTTCTGCTTATGAGCACACAAGAGTATTTTAATACTGCACTGCAAAGGCTGAGTTTTGGTATCTTTCTCCTGTCCTTTCATCCATGAACTATTACAAATAATCTGCTAGCCAGGGGGCAGAATGAAGGTTGCCTTCATGTGTTACTGCCCTGCTGTAATCTCACTAGTTAGCTGCCAGAATTTTCTAATTTCTAAGATAAATATGCTAGCACTTGGATATCAAATTGCAAAACCCTTTTGACCATATTCATATTCAGGAGTGCTCCTAATTGGAGTTTTTATTAAATTTTTCTTTGTATTCAGGACTAGTAACATGAAAAGATATTATGCTGTTTGAAAGCTTCAAGCTAATATACACCAAAGATTAGCTTGCTTCTACATAACAATCATGTGGCACTTAAAAGTCACTGTGCACACTGTGCATGGCACTCAGGGACATGTTTAAAAGCAGTGTAATCAGCTTTCAGTCTGGTCTTCCCCTTTGCATGCATTTAGAGTAGTCAGACAGAAATATTTTACTCACTGGTCTTGCAGAGTTCACTTTAACAACTCACTTGTAAAATCTTGTAGTGGCATGGTACAAAGGCAGAAAACAGCCCATATAACATCTTTGAAATGAAGTAACATGCTGGAGTAGAATGCTTCAGAAGGATGATATATTAACTGCATTTGAGATGAGTCCCAAATAATTTTTAATTATCTACATTTTGGTCAGTAACCTCTTCCTCTTGCAGAGTTCATGCAGACTGACTGCACTTTCGTTGTTTGTATCCTGGGAGTACTTTTGCGGTATGGAATACTTGGTATCCATAATACAAGCTGTGCTATTTAGCTGTCATTAGTTACTTAAGACATTTGTTATTATTTCCATTACCTAATTGGAGGAGAATAATTTATAATCAGCAGGGTGAGTTTGGCTTCCTGAATAAGGCAGTAATTTGTGGGATGGGATTTAGCAGGAATTGGAATTAGGACAGTTTCCCTTTCCCTGATTATACAGATCTTGTCTTTAGAATCAATCCTGAAAAGTTAAGTTATTCTTAACACTTTAGGAAGAGAATATCTTGATTTTAAATACTGTATTCTATTTTTAAAGGAGTGCAGCTCTGCACTTGATATTTACCGTGAGAAGTATTGTCAGTACAGTTTGGTTTATGTCAGGGTGTATACAACATGTACATTGTGTCTATCGTGTACTTGGATATCTTTGATCTCTGGGCTGTGGCTCTTCAAGTCACCTGTCAGTTTGAACCTGTAATCACTGATAGAACTGTAGACAGAGGCTAAAGGTTTGTCACAGGGTTCTAGTTAAAGCTACTCCTTGCTCTTAAGGTGGCTTTTTGGTACCATCTGTTCTGTGGTAAATGTTGGGAAATGAGTTAGGATTTTTGACAGGAGCCAGGAACTTATTGCTACTTCCACTTTTGGTTGGAATGGAAGTGTTTGGAAGGATACATTTAATGTTAAAGTCAGGGTAATGATGAGAGTCAGGACTGGTTGGAGACTTCAGCTTCTGCTGAATCGATATGTCAATATGATACCCTGGGTAGGAGTGTTATCTTTAACTCTGGACAAATCAATGTCATTATGTTGTTAAAAATTTTATTTCAAGCTTCAATTTTGGACTGATTTTAGTAAGTTATTCTTTGGTGTCTGAAGTTTTAGTTCAGTCTGTATTTAGCTTTCAAATTGCATTTTGAACTCTGACCAGTAGCAATGAGAGACTGAGGTTGAAATAAAAAGTGAGAGGACAGTGGAGCCTCTCACTGGTCAGTGATGAGCGTGAGTGTTTGAGTATTGCTTGGAGGGCAGTTTTGACCTCTGATGGGCTTACACAGAAATGGTAAGTTAGATGTTGCAGTGAATTATCTTCAGGAGGTGCTTGCTAGCCTTCATGGATTACACAGAGGGACTGGTGTGATCTGGTTTCTGACTCAGGTGTCTGTATTAAATACCTGCTGCTAGGTGGAATTAATCAGGTATTTTTATTTTTTTATCTTGGCAGTAGCACTAATGAGGATCAACTGCTTTAATTTTCAGTAATCTAGTCCTTGTCTGGAATTTCTTCAGATTGTTTTGGTCAGTGATTGATCTTCTTGTCAGTTACTTTAAATCATGTTTTGAGTCCTTTCGGCAAATATGGAAATACTGTGAAGATGGGAAAGCTGAAGTGAAGGAAGGTTAGTTCATTCCAGCTTTGTTCAGGCTTGATCTAATTCTGAAGCAAACGCCTTTCCACAAAATGTTGGGTGGAGACATCCCAGATTCTGTAGCTCAGCTAGTCTGGCTATTCCTTGTGGAAATTTTTATTTCTTTCATTCTTCTGTTCAGGTCAACTTTCTGCTTGTTTCTTCTTTCTGACAAATGTACAGACTCACCTGGTTCCTATACATTTGATAGAGTTTTCCAAACAAGTTCGGGTGTGTGAAAATATTCAATAAGCAATACTTAATCACCCTGCCCCACACCTGAAAAGGAAATTGTAGTTGTGAAGGGGCTTGAACAGAAATTGAATCTTGCTTATCTGAGGGTTGGTATTAACACAGAATTCATTAATCTGCAGCTCTGGCTCAGGCAGGCACTTTCATTGCTCTTTCCTCCTCCTTTCCCTTCATCCTCTTGGCTGCTTGTCCTTGTCTGGCTCTTCCTCCACCATGGTTGTGAGTATGACTACAGAATATGTTGGACTGGGGGACTGTTCTGGATAGAAAAAATTATTATGACATTGGTGGTACAGATTATATTTCAGCTGATTCACTTCCTTAGGAGACTACACAAATGTTTGTGCTGGGAGGACACTGTGAGAACCAGGATTGGAGGTGGAGTAGGAATAGCTTCAGCTGGCAAAAGCACCACTGCTGCCAAAGCCTCAGCCCCAGGAAAGTGCTGTGAAAGCAAAGGCAAAGCTGATCAAGTGACCAGATATGGTGTTGGCAGTGGATCTACTTGGAGCACGGTGTTGGACTAGGTGAGTTCCAGAGGTCCTTTCCAACCTTAATTATGTTGTGGTTCTATGATTCAAACTTAAATCCTGTTTCAGGCATCCTTTGACTCTGTCAGGCCTTTGCATGCATTTCATTCAGCACAAATACAAAGCAAAGATCAAAACTGTTCAACAGAGATACAGGCACTCTGAACATTTGGTATGCTCAACATAGTAGAAAACAGATCACATCCACACAATTTTTATTTATTAAGAAGGACTTTATTTTTTTTTTCTGCCTTATTGTAAACACAGCTCTATGTAGGCTGCTGTATTTTGATTTGTTACCATTTGTTTGTTGTAAATGTTGTGAAAGCTGAAAGGGTGATATCTAGATACAAACAGCAGGTAACCCTGTACCTGCACCACTATCAAATTTTCTGTGATACCCATGCCTGTTTTTACCATAGCCAATGACAAAGCAGGCAGTGCCTTCTGTGGTATGAGACTATCCTTGAGAGTTCTGGTATCATCTCTCAGGATCAGGGCCACCTTGTAGTGGTAGTAGGCTGTATAGTGATGTTGAACATATACATGTTTCCTTCTTCCTTGCCCATGAAGCTGTTGCTGAGAGCCCTTTTCCTTTCCAGGTGTGTGGCCTCATATGCAAAATGCAGAGAGAGCAAAAGAGAAGGCAGCCCCACTCTAGCTGCAGTAATGCAGATATCAAAGAAAGTGCTGAAGTCCATGGTTCCCATCCATCCAGTGTGTCCCCCTGGTATTCCAACTCTGTCAGCCCCTACTATTTTCCAATGAGATTATATCCAAAAAGATCACAACATACTGCACAAAGAGATCCAAGGTCAAAAGAGGAGCACTTTGTCCAGGGCTCAGTGATGTACCATGCTTTTTCAGTAGCCTGCTCAATATCATTTAAAAAAACCCCATAAAATTCTTTTTAGTATGCATGAAAGTAAAAACAGGACATCTAATGCTAAAATGTAAATATAATGTGTATTATTTTGCTGTGTGGTTTGCTGCCTCATGTGCCTCTGCTTCCAGCTGTTCATGGTGGGAGAAGATCGTATGTGCTGACCAGCCCGTCTCCTCTGAATGGGGTGAGGCAGGCTGTAGTCACAGCACCTCCACTTGTCAGTGATGTCACTGGTGAGACAAAGCAATCCTGAAGGAGAACTTGCTCTTTTAAAGGAAGGCAGGGAGCCATTGCAGATTTAATGTTGGCATGATACATACTGGTTATTTGAACTAGAGAGGGCAAAGTACCTTAGGCCTGTTGCTCAGGCTTTATGAGTCTGTTTGGGTATTGCAGATAGCTTGCTCTGTCTCCAGCTCTGTGCCTCACCCAGGATGTGCAAGGTGCCTCTGACTCAACTGGTGCATCACCTCAATTTACATCATGGTTGTGGTCTGGAGTGTAATAGGGCTGATTCATATTGATTCACCAGCAGCTCAAATCTCTATACAGTTCATGCTAGACAGAAACCTGGGTCATTATTTTTCTCCTTTCATCCTATCTGAGGTATTCCTGCTCTTTACCACTCTTTGCCCTTAGCTAAGCTTGACTATGGGGAGATTCAGTGTTCTGCAGTGAATTGCTAAAAGTTCTTCCTTCTCCTGCCCCACCCTCACCTTCCCTCATTTCAAGAGACAGTCTTCAGTCTTCAGAACTGATACTTGCAGAAGCGCAGTATCAGATGGGTCCTGCTGTGCTGCCAACCTGTGCATGTCTGCAGGGGGCTGCCCCTTCAGTTCTTGATGGCCCATTGAGGCAAGTATTTGGCAATTTTCTTTCCTTTGCCTTTTTTTCTCTCTCACTCAGCTGGGTCCTAATCTGTTCCTGTGCCTTTTAACTTCATGCAGAATTGAAGAACATTATGGCACAACAACATTAAAAGTATTGCAAAATGCTCCTGTATTTTCTGCACAGCAGCTGTGGACAAAGCTCACAAAATAGTGTGTTATTACGAGATGCAGGGAAAAATAATACCTGTTGTGCACAGGCTGCTTCCTTGCTACTGTGAATGCTCCTTTCTGACCCCCTGGTGTTCTCTGCAGGGCAGAGGCACCCTAAGCATTCCTCTAGCTCACCTCACCACTTTCCTCCTTTACCCTGTACTCAGCCTTTCATTCCCATCCCTGCTTCATCCTGCTGGCTTTGTCACTGCAGCTATGTGCCGGGAAGTGGATTGAGCCCTCTCGCTGAAATGATCAAACTGAAGGGAACTCCATTTCTGAGGGTTACTTATATTCCTGGTGGCTGCAGCAGGACAGCACCATCATCTGGTTATCAGGCAGTGCCTGGCAGAGAAAGTGGCTCTGGCTGGATATGAACCTCTCTGGTGGCTTTGCCTTGCAGAAGACTAAGTTTTGTGGAGCTGCTCCTGCCTGACAGGGGCCTGCCAAAGGAACTTCAGTGTAATAAGAGTAGGGGATCCAGAGGATTGGCTCAATGAGGCCTTGAAGACGTGTTGGGGCAGGGTGAGAAAATGGGAAGATAGGTGGAAATGAGGGTATGAAAACTCAGTGCATCCAAACAAGGCTGGGAGTGCTGTCAGAATGGAGACAGGGTTAGAGGAGGCTTTACTGGGGAGGGAGAAACCTGAGCATCAGATCAAGTAGAGGGGTGTTGAAGGGGAATGTCATATTCTCCTAGACAGGTATAGCTAGAAAAAACTCTGACACCCTTCCAAGCACATTGACTTTCAGGGACGTGGAGATGAGTTTATGTGCCTGAAAATCTATCTGGTTCCTTTCTCTTTAATTTAATAAAAATAAGACCTGCCCTTACAAATATTGCCTTGGTCATATTCTCAGGCCATCACAGCTCTAAAAGCCACATGAATACAACCAGAAGTAAAGACAGAATGTAGAGAGCTGGTAGTTGGTGGAAAAACTCAAAGACAATTCTTCTTGCCAGCTTTCCTGAGGATGTGTTAAAAAGAGGCCTCTACTTCCTTAAGTAGTCTCTGCCCAGCAGTAGATTTTACATTCTCTGGGCTCCCTAGAGTTCAAACACCTTTAATGTCTAAAAATGCTCACCTCACAGTTCTATCACTGAGTCCCTCTTGGCTTTCATCAAAATTAGCAGAGCTACCCAAATAGATACAATGAGGATCAGTCCTTTTCTGTTACCTTTCTGCACGTTTTCCCCTGATCTTTACTGCCTGATGCTAAATATGCCCAGCATTTGTGTCAGACCTTTGTCCCTAGGCTTGCCATGGCACAGGAACTGTGTGGAGGAAGTCCCCTAGCCTATGGTAACACACAGCCCTTGTGTTTTGGGTTAGTGAAGGGTAAGCAATGATATACAATTTCAGGGAGGATCACTGGTTTGCAATCTCTCCAGGAAATTGTAATGTTCACTTAGACACTATCCTTAGTCTGAATATGTTAAGCCCCTGGTGAAAAGATAGCCACAATTAAAGTTAATTGTACAGTTACTGGAAACAATAAGAATACTCTTTGTAATCAGTCCTCCCACTCATGGCATCAGCTGGTTTTGTATCCCCACTATCTCACACCACAAACTAGTGGGGAGAAAACAGTAATTCTTGACTCTCTTTTTTTTTTTTTCTTTTTTTTTTTTAGGTGGAGGAGGCAACATTTGCCTCCTGTGCAGCTTTATTCACCAGCAAGTTTGCATTTAACTGCAATTTTCAAGTGTCTCACAAAAGATTATTGTGTGGGTCCTGAGAAATATCAGCAAAGGAACTGCCACTTTATTGTGAAGAAAGAAAACAAGACAAAAAAAGAAGTGAAACTGAGGGAATTGGTGGCAGGACTTTCTGTGTCTAGTTTTAGGCTTAGTTTGTTAAAAACTGTTAAATGGGGAGGTGAGCTGTTTTCAAAAGGCTTTTTGATAAAATGCAATCCAATGGTAATCCTTCCATATTTTTTTTCTCCCATTTACACCACAGGGCTGTGGAATAGCTAATGAGGCAGCATTCTATCTCACCAGTCCTTAAATCCTGAGAAAGCAAAAGAGAAATAGGCTGTTTGCCTCCGAAGTGCTAACAGTTGACTCCAAGGATCCTTGATCTTGTCATTGATAGGAGAATGCTCTTCTTCAAATGGAAGAACACTGTTTTGGACTTTATGGACTTGGGCACCAATGCTGGCAAGAGTTAGATATTGCTGTGCAAAGAACTGTTCCCTGGGCATTCAGAAGGAATTTTCAATAGCTGTGCTTGTTTACTCCCCAAAGCAGGAATTTCTATGTGCTTTCTGTGGACAAATGCTGGTGAAAGCAGATACCAAACCATGGCACCACATTAAGGTCAGAAAAATTGCTTAAAAAACCAGATTGTTCTTCTTCCCTTTTCTCAGTCAGTCATCCCTATTCTTATGGAAACCTTCTTACAACTGCAGCATAAGCATTTGTATGACTTTGTGGGGAACTATATTGCAAAAATTGCACATTTTTTCCCAGGGGCTGTTTTTCATCTGGATCAGTTCCTTGATCTGGTTAACCATGCAGCCACACAAATATTTATGATGGCACAGTACAACAGATGATCTGGGAGAAATTGTGGGAGTGGGAGAAAGTGGGGAATGCTTTATTGGTAATCATGTTCACTTAAAAGAATACCAAACTGTAGCCTAAAGAAGAAAGGAATAGCAGTGGGATGACACATCTGAGAAGGTTGAGGCATGTGCATTATTCTTCAGAAATGAAAACACAGCTTCAAATATCAAATGGTGTCATTACAGGGGGTAAATATCAGCTGACACAGCCATTTCCAAAAGTTGCAGTCTGCAGGCAGGGAGACGTTTCAGTATTTCGGTCTGTCTGAAACTTCACTTTGAGGGAGCTGGGAAGCAGAAGATGGCAAATGGTGGATCCAAAGGGCTGCAAAAGCAGTGATCTGCATGTAGATGACCCTGTGCCTCCATGTGATCCACAAGTTCTGTAGTGAGATGCTATGTGAGATTGTTTTGGATAAATATGCTGGTGTCTCTGTGTGTTTGTGAGTGTGCACAGATGGGTTCTTGCATGGTGTTCTTCTCCTGAAGGTGCTTATTGTGGGTTTCTTTTGAACTGGTTTATCACCAGGAGAGCATTGCATACAGATTTATTAACTGCTATTTTCTTAAGAAGCTGTGCTACTTCATCTGGGCCCTGCACTCTGCAGTGGCACAATAGCCTGTCCAAGTCCTCACAGAAAGATGATGTGGCTCTTTGTTCCTTGTTGCTGGTGTTCCTCCTGACTTCTGTCACTTGGCACTTGGGCTTGTGTGGCTTTGGGAAAGGACCCTCTCTGTACCTGCCCATACTCACCAAAACTGACTTTGCTGAGCCTTTGATAGCCTCTGACATTTGCTTAAATATGTCTGAGTTTTATGCCAAAATATCCTAGTTCCAGTGCATTCAGGTTGAGAGGAGAGAAATTGAATAAATGTTGTTTCCTGCTTCCTGAGGCTCTACTGCATTTTATGAAACCCTTCAGAGACAATTTTCAATCCAGAAGGGAGCTCACAACATGCCTCACCATTATTAAGCTAAAGCAGTTGCCAAGTCTACTTAGAGCCTTACAGCTTCATGTGTACTGAAATGCCTTTCTGGACAGAGGTTCAAAATGCTGGGCTATGTCAATGCTGCAGTTTCAACTCCCAGTTTGTCTTTTCTTTCTATACAGGACCCAAGGTATAACTTAGACGCATCCAAGCTAATTTTGAACATGTTAACTTAGTTTCCTACAGCAGTCTAGGTAAGGAACAAGAAGTTAATAAAAAATGTCCTGTAAAAAAATCAAGGTAGATTAAGCAGCAATGAGTTCCATGGTGCTGCAGGTTAATGACTGTCCCAAAAGACAAAAGTTTGGTTCTTTTCACATGGTACAGTATTTTGGGGGCTGTCATACTTTACATTGTGAGGAACTGTGCTTCTTGAATACTGCTAAGTATTCCCTGTTTACACCTGCCTTTTAAGAGATTCTCTAGCCCACTGCTGCATAGTCTCAGAGTTGTACACAAGGGAAGAGAAGGGGTTTGTGCTCTCTAGTCAGCATTGTGGGAGTATGGACTATGTTCAAGTACTTTGATTCCAGACTAAATGCCAAGTCTGATTTAGCCTGGCACGTCTTGTGTTAGTGTTTCCAGGGACACATGAACCAGTTCCTTTCAGAAATGTTTTTTAATGAATGAAGTTCTGAACATCCAAGTGACACTTCATTATTCACTGCTACTTTATTTCAGTAGATGCTGTTTCAGTCAGTATCTCCCCAGCTTTTAAGTGAATAACATCATTATACCTTCACTTCTTCAGAGACTCTCAGGATCAAAGATGTCAACTACTCTGTGATCTTCATTAGAAGGGAAAGACAACAGGGACAGGGCTGGCTCACACAGTGAAAAGATCTTTTAAAACTCTTTGTCTCTTCAGACCATAATAATGGAACAGTGACTCTCACTGGGTAATGGATGCAGGGTAAGAAGCAGAACAGGGCTGAAATCAGACAATTTGGTAGTTTTCTTCTTTTGTGCATGGGGAAGGTGCTTTCCAGATCATTACAAATGCTTTGTTGCCCCCCCCCCCCCATTTAACTACATTGTAGGAGATCTGATGGGAAGAATGACCTTGGAATAGGTTTACAGTTCCAGCTGCTGTAAATTTAAAGGCAGGATTGTTGGCTTGAGTGAAAAAGAAGCAAAAGTTAATCAATTGCAGGATCAGAAATATGAACAACTTTTTTAGTACTAATCTTGCATCTCTGCATAGCTATATCAGGGCCCTGAGGGCACCCCCATTTCTGACTAGCCTTGCCCAGCCTCCCCCCACTCTGCCTACAGCCCAGGATCCCATGTCAGCCCCCTGGGGCTGTTGGTATCTGCCCCAGAGGCTTCAGCAGAGGCACTCTCCAGCTGCTCACAGCCCTGCTCAGCTGTGAGTGCCCCAGGCTAGGACCACCATAGGCTTATGTCCCCACAGAGTTACCCAGTGCCTGGGGCTGGGACTCTCTTGGCTTTCCTGGTGCCTCCCCAGCAGCTCTGTTTTGCCATCTCTCATGGGAAGACCCCAGCCTTTGCAGGGCCCTGACAGTCAGGTTGCTTTTGCTGGAATTCAGCCAGCACCTTTCTGAGGGCTTTTTTCCTGGTGCTTTGTCAGATACATGAATACATCTGAGCTGACTAAAAATATTCTTATCTATTATTCAATAATCTCTTCATCTTTCACCTTGCTGCTGGGTTGCTTTGTAAAACTTTAACAATAAACTCATTTGATTGAAGTGGAGATAAGGAGTCAGCTCATAAGTGCAGATTTTTGCTGGAGAATGATCTGTGAAACCCATGTGTATTTGGCCTGTCTGATTGTTTCAAGACCTACAAACCCTACCATAGGTAGTGCCCTGAGAAGGGGGGGGGGCTTGTTTATTTCCACAGACATTTGAAGTTTGTAACATAGGACAAACACGTTCTTTAACCTTTATTTAAAAATATCTACTACAAAAGCACTAAGCTCCAATATCCAGGAATAGCAAATGAGCTATTTAGCAATATGAAGCAATGCTCTAAACAGAGCATTTTCATCACCATATTTTTTTATTTCAATGATTCTTTTTTATCAGAATACTTGGTGAAAGTATTTGACAATATTGCCTTAAAGAGTTTGAGACAGCCACACATTTGGGGCTGGAAGAAGGGGAGGAAGGGAGGGTTCCTAATGTGAGGAGATACTGCAGACCACGGCAACCCCTTTCCCTCCTGTCCTGTGCTGGCCATTATGACACAGTTCTGGTTGTGGAAATATGTGGTTTCTATTTTTGCTCCTGAAAAAAAAGGAAAGGGAATACATTTTCCAACAACACGGTGATAAAAGACTATCATTGTCCAGCCTGCACACGTGCATGCACTATGCACAGGCGGTGTGAGAATGTCTGTTTTGTGAAGGCTTGTTCAGGAGTGACAAGGGAAGCCTGTCTCTAACCCAGGCCATGGTAGTATGTGTGCTCTGAAACACTTGTCCTACCAACCTCAGAAAACTACAGATACTACAAAGTATCTGAGGGGTTGCCCCAGCACAGATTGGTGAATATCTGTCATCTCCTGCTGCTTTTGCCACCAATGTGACAGGTGTGATAGCAGTGCCTTTTCCATGCTTGCTGAAGAATCTCTTTCAATTGAGATATCCCTCCAGGTTTCCTGTGTAAACAGTACTGAAAAATAAACTGTCTATTTTCTCAGGACTTCCTGGAATCATGGTCCCAAAGGAAGGGAGGGTTAAAAGCATTTTTTTAAAAAGACTTGTTAATTAAAAATGAATTAAAAATATCTTATTAAACCTCTTTGGCCTTAACTATACTGAGAAAATATACTGATCTAGCACATAACTTGCATAAACAACAGTTGTGTTTAGTACTCTAAGAGCATGTCACAAATTTCTGTCCTTGCTCATTCCAAGGACAAAATGATGTTTAACATTGGGATAGTTAGAAAACAATTTCACCTCATATATTTTAACACTGCATTTTCCTTGTATAGTGTTGAGCTTAGTTATTCTAATTTTGTCTTCAGTAATGTGTTTCTAATTTTGTTGTTGTGGCTGTTGTTCCCTAAGAGTATTTGGAAATGAGAGCATTTAAGAAAATGCTTAGATGTAACAGACTTCTAATAATGAAATCAATGAAAAGAGTATTTCTAACAATAAATCTGAATACTTTATCATTAATACATGAAAAGTTGCTACTGTTTGTTTGGTAATGAGTTTTCCATTTCTGGTGCATGTAACCACTTAATTCTCCTGGGCATATTCTGTGCACATCTGGAAATCTCAATTCAGAAGGGCTAGTTGACATGTTTTTACCAAAGTGTATGTCAGATGTGCTACATGTGACACACAGGAAACCTTTTAAAACAAGAAGGCTGTGTGGCCAGTACAGTGTTACAGCTTTATGACCAAGAAGCTGGTTTAATTTGGAAGCAACAGCAGAAATCTCCTTTGAGATAGAAATAAGTGCAATTTTTCTTTCATTTATCTGGAAAAGTTGGCTTGTTCCGGATCTGGAAGGAGGCATGTATGGCTAGGCAGGATTCAGGAACTTTCCAACAGTGGCTGTTCTTCACCTGTGTGCAAAGGTGATCCATATACATTTTGCCTTCTCAGGAGATGGATTTTTCTCCTGGGGGAGCTCTTTTCCATGCTTCCTTGTTGACAGTGGCTTGTCTGCTCTACCCTGTCTCCCCAGCATTTGTATCTGAACCATTGAGGCCACCTGGAGGTAAAAGGAAAGTCCCAGACCAAGAACTTTGGGATGGCCAGTGCTCACTTTCCCTGATGGCCATCAGCAAAGATGAATCAGCAAATGTGTCAGTGTGGCCTACACTTGCAGATTTCTTGATTTACATACCTATAGATTACTCAAATAGGATAATGTGTTTAGAAAAGGATTATCTTGCTGGGTCTTGTTTTCCAAATATCAGCCCAGAGCAAGTTTTTACAGCTGATATACAATAGCCTGATAGAAATACTTTTGGTAGAAATTCTGCCAGCTCTTTAATGCCAGCAACACCATGGCCTCTTAGTCACTGGAGGACTTTGTTGTCAAAATGACTCTTTCTTTTGCAAATGACAATATGTTTGGGGACTACTGCTTGGTGCTTCTAAGAGTAGAGGCTCTGTGCTGGTTGGTGGTTAGCCAAGCCCACAGGTCCTGGATGCCAATGTCCCCATGCAGCTCTGCCAGGAACAATAAGGATGGGCACTCATGCAGCACTTTTCATCTTCAGGTGGGTTCACCTGGCTGCACTCACTGTGGGCTGCAGAGCTCCAGTGGCAGCTCTTCTGTGGCTCGAGGCAGGAATGATCCTGGTGGTACATGGGACACATGCTGCCTGTCACTCCACATGTTGCTTGGAGAAAAAGCAGGATGTGCCCTAAGGCAGGACATGCAGCACAGCCCAGCTCAGTCACTCACTGCTTGCCATGACTGGCTACCACATCATGCCTGCCTGGAGACAGGACTTCTCTATCAGACTAGATAGGTGACAATATCTTTATTCAGATATTTTTAATGGAAACACACCCATGAAGCATAAGGCTCCCTAAATTCCTTTGACTACTCTGTGTGTGACTGTGGGGGATTTTCTACCTCCTTTTGATCTTGATTTAATTTCCCAGACTTGGAGCACTACTGGTAAAGAATATCAAATATGTAAAATTATATTGTGTGTCTGAGTAGCATTTAGTGTCCTCATGGAAAAAATGTTGACATGGCAAGCTCGTGACAGGGCACTTTGCCTTTATGGAACTGCTGGACAACCTTTCTGTGGACATGCCCTTAGGAGATGTTCAGAAACAATGGTCTCACATGTTGGTATAGACAGAAGCTATCTAGAATTTGGTTAAAAAGGCAAATGTACTTACTGAACCATTCTTGGTAACACAACAGCTTGCACAGTAATATATTTGTTATCATTGGCCTGATTTAGCAGCAGGTTATGTTCAGCACATAATGAATAAAAACCCATGAAAAATAATATTGTGATCTAAGACCACTGAGCTTTAGCTAACATGGTACATTGCCTGCTTTCAGTTAAGCTCAATTCAATGAAAATTAGTGCCAGTTGTGTTTCATTAGTACACCAAAAAGAGAGCTGTGTTTTTGTTTTCCAGAAAGTTGCTGAATCACATCACTGTGCAGAGTATATTCCTCAAATGGCCTTTCTCTAATGATGGGAAAAAAAAAACCCGAAAAAGAAAGCAGCAGCAAACCTGTATTAAAAGTCAAATGATGAACCATATTATGAGGAAAAGTAATAGTATCATTTTATTTTATTATATTTCTCATACTGCATTGCCTTGGAATTGAAGGGCATAGTGTCTTCTCTTTTACTGCTGCATGGATTGCGCTTAACTATTTATGTTGCAGTGCTAAGACCTGCTCTTGTTCCCTGGGAGAAACACACTAGAGTATTATTAGACCTAAGTGCGTGGGAGGGAAAGCTTTGAGTACAATTTTTTGTGTATAAATATTGCATACTTTATACCCATCCTTAGACTTTTACCAAAGGATAAGTTATCTGATACACTCTGGTGGCCAGTCTTTCTACAAGAAGAACTCACAGGTGCAACGTGGTGAATAATGCATGTGTGTTTGCCATGTATTGTGCTCTCTTTTTTATTTCTGATTGTTATTTTTAATTTAAGAATGCATGTACTGCTCGGTCAAGCTCTGAACAGGTGTTTTTAGCTGCTAGTCCTTTGGTCCCCAAGACTGAAACTGGGTTGGTTTAATAACACCCAGTTTCTGTTAAACTTTCTTTTTTGTCAGAGCTCTCTATCTGTTAGAAAAAGATCTTATCTTCTGTTTTTTTGGACTATAATAAACACAGTAAGGTAGAGGTTTTTGGTACAGATTTGTGTCATGCTCAGCAAACACAAACCTATCTAGGTTGGGCCTTCTGGGCTTTACAGTCATACAAATAAGTACCAGCTTTCTGGACCTTCAGTACAGGTATACATGGCTTAAAAACTTAAACATTTTTGTGTATGCACACGTGAATTCAAATACACGTAAATGTTTGGTTCAGTCACATAGCTTCTACTGACAATAACTATCTATGATATTTCTGTATATTCTATCTTCTGAGTTGAATCTGCTTAGTACTGCTTCTCTTATGTTGTCTGTCACATGGTTAGCCTTTTTTCAGTTTTTCTTTTTGTTTACCATGAAATGCCAGGCTTTTCTGATTGCATCTTTCCTTTTCTTCTGGGCACTGCTCTATTACTTTGGCTGTAGGTGTTGGAAGATGAAATTTTACTCAGCTTCCAGGCAAGCAAATCTCCCTCCTGCAATGTGCAGAGAAGCTGCAGAAATGCTGGGACAGAGACTGGGGGAAACACTAAGAAATTCCTGACTCCCTGTAGGGCACAAAGTGTGAACACAAAGAAGAGAGAGGAGGAAGACGGTAGGTGTGAACCTGCAGTTGTCTTGCCCATGCCCTGAGAGGCAGCTCTGGTGCTGCTCCCCCTGTTTGCAGGGCAACTGCTCTGGCCCTTGCATAGGGCTCTGCTTCTTGAGACATTTTCCTCCTCTACCTTTCTATTTCCTTTCTCTCAGGGTCATCACTTAAGGTTGTAAACTCCTCTTGCAGAGGAAAAGAAGGTGGCCTGCTCCCTCTATAGGCTTCTCTGTTTGTTGCTTTCACGAATCAGCCATCCAGGGGATCAGAACTGCATGCTTTTGAAGACTCAAAAACGCTGTAGTGAGATGTATTTTGCATTTATTTTAAATTTAGAGATGGTTTTTGTGTGTGTAAACGTGTGTGAATATGCATCTGTGTGCGTGTGCGCATGCATGTGTGCATACATATGCCTACACACATTCCCTAACACCTATGTATATAGCTACTTTTCCTGCAAAAGTCACATATGGGGCTGTTTTACTGCTTAATTTTAGTCTTTTTTTAGAACAAGTGCATGATCCTTTTGTGTGAACTTGCTGTTTGTTAATGGTTTATGACAACAACCTCCTGACTGCATCTTACCCTTATGAATTGAAGAGACACCATCTGAGCCAGCAGTTCCATGAACTCAGGCACACTTCCTCCCCAGTGTCCTCTATCCTAGCTGCCTTTCCTCTCTGTCCCAGGACTTTTCCTCCTCAGTTGCACCAGCACTGCAATTTCTGGCATCGTTCTGGTAAGAAAAGCAACCTGTATTAAGAACAACTCTGTAAACAAAAAGCCTGCTTGTAATTTGGATCAGCTCAGTGACCTGATTTACAGCACAAACCCAAAAACAGTTGCAGAGAAGCAGGAGTGTGAAGAAGCAGCTGGAGGCAAGGCAGGGATGGGAGACAGACGTTCCCAAGCTGTCCTTGCAGCTGAGTCCCCCTTTTGTATAACCACAGCTGCCACTGTACCTTTGCTCTGGCACAGATATCAAAGGGAATTCCCCTGCAGTGCCTGAAGTAACACTTTGGGGAAAAACTGACACATTGTTGAGTTATATATTAACCATTCTAGAGAGTGGCAGCGTGACAAGGCAGTGAGTTACTGATAAAAAAAAAAGGCAACATTTCCATTGTGCAGAGTATGGGTAATAGCTCCTAGGAAAAAACGACCCAGCTCTTTCCACTAAATTATACTGTTTTCAATTCTTCCATACTTTCTGAAATGTGAATACAATGCTAAATAAATGCCTCTGGCTGTTTCTTGTGGGTTGCTGAGGGGAGAAGGCAGGAAATGTTTTAGCTAAAATGATGCAGCTATTTCCAAGGAAGTGTCAGCAGAGTAGCATACAAGATTTCAGGAGTTAAAGAAAAAAAATAATTGTAGCAGTCATTCAACACTGTGCTCAGTTTTCCTTCCCAAGGTCTGACCTTGCTCTATGTTCAGCATTATCAGAGATCTGCTGCAATGAAGTTTAGGTTCTTATGTCTCACAGGACACAAATTAATTGCTTTAGCTTAAGTTTGAAAGGAGAACCTTGCCCGAGATGACAAATGGGAGTATTATATATCACCAGTTAAATGACTAATGTTGTATTTGTCTTTGAAAGCTGAAGCATAATGGTGAAAGAGAAAATAATTTAAGTTACATAACACCTCACATATGGAATTGATAATGCTCTGGTTTTATATGGAACACACTGCACTTCAGTGGTTATATACATATATATATCTACGTAATGAAGATGATTCCATTTGGTGTTCTAATATGTGCTGTGCATTTATTCAGGAGATTCAGGAGATTTAAACTTTTTGACTGAAGATGAGAATTTTTTTATAGGAGATCCTTCTTTTGGTCAATGTATTCCACTACTTAATGAAAAGAACCCCATCCATGTTTCAAGTCAATTGTTTGGTTTTCAAGAAACATTTTTTGGCTTTCAAAACCACAAAAATGATCCTTGCTTTAGATCAAAATACCATCTTTTTGAATTAAAAAAAACCAAACCAACCAACCCTCCATTTTTTTCCCCCCAAATGCTTATTATTTCAGGAGTAAAATATTTCTTTTAAGTTGTATGTTTGGAATTGAATTTCATGGAATTTATGTAGTCAAGGGTTTAAGCACACTCACATAATGAATTATAGAACCAAAATCCCTTAGGTCTTTTTTTCAGGAACTCAGCTAGACAGGCATTTAGAGAGACCCTTTTTTTATTCCCAATACTATGGGAAGTATACTCTGCACTTGAGAAAGTGAAATAAAAAGGAATTCAAAAGGATATTTAAAAAGGATAACAAAAGGATAGTATTAAATAATAATGCATACTGGAGAGTTGAGGGTAGGCCATGTTAAGGGCAGGATATTGCTCAAGTGTATGGAAGGGAAGTACTGACAGGGATTTCCTCTCCACCCCTTAGATCTGCTAATCTCTTCATGTGGGTCAGGGTTGCCCTGGTATGAGGAGGCTACATCTCCTTTCATCCCACCCTGACCTCTTGAAGAAAACAGAGGCATGAGTAAGGGAGATGAATGATTTTGTTTAAATAGCTAGTGCTGGCTGCCAAGGAGGCAACCTGTGACAGAGGAGAAGAGCTGTGAAAAGCAAAAACAGGTAGTCAGGATCAGGTCAAAAGAAAGGCTAAGCCAAACCTGAGGGAGAAACATTTAGGCAAAGACTTAGCCCAAGGATGAGTGAAGCAGAGTTTTGATGGGATTGATAAAATCCAGGATACAAGTGTACTTAGGAATAGTGTGATTGTTGTTTGGATGCAAGGGCACTGTATGTATACTAGCATTGCAGATACTGATCATCTCTAGGCTGGTGCCAGAGGTCTGTCACATACACCAATTTGGAATCCCTGCCAGTTTTCTTTGTACAGTGTGTCCAGATGATTATTACAAGTCTGCAGTAAGAAGCACACAAATTATGCTTGTATCTGATATTCAGACCCCAAGAAGAGTGTAGGTCTTTTATGTGACGGTTTTGATCAGTCTTATCAGAGGGAAAAAAAAAAAAAAAAGCTTTGTACTTGCCCATAAATTAAACACCTGTTGTGATTAAAATACAACAACATCAATTTCTGCTTGTTGGAAATGTTTTGCATACAGTCTTTGGCAACATCATTTCTCCTCACAGGAAGAAGACAACCCAGCTTTACTTTTCAGATGCCATCACACTACTGTATTGCACCACAAGGGTGTTGCAAAGAATGCCTTACAACGTGGAGCTACCCAAACCTAACAAGGCTTGGGAGTGATGTATTTGTTACTGTATGCGTGACCTCATCTTCAAAGGAAGATTAGCATTAGCAAATTTAAGATGATGGAAAGGGAGGAATTGGTTTAAAATTCATTTCAGCAACAATAGGGTTGAATAAAAAAAAAAAATCCATTATTGTCACTGTCCTCTTTGCCAGCTCTGCATGTAAGTGTTCATTTTATTTCAGCAGAGGCAATCGCCACAAAAATCGCGACAAATTAATTTCTCATGTATGTGCCCAAGCAAGGTCAGAACGTCGTGTGCAGAGCAGTGGCTACGTCTGTTTGGGCTGCTCACTGGGGCCATGAAATCATGCTGTGGGCTGGGGGCAGGCACCTGTGACTGCAGGGCAGAGAGGGGAGCTGCCAGTAGCTGCCAGCAGTTCTGGTGTCAGACTCACGCAAAGCAAAACAATGCCACTTCTGAATACAAAATTCCCCAATTTCTTTCTTGCCCTAGTGAGAAAAGCTCTGCAGATGTGGAGACAGGGACAAAAGCAGCCAGTATTTCCTCTCTTTCTACATGCTAGTCAGCCCTGTTCATGGGGCACTAGCTCATCTCTCTGGCTTCTGAGCTGAGAAAAGAAGATGCTCCTCTTCCAAGCAACTAATGAATCATCCCTTTTAGTACATAGCATGCATGACTGCATTGTTAAAAGCAGTCTTAATCACTCACTGAGAAAAATGTTATTGATCATGTCTCCCTTTTAGTTGTTAAGTGGAAGCCTTGGGAGTTGTGACTCACAGCCTGTGTGCTGTGGCAAGCCCAGAAAGATTTTAGTAGATTTTTAGATAATTGTAGGAGCCCTCTGCATCTTATTCCTCACATCTTCCTAGTATAGCTGTAATTTGGGAAAATGGTAGATTTCTTAGTTTTATGTTATTCTAAAAATCACTGTTTTGCAGATGGATTTGGCCTGAACTTTACACCAAAATTCAACTAAGAGAAGGATTTGTGGCAAGCAACTGACTTGTAGCAGGGGATAGAGCAAAACATCTTCTGGGCTGGAGGAAGCTCACCCCCTCCCCTGTTTCGTCTTTAGCTCTGTAGTGGTGTTGGACATGCTGTGCATACAGCACTTCACCTTGGTTTATGAGCATAGGACTATGTCACCAGAACAGTGAAATAAGTGAAAAAAAAAGTAGTTAGAGTAAGTTGGAAGGTTCTTGACAGCTTCCTGGAAAGACAATGAATGGGTCTGAGGTAAGAAATAAATTGCCTTGTTTACTTGGAATTGCCAAAGGCAGAGAAAGGTGAACAGGTAAAATGTTTTCAATGTGATGTGGGAAAAAATGTATCTGTAGCTATTTTAAATGTAGACAGATATACTGATTGACATACTTGTGTATTAACTGCATAAAAATACTAGGGTGAAACATTATTATTGATGCCAAATGATAAAGTTTTCAGCTGGTGCAGGATGCCATATTTAAGACAGTCTACACCCTCTTAAATCAGTCTTTTCATGTTTGTATGAGTATAATATGGCTGTGTTCTGTTATTGCATCCAACTTATTTAATTGAACCAGACACTTTTTCATTGCTCCACAAAAGCAAAAGAAGCTACAGGGCCTCCATGGAGGATGAGGAGGAGTAAGACCTTGTAGGGACATTTCTAGTAGTGAGTGATTGAATGATGTTTATTGTTATCATTTTTTTTTCTGTTATTTCCCCTAAATAACCTTTCTCATTCTGAACAGAGAGATTTCCCACGTGCCCCTCCATGACACTACATGACATGTTGCTGGACAGCAGGTCCTCTGCTCTCCCACCACAGCCTTCCCTAGCTTTTGGAAAGTGGAACCAACCTCTGCTGTGAGCAGACACTTGGGAGGAGGGGTAAGAGGGGTAAAAAGGCACCCAACTAGCGACTAATTGTGTAATGATACTAAACCCCATGCATTACAAGACTTCATCATGTTTGTCTGTAGCTGGGAGCAAAGGTGATGTAAAATAATGCATGATAATAGCTTTCTTTCAGCATCTTTGCCTAGCACTGGATAAGTAGCTTTTTGTTTCTTGGGCTGTCATTGTTGGAAAAAGTATTGCCATCAGCTGTAGGTCTTAAAAACATCCTTTGATATATGGAAAGGAAATGGGATTTATTTTGAGACAGAATCTTGCCCCCCTGGTGCATTGCTTGATGAATGTGGTCACTTGATGGAAGCATGCTGCCATGGGGGAACAGCCCTTGGGATCTGCTCCTGTGTCAGCTCAGCTCTCAGAGGATTACAGAAATCCTTGTGGAAGAAGCAGATGTTCCCAGTGGTATCACAAAGAAAGAATAGACAGGAAGAGATTTGAGAAGAAGGGCATACTAAAGACCATAGCAAAACTTCATTTGGCGTCTTCAAGGGAGGATTCACTGACAGCAGATATTTAGAGTAAGCCTTGCTGGGGGATAGCCCTGGAGAAAAGCTGAGAAGCTCCAGAGGCCTCCCCAGCCATCACAGTCTGTTGGTGGGGGTTCATATTTTGTGTGATGAGCCTATAGATGCAGAGGAGTGTAACTTGTAGAGCTCAAATCCCAGCCATCCTCTGAATAGGATCTAAAAGATCCTAAAAATTCAGGGAGAAGCAAATAATAACTGTACAAAATTCTAGATTTTACCTAGTTTTGTCTTGGGAGGAAATAGCCTGGGCCTTGACAGCTGAAAGTGGACAGACCTGCTATAATCATCTGTAACAGTTCTTGGAGGGCAAAGATAGTTATAGTAGTCAGCACTTGTTCTTTGTGAGTAGCAGACATCAGGAAACCAATATCTTTAATAGGAAACAGTAATTTGAACTTCTGACTATGACTTCAGTTTGAAGTCTCTTTAAAACTCTTAAAATATATTTCAGTTTAATAACCTCATTCAGCACCAATTTTTGCTTGCATCGGGGACCACCTTTTATTATCTGCTATTTCTTACATTTATAAGAATAGTACTTAAACATCAAAGGAACCTTAAAAAAAATAAGCTGTTTGGATCACTTCAGTAAATTGCTTCTTGCTACTAATTGCCCACCACATCATGAAATCCCTTTATGTTTTATAGCTCTTCCTTGCAAAGCTCCAGTGAGACTGAGATGACCCCATATCTGGTATGCCAATATTTAAAGTATAAGATTGTGACCCTCAATTCATTTTTTCCCTTCTTTTCCCACGTATTTCTAAGTCTCGGGTCTCCTTCTGAAACTTCAGAGCCAGGCCATTGCATTGTGCATCTGGAGGATTCCCACTGATTCCCATACTCAACCATGTCTATGGTTATGGTCTCAAACACCTTTCTGACAGGAGCATCCACATGGTATCCACCTTTCCATGTCAACAGAGCCTCAAGCTGTGTTTCTCCCTAACAGGAACACCAGTCCTTAATGGGAATCAAAAGTCAGGATGACCAAAATAGCCCTGCCCAGTCATGAACCATGTGTAGTGGGTTTTCTCTTCCCTTAGTGTAGACTGGAATATTGATTTCAAAACCATACTGGGATCAGGTCCCACTGTGTGCAAGAGAGCCAAGACTCCAATGTTCAATACTGGGAGATTTCTTTGAATGTCTTGAAACACTGAATGCCTCCTCATTTCTTTTTCTGCCTTGGGCCATGCTACAAAACAGATGTCCTGTACAAATTATTGTGACCATAATTTTGCTGGGCAGCTGGGAAATGATGTAGAACTAAATGATCCTCACCTCCTTCCTAAAGAAAAATGACATTTTTACCCTTATATTTTTGCAACTATACTGCCAGAATCTGGGAGTACATTACACAAGCTTAAAAATTTAAGATTTTCATACAAATCAGTATTGTCCAATTGCCTACCAAAAAAAGGGCTTTATTATTCCCTATGGGAAATCTCTATGTTTGATCAGAAATGTCTAATATGAATAAAATTCCCTAACTTCAAAGAGTACACTTGATTTTCCATTTCTTGATCATTCAAATCACCTGGCAAACTCATCAAGAGATTTTGGTGTGCTAAACACATATACTAGACAGGTAGTTAAACCACCACTGAGACGTTTTTTAGGTTGGATGATTTTATTTGGTTTTGTAATATTAAATCTTAAAAAGAATCTTTATATGATGCTCTTCTTGCTCCTTTGGTTTTAAAACTTTTTGAGGCAGACATGGTCCATGTTAAAACCTTCGACAATGATCAGTTTTGGGTGAGCCATTTCAGTGCCAAGCTGGAAGTTAGGAGTATATATTTATTTTTGGAGTAGATACATCACTGGCATTGCTCTTACCATTACAGCTAACACTCATCTAAGAAAAGAGCGGTATAGAGGCCATGGCTTGGCAAATAGGGCTTCAGAGTACTTAATTGTAGAAAAAAAAAAGCTACCAGCACAAACAGCACAATTCAGGTGTTTTGCAAATTTATTCTACCTAACAAAATGTGTTAACATTGTTTAAAACAGTTAATGTCTTCTGGCCAGCTTTATAATGAATTTGACATGGAAGATTTTTTGCCTGCAATCAACTTTCAAGAGAAAGTATAAAACTGCTTTAACACTATAACCCACACTCTTCTTAGCTTAGATGATACAGAAATTCAGTGGTGCATGTGTATTTGTTTCAGATTAAATCTGTATTGTTAGTTGACCCTGTAATGCATCTAGCTGGCATTAATGGAAAGGAGCATCAGCTGTTGAAGGGTTGAACCTTGATAACTGTGTAACCATGTGGCATTTCATCATGCCACAGGAAATGCATTTGTTACTTTTTCCTTCACTGAGACCCAGTGCCTCTTTGCCCTAGGCTTTGGTACATGCATTTTATTTTCTATTAATAAATTAGATGGTTTGGGTTTTCTTTTTTGCTTCAGCATTTTCTGAAATTGCAAATTGTACTTGCTCTATACCAGAAGACAGTGAAAGGTCCTGCTCTTTACTTTTTTAGTATGAACATTTTATCTCAAAAAAAAAAAAAAAAAAAAAAAAAAGAAGAAGAAGAAAAAAAAGCTTAACTGAGAAAGATTTTTAATCCTCCTTTGTTTATACCCAAGATCTTTCCTCGTGTCTAAGTCATTACAACAATTGCTACATGGACAGGTTTGGCTAGTACTGCAAGAAAATCAAGGGCTGGCCAGCCAGCATTTTGCAGTGTGCATTTAGTTGTACACCTTAAAAATAGCATTTTTGTTCCTAGATACAGTACACATTAAAATACAAATCTGGACGGCTTCAAGAGGTTTAATTTATAATAATAGATACCATTAAGCATTATGGGATTAGTGTAATGCTGTGGGTCTATTTGTTTACTGTTTTAAGAAAGCCTGTTAACATCCTTGTATAGTTAAAATTCAGCCTCTTTATTTGGCAGCCTGTATTCTGAGAATTTAAAAATGTTTAACTGAATTGCTGATGCAACACATGTACACAGTGACTCTCAATAAAGCCAACATTTATTGCATTTACTTATATACAAGGCCATGAACAAATAGTGCATTAATGTTCACAGAGAGAGGACAGTGTTTGAAGCAGTGCTGTATGGACCTTCCTATTTTTTAAAAAAACAACCAGCCAAACAAAATAACCCAAGCAAAAGCTTGTTGTTGCACTTGGTTAGATTTGTGTTTGAAAAAAAACCAAACCATGTCAGACCTTCAGTATTTTTTGTAGTTACGCAGAAGGGTGACCAAAATGATGCCCTAAACTATTATCATTAAATCTTCATACACTGAAAAGTTATCTAATTTCTGCTTTCTAGTTTCTGCTGTAACTAGGAAAGCACTACTAAAGTTAATTTTAATAACCATTAATACTGGCATGAAAATGATCACTATTTCCCGTACTTCTTTCATTTGGCATTTAAACCATTTTGCTTAAAAATCATTGAAATAGTCTCAAATGTGCTGAGACTAATTGAGATGACTGTTTGTTTCTAAGAGGAGGGAAAGAGAAACTACATATGTATATTAGCACATACCAAGGTGAACAGATAACCCCAAAGAATCTATTATTCAAAATATTTTAATTTTACTCTGCAGTGAAATTCCACAAAAGGCCTTTCTTGTTCCTTTTGACCCATTTTCTGTGCCATTTACTGGAAAGTACCCAGGCAAATTGCCAACAATTCCTAATGTCTCTGTAGTAATGGGATCAGAATGGCCATGGTATCACCACAGCTTTTTATGGTGGAATTTAAAAATGTTTCTTTTGTGGCAGGCTTTAAACTTCATACAGAATAATTTCTTAGCTGAGGCATTTGGCAAAGAGTGCTCCGCATGACTCAGCAGCAGATCTTCTCCATCTCAGATTTTGGTTATATTAATATGAAGTTTATTTTTTACATGAACTTATACATATTTATGACTTAAGTTCCCTTGCATGCTGCTGGGCTTTCTCTAGTTCCAGTGCCTGCCTCTCCAGCTACTCCAGCAAAGCTACATGGCATATGCTACACAGGGATTCAGTATTGAGGTGGATAGAAAAGGAATCAGTGACTGAAGCAGTTTTTTCATTGATAAAAGAGATAATTCTGTTATTCTCTCCTTAATTATGGTTTCTTAAGGGAGAGCTGTGCAAATTTTCCACCGTTCAGATCCTGTAATACTAGAATGAAGTCATGACTTGGAGCTCTTGGATTTGTTATTAATGCTAGCCATGCAACCTTTATTGGTACACACACTCATTACTCATGCAAGCAATTGCACTGACTTGAAAGAGGCTCTCTGTAGCACAGAAACCAGCCTCGAGTCATCAGCTCTTTGCTAGAGACACCACCACAGAGTCAGCCAGGTTCTAAAGCAGCTGAGCAAACACACTCTCTAATACATGCAGAGGGAAGTTCTGGTGCTCTGGCCAACCTGCTCAGTACCATGAGTGAAGAACGGGCGAGCTGTTATTTTTCCCTGTTGTGAGAAGGGAATGGGTCAGGAACCATTGGTGATTAGTTCAAGCATAGACTGAAACTAACCTATGTGCTACTAAATAGCCCTGCCTTCAGCTGAAAATACATTTTTGTCCAAATCTGCCTTTCATAAATCTTCCAAATTTTGTCATACACCTTTCATAGAGTCATTGAGGTTTATAAAGACCTGCAAGATCGTTAAGTCCAACCTTTGACTAAATATCACCATGTAAACTCAACCATATCCCTTAAACAAACTGTGTTCAACTTGAAAGGAGAGAGCTTCAGAAAAAGATATGGGTAAATTTGGAAGCTCCTTACTGAAAGTGTATAGAAGAGCGCACAGTGACAGTCGAAAGTGTACAGTTGGAGAGCTAGTAAAAAGAAAACAAACCAGAGGGTGGTATCTTTTATAAATAGAATACTTAAAAACAACATCTTGAAAAAAATGGGATACTTTTCCAGTGCAGCACATTGTGGACCAAAGGAGCTTGTGACCATGCCATTTTGATGTCAGGAATTTTACATGACTGAAAATAGTCATCTGTATGAACACTGAAAACATGTAGGACAATAAATAGCCCAGAAACTTGTAGGCTGTTAAGTATAAGCAAGCATATGTACTATGCATATACCACATATGTTCCTTGCCATTTTCTACCAAATGACAGTGGCTCCTTGTAGCCTTCAGTAGGGGTAGAAGATTGTGAACACCAATTCTTGTGAGCCACGGTCCAGACATCATTGCTTTTTATTTGACTATATGCATAGCCATTAAAAACAAACAACAACTCCCCAAAGTCCCAACAAAACCCTGCAGTTATCTGTTGGAAGATCTGGGAAGTGCTGGTGCACACTGGGCCATCCTGAAAACTGCTTCTACAATCAAAAGACTGATTTCAGTTCTGTACTGAAATAAAAAAATGCTGGCTTTGACAGATAGACGAGTTTGTTGTAGTTCAGACTCTCAGCCTTCAGCTTGTGTTTAAAGGAAAAGGTACCTGTTTCCAGCTGGTTTTGGAAAAATCTTTGCTGTGATTGTGTTCTGAGACTTTCTACCAACAACTGACTTTTTAGAAAGGCACCTTCTAACCCTCTTGTCACCAAACCTTTAACAGAGCTTGGATGAAATGAAAGTTTACAGCTCCCATGCCTGAGGACACAGCCTATTTACCAATAGGCGAAAATTCTATTGAATTTTAGGAGAGCACATGATATGAATTCATAGATATTACCGTACACACAATAATTAAAAACAAGGACTTCCACTAGAAGGGGGACAGATTTAAATTTTTTCCCCTAGATCTCTGCCCCAAGGGTGAGTTTTTATGTGCATTCTCTGGTATGTAAAAGCGGCCACATTGCAGTCCTTCCTTACAGACAGGATTCAATAGGGTCTGTCTTCTCCCTGGCTAACTATTTAAATTTGTAGGATCTTTGTATCTTTGAGCCTTATCTGAGTCTGTTGTATTTGAAATTGGCCCACAGATTAGCAAGTTACTGAGGGAATGATATTTGGACAGGGAGACAGATGCATGTGTTCTAGCATCCACACAAGGAAAAGATCATGTATTTCCTTTCAAGTCTTAATAAGAAAAGCCTCCTCTGATATAAGACTGTTAACTAGTGTCATCAAATTGCTATCATCTTCCTCTGAGCACTCAGGAATTGCTAACCTAGGAGAGTAAAAAACATTCTACAAAGATGGGTTGGTCAGGTTACTCAGGTCAGGCAAATTAAGCAGTCTGGCAGTTTGTTGTGTAGGCTGTCACTCTTGTTGAAATATCTATAAAACTTGCAGTCATTTCTGTTTAGATTCAGAGTGAGTATCTATGGACTGCCTAAATAATTAAAGATCTGTACAGCTGTACAAAACCAATCTTATTCCCATTATTAATCCCAAATACAAAATTCTGAAGGACTCTACCTGCCAAATTTCAAAGCCATTTTCTACTATGGACACATGAAAATGATGTCATGGGTGTGACCAAACTCACCACTCCTCAGCTGAAGCTGTTATCAAATATGTGTGTGCTCTTAATGTGCCTTTGTTGTGGATCCAATGACATTAATATTAACACACTGGAACCTGTAGCTGGACCAAGCTGAGTGCAGTCACATAACACTGCCACACTGTGATATTTGTTCTAGTCGGCACAATTAGTCATTGACCAAGTTTATTATTTACTCATGACCCTTTGCCTGGCATCCAGCATGTGAAAATTGCAGCTTTTGGACAGAATGGGGAACTGTAACTTGTTGAATTACATATTCTAGAGGGTACAAGTATTCCAATAACTCTCCTGCCATGTCCGATGTGGGGTTTTGCCTCAGCACCTATGGATACTGATTCTTTCTCAGTTAAACTTGTCAGGAAAATTAATCCACAAACACCAGAGGTTTATGTCCAAAAAGGAGACAGAGGAGTCCTGTAACTTTATTAGAATAAAGGGAGAGGTAATGGGGCATTCCCCATGGTGTCTCAAAATTTTTAGGGGACACAGCTCCTCCTTTTTATCCTAATTTCTCGGCTGGATTTTCCCTCTCTCTTTCCCCAGTGGCTGAGGTACTTGAGAGGTACAGATTCCCTAAGACCCCAAATACCTAAGACCCCCTTCTAATGTATACCCCCTGTCCTGTTTTCCTTTTCCCTTGTGTCTCTGTTCTTTTTCTCTAAATCCAGAGATTTAGCAGTCTTGAGTGAGTAATAGTCTGTGTCAATTAGTGGAATTCCTATGGAATTCATCATTCCCTCCATTGCTTCTTTCATGTCTCCGAACCTGGCCTTATCTACCATCAGGCCCGCAGTTTGTTTGTAAAGATACTTCCTTCTCACTCCTTTCAAACTGATGCTTTTTAGGTTGTATCTTTTTTTTTCCTTTTTTTTTTTTAGGTAGGTGTGTGTTAGTGTGAGTAAAATGTTATTTTCTAATATTTAAAAAACACCTAATGGGTCACGCCACAAGGTCGTCTTTTCAGCTGAGGGCTTGAAGCAAGGAGCTGCTTCATCAGAATTAAATTTGAGGTTAATTATCCAAAGCAAGTTCGCTTCAACAATCCTCCCTGAACGCGCATTTGTCAGAACTTTCTGTGCCGCACGAGTAATAAAGTAACACGGCGCTGCATTTGTGTTTTACCTTCTCCAGTGAGCCCTCAGCCAGAAGCTCAAACTACAGTACTTTTCCTTCTCCCCGGCCGCCGCCAGATTGATGCCCGTAGCAAGGGGGCCGCAGCTGTCGGGAGCCTGGGGCAGCCTCCCAGAGGAGAACGGCCGAGGGCAGAGACACCGCCGCCCTCAGTTTTCCCCCGCTCTGCCCTCAGCAGCCAGGACGCCTCTCGGGCAGCGGAGAGCCCGGGCACAGCGCAGGGACAGACCGAGAGCTGCGGCGTTGGGCCCGGTGCGGCGGGAAGGAGTGGGGCCGGAGTCCGGGCCCCCGCGGAGCGATGAGGGCGCAGACCCCATCCCGTCCCGGGAGCAGCCCCCGGCACGTCCCGCACCTCCACCCCGTTCTTCCTTCCCCGCTCCTCGCGGCCGGGTGCTGGCCGCAGCCCCTTCCCCGCGGGACCCGCCCCTCCCCGGGGCGGAGCGCGGCGGCTGCCCCGCCTCCCCGGCCGCGGCGGCTGTCACGGGGCGAGCGGGCCGCACCGGGCTCCTGCGGGGCCCCGCGGCTTCCCTTCGGCCTGGCCGCGGCTGCCCGGCGGCATCCGCGCTCTACCACCATGCTCAGGCGGATTCTGCAGCGGGTAAGGCAGCGAGGCCCGCCTCAGCGGTGAGGGCGGTACGCCGTGCCGGTGCCGCGCCGGTGTCGCTTCCTGGTGCCGGCCGGGCTCGGAGCTGCGCTCCCCGCGGCAGAGCCGGAGCCACCGGCCCTGTCCGGCCCGTCCTGCGGCGCAGGGTACGAGTTCGGGTCGTCGCGGCCCCGGAGGCCGTGAGTTTGTCCGCCCCCGCCCTCTCGCTGGGGGACGACCCGAGCCCCGACGGGACTGGACGGGCCGGGCCCGCCGTCCCGGCTGGGGGCGGTGTCGTCCCCCGGGCTGGGCGGAGGCGCTGGCGGCGGGCGGTTCCCGCCGCCCGGCCTGTCGAAGGGGCGAGGGGCGGCCCTGGCCGGCGTGGCTCCTTTCCGTAGCGCGGCAGCGTCTCCGCCCGCCGCCTGCGCCCGTCGCCGCGGCTGCGGCCGCCCGCTCATAGGGCAGGATAAAGGGAAGCCCGGCCCAGGGAGAGCCGTCGCCGGGACCTGCGGTGATTTCCTCAGGGGCTGGCAAGCAGCAGGCTCTTAACGCCGGGGGCCAGCCCGGCAGCCGCCGTCCGGCCGCCTCCCGTGTTTTAGGAGCCGGCTTTTCCGGCAGCTCTGCCGGGCTCGCGAAGCCAAGTTGTGACACTCGTTTACGAAACCCTTCTCGCTTGCCCAGATCCCCGCGCGGGTGCTGCTCCCCTTGCAGCTGGCCGGCGGCTCGGGTGGGAGCTGCCGGGAGGCGCTGGCGCGGGGCAGGTGCCGGCGTGGTCCCGGCTCCGTGCGGCGCGGGCTCGGCAGGGGGATGCACCCAAAAGGGTTGAGTCACGCCGGCGGTGGCAGGCAGCGCTCCAGATCCCGCAGCGCCAGAGAGCGGTGTCGGTGTCACGCAGGAGGCGCTCACGGATAGAGGGAAAACCAGCTGCTTTCCCCGTTTTATGCGCTGTTGCCTCCAAAGTGTTCTGTCTGTGTAACATCTCTGCGAAAGAGTGTTTCATTGGAAACGCTGGCTTGCTCTACCTTATCTGCCATGCAAAGAAGCGTTGCTACAAGAATGACAGGGGAAATAAAGTAAGCATTCCACCAACTTTTACAGTGTAAGACATACCTCAGATTATTTTTCAGTCATAGACCCTGAGCAGGTGAAGATCTTGGTCTGTTTGGAGCTTCGTGTTTATAAGGAAGAACTTCCTTCCTGGAGCTTAATGGGAAGCCCTGCTAAGAAGCAGGGAAACTTAGTACGGACCTAATTAAATATTGGCAGCAGTTAACTGGGTGTTTATTGATTCTGAGAAACACCAGGCCATCAAGGAAGGCTTCTGTAAAAGAGGAAAAAACTTCATACAGTGCCAAAGGATATTTGCCCCTCAGTAGGAATTCTGCTAAACACATCTTTTAAACATCTAAAGTCAATGCAAAAGTTTCTGTGTGCGAAACAGACATCTTTTCCTAAAAGGTTGAACAAATAGTTCTCCAGTTGCTCCTGAAAATTACAGGACTACAGGAGAGCTTATTGTCAAGAAAGATGAAACAGACTTCTTTCTGCCTAAAATTTAAATAGAGAAATGCCAAGATTTTTGAAGATGTTAACCTTTAATTGCCAGAAATAACCAGGCTTTTAAAAATTCACCTCATACTAAAAAGGGCTTTAGGCATTTTGTAAAAATTATGATTGCATGTGCAACCTCGTACATACATACCATTTTGACTTGCACTCTGGTGGGCAAACTGTGAAAAATACTTCTGTACTTGGTATTAAAAATTAACTTTAGGTTTGTGTCAGGTATTTTAATAAAGAACATAATTATTAATATCTTTGATGTGTCTCATGCAGTAATTTGAAGGATAAGGAACCTCCTCTTGACCATTTGATTGTCCATCATATGTATAGCTGGAAAAAAACTCCTGCCTTTCTGTCACTGAAACATAGCTTCTTGCCTATCTGTTTGGTTTGTTATATGATTATAGGTGATGCTACCATTTCTAGCCAGAGAACTAGTCATTAATGGTGGTATAACTTGAGTTATAAAAGCATGTTTTTTGAAAAAGGAATTCTTTATTATATTCCTTTTTGTTGTAACTAGGCTGGCTGACAAGCTGCAAAGGAGGAAGACAATAGCTACAAAGATATGGTTTATAGTTTCTGATTCCTGAAGTTTCAAAACATCAGATGGTTCTCTTTTATACTACTTCTCTACTTTGATCACCTTTCTATTTCATCCACAGTTGTAATTTCTGTTTTTAAAAGCATCTTCATTGTGACTTTGAATGACATATTTTCAAAGTAGACAGTATTATATACTAAACATTACTTATTTAGTTTTTGAGGTTAGTGTCTCCATGCTGTCTTCAACTAGCTTCTCATTTTATGTCCTTTCCCTACAAACTTCTAAATTTTTTTGCAAGTTTCTAAATTTTATGTGTGTTTTCATCATGACATCTCAGGAATCCACCTGTTTTGTATGTTTGCACCATAACACCCCCTTTTGTACATTGTTGCCACTTCCTGGTTTCATGCATTGTTCATCATGCTGATCTAGAAGAAGGTAGTTTTTCCCAATAGGCATCTGCGTGGAATATCTGAGATTTACCTTTCCTGCCCAGATAGTTTGATTTTTGTCAGTGGATTCCTTGGAGAGCAGTCTTTTCTTCATTGTGTTCAACTTTGATGCCCTCTGTGGGCATTGTGTCATCTCTCTGTTGTTAATCTACTGTGGGACAGTGGCAGTTGCCTCTGGCCTGTTAAAGCAGAGCTCATTTCTTGTATTTGCAAGGAGGAGGTGTTTATTTTCAGCTAGAAAATGGATTACTTTGACCTCCTTCTGAGCCTTTTTCCCACTGCTCATGATTTTTTAGTGGGCAGCTCATCTATTGGACCAGAGTGACTACTTTTATGTTAGTTTTTGTCTCCATTATTTGTCTTTAACAGTCTACAGCTGTTGGCTACTCTGCTGTGTTGGGTGCTCTCTGTGCTCTTCTATTGCTTTCTGTTTCTAACTAATGCTCGAGTTTTTTGTCTTGAGATCTTGGTGTCTGGGGGAGAACAGGGCTTCTCAGGCATCTCTGTAGCTCAGGTAGTACAGTCACCTTTTCTCTTACTCCAAGCTCAGGCACAGAGGTATTTACTTGTCTGAAATCATTGCATCTTATGCCTGACTTATAATTTTCTTTTCATGTTTATAAGTGCAGGGCTCACTAGATAGCATATTTACTTGGATAGATGCTGAACTGCAGCTGTGTCTCTGCCCTCTTCTCAGAGTCAAGGGAAGCATGTGTGCCTCTTCCTAGGCACAAAGTGTGTTTGTGTGAAACTGATGGCATGATGAGAAAAAAAAGTGTTATGCCCTCTGAAGTCAGGAGTCATTTCATTTTACAGAGTCGTAAAGTAGCGTCACACTGCTTTAGAAGTATTAATGGTGTTACTGTTCTGTATGGCAAAATACCCTGTTCCTAGCATTGAGAGTTCTTTGGCAACAAGGGGTTTGGCCCTCTTACCTTCTCATTTTTGTGTCTTGTTTGTTGCTTTAGGACCTTCTTATGGTTGTAGTAGTACCCTTAGTAATCGTATTTAAATCTGTGCTGGAAAAACTGTTAAATCTGTATTTTCCACATTTTTTCAAGGCTTTACATATTTTTCAGAGGTTTTAATTTATTCTGAATTTAAAATTGCTGAAAAGAGTCTTCTGACTGAAAGGAATGTAGCTATAGACAGATAAAAGAGTATGCAAAAATGGCACAGTAGTGGTCCATATTTATACTGCCTCATCTTAAAGCATTAACTCAACTCACTCATTATATAATTTTCTATTCCTTTTCAGAAAACAAGCTGCAATAATTGTCATAATTTTTGTTGTTAATTATGTTTCTTTATATTAGCTTGCAGTTTTGAGAAAACATAGAGAATGGCATGATGAAGTTTAGCATATTACTTCTACAACTCTAGGGCTAGCAGTAGAAACATAGGCTTGTCTGCAAAGTAAACAAATGTAATTGACAGATAGGAGAGAAGTATGCTGGATCGAAGACTAACTTTGCATTAGTCTTTCCACTCTGGGTGTGCCTTCAGATGTCAAATGTTACTTTTGTAATTGTACATACGCAGAAGCCTGTGTGGAGATTTTCTTTTTCTCTGGGATTAGTAAGTCATTTATTTGCTCCCCTGTATAGGCCATCTGAAAACAAAGAACATCATTCTGAGTCCTTTCTTAGATCACAAAGTCCAAATTGTTCAATGTGTTGTGATTCTTTTTTGTTTAATGGAATGTGATACCACAGGGGTACGTGAGCATAGCATGACTGTATGTGTGAGCCCATTTATGATGCAATGATCAATTAAAAAAAGACATTTGCAATGTCCCATTCTTTATTTGGTAGGGTAAGGATATTTAAATTACATTACAACCTGAAAGATGAATTAATTTCATTTTTGGTCTTGGCTTCCTTAACATTCTTCCAATATTTTATTTAATTTTTCTTATCTATTTTGCAAATGGATACTATGAACTATAACTTGCAAGTTACTTAATGACCTCTTTCCTTCTCACTCTTCTTTCCTGTGCATTGCACTCACCAGTAAATGTCACCATTTTTACTAAGCTTTCTAAATCTAGCTTGGAATTATTCTTTCTTTTTTCAAGAGCACACATTGATTTTTGAAAGCTTAAAATATTTTACCAGGTACTGTGTAATAATTTCTGTCATACAATGCATGCAGTAAGACATGCCATCCAGTGCTTATTAGTGTGATTATAGCATGTCTGAAGTGTTTCATAAAGCAAGTACTTTAAGCAACCATGGGGTAATAACAGTGTACAGTGGAGTAATAGCAGAAGAGCTTGCATCCTGGAGGTGGTAATAATCTCAAATTTGTAGTGCTAGAACTACCAAAACTTAATATGCAAATCTCATTGCAAAATGGAGTCAACTGTGAAAGTGAAATGGAATGGGCAATTAAAAAGGTACAGCAGTGTTGTATAAGGAGTTACGATATGAGGTGAAGACAATTTTATGTTAATTGTTGCAGAAGATTCTTGTTTTAGCGACAAAATGATTCTTTAGGTGTGCTGAAAGTGTCTGTGTATGAAAGTGTATGAAAGTGTACGAAAGTGTATGAAATGGAGGTAGATGCCGCCTGTCTAAAGACACAGCTGGACCATCTCTTAGTGCCACTGAAACATTAGATGCAGTATTCTAACTGGCCTGTCTTCCTGGGAGACCTGGCTCCAACTTGCCATTTGTTTTAGATATTACTCTTCTGACTGTCAGTGGAACACAATCCACATGTTCATTAATGGAGTTACTGAACTTGTATTATAAAGCTTTCCTGCAAGATGTGTGTTTCTGTGGAGAGCACTTAACGCTGCAGAACAGTTGGGGCAGGAAGGGAGCTCAGGAGCTCCTTGGTCTGAGCCGTGAGCAGGATCGGCTTGGAAGTCAAGAGCAAGTCACTCAGGCCTATCTCATACTGGAAAAGCTGTTCTTTACATCCAGTAGGAATCTCTCATTTCAGTTTTTGTGTCTGGTCTTCCCATTGTGGTCTTCCCAAGCTTAGACCGGTTTGGCTTCCTCTGGTGGCCTCTTCATGAGTGATGATGTGGCTGCAGTTTGGCACTCCCAAAGCTGTCTCTACTTCCAGGCTGAGCCAGCCCTGTTCCCTCAGCTTCTCACACGGGTCAGATGCTTCACCCCCAGATGTGTTGGTGGCCTTTTGCTAAACTCTTGCTGGTTTTATCATTGTTCTCCCTAGACTGGGAGAGCAGTATCTTGACATGGTCCACGGGCTGCTGGCCAGTGGGGAGCAATCACTTCCCTTGATCAGTTGGCTGGGTTCCTTGTTAACACAATCCAGGCTTCTGGCAGCCGTCTCTGCAGACAGGGCACACTGCGGGCTCCTGTTTGGCATGCTGGCTGACACAAGGCCTCAGTCCTTTTCAGCAGAGAGACCTCTGTTACTGCCAGGAGTTTTCCTTCCCTGGCACAGGACTCTGCATTTGTCCCTGTGGAATTGCATAGAGTTCCCCTTGGCCTGTTTCTTCTGGCATTTCTAGGTCCCTCTGAGTGGCAGCCCTGCCCTTGAGTGTATCAGCTGGTCCTCCCAGTTTGATGTCATGTAGAAACCTGAAGTGTGTGCACCTGTGGTCCATGCTGGAATGTACCTTGTTTAGTGTCTGTATCAGTAACCCTGGGAAGAAGCACCAATGGCTTCACTTTGACATATTTTGCATTTGTATGGAATCTCTGCTTACCCCCTTTTTTGCCTATCCTATTATTACCTTGCAGAGCTTGCATTGCCTTGCCTGTTCCTTTTGTATGCTGTGCTAGAAGGAAATGGTGTTAATATTTTCTTTAGAAATACAATACAGCCTGAGTGAAAAAGACATGGAGTAGGAAAATCAGAGTATGTTGATCAAATAACTGATGACGTCAGAGAAGGTTGGAATAAGGAGAGATGGTTGTCTTCTCTTACTGTCACCAGCCCTCATATCTTAGTGCTTCACTCCTCACTTCCCTTTGGCTAGTCTTCAGAGCCTTTCCAAAACTGAAGTGTATTTCACTGGGAATTAAGTCCTTAATCAGTAGACTTGACCTGTTTATAATATTTTTTAGATTTGATAAATAGTAAAAGGCCGTTACCTTTGTTATCTTTATCATTGTTATCTTTGTTATCAATGAAAGTTGAAAATAGAACATTCTTTTTAAAACAAAGCAGGAAAATATACTTAATATTCAAAGAATGGGAATCATGTGTGCTGCAGATTTCTTATAAGAGGTTATATAACTGATTTGTCTTCAAAAAAGGATCTATTGAGCAAGAAAATTCTTTTTCAGATAAGATTTTGAAGGCACTAAGATCAAGAAACTAAAATTCTGTCCCTCTCTAGATTTCAATCTATATATTTAAATTCTTTATCCCCTTATATTAAAATATAAATTCCTTTATAGCATTACAAGTATTTCCAGATGGGCCAAAATACAGCAGTAGCATTACTTTATCCCATTTGAGATTTTCATACTGGAGCTAGATAATGAACATTTTGTTCTTTGTTGAACTAGGATTGCATATACATATTGAGATTATTTTTTAATGATGTTTCCTTTGAATATGCTTACTCTTCTGCCATCAGTTAAGCAGTGCCATTCTGGAGATGAGTAAGAGAAGTTAAATCAAATTTAAATCAAAGTTATAGTTAAATAAGGATTGTAAGATACAATCAGTCTACCCAGATTTTGAATTATGTAGCGTTTAAAGTTTATTTTCTTATTTTATCTAAGTCTGTAGTTTCAAATCAATACTGTTGTTTTGATTTTCAGCATATTCATAGGAGTATATCTTTATAGGTTGTCTTACTGATTACCATGTTTTAACTTTACCACAGGCTTGATTATTACTTTTATTTTTTTCCAAGTAAAGACAGTGTACCTGCTTGTGTGCTTGTTGAATCAACATGGTTCTCAAACTTCAGTTTTCCATCTTCCATATATTTAAGGGCTTGTCCAGAATGTAGAAAAGTTATCAAGAAAGTAAGGTGATACTAGTTTACTACTAATGAAAGTTTTTAGATTGCAATTTCTACTGTTTTCCTATAGGATATAGTGACCTAATTTAACATCACTGAGAGTAATACAAGGGCAGAGTTTAGCCAAAGTTCTTGTTTTGTGGTGAGCATTCATGATAGGAAGTAGTTTAAAATCCTGGCCTTTGCTTCTGGTATCTGCTTGGTTTGTTATGAATGGAGAGTGTTGGATAGAAGCTTTTTTTGAAGTGTTGTGCTGAAAGTTATATAATTGCCTGTCAACCTGTTCACTTCTCATGGAGGGAAAATACCTCTGTATTCCAACAAGTAGAAGAGAGGCCTTTGCATAGGATATATACTGTGCTTTATTAAATATTTATTAAGTATTAAAATGTAGACTCTCACTTTTGTCTTCCCTATTTCAGACTCCAGGTAGAGGTGGGTCTCAGAGCTCAGATTCGGATTCATCTGCCACACCTGGAAATGCCGTGGACGTGAACAACGATGGCTCCTCAGAGGTACTGTGCACCATTCATGGGACCAGTGTCTTAAATCTTGGATGCTGGTTCTCTGATCCATGGAGCTGTTGGAATAACTTTTGATGCCCTTCTTAAATATCAGCTGTACTAAACAAATATTTGCAAATGTCATATTCTAAAAATTGTTTGTTATTTAAATAAAAAAAGAAGACTAGGACATGTTTATATGTAACTATTAATTAGGCTTATCTATCCAAGTAATCACAAGCAATTCTTCCTGTAATTCTAGAGATGAATTACTAAAATTAAAGGCAATGAGATGTAAGCTTAAGACTCCTTGTTAATAAATCTTTCATGAGAGCTGCAAAAAACAAGGATTGACATTTTATCATGCTTGTACTTCAGTTTCACCTTGCCTTCTGCTAAGCTGTAATGTATACTGGAAACCTCTTCCTTCACGTGAAGTATCAAATATATTGGGTTTTATTTGGTGGATAAATATATTTGGAGTATAAATCCTATCAGTGTTTCCTGTGCTGCATGCCATACTTAATCAGCAGAATAAGTTGTTATTCTTGCTGCAATCCCATATTTTAATGTCTTTGTATTTACAGTGTTGTCTGACATTAACTCTGAAAAATGCAAACTGACTTCACTGGCTGTTGAAGCTCATTTGTGCTAATGTAGCCTGATTACCTATCTTGAAAATGTTTTCAGCTTAATATACATACACAGTGCAGGGTTAATTACCCCTACTGCAACATTAAATGGAGCAAAGTGCCCTTTCTTACACTGAATAAAGTGTGTGATGATTCAAATACTCCAGTGTGTGATACAAGATAAGAGAAACTTTCCCTGTGCTGTTTAAAGTCCGGTCTGTACATCTGCTTATTTCTACTTTCTTAACGCCTTATTGCAGTCAATGTAATCAGACATTCCATAATATTTTGCTTCATGTTCTACATGTCACACATTTTTGAGTCCTAATCTGTTTTGTGTGCATATTTAACAATCCCTGAAGCAAATAAATATTCTTAAATTACAGATTAAAATCTTATTAGTTTTGTAGCTGATTAAGGCATTAAAACATGCAATAAGATGATGTCTTCTTTCTAAAGTTTGGTTAAAATGATACAGTTCTGTTAATATGAGTGCAGCATTGCTGACTATACAGCTTGTGGGTGCCATAGGGTACCTCAGTACTAATGGAGCGGTATTTTCTTGGCATGGAATGAGCTATCAGTGTGGTGGTGTTGCCTGCACTGTTGCCCCATTGGCTGTTCTTTCTGCTGAGTTGGAACTGGGTCAGACCGAAAGCTACCTTGACGCTCTTGACATGCATGCGTTACATAAAAAAGTATCTTTTAGTTGTCCATAATTCCATCATTTCTAGCTTTGGGTATTATCCTTAGGATTGAATTTCAAAGTCTATTGGAAATTGAACTCTGTGATGGGTTTTTAGATTCACATGTAACGCTACTCGAATCTGTTCGCCTTCCTTTTCCCGCACAGCTTCCCTGAGGTCTTGTCTCTCTTGGAGCTTCTCTTCAGGAGCACTGTAGCTGGTCTCAGCAGAATGTTTGGTGTTTGTTTTATCATGATATTCCTATCTGGTTCTCCATTATTATGCAATCAGAAGTCCATTAACTTGTTTTCACTCCAGTTTCTTGGCTAGATTTTCGGATTTGTATTGCTGAAAGATTCAAATGGAGAATAATTATGAAATCTGTGAAGATTTGTATGTTTCCTTTCTCCTCAAGCCTGGTTGAAATAAATCCTGATTTTTGAGAATTGTAGTATGAAACAGGAGTGGGAAAGTCTGAATTCAGACTGCTGAAACTGCTCAAGAAGAGGTAAAAATTTGCTAATATCCCATCTGTGACTCTGTTGGCACTTCTGGTCACAGGTAGACCTATAGTGAAGTCTTTTATTCACTGTGCAATCTGCCCAAGGAGGAAACATTTGAGTCTCTCTTACCTTTGCAGTTTAGGTCCCTGTGCAACTGTCAACAGTTCAGGGTTGCTAAATATTCCATGCTTGCAGTGAGTCTGCCAGTGAGATGCTGCTTTCCTTAGTATAATGTAGCTGTGTTAACTGGACAGGTTTGCCTCAGCCTCTCCTGCTGCTGTTGCAAACTTGCTTATTAATTTATAGAGGCATTTCTGCAGTCTCACTGCACCACTCCTCCCTCTTTTTCTGAAACATCTGAGCACCCTTATGGGAAACCTTGTGATGGAGGTGACATAATGCCTTGTAACGCTCCATTCACGATATTTTACGCAGCTTGTTCCTCTGTCACGTAAAGGGGGCACCAAGAGTGTAAGGAAAACACATAGTAGTATGCATCATGGTCCTAGTTTCTAAGGCATGTTTTAGATTTATTTATATTCATGTCCTTAATAACTCTTCCTTCTTGTTTTCTCTATGGTATTGCTATGGTTTTTAAAAGTTCTCTCTCTAAAAGGAAAGCAGACTTTGCTTTTGGTGATTGTAGAGAGCTTTCAGCATAAGAATTCAAACTTTTGATTCCAGATCTGCGTTTTTTTGTCTTTATTAGTTTCTTAAAAACAAATATGCATTTCACAGGGCTTCATCTGTCCATTGTGTATGAAAGTGTGTGTAACTCCCACTGATCTGTCTGAACATTACCAGAGTGAGCACACTGGGACAGAAGGAAGACAGGAGCTTCGTGACCTCCCAGCTATTACTGTGGGTCTTGTTTATTTTGTTTAAATAGCTTTGGTGATGGGCTGCTTTAAATGAACTACATATTTTCCTGGTGTCAGCCTTTTAAATGTTTCTTTTGATTCCTTGCTTAAACACAATTTGATCTCCTATGCATGATTCCAAAGTATACATTCAGCAGAAAAATTAATTCATGTGTATTTTTCTGGTTTGAAGTTGTCTGTCACATGAAACATTTGCAGTATTGGAAGACTTGCAGTCACTGATAAATACACTTCTCTTTTTAAACTGCTTTTGCTTGAGTTTCTTATTAAAAAGATTGTTTCCTTATTTGATTGTCTTCGCATCAGACTCAGTATCATGATAAACATGGTGTTGGATCAGGCACATCCTTTGAAAAGAAGTGTTTTGAGCTCTTATTAGCTAACTTTTTTTAAAAGTGGATCACTAGTGCAAGGTAGGTATGTTGGGTAAAGGGAACAGAGGGTGGTAGTATAAAAAACTCAGAAACTTCTCTTTTTTAACATGTTTAAGAGCTTATGTATTGCAGCAACATTATAAAAATAATTAGGAAAAAAATTAATAGATAATCTTACTGGATTTTTTTATGCCCCCAAGAAAATGTAAAGGCTGTTTCAGTTAATAGATGTAAATTGTAGTGCATTTCTAAATTTGTCCAGTTGTGTAGTGTAAAACTACACACTTAAAACAAAATGCATGGTTTTATGCTCCAGAACTAGAAGAATTTAGATTCTGGAAGTTAAGAGCTTCCTGTTGCGCAAGGCTATCTGATTCTTTTGCTGCAAACCTTGAGAGAGTAGATTGGATTTCTGGGGGTAGGCAGCTTGCTGTGCACTAAATGGGTTTGTGTAGAGGTAAAGTTTTACATTGTTTCTGCCAGTGTTACTTTTGCTGAGTTTTGAAATCTGTTTATTCTAGGATGTGTGTGTAATGTGATTTTATTCGGTTTGTTGTTATATTTGCTAGGTAGTGCCTTTTTCCTTCCTTATACTTGATGTGTATTTAGACTGTATTTTTGAAGGGAAAACTTCAAGTTGTTGAATGTCATTACCAAAAATGATGGAAGGGATCAAAACATTGATTATTCTAGAGATAGCTTGAGATGTCATTTCAAGTGTGAAGTGTCACCTGAAAAAGTGAGAAAGATCTGTGGTGAGACTGACTGACCTCTCTCTTGGAGTGGTTTGGGACTTCTCAGAGCCAGGGCAACTTGAGTATGGCTTTTGATGGACTCTTCACTGCCTCTTGTTGAAGCAGAGGCTGTCAGTAGTGCTCTGTTGTGGTCAAGTCAACTTGTTATTTTCTTTATTATCTGGTCATGATGCAAGTGCTGTGCTTAAATAAGCTGTGGCACTCCTGATGTGATGGTGTCAGTAGGTTGTGGCATGTGAGCCACCAGAGGTGGTTTGATTACCTGAAGAAGTTACTGTTTTATTTAAGCTGCTTGTACTTAGCATATTTTATGGAGTTGACTGCTGGGTTTTTGCCCCCTTTGACTTTTTGTTTTTCCACTGACTTTTAGTTGGTTCCTTGGTCAGTACTTTACCCTTGTCAAGAGCTGATTACAGCTTTTAACTTAATAAACTGATGTATTGAGTGTAGCACTTGAAATACAAAGTCACTTGTTTCTGGCTGTTGCTGTTTCCTGTTGCTAAAGCTGTGTTTCTTTGTACTGTGGTTCAGTAAATATCTATAAGAGGTGAGAAACAAAGAAAGAAAATATATGTGTGGGGTTTTTTTCAGTTTGATCTTTTATTGTGTGAGAATGCCTAGAAGCATTGAAAAAGTGGGGAATTCTGTCAATAACTATAGTCAGTACTAGTATGAAAAGTTTAACATGTTTGACTACTGAGAAGTCAACAAGCAAGCTGATTGTTTGCTGATGGAAAAGAATAGTTTGCATTTGTAGCAAACACATTGAAAAAGCGACGCAGCCAGGCTGTCGCAGCTCATTCAATCTCTGCTGTTTCTGGGACAGCATTATAAAAATGATAAAATGTTGTCAGTGTCATCTTATGTAGCAGACATATGACACATTTCTCAGTTTGCCTTATTTAAACTGTTAATGTCTACTGGTATTGCTTGTGGTTAGTATTGGGGATAGTGCATGGTACTGGGAAGAGTTCAAATACCTTTTGTTGGAAAGAGTGCTGAAGAAGCTTGTGAGTTCAGGAGTTTTGCTAGTGAATTCTCCTTAAATCATTACACAGTTAACAAAAGCCTTGGTACCTTGCTTTAGATTTTTCATGTAATTTGTTTGCTAACCCTCCTTCCACTAATACACCTATCAGCTGATGAAAATTTTAGCAAGTGCCCCTGTGTTCTCCTTGCTTTTCCTTCCTCTCTGTCCTCCATGCAGCGAGAATTGGTCTTTGTTTCTCAGTAGCAAGCATTCTCACCTGCAGTGTCCTGTTGTGGGAGAGGTTTCTTGCCACTCGCCTATAGCCTGATTTATGGCCGTCTTCTTGAGCAGCTCTCTGCAGCCCTCTTTTTCAAACTAGGGGTTGAAACCTATGGTGAAAATGTCAGTGTAGTACTTCCCCTGCCCCCCAAGGTGTGATGAAGCCTTGCTTTAAAATACAATGGCCTATTCAGCTGCAGGAATGACTACCAAAATGTTGACAAACATCTGTCCATGTATAGCCAACTTAACCAAACAAATGCTGTATGAAAGGCACACGCATTGCCAAGTTCCCAAACATTGTTTTCCAACTTCATGTATACAGTAGTGTCTCTAACAAAACCTGTATGATGGCTTCTGTTTTGTTTTCTTTTCTTTGAAAGGAATGATACATTTCTAAACTGTGTCCTGCATTTCCTGACAGTCACTGTTGGATGTTTGGAACATCTAAACAGTGAGGCATAGTTTGAGACCTCCTGTTTTTATCTGAGGCATCCAAAGCAACCACTGAATGATACCCCTGCAGCATTTAGAATACAGTGGCTGTTTATATCTGTTGTCTTATCCACCATTGGGCTAAATCTAAGGCAATTTTCCGACAGTTCTTTTGGGTAGTCTTCATAAATTTCCAGACTTTTGGTAGGAATGTATTTCTTGGCTAAAACAAGCAAGATATGACCTTGGTGTTTTCTGAATAGGCTTTTCATAGCAGAATTGCAGAGAATGTAAATTGGCATAGTAATTGTGCAAAAATGTGTGTTTTTTAAGACAATCTATTAAGAGATCACATTCTTTATGTTTTTCCCCCTGATTGTCTCTTCTGTAGATGCAATTGATTGAATCTTCTGTTTCTATGCATGCCCTTGGAATGCTGCAGACTGTTTGCACAGAACATCATGTCAATGCTTTAAAGCTGATGCTTTATTCTCTTACAGTTGCTTCTCAAATTAGGTTGTGGTGCCTGTTTTCACCTCAACAATACTCACCCGCTTTGCACACGAACAAAAATTACTGATTGAGTTACATTAGTATATTAACTTCCTTCAACATCTGAACAGTATTAAGAGAATGAAGAATTAGAGATACTGATGTGATTTGACTTGATCATGGAATATGACTTTTCTTTAAGAAATAGAGATCCCACCGGATTAGAATTTCGAACTGATGACAAAGTTGTAGTCTTGTAGGTTGTGGCGCAATTTTAGTCTTACTCATCAATAGCAGTAAAAACATAAGACAACTGAACTAGAAATAATGTTGGTTCTGTTCTTCTCAGGAAGAATCCAGCTTCTTTTCTAGGAAGAAATCAATTCTACATTCTGGTAAAAAATACTACATAGATACATTTTGCTCTCTTTGTCCAGAAGTTTAAATACTTGTAAAATTGAAATGGACTGCAGGTCTTAATTATACTCAACATGACCTTTTTACCGACTTTTCTAATGATTAAATAGAGATGTTATCTGAGAAAGCCACTGTCATCTTACTGTTTACATAAACACAGAGGAAAGGGTTTTATTTGGTGAAAGACATGAAAAATGTCAACTGTATTTTCTTTTTAGCAATATATAAAAGGGGTGACCTAATTTTTTTGTTCTTTAACTTAAAATGTCATGATTTTTTAAATCAATATATAAGCCTTCTAAAATAAATTATGAAATGTAGTTTTGCCCTTACTGTCTAGGCAGACTGTTTAATCTGCTTCTGAGAACTTCCTGAGGATTCAGTTAATTGCTTTGATATATATTTGGAAAATTCAATCTAGAATCTACTTGATACGTCTTTCAGCTCTGAAATATCACTTAAGTTTCTCTCCACTGGCCCTAAATATTTCTGATCTTCTATCATGCAAAATGTTTCAGCCTTTAAATCACTGTGTGACTGGAGAATATCTGAATTTTAGCTTAGACTTACTGTGTGAGTGCTGGTGAAGATGTGTATCTTGTATTGAGGAAAATTGTGGAGGTTCACCTGCAGTGGAAGAAACATGAATGGTGAGCTTACTTTCAGTTTTCTAAACATGTTGGACTTTATTCACAGAATACAGCTTACTGTACCAGTACAGCTGTGTGAGAGTAAGTCTGTATTCTGAGAGATGGACAAACATCAGTCGTGGCCAGAAGGTGTTACAGCCCTGGGTTTCAGTCACTGCTATTGGCTTTTTGTTCATGCAGCTCACTGGAAACAGGCTGTAGCTGGGAGTGCTGGCCTGATGTTTCTGGAAGGCCAATGGTGAAACTTAGGAACTCAAGTCTGTTTAAACTTAAAGCCCAGTCATGTGAATGCCAAGCCTGTTAAAGTGCATCCTGGTTTTTGGTTTGGGCTAAGCTGTCCTATAGCATGTATCTAGTAGAATAGTCATGAATGTTTTCCATATGCTAAAGTGTCATTTATCCTGATATGGTTCTCTGGGGTTGTGAGGTCGAGGTGTGGAATTTTTTTTTGTTTGTTTTGTTCTGCTCTGTTTTGGTTTTCTTTCATTTACCACAGTTCTTAAATATTTTCCAAGAATGGAAAGCAGTGAAGTTCCATGGTTTTCTAAGCTTGACCCGTGTTGTAAGTGCTGGAATAAAAATACAAGATGTTGCAGAAGCTTTGTTGGTATTAGTAAATGCAGCTCTGTGCTATATGAAGCTATTTGTGCTGTATGGCTCTCTACCACACACAGCTGTAGATCAGCAGCAATCATAGCATCCTAAATGGGACCACTTATTCAATTCCATGGAGTTTTAAAATGGGATTGACTGCACTATCATCAAGTATTGCTAGAAGGTGCTAAGGAAGCTGAGTTGCTATGGCTGTGACTTTAAAACTTAAATAAGGTGCCTTATTTCTTGGATTCTAAGGTCCTGAGCACGTCTGAATTCCATCCTGTAAAAACTGTTTTGCCCGTGGGATTGTCCTTCAGCCGTCCTCCAGTTTTAATTTGTGAAAAAGGAACTTTGAGTAAAGTAAGCTGTGCTCTCACTCATTAACTAATTAGGCAAGATTTCATATTGGCTCTAAAAGACCATTTCATTAAAGCTCAGGGCAAAAGGAGAGCAGTTGGCAGAAGAAGGGAGATTCAATGCATCTATATGTAGGTATCTGAGGTTCCAGTTACTGATGATGGAGCCCTGGGAGTTATTATGCTGGCCCTACCTAAGGTATGCCCATCTGTTCAGTCAGGTGACTAGCTTCTTGCTCCATTAACTGTGCTGAATAGCTCTGCTTTCATAGTGATTGGGGAGTAGACATCTACATGTAAGTGTTAGGGTTTTTTTTAAACTTCATTTGGGAGCCTTCAGCTGATAAAAAAAAATCATTAAAAGTAAGACAATATTCTGAAAAGGCTGAAATTTTCAAAATATTTATTTACACAGCCAACCCCATCACTCCTAGTCCTACAGAATAATATAAGGAGAGGACAGAAGCCCAGAAACCCTTCAGTCCTACACATTCATTTTCCTGTTACATGATTTTAAACCGGGAATAGTTTATGTGAGGATTAGGAGGATTTTATGGTAACCTGCAGTTGGTCTGGTTGTGCACTTGTCTGCCTGTAGGTCTGTGTCCTGCTTTTGCTGGGCACTGTGTTGCAATGTTGTAGGCCAGAGTTCATCCAATAGTTAACAGCTCTGTAAATTATTTTAGTACAAAAAAACCCCAAATCCCACGCTAGTTTTTGTAGTGAGATTTTCCTTCTAGTGTTGCTTTTAGTATCCTGGCATACTTCCCAAGGAATGCTGTCTTAATGATTCATACAAGTATTAATGTTACCAGAAAGAAATAATTTACCTTGAATGGCTTTAAGGAGATAGAGCACTGAGAAGCTTAACATTATCAAGCCTGAAAATAAATCTCAACTATTAGAGGAGATAAGTAGTTTTTTGCTCTTTGGACTTATTTGTAAGTCTGTCCTGAGAAAAGTTAGTAAAAAAAAACTTCTGGTGCTTTCATGGAGTCTGAGATCTTTAGTAAAATTTGGCATTATAACTCAAGCTGAGGCAAGATGCTTTCCTACAAAACTTCTGCATAGCAGTTTCTGTTCTGTTGTGAGTGAAACCCATGTGTTTTGGAGTCTTTGTACTGAGGAAGGCCTGTCCCACTGCAAACAGCATGGTACTCTGCTGGTGTTTGATGCTTGGCATGGCCTATGGGCACCTGAAGGAAGAATGTTTCCCTTGGGATCAGAAAATTGGGATTTGAAGTTCAGTGTCTCACTCATTCTCATTTGAATGCCTGGACTATTGGGTCAGGGGCTGTTCTGAGCTGTAAATTGTGTGCTGTCTCCTAGTTGATTGTTTGTGCATGTGTATTGGGGTTTGGTTTGAATGCCTTTTTAAAAAATTGTTCTTTCTGTGTATAGCTTCAGAAATTCTGTGGTGATCTCAAGAACCTTTTCCTGATAAAAACTAGTGCATGTAGTTGTCATGGATTATTTTTTGTTTTCTGTGAAACTGGCAGGCATCTGCAAAAGTCCTCGAATTCAATAAATTGTCATTTCTTGGTGAGAAGATATAAAAACAAACCCAAGTAATCATCATTTAACTTCTTTTAGGCTCTTTTCTTTCTGTGTAAAGTGAAAGACAAACCCAACCAGAAACATCAGCTAGGAAATCATGAGTTATGGTGCAGCACTGAAGGGGCTGTAAGTGATGTTTTTGCTTTTATTAAATGAAGAGTGGGAAATACCTTTTGCTTCTCAGTGGCTGTGCTTTATGCAAAGTAATCCCTAAGTACATGTTAAAAGGAAACCAAAATTCAAGATGCTCTCATAATTGCTTCTTCTGTAAAGGAGTCTGTTAGTTAAGGTATCCATCCAGGTGCAGGCTGACTGGCAAGGATGCCTCAGCTCCTCCCCCAGGCGCTGGTGACACCTCTTGGTTGTAGCTGCGCCATCTCCTCTTTATCCAAGACAGGTGTGGTCCTGATGTAGGAATATGTTGGACCTGATGTAAATTCCTGCAAACTGACAGAAATGTTCACTAAATTTAAGCATCTCAGACTATCACGTTTCTTCCCTTCTTCTTACATGTTTGTCTTTAGGATAGTAAAATACACTTTTGAACATATTTACAGAGTTCATCTCAAGATGATAGTGAGAGATATTTTTTTATTTGGCTGTATTTAATTTTAAATATTTTTAAGAGATAAACTTAGTGATCCACGAATCTAGTTTCCCAAACAAGATTGTCACTGGGGCTGATAGTTACGTATCCAGGAAACGTGCACACTTCTACCTGTTACTGACTGCTGCCAGAAGGATCCTGATGATTCTGATTTTCCTACTGTAAAGGCAACTGAATTAGTGCTGCTGACATCAGAGTTGACATTGGATATTATCAGTCTGTGAGGTGCAGTCCTGGGTGCAGTTTGAGGCTCTGATGTATGAGTGCTAGTTGTCTGTGTCTGTAGGAGCTGGTGTTTCTGCCCACCTCTGTACAGGAAAGATGACATTTCCCATGGCAAGGGCACCTTGTTCCCGAAGGGTGACAGCTCACTCTGTTAGAGCCTGTGTGTCAAACCTCCAGCAAAAGCTGCATTTGAGTAAGAGTGCATGTGAGAGCTGACTCCAACAGTGCCAGGTCCCCCAAAACTGAGGCCAGCCACAGTCATGACAGTGCTGGTAGAGAGCCTGAGACTGGTGGGTGATGCTTGCTTTATTCCTGCTTGTATGAGAGGAAGGCAGTTTCTAAAAAGAAGAGGAGGAGGTTTTGTCCGTGTTTCCTCCATCTCCCAGTGACAGTATGCCTGCCTCCCTCCACCCTGCAGGCTCACAACTGCAGCACATTCCCTTTGCTCTGCTCTGCCTCTGGCTGCTTGTCCTTGTGGACCTTGCCTTCAAATCTGCCTCCCTGCCTGCCTGGCAAATCTTGGCTGGCTTTGCCCAATAATTGAGATGAACGATTGCTGTCCCCCTGGGCTAATTGCACATGTAAATCTTTTCTTTTCTTTTTCTCTAGGGCTCCTATTTCCATAAAATAAACCCCAAGCACAATAAAACCACAAAAAAAAAAAGACCCAAGCAAAAAACCAGATTTTGCTCTTTGAATGAAAAGAGATAAAGGGCAAAAGGAAGGAGAGGCCAGAGCAATTTTCTGCACTCATTCTTTCTAGGTGCACTTACTGGAACTATGAGGAACACATGCTTTTCTCTATTAACAGCTTTTCTCTATGAACAGCAGACCTTCCCATCACTGGGAAACTAAACACAACACTGAGAATTGCTTGGTAGAGTTTCATCCCGAAAGGATGCTGTTGCACTGTCATTGCACTGTATGAAATTGACTTCTCTGTATAAAGCTTACTAGGAGAACACCCAATCCTGTATTTTGTGACCCTCTATGGTTCATGCCATTTACTGTGTGCCAGGCAACTCCCTCTGGTTCTTGCAGGCAGAGTGACTCTCACTGGCATCCCATGCTAATTGTATCAGATAAACATTACTGGGAACCTAGTAGCTGAACAAATTTTCTTTACCTATACTTATATATTAGTTAACTTGGTTTAATCTGGAGTGAAACTGTGCTGATCAGCTCTGCAAATAAACAAATGGTTGTTGAGGTTGTATGCCTGTTTCCTGCTTAGGAAAGAGTACTCTGTTTTATTTGGTCTAGTTGTGACAAAACTAGTTTTCCATATGATATGTGGTGGACTTGACAAACAATTGTATTTAGTAATTAATTTCTGAAATACTAAATAAATAATAGAAGTTATGAAAGCTCTGTTTAGAACTTTGGTTACATTTGAATAGCTGAACATGGTAGTTTTCCTGGGTTAAAACCATGTAAATGTTGTTGAATTCTTAGTGACTCGTGAAACAAAATACTATGGATGCTAAATTAATAAATGCATGCTATTTGTGGTTGTCAACATACGCATTCGTTATGTTCACTTTGTTCTAATATTTAAATCTGTTAGCATCCAGATGCAAAGTTAAGAGCAGAAAAGTGCCAAAAGTCTTCATGTGTCCTCCATAACTCATATGTGAACCTGTGCCAGGTGAAGTGTAATAATCCTATTTAGAGGAGTGCTCTCATCTTGGATACTGGAGAGCCTTGGTTTAATGTTGGAGTACACTACAGTTTGTAGTGGCGTAATAAACTTAAGGATAACATATAAATGTAAAAATAGATATTTGAAATGAATTAAAGGGACAGGGGGCCTTAAAAAAGTTAAAGACAGGCACCGCACTTACATGAGGTCCCTTTTGCAGTGCTTGGAATTACAGGGAGTCTTTAATGTGAGACCAGGTTTTTAGCTCTTGCTCTGGGAATGTCTCAGTGTCGCTACTGTTACGGGCTGAAGTGTGGATGGGAATTGGGCTCAGAGTTGGCATGATAACCATATGAATGAGGAGCCAGTGTGTAGTCCAGCACTCAACACCAGATGTAATAAATGGTGAAAAATTAGGTGGATGGTACTTCTGGTAAGTGCCAGCTTGAACACTCCATGAATGTTTAGAGATAAATAAAGAGGAACACAACACTGTTTTCATTTGTGGACTAAGGGGTAGAATGAGGGCATTGATCTGCTTAATTTCCTCTCTGGTAAGCTTGTAGTATATATGCTGGAAAGAAAATAGATGATTTCTGATTCTTAAGGCTGTAGAGATACAATTTTCTTGATGTGGTATTTATCTGAATGACATTTACCAATTAATTATATGAAAGGTAAAAAGTGATTCTTAGTTGTCTGGCCCATATTAAAATCAGTAGTTTCAATATGGAGATAATCGGTTCATGAATAACTGTACTTTAGAGTGGGTTGTTATATCTCCTTTTTAAAGACCAAAGATGCTACCTTCTATTTGGAATAAGAATGTGATTTTATGAAAAGTTGTATGGAAAATGTTTTGTTGGGTGGGGGGGGGGGTGAGGAATTGCAGAACATTCCTTTTTGTTTTGCTAAATAAAATTTTGTTGCTAGTATGTAATACTGTTGGGGAAAAAAACTCACTGAATAATGGAATGTGCCTTTTGCAGACATTTTCTAACATTTTATTTGCAAAAACTCTTATTAGAGCATGAAAGAGTTAGTATGAATCTTCAAAGTCGCATTTACAACTTCTTAAATGAGCAAATTTACAGTTCTGTATAAAAATAAGTTAGAAAAGAAATGTATTTAATATTTTTGTTTGTTTGTTTTTTCTTTTTTATAATAGGGCTTTATTTGTCCTCTCTGTATGAAGTCTCATGGATCAGCGGAGGAGCTGTTCAAGCACTATGAAGCAGTTCATAATTCTGGCATTGATTCAACTCATGGAGGGGAAGGTCATCTGTCACCAGAAAGGTGAAACAGTACTCATTTGTGCATGTGCCTTTGTGCTGGTGTTGAGCTGCTTCAAGTTACACTGAAGGTTTTATTAATTTGAACTTATGCAGTCAAGTATTTAAATGTTCATGTCCCATTTCCAACTAGAATTGAAAGGCAGCTTGTAACTTATGTTGTCTGATACTGATCTGACAGTAAGTGAAAATCATATACATGTGTTTATGATATTAAGCCACCTGTTTCTGATTCAGCAGACAATTCAGCATTACAGACCAGAAGGATTTTTACAAGTGTGGCAGAAAAAATATGGCTTTCTCCTAATTTCTAGCATAGAGCTGAAATATCATCATTGGAGAGGGGAGAGGACAACCCTGAAGAAAGAGAAGAAACCCAATTTTGTCCTTAGTTAATTAGGGTACTTACTAGGTAATTAAAATATCAGTATTTGCCTAAATAGCTTTCCTTATTACCTAGTTATTTGCAAATCTGAGAAGTTTCTATGTGTGCCAGTAATTCTCCTTCTGTATTTCAGAAAATCTGTGCTGATCTTCAGAAATCTTAACTAGTTTATTTAATTTTTTTTTGGTCAAAACTGTATTAATAAATACATCCCTAGGAAGAATATCAGGTTGTTTCATTTTTGAGAGCAGTGGTATGAAGCAGGAATTGATAATGCGAAACTTTCTTTAGAAATATTTAACTGAGTAGTCTGAGTTGCTTTGGGAAGGTTTTTCTTGGGGGTAAAATTCATATAGGTTTCCTCTTGCTTCCTGCTAATTCTTTTTCTTTGTGCTGCTGTAAATAGCAGTCCATGCTGCTGCTTTGTCACATTCCCCCAAACTCCCCTGGTTTGTACGCAGACATTCAGAACGAGCAGCACGGAGGTACACAGCACACGACCCTGTGGCTTCTGCTGATCCTGGAAAGTAAACACTTCAAATGTTTTGTCACAAACAGAAATATGGCCCAAAATGACAAATTACATTGAAAGAAATACATATATTTATATAATGAACTTAAGAGAGGGTGACTCTTTGGTGATAAAAGAGTGTGGAAGATAACATGTTTCAGTTGTTACCCAAATGCAGATCTGTATTTGATCTGAGCAAAGCTGGTAAGTCAGTACTGAACAAAGCTGGCAAGCCAGTAGGAACCAGCATTAGCAGAGGTCTGGGATGACTCCTTCCTTGTGGGTAGCTGCCTTCTCTCTCAGCTGCTGCATCAAAAGAAATCAAAATTGAGGCTTTATACAGGATAAAGTGATAGGGTACTAATGAAGTCATATTGGGCTTCTGATGTGCACATTTATTCAAGAATGAATATTCTTTTTATTTAAAGTTTAAGTCTTTTTGGAGTAATTCAACTTAGACCTGAAGTGATACTTTTGTAGAATAATGGCATTCACATGGGGGAATTATTGGTCATAACTATATTGTTTATATAGTTTATGAAATACTTATTTTTATGCCTTCAAATTTCCAAAGCCAGCTAGATGTTGGCTGGTGGAATTTAGTTATTTTTCCCTGGCTCATGACAGTTTAAAGACAAGTAGTTTTGTTTTCTCTCACATAATTGAAAAAGTGGACCAGGTCAGGGAGTTTAGATGGAATAAAGGGAGTCTGGTGAGAGCCATTGTAACACATGAGCTATATTTTCCTATTAGTGTGGCATTCTTTAATGCTGCTCATTTGTGTGTTTGCTTGAGAAAACTCTCATTCAACATAAATATGTTTTTCTGAGCCTTGGAATTCCATATTAAAGAAATATTGTAGCCTGCAGCAGGGAGCCACTCCACTTGCTCTCCATGTGTGAAACTTATGTACAATTCTTAGGACCAAGACTGGGAGGTGAAATTCCATATGTAGTCAATAGGAAAAGTTAAGTATTGGGAAGTACACAGTTTCTTCTTCCTCCCACTGCCCAGTAAACGATGATGAATAAGTTTCAAGAGTAAATTATGTAATTCCCCCCCAGTGTGATTCAGCAAGGCCATCAGTACTTGGTACTAGGGTGGAGGCACCAGCTTTACGAGTGGGAAACTGAGTGGACCATAGTGAAAAGGCACTAAGGATCTAAGGATTTTCCAGTTGGTAGGCTCAGATGTGCTGAGAGGAGGAAGAGATTGTCACAGGGCTAGCAGAAAAGGAGATTTGGTATGGATGATGATGGCAAGAACAGCAAAGTTACAGTGCTTGTAGCAATCCCTTACACTAATTCCCCTCAACCCTCCCCCCCCCCCCCCCCGCCCCCCATGCATCTTCCACTGGTTAAATTCAGGTTTCATTTTAGAATGGTTGAGCAAAATTTTGTTGGGGATATCAAGGCAACTACTGTAGAAGGCTCCTTACATTGCAAACTCATTCCTTTCTCCTCCCCTCCACCTTGTCTCTACTACAAACTAGCTTTATACGACTCAAACCCTTCAATGTATTCAATGTGAAGACCAGAGCACATGGAATGCTTTGGTATTGGAGGTCTGGTATATGTTCAGTCCAACTTCAATACAGCTGACTGTTCCACCTGCTTTTTTATTTATAATCTTAGATCTGAGTCTTAGCTCATTTACTTACTTGTACTGATGAGAAAGTGACTCCCTCTTCTCCACCCACAACCAATGTACAGGTTTTGGAATGCAGCTACACCTGACTCAGTAAAGTTGTGTTTGCAAACCTCCAGTAAATGTATCACACAGGCAGAATAATGTGTACATAACAAAATTTTCCTCTGAAAAAAGTAAATCTCCCAATATCCCAAGTTTGTTTTGCCATTAAAATTGATCCACCTTGGAGTTCTTCCTCCATGGTTCAAATCCATGTTTCACTTGCTACTTGATGACCCTGACCTGATGTTAATGTGCTAATGTAGATTGAATTTATTCTTCACCAATTTAGCTGAGGAATAACTTGCTTTGGTGGTTTATTTTCTCCTAAGTATGAGATAATTTAAAAGAACATCTGTGGAGGAGGGGATAATGCACACCAGCAACAATAAAATTGTACGGCATAAAACTGAGAGGATTTGTTGGCACTGGTACCCTGACATATATATTCGGTGTAACCCTTAGTGTTGCCACTGTACAAGCAATAAGAAAGAGTATTTTTGCATTATTTTAATGACACTTTTGTCACTTCATTTGGAGTGGCTGTATCTCAGTAATGCAACATTATTCTTGTGTGTATAGTTGTGCAACTGTCTAAGGAGGCCTGTGTTTTGAAGGGTTCTGTGTGAATCACTTACTAACAGTTATAGCCTTGGATCGTGTGTTCTTGCGTGGCTGGAGACCTGAGCATGAAATTTGAGAATTTAAAATTCTAAGACTTTAAATATTCAGACCATTTAGTGAACATGTCTGTGGGGCGTACCAAGTTGCTGTGTGGATGAAAAATTATGTAACTGCATATTTCAGGAGTAAGATGGCATGCTGTTGCTTAGCAGTGTTCCTTTACATGATATGGGAAGTGAAGGAGAAGAAACCTGTCCTTTTTGAACAAAGGCATGCAAACCAGTTAAATGTTCCAATGCATAGCTTTGTCACTCTGAACTCATGTGGTTGAGCTGGTGCACTGATTTAGATTTACATTCTATTTTCATGAGACTTTTTTTCGTATCAATTTCTTTACTTATCCATTTAATATGTTTAGCATTTTTCGGAGATGTGCAAAGTGATATTAATCTTGTTTGTTCCAAGTTTAAAAAAATCCTAAAAATAAATATTTATAATTATGTAAGTTATATTTATGTAGTACAGGCTATCAGTCTAATTACCTAACACACATTACAACTTGTATGTAATTGACAAAATATAACCACTTGTGTATTCATTTTCTCCACTCTGTGGATATATTTATTCAGAGATGAAGTATCACTGCTCCGACAAGAAGTCCAAGACTTGCAAGCTTCACTGAAGGTTGGAAATGTATTTTACTTGCACTTGGTTCTTTGTTTCAAATTGAAGTGTTCCACTGTCTTAAGCAACCAAATTTATAGTCTCTCTCCCTATCTTCTTTTTTTTTTTTTTTTTTTGTTATCATTTTCCCCCTCAGGAGGAGAGATGGTATTCAGAAGAGCTGAAGAAAGAACTAGAGAAATTGCAGGGGCAGCGGCAGCAAGTAATTGCTTTAAAATACTTGAAGCAGGTTTATCGTCAGCATTGACATTGAAGATTAAAACCTTTTTTGTAAGGCACGTGGCCTGATTTAGTTAGTTCTGTAATTTAAATATTGACATGTTCTTGCAAGCAAAGCTAGTTATCTCTACACAATGTAACTGTATATATATAAATATAAAGAACAAAGAACAGATAACGATTCTTCCATACTACTCACTACAAGTTCAGTTCAGACTTTTCGTTCTGTTGAGCTTATTCAGAACTCAGTTTATTAAAGAAAGTAAATTGAATGTGGTGTTTCATCTTTTTTGAGGAAAGGCTATGGAGTCTTTCTTGTAAGAACTTTTGGAAAACAGCACTGGCATTTCATAGGTATCCAGCTGAGCTCAAAAAATAATGCAAGGCAAATTGTGGTGTGTTGTGCCCTAAAGGAAACTCGTGCTTTTTTTGTTACAATGAGCTGCTTAGATGCAAGATAGTTGCAAACCTCAGAAATTGCTTTCTGTCAAAGCTCCCTCTCCAGGATGTACTTCTTGATGTCTGTAACCTCTGTTTTTAGGACAGATTTCTATATTGAGGAAAGGGAGGGGGAGGCTATTCTTAATGGAGCCTTATGAGAAGAAACCTTAATAGTGTAGTGATATATAAAATGAAAAGTCATCTTGGCCTTTTCCAGTCTTCCAAATTCAACTATTTAAATTCAGGTATTTTTATACCGCTGTGCAGTATTTGAGCACAGGAGTCTTTGTTTCCCTGTCTTTTCCAAAAAATGGATGAACTTTGGAAGTAGTAGTTTTTATTCCTACTGTCTAATGGTGCATTTATTCTGTTTTCTTAAGGAATCTAAATCTGATGGATTGACGACACCTACGTCTACAGGTGGCTAACATTTTATTATATAAATTGTGCACTGCTTTGGAATTTAGTTTGGTTTAGCTTTTAGGTAAAGTAGCACTTTTGGTAAATCAAAAAGCTAGAAAGCTGTAATGTTACAATTACTGGCAAAAAAAGTTAAATGTAAGATCTATTAGGTGCTATTTATGTAAGCAATAGTCTGGGGAAATGTTCCAGGGCCTCAGGGTTTGAAATTTTTAGAAGCAAAACAGGAGTTCTGAATCTGAAAGCAGATCTCATGAGGCATCTTGAACACTTCTTTAATCATTTAATATATTCAGGCAGTCAGATATATACTATAGCACTGTACTATATAAACTATAGCATTTTTCATTGATGGGGTTTTATGTATGTTTCTTCGCTTGCTCATCGCTAGCAAAGAAAACAGTGAAATTATTTTTGTTTTGAAGACCCATAATTTTTGGTCTGTTTTTCTCCATGAGGCTCTCATAGAATAAATTGTCCCTATTTGTACATAATACAAATAGGGACATTGATTAAAGCTTTTAATTACAGTTCAGGGCGTGGAGTTCAACATCATGTTGCAGTGATCTGCAGGGCTATTTGTGACCAATGAAAACCAATATATACTTAATCCTGCAGAGTACTCAGCTAGTGACAGTGACATCATGCTTGCAGATATTTCACTTCAGTAAAGTTGTTCACTTTGCTAAGATGATTGGATGTTAAGGGATTTTGGATTACATATTCACCTCTCATGGTTAGTTATGGGCATGAGGAACTGTGTTGTCCTAATTTTTCTAGAAAATAATACTGTTCTTTTTATGGAAATAGAATCATTAGAACGGCAACTAGAAGAGATCCAAGTAGAAAATTTTAACATTAAGCAAATGAAAGACTTATTTGAGCAAAAAGCAGCACAGCTGGCCACTGAAATTGTGGGTAAGTGTATTAGCATGAGATCTAATTCTCTTCTTCTGCAATTTGTGAAAGGGATCATTTATTCAACTTCTTTCTTATTAGACCTTAAATCAAAGTATGATGAAGAAATCAGCCTTCGGGAAGGTGCAGAACAGAAAGTGACAAACCTGAGACAAGAACTGCAGAAAGAGAGAAGTACAGTTGAAGACTTAAAGACAGAGCTGGTATGCACATCACATTAATGTTTTTGTTGTTTTCAAGTCAAGGGAAGAGTTTATTTAAATGCTTGCAAACATAGTTTTAATGCAGTCAAGCTCTTGTTGAACTTGAAGGTGTCTGCTTGTGGGCTGAAAAAATTCAGAGTACCATTGTTTTTGACCTGCATTTTCAGTGTTTTTCCAGTGAGAAATTATATGTTGTTTCTGACATATATTAAAATTCACCCTGCATTATGTTATAGCCTTCTCATTTGATGCTCTACCATTCAGCATTTCTGCAATATATTACACATATAGATATGCGGCACAGACCTGAACTTGGAGCATGCCATTGCTGACGTCCACAGCTATCTTTAGGTCACTTTTTCCATGAGGTGTTATGCTCTGACTGTCCTTGGGCAGCTGGATTTTTAAGAAGTGCTCAGAGAGGTGTTTTGTGACAGGGTGGCTGAAAATCTGGCAGCTGTCATCATCATGCCTATGTTAATCTTGTCCCTCTTCTGCTTGGCTGATAATACCAATGTGTGTGTATTCCAGGATTTGGGTTCCTGATGACTTTTATATTCAGCCATGGCTCCAGGGAGCAATCCCAGTGACTCAGCAAGTTGGGCCACTTCTAAAGCAGTAATGCAAGGAATTTCCTAGTTTCTTACACTCAGCTACTGCTTAGACTCTGGAGGAAAGTAGGACTTGTTTATCCCCCTTCTTCCCTGTAGCTGACTGCCCTCAAGGGCCTATTGGCCTTGCCCAAATGCTGGACCTATCCATTCCTCCCTGTTCAATTGCTTCTTGTTTTGCCCTTTGCTTATCATTTATTCTGTTCCTTTTCTCTCTAAAGATGCCAACACTCCTTTTCTTTGCTTTTTTTAGTGCTCCTAGTTGCCACCCCTCTCCTTTCTCTCCATACTGTTTCATGCTGAGGGATGTTATGGTGCTTGAGATGCAATTACCCACAGATTTTGCCTGTGGGTTTGGTATGAGCCATATCTGATAGTATCTTCAAGATACTGCCTTTTGTTTTATCTGCGGTGATTTTCTGAAATAATTCTTGAAGACAGGGGCAGTATCCTGTATCTAGCCATCTCCGTACATAAAAGTTACAAAAATTAAATCTTTGAGACAATTTTCCTTTTGTCAGACTTGGTTGAAATCAATCAGCAAGTTCAAAATTTAGCAGACAAAAACTAAACAGCCCTTAAGTCCTGTTTTCTTTGGGAATTATAAGCACTTCTCTGTGGTTTTGAGGTTTTTTGGGTGAGGTTTTTTATCTCTTTTTAAATAAAGCCTAGCTGTAATATTGTATATGTCACCTTGTCTATAAATGGATGATTTGATAGATTTTTAGAAATGACATGGATGCTGGAAGCATATATGCCATTGTGATGTTGCTCACTGCTCATAACTTTTCAGCTACAAAGGCCTGGTGTGGAAGATGTGGCTGTCCTGAAAAAGGAGCTGGTCCAAGTTCAAACACTGATGGATAAAATGACCCTGGAACGTGAAAGAGAATCTGAAAAGCTGAAAGATGAGTGCAAGCACTTGCAGGCAGAGCAGGCTAACTCTGAGGTATAATAATCATGCATAATGATAATAATAATACATAAAGATGTGTGTTCTAGCTTTGCTGTGATTATCATATGCAAATGGAAAATAATAATTAATCATAATGGAAAAGTATTTTTCTTAATTAAATCTTCTCACTTCTTCAAAAGTTTTGGTTATTCTGCTCTTCTATCAGTTGCGACTTCCACTTCCATACAAGCCGAAGAGAAGGGATGCAGCATCTAAGATTTGGATCTCTAGGGGGAACTTTACCCTCAAACTGTCTCAAACAGCTCCTGGCTAAAACATAATTTTGCTAAGTGTTACTCATAAGAAAATAAGAAGTGGAAGTTCTTCATGGGCACATTGGCTGCAGTGCTTGACATAAATGTTTGGCCATGTTTCATCTCAGCTTTGTTCTTTAAGAGCGCATCAAGGACTGAAAGTTTGAAGTAGTTTTTACACCATCCTTGGCTTGTTTTACAGCCTGGCTGAGGATACACATATTAATACTGGTTTTCAAAGTGAATATCTTTAAAATAAGGTAAATGCTCAGTATGGGTGAAAATAACAAAAATCATATTAACCCTATATGAGCATCTTCAAATACTGCAGGAGAGGGATGTGAAGAACAGTGTAGTCTACAATTGTCACCTAAATCCTTGGGTGTTTATACCTTTTTTCAGAGCTGTACCTGAAACTGGCATCTACATCTTTCACATGAATATTCTTACCGAGCGGTTCCTTTCATCTTTAGTTTTTCACTATGGTTGCTCCTGCATAGTGAATGTGTCATGAAAACAGCTGCATTGCTTTGGAGCTAAGCATTGCTGTGAATCTCTGCTTATTGGGATTTGTTTCAGTACCTTATAAATCTTCAATAAATGAAGCAGCTAGGCTTGATTGTTAACTTGAGCGCCCAAAGAAGTAAACAAAATTAGTAGCCAAACTGAGGGTAGATTTAATAAAGCCAGGACTAGTGTTTTTTTGTTTGGTTTTTTTTCCCCCTCCCACTAAGCAAAGGCATTAGAAACACTGGAATATTTATTAAAAAAAAATTGAGAAAGTGTGCATACTAAAGCTTTTGCAACTGCTTCTTTCTGTCTTTCATCCATCCATTTTATCCTTCTGCTTTCTGGTAGAGACACTTGAATTTTAGGTAATTTTTTTTCAAAAGCATTTAATTTTCATAGCAAATTTCTGTCATATCAAGACAATTTCAAGATGTTATTAAACAGATGCATTCCTGGTTTTTTAATGGTTCATTATTCATACAGACTCATCAGCAAGAAAATACCAAGACTGAATATTTACCCAGGATGTGTTTCCCTGTTAAGAAAGAAATGTGTGATGGTCTTACTGAGTTGTGAACAAGAAATGGTTCTCTATGCATTTAAATTATGATTCTAGTTGGAAAGGCTGCAGTGGGGTCCTTTGTAAGCTACCTGCACACTTTCTGCATTATATTCTCTCAGTATGAAATAACCATACTGTTTTCTGAAAACATCCTGGAATGTTTGACCAAAAAAGACCAATCCTAGGATGTGTTTTAGCTGTTATGAGACAGCATTGTGAAGCACAGGGTTATTACAGAAAGTCAGTTAACTGTATGCAGTAATTTACTGTGTTCTTATGTTCTCTTTGGTGTTCCTTTTTCTATAGGAAGGTTGTAAATTGGATGGTTATTGTCTATTATTTCTGTTCTGCTTTAGTTCACTTTTGAATTCAGTATTTATGCAATTGTGCTGAAATCTCTGCTGATGAGAACAATAGGAAAGAAAACTTCTTTATACAAGGTCACTACTATATAGTATATTTGAAATGAGTGCATTAATACACAACAGGTTTTAGGGTAGCTATGCCCTAAAGTGCTTTTCTTGTTTTCTTCTATTACTGTATTCAAATACTGTGCAGTCATTGGTATATTCTATTCTGTACTGGTCCTGTTTAATGGGGTACTATTGTTCCTCTGATTATGCTGACCTGCAGGTTTGATGTGTCCAAAAGTCACACACCAAGTTTGCATCAAATGCCAGATGCATCTCTTGCTTCTAGAGCCTTTTCCAGCTCATTTCCCTTGCTAGAGCGGCCAAGATTTTGGCCATGTAACTGCAGTGACTTGGAAAGGTTTCACCTTTGGCTAGAACTGTGATAATTATCAATGGACAATCTGTTATGATTTTCATCAGTTTTGGATTCAACCTGGCATTTGCTATTGGATTGAGTCAGATTTTTGTCTTCCAGAATAGGACGTAATGAATCTCAGCTGGGAAATTACACTCAGTGATACTGATGGTGCTCTGAGCTTAGTTTACGGGTGATTTTTTTTCCCAGGCTTTTTATTTATATAGAAAATGCATTTTTATTTTGCTACTAGACATCTTGCTTTTGTTGGATTATGCATGGAAAGCTTTGTTTTAAATGTGGATTCTTCTGTTTGTCTTTTCAGGCTACCATTAATCAATTAAGAGCTGAACTTGCCAAAGGACCTCAGGAGGTAGCTGTGTATGTTCAGGAGCTGCAAAAACTTCAAAGTTCAGTCAAAGAGCTAGAACAGAAGAATCAGGTGAGAATGCCATTATTTCCTATGTTTGTCAGCTCACATTAAAATGGAAACGCATCACACAGTGCCTTTGGAAACACTGAAGACTAACTTCTTGCAGAAGTTGAGAATTCCTTTACCATTTTGTTTAACAATTGGATTACTATAATGTGCAAGCAAACACCATATTTTAATGATCATCATACCCTACAACTGAAATTCTTTAGGTTGCTATGATTGCACATTTTTAATAAATGTAGTTTATGCTTACCTATCATTAAGCAGAATTGACATCTCACACATTAAAAGTAGTACCCCTAGAATTAATACATTTGCCTAAAAATCATAATTTGAAAGATATTCTGAGTTCTCTTTGTTGGTTTTCCAGTTTCTTAGCTTTTAGAGTATACTTTTTTTTCATATTTTGCAGGCCATTTACTGGCATCATGAATGGTAGAAAATGGAAATTAATTCCAGAAACTTTTCAACTTATGTTCTTTAAGAGCTTTTTGAGCTTGCTGCATTTTGTATTTGTATTTAGAAGTCATGTATTGTGGGGGTAAAAATGGAAATAAAGGGGGACAAAGGACAAAGATGTGTACTGCTTTATGTTGCATGTAACACTGGATATGAACTGGACATAACATACATGCATTTGGTAGGAACCTTGTAAGCCTTGGAAAAAGGAAAGGGCAGGGATCATTAAATAGAGAGTGTATTTAATGTAATCTGATATTAAAGCATTTGCAAAAAATATAAGAAGGTGCAATTAAAATTTGGTAAATTAAACTACCTTTAGCAGGATGAGTCTGTTTGGCTCTCTAAATCAGGTGTGGAACTGAAAAAGTAGGAGTTGTCATGCTGTAATTTTCTACAGACCAGCCACAATAAATCAAGCTTTTGGCAGAAGTGTTGCTGTACAATATAGAGCCCTTTCCTGAATCTGTTGGTATTCCATTAACAATGAGGAGTGAAACAGATTGATGCATAAGATAACCAATTAAGAGAGAGTCCTCCGCTCTGTCAGGTTAATGCCAAACACCACTCGAGGAATTGGAAGAGGAGAAGTGGCAGTGAGCTGCTTTTCCTCTTGCAGTTTTAGTGACTTAAAGCAGTTCACAGCCATCTCTTAATGCAGCTTTTTGTAAGGTGATGTCCATAATGATTATATGCTAGCTAAGGAATTTTGGCCCTGGAGGAGCTGGACCTAGAATTGGAAAAGGTAAGACTAGCTTCCAATAAGAGAAATTGCTTCCACTTTGAACAGTGTGTCATCCTTGAAAAATCTATCAGGGAGGAGCCATTAATTCATGATAGAACACATTGTATGTAGAATATATAGAATATAATACATTGGATATGAACATTGATTTATAATCCAGTTGCAATGTGGGAAGATATTTCTATGCATTGATGCGAAGTTTTTCAAGCTCATGTACCACCTCAAACAAGAAAGCTGTTTCTTATATTTTCAGGAGCTATACTGAGAAGAACAGAGGTGTATATCTAAGTATATAGGATCAGTTTTCTGAGATCAGCTGGAGCTCTCTGTCATTTTTAACGCGCGGTAATTATGGGGCTTGGTTTGCCTTGCAGAGGCCATTTAGGGCCTGTAGCCCAGAAGATATCTACCATGGAAAACTTCAACTTTTCCCCAAGCAATTGCAGTTGTAATTAAGTTGACTTGAACATAGTTTTCAGGATATGGAAATAGAGTTTGTGTGGTGTTCTCAGTAAGAGGAAGTGGATTTATGTGAGAATATGAGAGACAGTATTTCCAGCTGAAACTGTGTGCTATATGGGGTTCAGAACCAATGTGTGTAATACAAGATACAGGTTAATATTTTCTTTAATAATGTTTTTGAACAAGCTCTTCACTGTTCAGCATTAACACTTAGAAGAAATTTGAATAATATGTTGAACAGATGCAAGCAGAATTGTACTTGATTTGCTATGTAACTCTCTTCACAGAGTCTGACTGAGAAGCTGCTGAAGAAAGAACAGGACTACACCCAGCTGGAAGAAAAACACAATGAAGTATCTGTGAGTAAGAAGAATGTGCAGGCAAGTTTTCACCAGAAGGACCTGGACTGCCAACAGCTTCAGGCAAAGCTGTCTGCATCTGAGGCCTCGATACAGAGATTGCAGACAGAGCTCGGTGAGAAGGCAGAAGCAAGCCAGAAGCTTAAAGAAGAGTTGTCCGAAGTAGAGACTAAGTACCAGCATCTCAAGGCAGAATGTAAACAGCTCCAGCAGCAGAGGGAGGAAAAAGAGCAGCATGGCCTGCAGCTCCAAAGTGAGCTCAGTCAGGTAAGTTTCCTTAAGCCTCCTAGACCATCCTATTTGAATGGTTCCTAAAACCATCTCATAAGTTAAAAAAACTGCATATGCATATTTCTTATGAACATTAATTTATATTTCCTTATTTGAAGGAGAGTAAATAACCCGCACTTGTATTTTACTACTCTGTAGGAAGTTTGAGAAAAGCAAGTCTTGGTTTTACATTAGAACTGAACAGTGCTTCGTTTAAGTCTGAGTAGTGAATGTAGTACTGAATACCCAGTGTGAAAAGCCAGGCTGATGTGAAATCTTGATATTGCCTCCTTAGTGTTTCTATCCAAACAACTTCTCTTTATGTTGCTGATAGCTGGGAAAGCATCCAGAGCATACATCCCCTCACCAGCATGTATTATTCTGCTGAGTCAAGTGACTTAGAGAAAGTAGGACTTTCATATAACATTGAGCATTTTGAAACGTGGTTTGTTGAATTCAGTTTTTTTTTGGCGAGTAATGTGTTAGACTGGAGAAATATTTGTGTATCAGTAGTCATGTCCAGACTTGAGATGTAACAAATTATATCTTTGTTTGTTAGTATGACACACTTCATTTTAATCTTGCTAAAGCTTATTTATGTTAAAGTGAGTGTTTCTGAGTTTTCAACCCTTTGTAAAATTTGAAACATATCAAGTTGCAAGCTCCCTGTGTATAGTTTATCTTGGAAGAACTGTGACTTGGCTGAACCACATTTATGTGTGTATTACATCCCCAGAATGTCTTTCCTTCTCCCATCAGTCTTCTGTCAGGGTGAGAGGAGATAATTATGTTAGTTATCTGAATTTGGTGAAACTGCCTGGGCAACAGAATCATAGCCAAGAGGTGGAGCTGAAATCTGTCTTCTGCCTCAGAGGGCATTTTCAAGATGGATTTTTGGGGTGGGAAAATTAGGGAGGAGGATGGTGAGTAAAGCATTGCTGAATGAAGTCCTATGATAGGAAATAGAGGCATGACACATTCTCTGGTGATACCATTGGGAAAGAAGACAACCTAACAAGCCACTGAACTTCAGGATGTGTTTTAGAATTGTATAGTAAAAGAATAGTGCAGGAAAAAAACTCTTTGTACCTGGTAGAAAAGAAAAGAAAAGCTTAGCATAAACATATTTTTCTTTCTCTTCCTGCGAAGAAGAGTTCATTTACAGTTACATTATTGTAATGAAAAGACTAAATTCCTCATATTTATTCACTTGGTGCTTCACTGGAATTAGCTTTTTATGCATGTAGTCCATTAGCTTACATTTAGAATGTGAATTCTGTTTATGGAGGTATATGTATAGTTGTTTAGTCAAATCACATTTTTTAAGAATCCTTGTCATCTTCTCAAAATTCATTTGAATGAGTGCATGTCTGGTTAAGTTTGCACATTTTAGAATTTCGGTGATGTGGAAGAAGTGATCTTAATGGAAGAAACTTCAGTTATAATGTTGGCTCCAGCACAGCAGTAGGAGGAGGGTGTGGACGAGAGAGTGTAGACTCCTTCAGTTTTGAAGAAGTGTAAATTGTTAATAAATTTAGTTGAGAAAATTTGAATATACTTAATTGTATCTTTCAAAGTCTAGATATTTTCTCTTTTTTTTTTTTTTTTGCATGCTGTAGCATAGGTTAATCCTGGATTTTATGGTCCTGTTCACTTAACTGTCATCTTAAAGTTCTTCAAAAATACTTAACTATGTCTATAATAAAAGTAACTAGTGTGAAATATTGTTACTGATTTCCCTCTTTCCAAACATTTTCGTCCAGTATCAGCATGCCAATGAATAGTTAATAGCTATCTTGTTGCACCCTTTCTTCAATAGATTTTTTCCTACAGTTCTTGTTTGTATTTTTAGTGAGGAGGAAATATTTATAATTTGGTGATCCTGCAAGAAAAGACAAATGTTCTTAGTTACTGGAAGAGAGATTATGGTCTCTTTCCTCACCCTATCCTCCCTCTTCTCCTACCTCTTTTTTAACTGTACAGTCACCCTTAGCAGTCAGCATCTTGGCCACATGCCAAACAGCTTTTCACTCATGATTTTTGTGGTTGTGGGCAGATAATTTAGCTTGATTTTTTAAGAAGGTAGGTCATGGATACATTCATTTCCCTGTCTCCAAAGCCTTTAAACTTTTGCAATTTTTGATAACTTGAGCTAAATTTTGACACATGGCCCAAAGGACTTCAGTGTTAAGTCCTTCAGTGTTAAATTCTTTGAGGAAACAGGCAGCAGGAGAGAGGCTTCACTCCAACTTAACACCTGGGTGGAAAGTGTAATGGTATCACAATCATTGTTCCTTTTTCTGCTCCGCTGGGCAACCTGTTGGTCAAACAGTGATTGCTTGCAGTGAGCAGTAAAACTGGGCTGCCTTTTGCATAGATATTAGTAGGGCTAAGGGAAGCATGAGGAAGGTTTAGGGTTGTTGAAGAGAGGACCTGGAGTTAAAAGGTGAATGGTTCAAGGGCCTTGAACATAAATGCATAGGGGAAGGAAGCTTCATTCATAGCTTTTCCACAACCTATGGAAAGTTCTTGCTGTGCTGCAAGGTCTGATCCTTTCTCTGGTTTTGCACTGAGTTAACAGTTCAGTGTCCTTGAACGTGTTCGCGTAGAGGTATGCAGGAGGCAACCCAGCACCTATAGCGGCAGTTTCACATAGAGTAAGCTGATTTTATGAAAAGAACTTTTTAGAACAGTGAATTGTAAAAGGCCATCCTTGCACTTTGAAGATGGTGCAGTACTGCTTTTGATGACTGATAAAATCATGAAGCGGGTTTGTGTCCAGCTGGAAGTGCACATCCACCTACTTGCTCTTTGTTGCTGGAAAATGCTGGACTATAAGCCACCAAAGTTGCCGTGTACCCTACGCTGACTGTTCATGTATCTCTTATCTGCAGAGAATGAATGCCACTGATGTAGCTAGCTCAAGGTAAAAAATGACACTCTTAATATTCTAGCAGAACATCTAGCAGTGTATTGGGGGAGGGAGTGGAGCAGGTAAAGGCAGGGTGCTTCAACCACTGGATTTACAGGAGTCAGCTGGTGAACTGGATAAGCTGAGATGGCACAAAGATTCATTATTTTACATGATAGTCCTTATGCTTTTGAAGGGCCACCCTCTTTCTGTTAAATCCCTGTAATTTGTTTTGAAGGGCTCCTGTGAGGAGCCCTTCAATACATCCTCATTCAAAACAAATGAGGATGTCTCTGGGTCTTTCCAACCCACTTTTTTGAATATCTCTTCTTGCCTGTGCTATTGATGCTATTTTTTAACATGATTGTGTTTCTGAGGTGTATGAGGTAACATACATGATTTCAGGAGGTCGTGGACTTGTTTTGGTCTGGGTTATGAAAACTTTGCATAAACATTGCAGGAAATGAGTCTGTATCACTGTTGGCTAAGGAATGACTGAAAAAGTGGGTGACTCTTTTTTGCAGTTGCACAATAAACTCCTAGAAACAGAGCGCCAGTTAGGGGAAGCGCACGGGCGGCTCAAGGAACAGAGGCAGCTGTCCAGTGAGAAACTGATGGACAGAGAGCAGCAGGTGGCTGACCTACAGTTAAAACTTTCTCGTGCTGAAGAGCAGGTAGGGGTTTTTATGCAGATCCTATAGTTTGTTCTGCTGATATGTCTGTACACATACTTGTGGTGATACTGCAGTTTATAAAGTTTGTTTTCATGGGAATTTCTTTTGACTAATACTGTCAAGGGCTTTCAGTAAAATTATCAAAATCTGCTTAGATGCTGCTTGTCTTTACAGATGTATGTGTGTTTGTGGTGCTTAGAAATGAACAAAAGTGCATTTTGCACTTATGAGCTTTGTCTAAGGGTCTTGGGAAGAAATAATTTAGGTGCACATAGGCCCATATGGGTAGTTCTGTATGTAGATATTTTTTTAAGATAAAGCCCTACATGAAGAAAAAGTAAACATGGTACAGCAGGTCATTGATAGTTAATAATCAGTGTGGGTTGGATGGGGAGAAAACACTTGTTTTATTAATTTTTATTTGTTTTAATGAATATCTTGTGTGTGTTGCTGATTTTCTGCTGGCTGTAGGGGGATTGGCCAAATATCTGAGTGGTATGTTGTCAAAGCTTTAAACTTTTCTGTAGCTAATTTGCAAAGCCTTGACTAGTATAGAAGTGGAGAGACTGCTAAACTGAAGTTGCTACTAAAATAATGACTGAGAGTTGCTACTGAAATTGCCAAAAAAAGTAATAATAATGTTGTTTTACAGGTAGCTTTATTATCAGTCATGTTACATCTTAACAACTATTGCAAAAAACATACTAAAAATTTCTTATGTTTTAGATTATTTGAGAGCTAAATTACATGCGTGTGATAATTCTTCTATAGTTCCTGCTTGTGATATAGAATCTCACCAATTAATTGTAATGAATGCTTTGATTAGATTTTGGTCTAGTGTTACAGATTTTTGTTTTTATACAAGTTTTTAAATATCCATGTTTACACTAAAATCTTTTATAGTTAGAGTGAACATTGAGTACAATTGGCATACTGAGTGGTGCTTTTTTTCCACTTATTAGTCTGGTTTGTTTGGTATTTGGTTTTGGGGTTTTTTTTCAGCTAAAGGAAAAAGCAGCAAATTCCACAGAATTGCAACATCAATTAGAAAAGGCAAAGCAGCAGCACCAGGAGCAGCAGACACTTCAGCAAAATACAACAGCAAAACTACGAGAAGCCCAGGTAATACAGTTATGTATCCTTACTTGAAAGTGGGTTCCAGGGTTTCATTATGCTAAATACTTCTTTCTAAAAGTGACTTGCAGGAATTATATTAGTTTCAAGAAATTAATTTATAAATCTGGAATAGAATGTATGGAAAGTGTTTGATAAATTTATCCAGTATTTTATGCATTAGGCCCAACTTTTAAGGGCCTTATAATTAAACACTATTATCTTCTTGTTTAGAATGATCTGGAGCAAGTACTACGACAAATTGGAGATAAGGACCAAAAAATTCAAAATCTTGAGGCTTTACTTCAAAAAAGTAAGGACAACATCTCTCTGCTAGAAAAGGAAAGGGAGGACTTATATGCAAAAATTCAAGCTGGTGAAGGAGAAACTGCAGTTCTTAACCAGCTACAAGAGAAAAACCATGCATTACAAATACAGGTAAGAATGTCAAGATCTGGTTCTTTTCATTCATTCTCATTTTTGAATCTTGTTTCCTTTTTTTTTCCTATCTCATCAGATATGACACTAATATTTTCTATACTATTCCATTTCTTTAAAACTTGCTTTAAAGATCTTACTGTAAATTTCACACAACTTGTGTTTTGGTGACATCCATGCTATCAGGATATGGAAAGGAATTCCTAGAAATTTCATTTGTACATATGCTAGTAATATGTACTTAAAAATAGTTATACACATAACTTTATATATGTATTTATATATGTGTATACTTGTAAAAAAACATAAATATAGTTATAACAATATGTAAATAAATATTATATATACATTTGTTCCACTCATTTTAAAAAGAGGCTTGATTCCTGCTTTCATCACCAAAATTGAGTTTAGCCTGCATCTGTTGTCTCCTTAGTATTTTGTTTCTGTTACATTAAGGCCAAATTGACAATTCTCTTTTGCTTCTATTTTCAGCTGGTAACCTATTTAAACTCTGGTGTTGTGAACAATATAGCTTTACTGTAATGGTTCAGGAAAAGAAATGTGATAACACTGAGTCTCCAGAGCCATAATAAGGCACACTAAAATTAAGTTTTTACTTCCTTGGACATGCTGTTCCAGCCTTCTTACATTGTTTTTCTTCCACTGCAGGTAACTCAGCTGACAGAAAAGCTGAAAAATCAATCAGAAAGTCATAAACAAGCCCAAGAGAATTTGCATGAACAAGTGCAGGAACAAAAGGCACACCTAAGAGCTGCTCAAGATCGTGTGCTTTCCCTAGAAACAAACATCACTGAACTAACCAGTCAGTTAAATGAAAGTAAAGAGAAAGTGTCACAACTTGATGTGCAGGTAATGGATCTCTGTATTTTACAGTGATGAAAAATTCTGGTTGTGATTTCCCATTTGGGAAAAGGTGCATTTTCCTACAAGGAAATACATACACTAACACATGAATATTGCTGATTTTACTATTAAACTTACTGATGGCTATCAAAAAGTTAGAATGAGCTCTGGTAAAACAGATATTTTAGTGAAGTACAATTTATCTTTCAGGTAAAAGCAAAGACTGAATTGCTACTTTCAGCAGAAGCATCAAAAGCTGCTCAGAGAGCGGACCTACAGAACCATCTGGACACTGCCCAGAATGCCCTGCAAGATAAACAACAGGTATTAAGCTACACATAAATTTTCTATGTTACCTAAAAACTGCTTAAAAGCCTAAGAATAGTTTATTTACAAACTCAACATAAGAATAAACATTGGGAAATGATAATTGAGGATATTTTAACCACGTGGTATGCATTCAAATCCTTTTGCTGCTCTGGAGCAGTTATATTTCGCACTGCAAGGAATTTACTTGGGAGTCCACTCCTTGCTGTAGGGTTATTTTTCAGAATCTAACTCTCCTTAGGTTTTCTGGAGGTATTATTCAATTCCTGTGTGTATGCTATGAAGAAAAGATTGTAGAACTCACTCAGTAGAAGCAAAAACTCCTAACTCTTACTGCTGACTCAGATAAATTTCCTATCAGCTGCTGATATTCAGAAATCATTCTCTGTGTGCTAGACGACATAAAACCTCAAAATTACATGTTTTTTAATGTGTTTTAATCCTAGTGAAGCATTTTACCATCTGTTGAATCAAATATTTACATAGTTAAAATCATTGCTACTATGGTCTTCATGGAAACATCCAGCACATGTTAATATGCCACCATTTTGTAGCATGGGAATGTAATCAGTCACTGTAAACAGGAGACAACTTTTTGCACCCAATTAATAATTAATTAATAACTAAATACATCAGCTTGGTTGGAGAACAGTGAACTTTGATGTAGCTGTCATTATAGCGGTTACTAGGTGAATGTGTTCATGTCTTTTGCAGAATTTATTTGTTTTGTATTGAACAAAATGTTTGAAATCATCTCTGGTATGTGGGGAACTGAGCATATTTATATTATTGGCTTTCCTCTTTGATGGTTGATTTCATGACAAAGAAAGGCATCAAAAATTTTATCTCGGTTTTTAATGTCAGTTTCTAGTTACTGCTGTACTAACTTGAGGATCTAGCACCTTTATTACCTACAGTTCCTTTTCATTTACAACTTCAAACACCTTTGTTAACATTTAGCCCAGAGTCTGTAAGGTTTGAGAGAATATTGAGGCTTTAAAATAATTTTTTCAGTGAAACAGAGGGGATTTGTGCATGTATTTGTGTTTCTCCTTTCAATATCCTGCCCCTCAGAATAAAAAATAAACATTATTTCCCTTTTTAATTTGAACACATTAGATCATTTAAAGCATATATGACATTAGTAATTTTTTAAGTTACTTAAAAAGTAACAACCTTTTTATTTTTGTTTTACCCAGGAGTTAAATAAGGTCAGTGCTCAGCTGGATCAGGTTACAGCTAAGCTGAATGACAAGCAGGAATACTGTACTCAGCTGGAAGCCAATCTTAAAGAGTACAAAGAAAAATGCCTTTCTTTAGAACAGAAAACTGAAGAACTAGAGGCACAGCTTAAGGTTTGTATTGAACACAGTATCTGAACTTAGAGAAACTGATCTCTGCTGTTAGGCAGCATGTGGTAAAAGCTGTGCTCAAATTAGGGAGGAAGTATTATATCAATATCACTATTGTGGGTTTTCTTTCTCACTAATGTTTCCTGATTCACCATTTAATCCTGTTCTCTTCTTCCATGCTGGTGTATCACATCAAATAGATAGGCCTATGACGCTGCCACTACTGTGTCATTTTCCTGTGTATGTGCTTATACCAACCTGGAAACTGTTATGTGAGAGAACATGAATGTATCCCAGAATTAGAGTTTTCAAGTTGAACTTGCACATCTTAAAAGTAGTAGCAGGGAAATATGTGTTACATTGGCTAGCCCTGCTTAACACTGCCTGTCTGGTTTAATTTATTTCTGAAACTTTCAGTAGGCTTTTTAGTAAGATTTATTTCTCACTCTTTCATCTCTCAACTTGATCTGGAGTTTTGCATTCCATTTCTGAAATAGGTTTTTATTTTAAAGTCCACATAATTCTGGCAGAAGGTTTGCAGAACTTCTTGGTGTTTTGATATACTAGTATTTTCAGTTAAGGATATGGATTAGTCCTGATGCCTGAGAGCTTTAAAATTTAAGCTTTGACCTTTGTTCAGTATTTAAAAAAAATTCTTGGTAGTCAAACTTCATAACACACAAAAGCATATGATTCAGGGATCATGGGAGCAATGCAGAACTGGTTTTGCAGTGTTGTCTGTCTGTTCTGAGGGAGGTTAGTAGTCTTTTTGCTCAAGACTGAGTTGGGTGTTTTTTCTAGCTTTTGTGCTCTATAGAAGAGAATGAAGATTGTTTTCCCTGTATGAAATTTTAAATCCAATGCTATTAAAAATTAAAGCTGTCATGCATTTCATTATCAGCATAATTATTTTGTTCTTTCTTCTCGTCTTTTGGACACTGGGGTTTTTTTTTGCCTACTTCGATTTGTGTCTTTAGTTTTCATGCTTTTGCTGAAGTTTCACAAGTAGCCAATGGACACAAATGCTTGGGAGAAATACAGAGCATGCTTGTGTATGATTTTATGAGGTTCCTGGTAGCTGAAGTGTGAAACTGAGCAGGGTTGTTGATGCTGTCAACAGGAATGCAAATCTATGTAAAATCTTGGCATCATCACCATTGTTTGAGATTATTCCAGTTGAATACGTGGCATTTAAAAAAATAGAAAACAAAAAGCCCTCAGGAAATTTTTTTGGAGAAACTTGGCCACTATGTTTTGTGGCCTCTGTGTGAAAGCAGAAGTGCCTGTAAAACAGTCAGTACATTGAAGAATCTACGGTGCCCATTTGCTGAAGGCTCCTGTGTTCTTTATATTCCATGTGAGTGAAAAAGTAGCTTTGGAAAAAAACAGAAGAAAAACCACTTCCAGGCAAGCATAGAATTTCTTCGCCACTTTAGTTGGTGTGTTTGTTTCTGCTGTAAAGCTTTTTGTCTATGATTTTGCAATAAAATGCCTGCTCGGCCTTTTATTTAGAGATGCTTTTAGAATTTTTACCGAAATAGTTCAGTTCTGGAGGAGCAGGTGATTAGCAGGAACTAAACAGTGAAAGACACATTGTAAAGTAATGAAACAGATGATACCTGAGAGTTGTGACTGCTTTCTACTGTAAATGCTACTCACAGACTAGATGACTTTGCTTTTTATTGCTATTTTTATTTTGTTGGTTGTTTTCTGACGGCTCTGTCTTTTTATTTTTCTCTCTCAGAAACTTGAAGGTGACATTCTTGATGCTAGAGCAAGTAAAGAGCAAACTCTTCAGGAGTTACAGCAACAGCAACATCAGAACAAAGAATTAGACCTCCGGACAGCAGAACTGAGTAAACAACTTGAAGCAGCGAGAGAGGCGTATGCATTTCTTGTGTTATAGTACTTTTCAAAGTCAGACATAAAACTGGGGCAGTTTGGACTAGAGTTGAAATTTTCTGCTTCTCTCCTGTGATTTCATAAAGCCATAAATAAGTGCTGTGTCCCCTCTGCTACAAGAACTGTGTTGTATCCCACCCGTTGTCTTTCAGTCCATCTGCCATGTTGTCTCACAGGAGTCACTGACTGCTGTGATTCACTACACTTCTTCATTTTATTCACTGTGCTTGTTATCAGCTAAATGAATGAAGAGTTTAATGTAGTGAGGTCCATATTCAAATATCTATAGCTCTGTAACCTTTTTCAAATACAAATTTGCAATTTATGCATAAACAGCAAAGGGGTAGTTTCATTATAGTTGAGGAAGAAGGAACCATCTCAAAACTAGTTTCTGAAATTGCTGTTTTTTCTTAACTGGAGAGATGTAATGGCCATGGGGGAAAGTAGAGACATTTAAGGATACAAAAGAACCTGTGAAAAAGAACTTTAAAAAAATATGTTTTATCCTTTTGTATTTGCAGGATGTCTAATGCTCAACTGGATTTGCAGAAGAAATCTGAGGCCCTTGACCAAGCAAACCAACAAATTTCAAAGCAGGAGGCAGAAAAGGCCAGTCTCAAACAAAACCTTGAGAAATCAAATCAAGATACAAGTAAACAGCTCAAGGAACTTGCTTGTAAAATGCAAGCAGCCACATCAGAGCTGCAACAAGTGAAGTTAGAGAAGGACACTCTGTTAAAGGACCTTACAGATACCAAAGATAAGCTCTCAAAAAGCTCTGAGTCCTTCAAAAAAAGAAAGGAGGAATTAGAAAAAGAAATTAAAAAAGGAAAAGCAGCTATGGAAGAAATGGTTAGTAGATTCTTTAGTTAGGCATTAAGTTTGGTGTATATACATTCTGATAGAATGACTTTGATTTCTGTTTGAAAACAGTGTACATATGATGAAAATGCAAGAATATTTAGTACTGTAAGGAAAACCAGATTATGATTTTTAGTAGTTCATGTATGTTTCCCACCTTAAATTTTTGCCTAGATATATACAGTAGTAAACATCAGTCATATCACATAACAGAATCCTTTCTTCTTGCTGCATGCCTTTAACATAATGAAGAAACTAAATGGAGATGACAAGTGGTGAAACAGTTTGATGGCAAATGCCCCCCTTTTAAAAAATACATAACTGTATTATAACAACACAGTGTTTTAGAACCTTTGCTAAAATGCTGTTGTATTGAAGAAGTTATTTTTCTGAGGCCATTTTAATTCCCTTTCTGAAGTCTTTGTATGTAGAACTTCCTGTGTGTTTGTCTGGATGTGCTGGAAAGCTGCATACTGCAGGCAGAGAGAGTAACATCATCTGTCATTTGGGGAGTGCCTAGCTAAAGATATAATTGGAGTACTAGAACTATTTGAATTTCAGAAAGGGCTTCCAGGTGACAGTATAACAAGTACTTGACCACCAGAGAAACCTATTATGGTAAAGAAAGTAAACTATTACTAGGGTTAAGATACAGCTTTTTCTTACCTCTTCTGCCTTGGTGATATGAATGGGCACTATATGAATACAGTTGTTCTGACACCCTTGTCTCAGACATGGCAAGAGGTGTCTTTCTCATACTCTTCTCATCTTACATGTCACCATTTTCCAGAACCCATTCAGAGGTGTTTTTTATCTGATCTAAAAAAAAAAAAAAATCTGCTCCTAGTTAAAAAGAACATTTTTCACCTACTCATTCACCTTTTGAAGGAAAGCTCTTTTGTTTGCTTTTCTTTGTTACTGCTGTTTAAAGATTTGTTTCTCCTAAAAACTTGAAGGATTTTCTCCCCAGTTTAGACTTAAAGGCAGTAGTCCAGATTCTGCTTCTAGTTCTGTAGTCTTTTGGAGGCTCTCCACTGTCTTAAATATGTAGTATTTGGACTTAACATATGGTTGCATATGCACAGAGGTCTGCAAATTTACTTGCTTGTGAGTTTTTGAACATGAGGGAGTTTCAGATCCTGAGTGAGACCAATGAGCCTACTACTTCATCAAGAAGTGGTGCCAACCACAGCTTCAAACAGGGAGATGATCCCTAATCAGAAAAACTCTGGCACCTGGCTGAGTATATTAGTACAGGGCATCTAATGTGTGGCTTAGATTTACCACTTAAAGTTTTGAGAGGTTTTGAGCTGAAAGTGTCTGCAGTTGAGAAGGTAAGATTTTTCATTGAAAATGAAAGCGATATTTTTCAGCATTTGGAACTCCTGCAAAAATGCTCCATACACGGTCTTAGAAGCTAACAGGAATATTTCCATGTCTTATGTTTTTTAGGAAAAATCTTGCCAAGAATTAAAACACCAACTTCAGATACAAACAGAGTCTGTAGCTAAAGAGAGGAATGAATTGAAAAACTCACTGGAGAAAAAGGAGGGGGTAAGTTGTCCGCTTAGTTTCAAAAATCAAAAAACCAATATTAATAAATGTTTAAAAGATTGATTTTTAGTCTCACCTGCTGGGACTGATGAGAGATAAAGATGTTTCAATTCTCAAATTATAAACTATCTTTGGCACTGAAATAAGGTGATACTAAAACTTTCCTAGAGGGTAATATGAAGCTTTAAAATATAGGTTTTAGTCATAGTTTTCTGTGCTCCACATACTGTAGCAGGGGATTTTAGCCCTTCAGGTTTTTTCATTAGTGAAATGGTTATGTATTATTACTGTGTCCTCTTTTTTTTTTTAATTTCCTTACAATAAAACTTGTAATTTCATATCCTTAGATCTATTTTATTCTGAGGCTTATTCAGTATGTTCTCAGTGTAGCTGGCAGGACATTTTCAGATATCCTTCAAGGATTGAATTGCTTTTTCAAACTTGTGTAAGTCGCTTGTGACTACATAAGGACCAAATGTACTTCTTTTTCAAAGATGAGCATTCAGACCATGCAGTACAGCTGGCAGCCTGAAGGGCACATCTGCTTTCGTGGATTTCTTTACCCAAGGCATCTTCTGTTCCCTAAAGGAATCAGAAAAGATTTATCAATGGACATATTTTGATAGACTGTGATGGACACTTACTGTCTGAAAGAGGTTTGGGGTTGTGCAGGTGTGATGGTAATTGCTCTGTAACTATTGCTGCTACTTCCCTGGCTTCCCACTCGTTCAGCTGAAGTGCTGTGATGCTCAGTGGAAAGTGCAGAAGGATGAGCTTGGTGTATGCTGCAGTTGGCAGCAGGAGAGCCCAAACCAGTGCTGGTGTGAGAAGACTTGCCTGATCTTAATTTAGAATGGATAAAAAGATCTTAATTTAGAATGGATAAAAAAGACTGGTGTTGGTCTCTGGGTAGTAAATTTGGAATAACAGATGATTTTAATGTGTTATGGTAGTTCTTAAAATCTGCTTGCCAGTGTTCAACCACATAGGTATGAAACAGCAGAGGCACTGTGGGATGGTTTGGTTCTGTGAACAGCATGTACAAAAAGTGATTTAAACTTAAATTATATACAGTTACTTAATATTTTTGAATATAGATTTCTAAGCAGTTGTCTATAGACCTTGATTCAGCAAGAGCACAAGTACTGGAAATCCAGGGTCTTCTGAAGGAAAAAGAAAAAAGTGAGCAACATCTCCAGGGAAAGCTGAGAGAATTAAAGGAATCTTTTGAGCAGAAGAAAAAACATAGTGAAACACTGCAAGCTGAATTAAAAACTGCCCTTTTAGAAAAGGTAAGACTGTTCTTTCTTACTCTTATAAGAAAATGAATGTAAATTCCTCTGATAAATATTGAAGCTTTTATGTCAATAACTTTGTGATAAACTCTGTTTGCTGTAGTCTTTTTGGAAATGATAAGGTCAGGATGTGGAAGTGAGGTCTTCAGATGCTGTTTGAGATAAAAACAACAACATCAACAGCAATAATGAAAAGAACCAGTGCTGAAATATGAATTCCATAGGAATTGAATTTTAAGAAAGGGAAAAAATAACCTAGATTGAATGTGGGTTTTTTGCTTCAGGAGCGAAGCAAGAGCTGCCATTTTCTTATAAAGCAGTAGAATTTCGTGACAGTATTTTTAGACAAACTCTGCAGGGTTTTAAAATGTCCATGGCAGTTTTAAACTGAGTCTTCTCATATTATACCAAAATTATCTGAGTGACGGTATAAAACTCATAAACCATAGTGGTAAGAGTTCAAATGTCTTAGAACATTAGGCAATGTTGTGCTGTGTGCCATGCACTGTTAAATGTGGCTCCAGCTTTGGCTGCCCAATGCTACATGTTCATATTTGTGCTTTAGACAGCCTGTGGAAACATTAAGTCTTGGTGGTTTAACCCAGCCATCAGCTGAGCACCACAGAGCTGCTTGGTGCTTGGGAGGACAAACACCATCACTGCAAACTCCCTCCCCTTTCTTCTTCTGCCAGCTCCATAAGCTGGGCATGATGTCCTATGGTATGGAATTTCCCTTTGGTCAGTGGGATCCGCTGTCCTGGCTGTGCCCTCTCCAAACTCTTATGCACCTCTAGATTTCTTGCTCATAGGGTGGTGTGAGAAGCAGGAAAGGCCTTGGCTCTGAGTGCTGCTAAGCAGTAGCTAAAACATTCCTGTGACAACAACATTGTTTCCCACCACAAATCCAAAACACAGCCCCCGTACTAACTACTATGAATAAAATTCTACCTCAGCCAAAACCAGCACACTTGGAAACATTATTCCCATTTTTGTTGTTTACTCTTAAAGTGTTTCACTTTGTCTTTTGTAGTGAATTCAATTTTGTTGTTAAATTAGTTATAAAATGTTACTGTAAAATCACAAATATCAAGTTACAGCACTGTTATTCCATAAGAAGAACAAAATTCTCTTCTTGCAGTAGAAATACATTTTATTGAAACGCTTAAGCTAACTTTACTGTCTGTAACTTTAACTAAAACTTTCTATGCTTATGTTTCAGGCAGAGCTGGAGAATAAACTACAACAGCAGTCTATTTTGTCAGCACAGGAGCTTAAAGCAGAGAAAGGCAAGCTAGCAGATTTACAGAAGGCCCATGATAAACATAAAGAAAACATGGAGAAGCTGCAGCTGGATCTTTATGGCAAAGAGTCTGAGCTGCTGGCAACCAGGCAAGACCTTAAGGTACTTGCAGTCATTTTAATGTCATATGTGACTTAGCAGTTGTTAATATCCATTTTGAAGACCAAGACGCAATGCAAGAACTAGTGGAAAAAAAATCTCTGCTATTTACAGAATTTAGTGCTGTTTAATCCCTTCCCCTGAGACAAAAGATATTCTGAAACTAATTTAAAGGCAAACAGATTTGCCAGTGTACCTGAAATACCCTTGCATTTCTGCAGCAGCAAAGTGAAAGGTGATTTGGTTTCATATTCATTAGAATTATTTTTTTAATGTTGCTTTTTCTTGTTACATACTGTAACTTTCAACTAATTTAAATAGCATAGCTAATTAGGGCAAGGTCTGCCAGCGTGTGAGTAACTGCTATCTTTTAGATGATTTAACTAGAATATTCCTGGCTGATGGTAGATGTTAAGAGATGTTAAACTTACAGAACCAGTAGGCTTATGGACCTACCTGGAATACTAGTGCCAGAATTTAGTCCTTGAAGTTTTTGCTATTCCTAAACTGAAGTTACCTGGTTTTGTATTAGTGTGCAGTGCCTTTAAAGAGGTATTGCTGAGAGTTGAGCCAGTCAGCAAAGGTGTTTTTTGGCCCTTTTCTCTGGCCTTCTGCTTCGTGTCAGTGCTAAGGCAATGCTTCAGTTAGTCCCAAGGACGTGCTGTGCCACAGAGACTGAATGTCAGATTCAGGTTATTTTAAGAAACAGAGAAATACCTCCTTTACATATAGGCCACTGCAGTTTTATTAGACTTACTGCTCTGTAGTGATAAATTACCTGCCATGTTTCCCTGCAGCTTATTGAAGCTTCACATTCAGTGCACCATGGTTGAATTGCTACGTTAAATTGTGGAGAGGTTCTGCATGATTAACAAACAGTGGTGGTTTAAGCATATTTTTTCTTTCAGTTTGCTACTATTGCACACATAGATCTGTGAGTTTATTTCCTGCAATGCATTTAAATCAGTTTTTGGTAATGGAGTAGCCTGTAGAAGCATAGGATGTTTTCTGTACTTGGTGGGGGCGGGGGGGGGTTGGTATAAGTTTTCATTAAAGTATCACTTGTTGCAAAATAGCTGTGAATAAATATTGTTATTAAAGCAGTTTGACCTCTAGTTCTGGCAAGTGTAAAATAGGACAATAAGTGTCTCACATGTATTTAGACCTGATGGGGATGGTAGCAAGAGAGAGGGAGAGCTCTATGCTAAAAAGTAAAACAAGGTGATGGCAATGGGGAAACAAGATTTTTAGGGTGTGCAATCAGGTAACTTGATTTATGATGTAAGTTTCTGTGGAGCCTAGAGAGCCTGAAGAAGATTTGGGTTCTGAAGTACTGAAGTGGTGTACCAATTTGGAGGCTGTATGCTTTATTTAAAAATTTTGTAAAAAACATATATTAATTAGGATTAGTGAGGTCTGATTGATGCCACCTTTTCTTGTTTCTTTTTCTTTTTTTTTTTTTTCCTGGAAGGGGGAAAAGGTGGGGAATGGAACTTCAATCATGGCTGTGCTACCTCCATACAACATTAAACTAAAAAAGCAGTGATAACTTGTCTTAGAAGACCACAAAAGAAAAAAGCGCATTCAGACAGCCTCAGAGTGAAAATGTTAGTCTTGAGAGATGAATATCAAAATGCCACTGAAGAACTGTATAGTAGAATTTCACAGCCTATTCAAAATCAGCTGTCTGCATGATATTTTGCCTCGGGCAAGTTACTTATTAAAAGTAGCTCATTTGAGCCAGAGCTGTGTGTTTTGTGTGAAGTTTGGAACCAAAGCTGATGGGCAGACTGAGCTTTAGATTTGCCTTAATCTTCTTAGTAGGCAGTGGTAGAAGTTATTAAAACTTGTCCCTGTGTAGAGTCAGCTTGGGTGTCTTTCAGAGCAGGATTTTTAGCAGAGGTAGGAACTCCCTGCAGAGCTGTGTTGAGTCAGCACTGTCAGGAGCCCAGCATTGTCCAAAGAGGCATGGCCAGACCATGTCGTGACCTCGTAGCAGTGCTGGATTTCCATGGAAAACCGAGCCACGCTCACGTGGTGTGGCACCACGCTGGTGCGGGGCCGAGCTTCCAGGCGTGGCCGCGGCTGATGAGAGGCTGTGGGTGACGTGCGGGGGGTGCTCCGCTTCTGGGAGGGCACGGCGGCACTGGGCTGTGCACGGAGCACCATCTGCCGGCATCTGTCGGGAAAGGCGCTGCTGGGACCCATGGCTGGGCTCCGGCTGCGGGGCGGGTTCGCAGCTGCTCACCCAGCGCTGCCTGAGCCGGAGCGGCGGGGCAGCGCACCGGGAGCCCGAGCTGCGCCTCTGCACAGCACCGAGCCGTGTAGCTGCGGCCAGGAGCGAGCCGTGCGGTTCCCAGTCCTGCAGAGGACACGGGACAAGTGTTGTCGTAAAAAAAATAAATAATAAAATGAATAATAAAACCAGAAGCCGCAATGTAGTTATAATTTTATGATACTATTTGCTGCAAATTTACTTTGGATTAAGAATGTCTCTAACAGTAACTTTCACACTCGCTTTCATCTTTGTGACTGGAAAAAGAAATAGGATTTGAGAGTTTATTAAAGCTGTAGTTTTTGATAAAAAAGGATATATGCATAATTAAAAAAAGAATACACCTAAACAATTTTTGTATATACACAAGTATCTGTGTGTGTATATTCACACTTTTTTTGTGTGTGCGTGAAAAAGACATCTTTTCTATAGAATAGTTAATAAAAATGTACAAACTGTTGTTTTTTCCTTGATTTGACTTAGTGCGAGAATACTTTCTGTAAATCTGATCTCCTGAGCTCTGCCAAATATTCTTGAGTTTTGGCATTTGAGCTTTTTGTAGTCAGTCCTGGTTTCTTCTGTGTTTTGAAAAGAATGTTTCTTTGTCTCCAATGTTGGCATTGCTGTCAGCATATATTCAGTGAATGTTCTGGAGCAAAATTCATACTTGCCAGACCTCAGTTGTGTAAGTCAGAGGCCTAAGTTGCATACAGTCAGTCTAACTCTTTTTCTTAGGGAATGAAGAGTGATCAGGTTAGCATCTGATTAAAGGAATAATCTAATGTTGATCCTTGTGGACTGGGATCAGGGAGCACACAGACTCAAATGCTTGTTTGTGCACTTCGTGTAGGTAGAATGAATCTAGATCTACCACCCTGCTAGGACCATTTTTGGGGCTGGCACTATGATTTGTACTGGCACAGCCCAAGCTGTAATGAATCAAACTGGAATTTTAAAATATTTTTATTTATTTAAACTGTGTACCAGTCAGCCTAGCACTTCTCTTTATTTACACAAGTAATACTGATTCACCTCTTTTATTCAGTACCTGTTCCTTGTCTCAGCCTGAGTGTAGACACAATGAGATGATCTGCCCAGTGCAGACACTTTGAGGCATGGGTTGAGAGAGAAGTACCCACTGTGTGTGGGTGTCACTGTCCAAATTTCATCATCTGGTGTTAGCAAATTTGATGTAACCACATTTCTTCTACTGGAAACAAAATTGAATGAAAGTTGGGCCTTTAGTATGTTTCTTTCTAAAACTTCAGAGACTGTTGAAGATGTTATATGATGATGCTAGACTTCCTATCCTCTCTCAGTGATAGGAAAATAATGGTATTTCATGCACACAGAGTGAGATTATTTTGCTTTCTGAAATACCAACCCTACTGAAAACTTGAAACTGCAAAAGCATCTCATATTTTTTACAAAAAAATTCTGAGTCAACACCTTTCAAAATATTAAGTAGTAAACTCTAATATCTCAGAAAGCAAGTGAAGTAATTTGTCTGAAAATTGATTTTAAAGCTGGTGTGAGCTTTTTAAGAGTCATGGATGTTCTTGAAAATGAAGTTGAATCAGCAGCATTCCATCACTGCTGTTTCAAATTAAATCTGACTCTACAAGCAAAATACTTTAGATATTACAAAGGAAGGTCATGAGGTAGCAGAAATGAATTAGCTTTTAAATCAACATGGGAGTGACTAAAGCATATGCATAATTGAGGTTTGATTAATATTTAAGCAGGAACTTCAAAAAGAATTGATGAACTTGGCTTTGGGTGCAAGTTTTGCATTGTTTCATGGGATTTTGTGACCTGTTTCAGGGAGATAAATCAAAGTTCATTTTCTAGCTAATGGTGAGAATTAGAAGCAAATAAAATATCATCTCTGGATTTTGAATGAAAGTTTAAACTTATTGTTTACAATGCTTATGCAGCAGAAACTGTGAAACATTTTATCCTGATATTAGCATTTTTGTCTTATACATTTCACTTCAGAATTTAAAAAAAATTTACGGTTGACCTAGTACTAACTTTATTAAGTCATTGGTGAAAAATAGCATTGAATGATTTTTGAAATCTTCAAAGTATAGCTTCACTGCTTCTTAAATAACAGCTGTCTAGAGTTATAGAACAGTTGATTTGCCTAGATAATAAAACAAATTTATGTGAGCAAATTCAAGCGTATTCTCTTTTTGGCAGTTACCTTTTGTTCTTTGCCCTTCTGCCTGTTATCACCTTTTGTCTGTGTAAGGATGCAGGCTGGAATACGTACAGTAAGTTTTTGTTCCTGGAAATTTAGCTGGCATAGTTGCTTTTTACTTTGGGTAACCTTGTAAACTGGAAGTTTCTGCAATTATGCTGTCGACATTTGAAGCTAAATGTTGCACACCAGGTAGCAGTTTTTCTACTTGGAAAATGTTTAAGTGGCTGTTTAGTATCTGTAACTTTTGTACTGATGGATAACTTGCAGAACTCTCTTTGTTATTAGTCCACAGAAGAAAAACTTGCTATAGCTCAAGAAGAATTAGTTTCCAGCAGGAATCGAATCGCTAGCAATAATCAACAGATTCAGGAACTGAAGAAAGCTAAGTCTACACTGGAGCAGGATGCATCAAAGAAAGAACAGCAGCTGGGTGAGAAGACCAAAATGCTACAAGATCTTCAGAATGACAGGGTAAATGCCTCTGCCTTCTGAAATCTCCTCACAGGAGATTTCACATCCACCCCATACAGGCATCCTTTATTATTTTCTATTACGTTCCTAATTTGAGAGCATAACACTGTTGTAGTGCATAACAATAAGAGTTTTACTGAACCTCTGATGAAAAGACTTAAAAAAGAGACAGTTATACTGAATTTGGTTCAGAATATGCTTACATTTTTCTAGACAGGTTTGTGTCTAGCCTGGTGGAAAAACATTATTAGTTTTAAATCTAAAACTGCAATCATGCTGCTAATTGCATTACAAACTGTGGATAGATACATGGCAGTTTCTCCATAGTTACAAAGTCACCAAATAGTTTTTGGGCCCTGGATGTGGTTGGGTTTTTTATTTTGTGAATTTGGAAGAGGCAACTTTTCTAGCACTTCTATTTCTCTTCAAGATTTTAAAAGAAAAAGATCTGGCTAATGAAAAATGTAAAACGGCAGAGCTCCAGGAAATAAGGAACAGACTTGAAAAAGAAAGTGCCAAGCTGGGTGAAGAGCTTAGAGCCTGCAAGCAAGAATTTGAGAAGGTACATTGAGACAAACTAAGTCTTCTTCGTGTGTTTGGTTTTCTGATGAGAAGTATGTGCCTACTCAGTAGATGTTACCTGGAATGGCTTTGCAAAGATGGTTACTGTAAATATTGGTAGTACAGGTAAGGGAACCAAAGCCCAGATTTTATTGAGCTCCCTCAGCAATGTTGTCTTGGTTGGTGATGATTCTTGAGCCCCAGGGCCTAGTGAGCCAGGTGGGCTGCATAACTTGTCTTAGCTTCAGGATGGGTTGTATGTCCTGGCTTTTCTTCAGTTCCACTGTAAATTCACTCTGCATACCCCTGCTTGACTATTCTGAAATGAAAACCTGTCCAAAAGCATCACAGTGGTGAAGTTTTCCACATATTCTAGGCACATCTGGGACTTCTCAAGGATGCATGGTAGAGATGAAACTCTTTTACTGTTGTTTCTTAAAATGTCTTAAAAAGTCACAGTTGGGGAAGACTCAAAAAAGGCAAATGTCAGGAGCTTCATAAAAGACAAACTCTCTTCCAAAATCATAACAATCAGTTGAGCTCTCAAAAGGGTAAAGGTTGGGAGGCTTTAATGAAATAATTTTTAGTCTTCAATGAAACTAACTGTTTCTTGCCACACTCTACATATTCTGTTTTTTTAGTCCCTATAAAAACTAACATTCCTAAAAGGTTGCAGTTTGTGTTTTCCATAATGTATTATTAGCAGTTATATTTGATCTGTTAAGCACACAATTGTTGTACAAATATAAATACAGGTACAATTCTCTGTACACTAATAAAAAGAAAATAACATGATAACTTACAACCTTCAGATGTTCTTTTGTTCTCCATTGTTTAGAAAAGGGTCTGTAATCTTTAGGTATAAGTCTGTACTTTGTTTCTCTCGAGCACTCTGTGCTTGGGAAAAGGTATTCTAATATCTCTATTCTAAAGAATAAAATTTATGAAGATGTAAAAGGTGTGCACACAAATATCAGCTTAATAGTAATGTCTTAATTTCCCTACAAGCAATCAGACTGAAAGTCTCCTAAAGACTTAAATTCTTTGTAATTTTAAGGAAAATTATTTCTGTAAATTAAATGAACTATTCTACTTGAGTTCAGTTACAGAAGAAAAAGTAAAGTCATTATTTACATCATCCCACTTGCTTAGAACAGAGTAATTTTTTATACACTGAAGACTAATAGAAACTAACTTTCTCTCATCAGCATACAGTTTTACATTGCCAATACAAAGTTTTTAACCTCGTTATGGCAAACAGAGAACATTATGAAGGAAATTTTAGATCAGTACCTAGAAAATGACAATGGATACATCTTTTCAAGGAGTGGTAGAAAGCAATTCAACAGATCTTCCTTTGTACTTTAGTAGAAACATACATTAAAATTATTTTTAAAAAAATCTTTGATCATGAAAATCACTGATACTTTGCTCTAGCAAATCACCCTTTTTTCTAGTGATAAAACTAAAAATTATTGCTGTCTTCTCCTTGGAAAGAATTACAGTATTTTTGAATTTAAATCCATTTACACTTTCAGTGTTGCTACTTTAACTTTGAGCTCTGTATTCTTACAGGAGGTGACAAATCTCAAGGATGGAAACCAGCTATTGATTCAACAGAAATTAGAACTGCAGGGCAAAATAGATAATGTGAATTCTACTCTGGAACAGGAGAAACAAAAACATCAAGCTGTCAAAGATCAGCTGAAAAAGAGAGAAGAGGAGCTGAAGAAAGAATGTGCTGAAATTGAAGCCAAACTGGTTAGTGTGTTAGAGAGACTGCTGTTTTGTGAACATACCTTTGGATTTTTCCAGAGACAGAAAGGAAGCAATGGGTTGACTTTAGTTTCACTTTACAAGAGTTATCAAATGATCTGATCAAAAATTATTGAGGCATTTAATGGTATAGGAAAATTCAGTGTGGTGACAGCCTTGTCTAGTAGAGTATGTTGATTAAAAGTAGTGATTCTATTACAGTAAGATTTTTTGGCTCAATTAAATGTAGGGAGTAGGGAAAGAATGCTTGGAAACTTGTTTTTCATTTTTCCATTGTTTTTATAGCACACAGAGAAAAAAGACAAAGAAGAAGAAAAACGGAAACATGAGGAAAAAGAGACCAAGCTCACCATGCAGGTCACAGCCCTGAATGAAAACCTGGCTACCATGAAGAAAGAGTGGCAAAGCAGTCAAAGACGAGTGAGCGAGCTGGAGAAACAGACAGATGATTTACGTGGGGACAATGCTGTCCTGGAAGCAACAGTCCAGAATAATCAGGATGAGAGAAGAGCATTGCTGGAGAGGTAAGCTGTGGTCATGATGATAAGGAAGTGTAGTTTGAGAAATTAAATGAACTGAAGGTGAAAACTTGTTTGAGTTGGTTTGGGATTCTGTATTTGTTCTTAGAGCCTGGGCTGTGGGTGCAGTTTCCAGAGTGCAACCCTCTGTCATCTCTGCCAAAGTACAGCAAGAGGTTTTGGGAACCAGCTGTGCTCTTTGTGATCGTTCTGTAGAAAACAGGGCAGGCTTATCAGGATCTTTACTAATCACCAAAGCCACAGCTCTGTGCTTGCTCTCAAATATTTATGTCCGTGTCTAAGACCCTTCTAAATCCACTGGGCTTCTCTGAGATTTCAGGTGTATAAGCTGTGGCTTCTCATCTGTTGTGTCAACCTTGTGGGGTCTGGCAGAGAGAACTTCTCTTACCTGAGCTAACTGTCCTTCTCCATCCTCTGAGCCTCCCATGCCTTGATTCTGTTTGAGTACATGCCCTAGTCATCCAGAAGCCTGGAAGAGACCCCTTAAGTAACATAGAATTGGCATAGGAACTCCCAGGTGTGCCCACTACTCTGTGTTAGGAGACTGAGCGTGAAATTGGATTAGATAGACTAAAGTTCACAAAGGAGGCATTTTATTCCTCCTGAAAAGCTGCAGTCTTATTTTCTCCTGTCCTACTGTTGTCTCTACGATATATTTAAGTCTAAGGTGAGTACTTTTCCTTCAGGCAGCAGGAGGCCTTGCAGGGCAGCAGGAGCTACTTGAATGCAGTGATTTCTAGGGGAGAAGAAACACCTGTAGGACAGGAAGCTTTCTTTATCCTTATTTTCTGACATGTTTGGTGAAGGCAGAGGGCAAAACTTTTGTCGGTACTGTCAAGCTTGCTGGTTTGGCTTTTGAGCAGTAGACCTTGGAAAAGGACGGGATCAATTCAAGTGAGATCCTCTTTCTTTGGCAAACCCTTGCTGTACTGTGTTGAACTCATCCAGTAGCTGCTTGGCAGAAAAATACCCTTTGAAATTTGGCTTTGAGCAGCTAACTGAGTTTCAGCTGATGGGAGGTGGCCTTGATTGAAGAAAAAGGTTTCTTTTCTGCCCTGTTGCCTGACCTGATCTGCAGCAGCTGGTTTGTGAGAGTGTCCCGTTGCACAGGGGTATTTATCAGGGCTTGCTGTTGAGGGACTGCATTCAGCACTGTCCCTGGTTTGGGGTGCAGCTCCAGGTATTGATATACTTAGGAGCAGTATAATCTTTAACTGATTGTTACAACAGAATGTTTTCCTAGTTGGGGCATCTGAGAACTTTTCAGAGTAAGGATTTTTTTGACTGGATTTTATAAGAACTCAGGGTAAGTTCTCAGACTGACAACCGACCCAAAGGGCACACAGTGTACATTGTCTTAAATGCTCTGAGCTGACTGTTTATTATTTTGCCTCAGGTGTATAAAAAGTGAGGGAGAAATTGAAAAGCTTCAGGCCAAACTTGCAGAAATGAAGAAAAAGCTGGACAATACAACTGCTGCAATGCAGGAACTTGGCCGAGAAAACCAGTCATTGCAGGTATAACTTGATTTGAAGCCATAAAACTTGTTGATTCTCTGTTTGGGACCTTAGGAGAATTTCAAATTTGTGTCAGTTTGGTGGTGGGTTGCCTTTTTAGAGTGAATTAAGGTGTTACATCTGTGGTGTGTGAGGGTCATAGTTCTGTCTGTGTGTTATTAAATCTGCTTATAGTTTTGAAGCTTGGAAGGTTTCCTCTCTGAACAGCCATAACCCCTGAGTATCGCAACAGAATTGGTGCTTTTATTTTGCAATAGGTAGTGCAATCTGTGGAAATAGAGGATGTTAGAAGGAATAGACATATATTTTTTAAAAAGCCTGATTTTTTTTACATCTTCTGTATAGATCAAACACACACAAGCTCTCAACAGGAAGTGGGCAGAAGACAATGAGGTACAGAATTGTATGGCCTGTGGAAAAGGCTTTTCGGTGACAGTAAGAAGGGTAGGTGTGTTCTACTCTGTGGCTATGGTGATTTTCTATTTTTATTGTTTTCAAACTCTTGGATTGGATACAGACTTCAGAAAATGGCCTGAATAGTACTGTGATTCTCAAGACATCTCAGAATACTGTTATTGTTTGAAGTGCCTTAACATATTAAAAATAATGGCTGTGGAGCTTGCTTTATTCATGATTCTTTTTCCATTTTAACAGCATCAATTTATAAACAGTGTTAAAATGCTTCAATCCCCAAAGCAAGCAGGCAAAATTACTGTTGTAAGCATATTTACAGAAAATATATTTATAACCAATCTGAACTAGATTTATGGGTATAAAAGGAATGTAAATTGGTTGAAATTAGGTATGTGTGAAAATATGAGGCATCACCATGAGCTGGTGCTTTGTGACTATACATTTGTAAACATGGAACAGAAGAAACAAATGGATGTGTTTTAGGTCTGGAGCCAGACCTTGTTTGAAAAACTGCTGTGGTCAGCTAAGATGTTAGCATCAATTGGCAGGGTCTGCCATTCATCCAGAGATGAGCACCCCTCCAACTTGGCAATGAAGAGATGAGGGATATTTGTAAGGTTCATTTTTGCAGAGCTTCCTGATATAGTCTTAGGTGACTCCCCCTGGCCTGCACTATTTTGGTGATGTTCTTGGGTAGTCTTTGAACAGAGGCTGCTGGGTCCTTTAATTCAAGGATACTTCTCAATGTGAAAGCAGGTAACTGCATATAAGAAGAATGTATTTCATGTGACCAGAACAAGCTCAAGAGAACGAATTCAAGAGGAGGATGAGCTATTTTCTATTTTCTGAAACTGATATAGTCTCCTGACTCAGTGAAGCACTTCTGAATGTTTTACTCATATACCTTCTAGAAAGGATTTACTGAAATTACCTTCTCTCTGCTATGTAACTGCCAATTAAAAATTAAGAGTAATTTTTGAAACATGAGAGTTAAGTTGGCATGATAGTGATCTCTATTAGTGATCACCACCGATGTTCAGCATGTATGTTTCTTCTCTTTTTCAGCATCACTGTAGACAGTGTGGAAATATCTTTTGTGCTGAGTGCTCAGCAAAGAATGCCTTAACTCCTTCTTCCAAGAAGCCTGTCCGAGTCTGTGATACTTGCTTTAATGACTTGCAAGGATAACTGGCTATCGTGAGTGGCAAAGAAATGTTACACTAAAATTTACTATTTCTGTTGATGCACTTCATTCAGCACTCAGACTACTATTCAGTTTGGACAATGATTGTAACACTTGGCAAAATCTAGTCTATTTTAAAATGTTTATTGATACCAAGCAAAACTATTGTATTTTTCTGTGAGACATGGGCTCAGATCATTCATAGCTTACTGACATTCATCATGGAAAGAGCTTTTATGTCTAGATTAGAAATATCCAGTTATTTGTAAATAAAGTTTAAACAGAGGAGTAACAATGTATTTTTTTATCTTTTATTTTTTTGTTCAAGAGAAACAGCATTTATGTGATATTGAAGTTTATTCTTGTTTCCTTCAAAGAAAAAGGAAGATGCAAAAACTTGTGAGGATTTTATGTATCAAATGTTGCTGTAAAAACATAACTAATTGTTGCATTTGATTGTGTATCTGATGGTCTTTATAACCCCCTGTGATTTTGGGTTTTTTTTCTATCTCTCTGGTTCTTGCCTTTTTCTCTCTAAAGCTTGAACTCCACAATGAGGGTAATGGCTGGACTCAACTTCAGCTCAGCTTATTTGCCCACTTGTAGTATCAGCACCCAAGTCCTTATCTAATACAGCACTTGGGTGCTGGAATATCTTTACACATACTGTATTGCATTGTTGGTGTGTGAGTGCATCTGTCTTTCTGAGAGAGTATGTGTGAACAAATGATGAGACAAAGTTTATCTAGCATTGTAGCAATATTATATTATACATTACAATATTTCATCCCGGAGCAATTGATTTCACTTTTACAAATTTGGTCGACACATTTTAATATTCAAGAAACCCTTACATCATGTGGGTTTTAAAAAGCTAACAAAAAATGCTGGTAGAAGCCTATAGCACATCTCTGCCCCCACCCATAACCTGGAAGCACTGAGAGATCACTGCTGTTCTAAGGGACACCCAGACCTTCCAAGCCAGGCACCCAACTAAGAAAAAGTATTTTTTGAGACAGCTATAGTTTTTCTGGCCTTTTCTTCTGTCCCTTCCCTCATCTTTTGGTGGAAGAAGCTGAATTCCTGTAGCACCTAACAAACCTCACTTTTCCATTACTCTATCTGACCCCCATTACCAGGGGCTCTGAAGTGTTGTGTTAGTTATGTGATTTAGTTTGCTTAAAATGGAAAACTGGCTTTGTTAAAAGCCAAACAGCTCTAAGAAAGAGGCCAATATATATGACTATAGATATTTATTCATATGTTCTGTACTGGGAACAGAAGTTTCTTGTACAGTTCATGTAGGCTCCATACTTCTTTTTTGTTGTGATTTTGTTTGCACCTCTTCATTTTTGCTTGCCTGTCTCTAACTTTTCTTCCCTTTGTATCTGGTATTTCAAAACCCTTAAGATTATTTTTTCTAAGCAGGGGTTATGCCTTCCAATATTTAGGAATTTTTTGATTTAAATACCCTAATAAATTCTCCACCCCTCAAATGCATTGGTATCTTATCAAGTTTGGCCAACTCTTCAGAGAAAAAACTTGTATTCTGAAATCCTCTACTTCTTTTCTGAGGCAAGGAATCAAATTCTGTCACAATGATGGTAACTTACTCATCATTAGGAAGATTTGTTTGCTTTTATCTAGTTACAGCTCTATATATGAATGAAGAAGTGTCTTCCTTATAAAAAAATGTCTTGATTAACTGTCAAGTGAAGAAACTTCATCCTTCTACTCCAGAAGTAGTGATCTATATGTTTCATATCCCCTTTTAACTTAACCCAGCAAGTTCCACATTTGCACTGTCAAGGAGTTTTCTTAAAATTCAGTTATTTCCCAAAAGCCAGCTGAATGATGTGATGTGTTCTTGTCATTGTAAAAGGTTTTGGGTTACAACTGTGGTCCATACAAAACACTGACCTGCTTTTCTGGTTTGAACTTGAGTTGCTTGCTCAAAAAAGAAAAACAAACTGCTGCAACAATTCCATATGAACAGAGCCTCTGTTTCTCCTCAATGTAACTGTTTGGCATAAGAATCTTTTGAATAGAAAATATGAACAGAATCTCTGCCTCTGGGAATTTTTTTTCTATTTATTTGTTTACTGAGAGAAACCAAAAAATTTGCTTTAGAGTCTTTCTTTGTCTGACTTCAGAAACGTGGGAAAAGTAGAGACGTGACAGTTGTGCTCCAGCCTAGATGCTTTCTGCCCTTTTGTGTAACACACAAGAGCCTTGTGCTGTTCTTTGGGTGAAGGACAACCACACAGAACAGGAGGATTTTGAGCAGGAAGGGAGAAACTACCCACAGCTGCCTATCAAAGCACATGAGGCAGAGGAAGATGGAGATCTTTCAGGGGAGCTAGGAAATTGGTTAGAAGATTCAGTTGTGTTTAGGTGTTTTGCTTTTGACTGGGAATGTGTGAAAGCTCAGAAGAGACTTCTGCAGTGGTAGAAGCTCTGGAAGGAAGCTCTAGAAGCTCTCTTAATTCAGCCTTTTGGGATGCCATTGTGTAAAGACAAGCAGAGTCAGCCTTCTCAGCAGGCTACTGAAGCAGTGCAGTTGGTTGACTGCAGATGACACCTTGAACTGGAGCTCTTCAGCTTCAGGGGCAAAACCAGCTTGATTTTTGAAAGTTGCGTTTTGCTGGCTGGTTTATATAAGCAGCTTTTAGAGGGGATTGAAATGCTTTTTGAACACACATTTGTAGAAAGAAGGATTGTTAAAATCTGGAGGAACAGTGGGGTAGGAACTTTCATGTTTGAGCTTTGATTCTGCAGCAATAGATCATGATTTCTACAGCTTTTCACTGTGAAAAGTGAATTTATGAGTCCATTGCTGAGCATTATGCTCCTTGTTTTGTACTTGTAACTCTTAGTGCTGGTCTGTATTTGTTGACAAGTTGATGGTAGACTGACTCTATAATACTTGGCTTCACTGCCAGGTTGGAAGCTGTGTTCAAGCTGAAGAAAATGTCCCATAATAAGGGAAACTTGAAGGTGAAAAGCTGTGTATTTACAAATATGCTTGCAGAGTCTGACTGTTTTAATGGGCATGTTTCAGTAGGAATGTGGGCTTTTTGTTCCACTGCCTTCTAAGTAATTGGAAAACCAAGTAAAAAGCCTGGTGACTTTTACCACAATAAAATAAAGGATTCCAGGCAAAACAGTTTAATTCACTGATTTTGCAGACGCAGGAACAGAGGGGAAAACTAATAAAATGGCAGAAGAGACTGACTCTTGGAACTGGAGGATGCATAGTTATGTGTTTTTACAGCTTCTAGCAATAGGCAGATTGCTCTGATTCCCTGAGGAGTGGCCGTTATAGAGGAAGAGGTGAAAATGATGGCAAAACCAGCACTCAAACCAGTAGGTTTGTGGGATCCTCAAGCAGCCTTTGATTACTACTCATTACTGTGGCATCAGGAATGGGACAGTGAAGTGTGGGCTTTGTTTTTGAAACTCTCCCATCTGCAGGATACTCCATCCACATTCAGAATTGCTGCAAGAACAGAATGTGAGAGACCAGCTGCTGCTTCATGGGCAGAGATAAGCTACAGAAGCTTTTGTATATGTGTAAAGGATGGTCTTACTAAGGGTGGGGAGAGGTTCTTTTAACTTCCTGGAGACAACACCTCTCTTCCCAATCAAAGACCCACAGTCCCTTGCATTTTTGCCCCACAAATTCCAAATCCTGCTGTTCCACTCTGGCCTCATGTCAGCAGTATGTCATACTGGAGACAGGTAGCATTGCAGAGGTCAGTGGCAGGCTTTTGATCTCTGCTTCACTGTTATTTATTTCTTCTCCCCATGTACTCCCTAATGTAATCTTCCCCCTTCTGCAAAGGTTGAATGAGAAGGATAAAAGTAATGAGTCACAGTAGGAAAAGCTGCTGTCTGGAGATGAAGAGACAAAAGGAATTTTCTGCTGCAGCTTCCAACAGAGGCAAGAGGTTTAGAGGGATCTCATTTTTCAGCTGGCTTCACTCTCTGGCACAAGAGTCCAAGACTGTAGGGTGAAATGTGGGTTTTTGCCTCTGTTTTTGGAAGGTGTCAAGTAACCAAGTTGCCATGGAGTGTGGAGCACAAGGTACACAAGAACAATGAATAACTACTTTTGTTGGCTTTGGGACCATTAGAGTTGTTTGTGAATCCTCACTGGAAAAGCTTTCTTATTAGTGAAGCAAAAAGGGATTTGGGAGCAGAAGCATGAAGTAACCTCTCTGTGTTTGTATTACATGAGCCAGAACAATTGAGCTTCTCATGCTAGATGTAAGAGAAGTGACATTCTTAGAGGAACCTGGAAAACTCAACTGCTTTTCTGGATTGTTAAGTGTCAGTTCACCATGGAGTGGAAACAAATGCTTGTTGCAAAACTTTATTTATGGCCAGTACTCAGTGAGGGACAAAAAAATGCTGGACCTGAAGTTCAAATAGATTCTAAACTATGCCAAGAAGAATGATATCATGGTTTGAGTATGTAGAAACTGATAAATTACTCTTCCAGGTACCACCTCTCCTGCTCTCATATTCCCAGAGAACTAGGAAACAGCACTGTCATTTGCACTGGGCACTTTTTGCTGTCTAAGAGAATCTGTAGTAAGTGGAATGGTATCATTTGCATTGCATGTGTTAGCTCTAGTTATTGGACAGCAGGTTTATAATCAGCTGGATTTTTCACTGTATACATTTGGCCCTAAGGAGAACTGTACTCACAGTTCCTTTTACCAAAAACACAATTGTCTGAGAGCACATATAACAAAAACCATGTTAGTCACACATGTGTCTTTGTAGAACATAATTTTAAGATTATAAAGTGAGAAAAAAATGAATTTTATGTATTTGCAAGGATCTTGCCAGTTGTCCATTTCTTTGGTTTTGAAGTCTTGACCTCAGCATCCATTTTAGAATGAGTTTAAAACTATGTCCAAATGTAGCCTCTCCAAAAGGACTCACTGATGTACTTTTCAAAACCAGCTATAATTGCATGTAAATCCTGCCATGGAAATTTGGTTTTTGTGGTACTTTTTCTGTTTTTTTTAAATGGACACTAAAGAAAAAAGTTTGCATGTTTAGAGAGAATATTAGACACCACTTAAGTTCCCTATAATGAAGAGTGTAGGTACTAGGTTATGTAATACACTCTGCCTATTGTCTGTAGCTACTACACACTGACTGTGCAGCAGATAGAGAAGTGTCTGTGCATTTAAAGATTGATGAAGCCCTGCTACCCCTTTGGATCGATGTTGTATGAAAGCAGGAGCCTGGAAGGCACATTTTCCTATTTTCCCTCCCCCTGTGATGGAAACTTAACACTAAAACCAAATTTGTCTGTATTTCGTGCTTTTTTTTTTTGGGGTAAAGAGGGCTGGGAAAGGATGTTCATTGTTATATGTCAACAGGTCAGTGCTGGCAGGTCCAGGCTACTGCTGTTGGCTTTATTGCAAAGTCCTCCATTGTATCACTCTGGAGCTTGATTCCTGGCACAAAAGGGGTGTTTGAAAGAATGTCTCGCTGGGTTAGCAAATAACAAAACTTTTTATAGTAATTTGTCCAAAATAGAAATAGTCACTTTTGTAAGAAAAGAAAAAAGTCACAAAATAAGGTCACCCCACCCCCCCCCCCCCCCCCCACCATTTGATGCTATCACATAAGATTTAATTAAAGCTACCTCTCAATGTGAAATTCAAACATTAGGTAAGTTTAATAAGGTTTTCTCCTGGTCATGTTATGTAAAAGTTATAGTGAATGCCAAAATTGCAAAAGTTTATCACCAAAAAGGAAAAGAGTTAAGTTGGTTCTTTTTAATGTGTACTTGAAATAATCCAACAGTTTCAAGTTATTTTGAATTCTCTTAAATTCTTTTAACTTCTGTAGCTTCAGCCTTGTAAACTCTAGCTGCTGGACAGGAAATAAATGAGAACCACAAGTTTTCATAATTAAGGTCTGCTGGGTAAAACCGATTTTGTATGGAGCTTTGTCATTTGGTTACAGGTAGCCTCAGTCACCAAATGTACCATTCACTTGGTCATGTTTCTTTTCTTCAGTACTTGAGATATGAATTTGATGAATGGTGTTCTGTAATGGATGCGTGCCACAAATCACATGGTCTCATTTGCCTCTTTTCTGACTTTTAATGATCAATTTATTATTGCAGATGTGAATATTGTTCATACAGCTTAATTTCTGTATAATTGTATAAAATATAAATGGAAAAAATATAAGTTTTTACTTGGTATTTAGAAGTAATGTATTATAAAAGACTTACGTTGCAGTTTTACTTACAGAGTACTGTACTTCTAAACTGGATCATACCATCTTGGTAGGTGTAGATAGATTTTTTGCATGAGTCTGTTTTGGTTTTATTTCTTTTTAATTGAAGTTTTATTCTCTTAAGTTCTGCTTTCAGTGTTTGTTCACTACTTGTTGTTCACTACTTGTGATCATGTAGTTGTGCCTTACATTGTGAAAGAATTTAGTCCAGTGTGCACTGTAATTCTTAAACTCTGTGATCTGGAAGGTGGCTGTGGATTTGAATGGGAAGGTGACACCATGCATCAGCGGGTTCTGTATAAACTATGATGAACTGTTGCTGAAATGTCATTTTTGTTTTCTAATATGTTAAAGGAATGACTATTAATAATAATAAAAAAATTAGACCTTTCTAATAGACCAGCTTACATCATTCAAAACTACCTCGCTCTGTTTCAGACAGCAAAGCTACATTGAATTGGTGGATATATAGTTTTACAAATGTAGGTGAACTGTTCTTACACACATGTAAGAACAAACTAAATGTTCCAGTTTCTTAGAGTTGCAGGGAGCTGCAACAAAGGCTTTAACATGCCCGAGGACACAGTAATAATGACTGTTTTTCAAATCTGTTCTTTTCACAGGTTAAATTCAGAGTAGTCTTTTCATTCCCAATAGCTGTGCAAGGCTGCCAAGTATTCCACATTTGGTGAAAGTCCTTCTGTCTCTGGCTGTGTTCTGACATCACAGTCGATGCAGCTGGACAATTGGCATAACTGGAAAACTCAAAATGTAGCACTTGTTTTATTTTTTAGACCAATAAAGGTCTCACTTGTGAAATGGAAAGCTCTTTCAGAGTGGAACTGTGTTGCAGAGAGAAGCCAGATGGTTAATGTGGGAGATCAGTCCTGTGACAAATCCGCTATTGAATTATGGAGGCCCAACCAAACAACCCATGTTTAGCTATTGTAGCAGGAGCTCTGTGTGGATATGGAGAAAGATGGAGAAGAGAGGTCTCCTCTGAAAGGCAGTTTGAATTGGGAAGTCAATTTCTCCTCCAGCTGCTTCCTGAGGTATCGTTCTCTTGACACCACAGAAGAGCCTGTTGAGCTTGCACCTCCATGAAGACAAGCCTGTGTGTAAATACTTTCTTCCCCTGGCCTGTCCTCCTTGGAGACATGCTGGCCAGGAATGACTGCTTGTATGGTAACGTGAGTAGACCTGGCTAAAGGTTGTTTTGTTTAAAAGTATGCTAAGTGAAATACCCTCTCCCTTCTGCCAGCGCACAAAGAACACACCTTAGTCTGTCAGGTGTGACTCCTCTGGGCCTGAAATACCTCTGTCCTGTCAGCACTGGTTTCAGGATGCTGTGAGGTTCTGGTGAGCCCTCGGTGTGATGCAGTGTGCAGCTGAGCATGGGATCAGGGAGATGGAGCACAGCTGTGTCAGCTGTGGCAAGGCATTGGCAGCTCGTGTGGTGCCCTGGTGCAGATCTGTCTGCACTCTGCTCTGCCCTCTTGCTTCACACATTCAGCACTTGGCATGGAGCCTGATGGCTGTTCCTTTCCCAGGAAAGAAAAACTTGCCCATGATAGGCACAGGGGAAGAGCAGGAATTTGTGTATCACAGTGACTAGGCTGTATCTGGAGAGCACTGGACCAGGTAAGTGCACACATATGTATACATATATACACACGCTCAGTATTGATACAAAAACCATCTTGGGAGGTTAATGGGTAGAGACACATAAACGTCAGAAGCTATGCCTACACAATTTTAATTTAATGAAATTTATTAAAACAGTTTGAATGATGCAATAACCCTTCTAAACTTCTCTGGTGAATGAGTTGTCCTTACCAACATAGAGGTTTTTCCCCTGTCATGCTTTCTAGGAAATGACAAGCTCTATTAAAGCTTCCCCAGGTGGCAAGAACCTTCCCTAGGTGAAGCAAAGGAGCATGTAGGAGTGATACATTTGTTGCATGGCTCATTCTCCTCCTCCAAGTTATTCCTGCGCGGTGTGGTCTATGCGCCATACTTTTGTCAAGTCAGAAATCTGTTAGCTTCAGAGACCCAAGGTATTATATTTATATTATAAAAAACTATATTATCACCACAATAGTCTTCCACTGGCTCTGTCAGTGCAATGCTGACATTATTAAATTTCAGAGGATTCAATAGGAAAGCAGAAAGCAGTGCTTTTTTTGATATCATGTTGTGTCCTATAATTGGAGATTGCTGTTTCTATCTGTGACATCCATGCTTTCTGTAACAAGAAAAAATATTTGTAAACCAAGACAACCTAAAACATTTCCAGTAAGTTAGATGCATAAACATCCAGAGCCTTTAGTTTTATTTAGCCTCTTTTCATGCTTGTGCTCATAATTGCTGAAGGAAACATGAAATATCCCACAGCTGAGACTCTCCCAGTTGTTCAGGCCACTGCATGCTGATGGAATCTGTGTCTGGGGCCAGGGATTTCCAGCAAATGTTTCCAATTTTGATTGGAATGAAGGTTTTTAATGCTCTGTTTGTAATGGTGAAGTTGGTTGCAGGCTATTTCACCCCTTTCTGTGTGGTGTTTATTCATTAGCTTAATGCTGTCCCTGCAGTTTGAGTTCCTCATTTTTCTGATTAAGACAGCTCCAGTCCCATCAGCATCACAAGTTCTGTCCTCTCCAAGATCTGCCATGTGTTGCCAACTGAATTTCAGTTTCTGTTACCATGCTGACAGCGTTCAAGTCTATGTTTGCTGTCATCCAGGTATGAGGACAGGGAGTGATGGAAAGATAATTTCAAATATGTGACTTCCTTCTCTCTGCTAGTCCAGATAGTCTAGTGACAGAAGTTGTCTCTGATTTGCTATGATTAGACATTGGACTAACCCTAAGAGGATTTATCCTTTGGATGAAAACCTTTAAAGGGCCCTTTCTATTCTATGATTCTATGCTATTGAGAAGATGGTAGCCCTGGTATGAAGGCAGTTTTGGAAAAGGAAGGTCATATTTCAGTAACAGGAGAAAGTAATGATTTCTTGAGTGGTTAGCTATTCAAAATAACAGCTAGTGGCTAGAAAATGGAAAGAATTCTCTCAGTGTTTCTCTTAGAACAAGTCCACCACTATTTACTTGTAAGAATTAGTATTTGTGGTGATCAAATTTCTGTGCATTAAGTATTAGAGAGGAAAATTCAACTTACATGAGAAATCAAAATACTGCGTAGTGCCTGACACACTTTCAGATGTTATACAGAGTGCTGTTACTAGGAATGTGACATGGTGTGAAAATAAGGGGTAAATTTATGTAACAGTGGAATTAATCATACCATCTGTTCAGTCTGAAATTGCAAAATGCATGTTTTGAATAGATGAGCATGAGGCAGTTTTCTGATCTGAGTCCTACTGCATGTGAATTGGGTGTAGGGAGGGTTGTTTTGGTGTTGACTGCTTCTGCAGGGGCTGACCATCTTCTGTGACACAAGAAATGGATTTTTTTTTTTTTTTTTTGCAATCAGAATTGATAATGTTTTTCAACAAGAATATGACCTGATAACCGCCTTGATAGAAAATTGGAACATGTTCAGCAGCAAAAATTCTCTAACAAATACGTGAGCCAGAGCACTGGGGTGTTATTTTGTTTTGGTTTAGTTTTGGTCATAAGTATGACAACTGTAAGAGATTCTTATCACAGCATGGCCACTTTTAGGCTGCCACCCTCCTTTAGGGAAAGCAGAGTTGTGTAATTAGAGAAGAAAAAAACCATGTGTTACCTACCTTGGCAGTCTCAGTCTGAGCTTGTAGCAAGAAGAGCGCTATGCACTGCCGATACCTGTTCTCATGCTGAATTAGAAAAGCATTTCTTAGGCTGAAGACTGTGGAAAAATGTAAAAAAGTGATATCAATGCACCTCATACAACTGTCAGTCCAATTTTATATCACATTGATTATGATCAAAGAAATCTTTTCTGATTTCTAAAAGGGCAATTGCACCCTCATAGGGTGAGTTAATTTTGTTGTCTAGGAAGCTTTCTTATTTCAAAACTTTAATTCTACTTGCATTTGTTTTATTTTAATTGCTTCATCATGGTGCAGCTAAGATGCTTTTGGGTCTGCCTGAGGATTATTAAGAAATACGTCCCTTCTAAGTGGCCTAAATAATAACTGAAGTTAGAGAAAAACAAATATCCAAAATTAAAAAGAGAAGTCCTATTTTATTTAAGTAAGTCTGTATGATGGCTGGCACATGGGGAAGTGGCTGCACTCAGGCTAGTGCTGGCTTTGGGTTCTCCCTGGGCATGTGCCTGAGCTGGTACTCCTGGGCATGCCCTGGTTGGCTGCCAGCAGCCAGGCATGTTGCCTCTGTTTCCTGCCAGATTTTTGTTCCTGAGTATCATGTAGTGTGTTTCTCTGCATGGGGACAAAGTGACATCAATGTCACACATCTGGAATAAAGGGGGAGCTTGAATCGGCTAGTGATTTTCTAAACAGAAAGTATGTTGCTGCTTACAACCTTCAGAGCTGGGTTCCTACTATTGTATTTACATGTGAAGTTATATCTCTTGTGCAAGGTCATGGTGTTTGCAGGTAGTTCTGCTTTTAGGGTACCTTCCTGGTGTTATGGACACACCATTTTATCTTCTATCCCTTCACTAATGCATAGAAAGCTTTGGACAAGAATTATCCTACATAATTATCAGCCTCCTGCCTGCCACCAAAAGGGTATTTCTAGAATATTGCAACATATATATTTTTTCTAGTGCATTGAGCTTTGCTTATTTTCAAAGTGATGTCAACCCTCAGCAAACTAACAGAAGCAAAAGTACTTGCTAGATACAAAAATCAGGACTTCATTTTTGATTAATGTGATGGATCACATGACCTTTCTGAGAACATGCTAACTAATCTTTTAGTGCCACCAGTAATAAAAGTCTCTTTGAGAGGGTAGATATATTGGCAGCATTCCCCAAGGTCACACATTCCAGACAATATGAAATATTTTTCTTTCTCCTGCAATGGGATATTTTCTGTTGACATTGGAATGTTTGCTTGTTGTTTTACACAGAATGGTGGGAATCTGAACTGCAATCTCCCTATAGTAATTTTTCTCACTGTTTTCATTGTACCTCACCCCAAGGAGTCCTGTCTTAGGATGGGGCTTCCAAGGTGTTATGAGACTACAAGTGAGTAACAGAGACTGCCATGGCTACAGCTGTAATAAAGCTGGTAAGAATATATGGGAGAGAAGTCAAGCAGTGAGGCCAAGCGTGCAGGGAAGGGTCATAACCAATGGACAGAGCCTAGGCTTGAATGCAAAAAGCAGCTTTTTCTATTCTGATGATTGCAGCTGGATCACAGAGATAGAAATCTGGTTAGGAATCTCTATGGGAAATGCTGGCTTGGAAAAAAAAATCCAGAAATACTGTTTCCATCTCCATTATGTTTTTTATGACCAATCTGTTAGGTGCAAATTGGAGGGTGGTTGCACTGCCTTCTCTAGCACCCTGGAGCTGTTGGCCTTGCATTTGAATTCAACCCACATGGGATGTGGGGCTGCCCTCCCCTCAACCCTGCAGGCAAGAGGTGGCTGATACATTTGCTCCATTTCTACTGGTTTGGTAGGGGAACTACTTAGGCAGGCAGACAGTGCCTGGAACGTGTTTTTAAAAAAGGTTATTATTCTTTGTGTTCATCCCCTTATCTTGTCTTTAGTAATTTGCCTTTTATTGCTTACCTTTATATCTTCTCAGCATTGATACTGAATGCTAAATAGTCTGGGTGAATGTATTTCAAAGTTATCATAAATTTTACAGACTCTAGGTTTATTTTCCTTATCTATTGCTTTCTCACAGAGCACTGTAGCTCCCTAAGCTTTTCCTCTCAGTCTTTAGGATTAGGACTACCCTGGAGCCCAGAGATTTGTATTTCTTTTCATTCTCTTTGATAGAGGAGGCTCCTGTGATCTTGGCAGTGTTAGACTGAATCAATGAATCCTTAAGGCTGTAAAAGACCTCCAAAATCATTGACTCCAACCTTTGACTGAACACCACCGTGTCAGCTAGACCATGGCACAAGTGCCACCTCCAGTCACTTCTTGGACACTTCCAGGGGTGCTCACTCTACCACCTCCCTGGGCAGCCTGTTCCAATCCTTAACCACCCTTTCTGTGAAAATATTCTGGTGTCCATCATGAATCTATGCTGGTGCAGCTTAAGGCCTTTTGTGCCATTGCTGCTTGCCTGGGAGTAGAGGCTGTCTCCCACCTGGCTACAGCCTCTTTTCAGGTGGTTGTAGGGACAGATGATGTCATCCCTTTTCTCCAGGCTAAACATCCTCAGATTCCTCAGCCACTCCTTTTAGGACTTACTCTTGAGACCCTTCCCAAGCTTCACTGCTCCTCTCCTGCTGGATACACTCTGGATTTTCAATGTACTTTTTGTAGAGAGTGGCCTGGAGCTGGATGCAGAATTTGAGGTGTGGTCTCACCAGTGCCAAGTACAGATCTCTTCCCTTGTCCTGCTGGCATTATTGTTCATACTGGCCAGGATGCCATTGGGCTGCTTGGCCGCCTGGACACATGCTGGCTTATGTTCAGCTGGCTGTCAACCAGCACCCTCGAGTCCTTTTTCTTGGGCTGCTTTCCAGCCACTCTTCCCCAGGCTTGTAATGCTGCATGGTGGTGCTGTGACTGAAGTGCAGCACACAGTACTTCACCTTACTGAATCTCCTGCACTTGAGCTCTGCCCATCAATGCAGCCTGTCTAGATCCCTCTACAGAGCCCTCCTACGTCCCACTGGATCAACACCCAAATAATGCCATCTGTGGCTTAAGGCTTCCCTCTCTCCTCTCATCCAGGAGAAGGTGTTAAACAGGACCAGCACCAACACCGAGCCCTGGGCAACGTCACTAGTGACTGGCCACCAACTGTATGTGGCACCATTCACCACCAAGGTGAGGTGTGTGAGAGCCTGCTGCATTCAGGCTCAGGCCAAGGGGAGGCCTGATGGTGCATGCCTGCTCCCCGACCCAAAATCTGATTTTGGTGACTTCAGGAACCTTGTTTTGGCAGGGTAAGGCTGGTCACTCTCTGTGGCAGTCAGTCCTCCTTCACTTCACACCCAACCGCACAGCAGCAGGGATAGGAGGCATATTCCCCAGTGATGCATTTGGATGTCTGAGAGCGAGGAAGCATTGATGTGTGCTGGGTGATTTCCATCCTCTCAAGAGCTGCTGGAGATGTGAGTAGGAGCAGTAGCAGGAGGTAAATCTCCTCTCCAGCCTCCTTGAGAATGGCTGCTGTGTATGTGGGAGGATACCCAGGAGAGCAATGTAGTGGTGCAGCTGAAAAATGCTGCATAACTAGTATGGAACTGAAAATGTTCTTGGGCTGAACTGAGCCCGGGGTTTGAGAGAGCATATTAGGACAGTTACGACAAGGGAACACTTGGCTTGTGAGAAAGAAGTCTTGATGCCTCCTTTGGGGTGAATGCATAGTATGTGACAGTCACTGGTGTGTGAGTCACTGCTGGCAGCAGGGGGCTGTGGGCTGTGAAGTCTGAGGCTGCTTCCCAGCAGGAGCAGAGCTGTGTAGCCAGGCAGGGCTGAGGCACCAGTGTTTGCACTCCAGGCGTCTGGGGGTGGTTTGTGGGCAAACAGCAGCTTGTCCTTATGCTACCACACACAGTGCATTGACATGGTGTTTATGAAGGCATTCATAACAGGCACATACCTGTAACTTGGATGGGTTCAACATTTTTCAGTATGAGTCTGTCTAGTGGGATGGGCTGGTCTAGGACTGTGCAAAATCCCCCCTCTCTTATGAAGGACTGCAGCTCAGGAGTGAGGGAAGGACAGACGGGGACTAAGCTGGTGTCTGAGCCTCCATATTTCTGGGAATAGAGAATGAAATTGGTTAGCAGGCTGTCTGCCATCTGCTCATGAGGTATAGGCACTAAACAACTCTAAATTATGTGCTTTCTCCTATCAAAGATACACAGAGAGCTTATTTGCCTGAGGAATCTTAGAAAAACTGACTGGTTCCTGGAGCTCTCCTGCAAGGTCACATTTTGCATTAAAAAGCTACAAAAGAAACACAATACAAGTCCACAAGCAGAAGACAGTCATAGGCATTCCAAAAGTATTTTCCCCCTTTCCCTCCTTATTTTAATAGCAGGTTTTTTTTCTCCTTTCCTTCCTTATCTCCCCTCATGCATATGCACAAGACAGAATTCCTGGAGCTCCAGATGAGTTGCAGCCCTTCAGGGAAGGTTCACCAACATATGTCCATGGGACAACCCTCAAAGAGATTTGCCTGAGGGTACCAGGTCCCTTGACTTTCTGCTTCCTTCACCAACCCCGTTGCTGAGGGATGGTGCTGTGAGTCTAAAATGTCTCACCGTGTGCTTTCTCTATCTCCTTTCTCTCTAAAGCAGAACACCTGCTTCTTAAAAAAACCCCAGAAAACCTAGGAGATTATCACAGGTTCTTTTAGACTCAGTTTACATCAGTTTCATAAAATTAATTAGCTAAATGCACTCCTACATTGAAGTTTTAGGAATTTCAGGCCATCCAGTTCTTCCGTTGGTGTCTAAATACAGATATTTATCATCTATAGAACTCTATAGAATAATCATCAAGAAACATTTTCTTAAAAGGAGTAATTATATCTCAATTTTAAACTTGGGGAAATCAAGGCAAAGAGAGGACAAAAAGCAACATAGCCAATCTTCCATCATTTTTGCCTTTCTCTTTTTTCCTTTTAATTTTTTTCTTCTTTCCAGCAGTTCTGATATCTCTGAGTTAAAAAACTCTCAGGTTGCAGGGACCATTAGAAAAAGTCTTACATTCCTAAAACTTTTCTAAGCTTGAGGAGTCCAGCACATCAGAATAACTTCAGGAAGATATTAAGGTCTTCTAATGTAAATTAAATCTGCCAGTAATAGTGTTCCTGTACCATGCTGAGCTTAGAAGCAGGCTTTTGAATCAGTGTTATGGTTTGCTAGTCACATAAGGAAGTATCAGCTGTTCTTCATGCTGATTAGTCATCTTGTATTTTTATAATTAGATCAATCTTCCAAAGTACATTCAAAAGCCATCCAAAAGTTAAAAAATATAACAACTGCAACCGTGTATATCTCTAGACATTATTACCTTTTTGTTACGTTTAATTTTGGTAATTAGTAGGAAATCATCAAATAAAAAGAGGTAGACATCAAGGAGTCTTGTGCTTTCTGAGAAGGAAAACAAAAAATCAGTTTTATGGTGTGATTATTTTAAGGAATTGCTACTTTTAAGATGAGGCACATCTATGAATCACTGCACCTTACAGAATCCTTTTAACAAAGAAGCCTTGTTTCCAGTATAGTTCACAACTACTCGTCCTCCAGTCTGCATTCTCAAATGCACTAAATCATATGTCTCAGTCATTTTGGCTACTAAATTTGTACCTTGTAGCAGCTACTTCATTCTGATAAAACAACTACTTGCTTGCCAGGAAAAAGGACAATTAACAATCATACAGACCATCATCCTATTGGCAGCTTGGCTGTATCTCAGTCTCTCTCTGATAAACTATACAGTTGCTTTTTCTTTCCTGCATCTGGCCAAATGCTGTTGCAGAAGTTCATTCTAGACCTGTCATAACAATGTATAATCCTGCTAAGCTGTCTCTGGACACCAGGAGATTCAGGGACTTTACCTGCTAGCATCAGCTTTCCTTCATGAAGGAGAAGTCTGTTCGCTGAAGACAAAATGTTTTCACTGCTGTTTTCTCTTAAGTTTTGTTTCAAACACTTGACCCAAAAAAAGAGAGAGAGAAAGAGAATGGGGAAATCATGCATAATGGATGATGAACAGGGGAGCAACCAGCAGCTAAACAAGAGGAGCATTTGCGTGTTCTTACCTCAGGCTAAGTACATCACACAGCTGATAACTGAGCATGCCTGTGTTTCTTCAGCAATGCTATGGCTTTAATGTGTTTACGCTTTTGAAATGTTAAGCTGGGTTTTACTTTTCCAAATTGAGTTTAATGGTGTTTGCAGCCCTGTATGTCAACAGACATAATCCTTGAGATGGGACCCACTTGGTAGTGTTACCACAGTGCTGCTTAAAGTCTGTCTGGGTAACAGGGTAGCTACGGCAAAAATGTGCACACCCAGGTATGCTGTGTAATTTTTTGTAATGCATTTTAAGTGTAAATGGGAAGTTCTTTGGCTCAGCTTGAGAAGTGAAAGAAGCAAATCATTTCTACTTTATTGAATGCTGGTAATTCTTACATCTATCCCATTTCCTTCTGTCCCCTAAAAGCAAATATGGAAGAGTCCTCCTGGACTGTATCATTGCCCTCTCTAGGATGCTAAGAACAACCCATGCTGCCATCCAAGGCGCTGTGTGTGTTCAGCACACTTGGAGTGCCCAGGCTGCAGCTGCTCCTGTTAAAGCAGAGCCATCCCCACTAGCTAGAATACAGACAACCAGCCAACTTTAGACCACACTATGAAGACAGATAGGAAACTAAACCCTCCTCTAGAAAAAAAAAAAAAAAAAATCCTTTAAAATCTGCTTACCTCTGGGACAAAGAACCTTTTGTCACGATCCCAGACCTGAGGCCAAATTATGACCTCTTGCAGCTGCCTGAACTTCTGAAAGTTGTCCAACCACTTGACTTTGCCTTCCAGATCCCCTGAAATGTGTAAAACACCAGTTACTGCCAGGGCTGGCAAAAGCAGTCCTGTTCTAGAAGATGCTGAATACCGATTTTCTCCAGTGAAAGCTGAAGTACCTCACATGTGAGGCCCCAGATGGAATCTTGATCTCATTGTAAAAATGCCTAAACTCTACTTAGATCAGCAGGGACAGAATTTCAATTCATGCAGTCAAAGATGCTTAAATTCACTGTTAAATGAAAAGGTTGTGTTTATTAATCTGTCTGGGGAACAGGAAATCATATAAAACTCAATTAAACTATAATCTTAAAAATTTCTTCAAAAAAAGTCCTATAATTCTAAACTGTCTGGTATAGTGAGAGAAAAATAATTTTCATTATATAGAGCCTGATAAAAAGACTGTTGAAATTACAGAGAATTAATTTCAGAGGAGGTGTTGCCAGAAGTGATTGAGGTGGAGGTCCCTCAAAATGTGAAAAATGGGGACTGTGTCTTTGCTGATTCAAGGCCATTATGGGGAAAGCTTTAATGGACCTGCAACTGAAGTTTCAAGTCTTTGGGTGGAGTGATGGTAATGGTTTCAGACACATACCTCCCCACCTGAAGGGGAGTGCTTGGACTACAACTGTTCATTATGTTACTGGTTCACTGACCAAAAACTGAAGGCAGATCTTAGTCAGGTGTCTGTGTGCAAAGAGGGGTCGCCCTTCTATGTTTGGCTTCCTTCATCCAGAGGTATCTAATTTCTGGAAGGACCAATTTATTCAGCCAGTAGTACTCTCCAGACATCCTATGGTCATTTGGGGCCATACCTAAAACTGCTGTCCTTATATATGTTGAATATATAAATATTACATATTAAAAAAAATGAGGGAAAAATTAATATCTAGACCAGCCTCTTGTTTTATGCAATAGCTAGAGAAAATCTGTAGCTGAGACAACTTTACATAGTAGTATCCTGTCATTAGTGAAAGGTCATGGACATAATATTCCCCTTGTGAGTGCAAATTTATCCTATTAAAGATCAGCCCTAAAAAAATCCTCCTTAGACATAAATCCAACTGAAAGACTTCTTTGTTTGAGATCTTGCCTGATATGGTCCAATTTGAGATCTGTTTTTATTTTTTTGCCTGTCACTGCAGATGATTCTAAGAAAATACAAGTGACTCACTGATTTGGGAGTCCTGTGACATTGCTCAGAGAGGCTTTGACAGCACAAGGTGGCCCAAATCATTCCCTACAGCATGAGGGTCAGGACTGTAGGAAGGCACACACATCCTTTTTGCTTTTCTGCAGAGACACTTGACCAGTTCACACTTCAAAGGACATGAGCAAAAAAGCCATATAACTTTCTAATTTCTAACTGCATACTTGACTTCTAACCTTTGTTACTTACTTATAGACTTTTCCACCTTCTCTTTAAGTGACTGGATGAAACTTTTCTCTGTTTCATCAGTGCTCCTTTTCCAGATGTTGTTGAGCAGGAGGGGATACCGCGTTAGTCGATGCAGAGGAGCAACCAGCAACTCTGGCAGATGCAACCTCTTGCACTGTTCATTTTGTTCACACCACTGCTGAAGACAAGGAAAATGTGCCTTAGGCTTCAGCTTCCTTCTGGCTAGGAGGTAGCAAACAGTTTTCTGCATCATTAGCTGACTTTAACGAGACAGGGACTAATGAAAGATGAGTTTCTCACTCGGTGAGAACAAGGGCACTATAAAGTCTCTTGTCATAGTTTAACCCAGCAAGTATCTAAACCACACAGCCACTCATTCACTCTTCACTCCCTCCTGTGGGATGGGGAAGAGAAATGGGAAATAAAGTTTATGGCCTGAGATAAATGCAGTTTAATAGAATAGAAACAGAAGGGAAAAAAATAACAGAACGTACAAATCGAGTGGTGCACAATGCTCAGCACCCACTGGTCCATGCCCAGCCAGTCCCAGAGCAGAGGCCTGTCCAGCCAGCTTTCCCTCTGGTTTATGTACTGAGCCTGTAGCTATATGGTATGGAATGGGTCAGCTGGGGTCACCTGTTGTGGCTGTGGCCCCTCCCAACTTCTTGTGCCCACCAGAGTCCTCGCTGGTGGTGGTGAGAGACAGAAAAGTCCTTGACTTAATGCAAACTGCTTAACAACAAGTAAACATGAGTGTGTTATCAAGATTACTCTCATCTTAAATGCAAACCACAACACTATACCAGCTATTAGGAACAAAATTAACAGTATCCCAGCCGAGCCAAGGACAGCTCTCCACAGGGGAAATTGTATTGCCCCTCCAGATTCACGTTCTGCTTTGTGCTTACCATTCCAGATGTTGTGGCCATGCTGTCATATCCAGTAGGGCTCTTATTTATCTGCTGTTTTAATTTTCTCAGGTTTTTCTGAGAAAATTAACTTGAGTTAGGTTTGAAAGCCACCTTATATTTTGGGGTCACTGCTACTTGCCAGTGGGGAATGTTTTTCCTATATGTGAATATGAAATCCTCATCAGGGAGCAAGCAATGTGAAACTCCAAGGCCCAGAGCTTGCCTGCCACAAAAAGATGTCCTTCCAGTTTTGGGCTGCCTGTGAGAAAAGCCCACTACTTGAGGTTTCTCTTTCTAAACCTGTAACATTGAAGATTAATCTTAAGTATTTACAGGACACACTGGTCTGCTGGTGACGTCAGAAAGAGCAGAGCTTGAGATCCCCACCACTGCACTGGCTGGTGTCAGCAAAGACAAAACCTGCTGTAGTGTTGCAGCTTGATAAAGAGTCCAGTGATTGCTCTTTCCAGCCTTAGAGGTAGGTAAATTCTTCCTTACTGGTAGTATTTGGATGCCCAAGTAAGACATTTGAAATTGATCCTTGTGTTTTTTTGTTTTTTTTTTCCTGTAGCAATTTCACTTTGTTAAGGTAGAGTTGACTGAGTCAAGAGATGATGTGCAAAACAAAAGAAAGAGGCTAGTAGTTTGTATTTTCTGCCTGCAAAAAGGCAGCCCAGCTCTTCTTCCCCCCTTATCTATTCTAAATTACAGGTAGGGACTTTGACATGTGCAGGTGAACATACACTCAGAAGGGTGACTTCCAATCTGTGATAGGCTCTGCAGTTCAAAAAATCCATGTGAAATGCTGTCTACACAGTTTTGCTTCTAATGAACATTTCTAGCTTGCTGTTAAAAGCCTCTCATAAGGTAGGAAGGCTGAAGACAACAACAACAACAAGAACAGCAATAACAACAAAACCATCACTTTACCTTCAGGTAGATGCCAAAATCTTCTCTCTGTCTCAGTTTTTCCAAGTAGAAGATGGCAGAGGTATAATTAAGGCAATAAATCTGGTGTGTCTGGCAGAGGTCACCCTGGAAAAACTGCAGAAAAGGTTTGGAAATGTATCAATAAAGAAAAATATCATGACAAAGGGAGAAACAGGAGTTTCTCCTATCAGAAGGAGTTTCCTATCAGAAGGAAACTTCCTTCTGATAGGAGCAACTTAAAGCTGAGACCAAACTGCCTGTGACAGATGGCATGGGCTGGACAGCCCTGATTGCTCTGGAGACCTGTATGCTGTGATAAATGGTCTGCTGCTTGTGTTAAAAGCAAGAATACTTCTAATTATGTTACCGTTCTGAGTACAGAGCTGAAATCCATAGGAGTGTCTGACTTGCTGACGTGCTTCTTCACAGTTTCAAAAAACATTTTCAGAAAACTGAGACTTATCTAAGTAAGGGGAAAAAATAAAGATAAATTAGCATCAGTGATTGGAAGTTAAGATTAAAGAAGCTTTATTTCCCATCCCTGGCCTCTCTAAAGACTCCAAGTGTAATGGGTGCCAATACCATTGCCCAAATTGTCTTCAGAATTTTGCCCAGAATGCTTTAATTAGTCAGGAGCTAAGACAAATCTATACAAATACCCACTTATGTTGTGATAATGCCTGATGACAAAAGCTTTGAAACAAGATTAGTTAGTCCATTAAACTTGTCTTAGGGTAGCAGCTGTATTTAACATGGATTGACTTAAAAAATGACAGTGGCTGAATGCTATTTGCTGGAAAAAAATGATGGTGTTGACAGAGCTGTGACAGTTAAGGAAGCCTTCATGGTCCATGAGGAAGACACCATCATTCATGGTTTGAGTTTGTTTCATTCAACTGAAGGTGAAGGAAGTATCTATAAAATACTGGACAAACTCACATATTCTCCATAAGTTAACTTTACGTGTTTCTATTGGATTCAAAATGCCTACCTTATCAGTCAGATGGGGCTGCAAGCCTGCTCCTAAACCCACACTTTCGTCCTGAACACATGAATTTCACTATTCACACAAATTCATGACTGGGCTAAGCTGTTGGCCAAATGTTAGGCCAGAAGGGCACATCAATCTGCTGGGATACTGCTACAGACTGTAGTAGCTGCAGACTGCTTTGCTTGGTGTATTTATGGGGGCAAGGATGCTTATAGGATGATGCTCATTCTTTCATTTTGACCTTTACAATTTTACAGCATACATTTCGTCAAGGATTCAGCCTGCTGTCAAGAGGATATGTATACTGTGAAATGTATGAAAAAAAGGCACGAGAGGCATTGAGAGTAGCTTCATTCTCCTATGTTTAATCAGTATTTAAAGTATGCACAACAGATGATCATTTATTATCCTCATCAATAAGGACAACAAAATTAAAAATTAAAGCAGGGCATTTCTTTAAGATAATTCTCTCAAGTCATGATCAAGCTCCAGCCAAGCTCAAAGCTAAGTGAAACACAGCAATATATCTCACTCTCTTCTCTGAACAAGAGCAAAGCAATCAACAACCACACATCTGCTGAACTCTAGCAGTTATCTGCATATACAGTCTTAATCCACAATGAGCCAGAGGTGAAACCTGTCAGCTAAAAATCTCTTTCCTTGTATCTCCAAACCTACTGATTGGTCATTCAGCAGCTCACCAGGTGTGAGATCTGTGACTGAGCAGCAGTACCTTGCTCATGTGTTTGAGTTCTGGTTAATTGTCCCTGCTTTGAAGGCCTTTCCCAGTTTTCTTGTTTTGGCTAAAAAGGGAGAAATTCAGTATTAAGGCAAGGGAATTACAGTAAGGGAAATAAATGGAACCCAGCAGCTGATTTAGGGCATGTGATGTGATTGTGAGTAGTTTTTCAATTAAGGCAGCTGCAGAATTCTTTCCAAAATTCTCTTTCCAATGAAAGGTGAAGTGTCCTGTAAAAGGGCCCTCAAGCTAAGAAAAATTGTTTTGTTTCCAAAGTAATGTAAAAGCTATTTTTGACTTAGGGGTTTTTAACTTTCAGGAGCTGAAAATGGTCTCCCAGCAACTGGCCAAAAGCAGCAAAGAGCTGGAGCACATCACAGCCAAGCCTTGTGGCCACCCTCCTCCTGGAGTGCAGAGTAAGTAGCACATGAACACAGAGCATCCAGTCTCTGTGGGAGAGATCCTTACACACATGCCAAGGGAAACCTCAGCTGGAGAGAGGGGATCAGCATTTTGTTTTAACTTGCCCTTTTGGAGTGGCATAATAGACAGCAAAATCTTGTGCCCATCTGCTTGCAAAAGGGGCCTTGTTATGTAGTTATTTTGCCATGCTTTCTGTTTTGGTGTAGGGATTGGGTAGTAGTTCCTCTTCATCTCTTTTAAAAGGTCGCTGCTTTTGAGAATTAGTCTCAAACTTGTGTTTCCTTCAGGAACAACTGCCAAATGAGCTCTCCCCCATGTTTAAAATGCCATGTATCTTTGGCTAGAGATACAAGAGGATGATTTGCACTGGTGGTATTTGACTCTCACTGATATACCCCATAGAAAAGAGGAAAGGGTGGATTGTTTGAACAAAGTTCCAAATGTGAACATTGAAACGAAATAGAAGCTTTTGGTTTGTTGTATTCTTTTACTGGGCTGATTGATTTCTGATCGAAGTAACATTTCTCTTTTTCTACTCACCTTGTTTAACTCCTCTAAGTTTGCAAAAAGTCTCCACAAATCCACATCCAAGAGAAATTCATTGCTCTGGAGGTATTTGAGAGTGTTCATAAATATCTTTAAAACCAAAACAAATCCATGTTAATTACTGTTTGTGCCAACTCAATAATTTTTTTCTGCCTGAAAATAACATTTTTATTGAAATTAATGAAAGGATTATTAGATTCAGAGAGAGCAGAAGGTGGCATTGTGAGAAAAGTTTCCTGATCTACCTGAAGGTTAAATACTGAGTTTTGTGCAGAAGAGGGTATGAATGATGTCTCTGGGGTTTCTCTGTGGTTACCATGGAGGCAGCTGTGTCCCTGCTGTGCCCTTGGGCAGAAGAGGGGCAAATGAGCCCCCTGCAGATCCCTGTGTGAAGGACTCAGTAACATCAGAGTCACAGTTACAGATTTCTCTGACCTTTTTGAATGCTTTCCTTCCTACCCCATGCAACTGCTGCTATCTGACTTGTTTAGAGTTACTATGAGGAAAAAAGATATTCTTGGACTAAGGTAAGTAGCAGTCCTGTGGAGGTTTTTCATCTCTTTGGATTGTTTTATTAGCCTGTATTCACTGAAAACTTCGTGTGTATTTATTGGCTGTTTAAGATTTTATATTTTTAAAGCTGATTAAACTGTACTGAATCTGTCCTAAATCTGAAAAAGTCTTAAAATTTATAGGTTACTCAGTAGATTTTTTTTTTTTGTTTATGTGTATAAAGCATTTTGAAAAAACCTGTCACCCAGGTGCCAAGACTGAATAACTAGTGAGAGTGTTTGCTTAGCCTTGCGTAATTCTTTAGTTACCGTGACCTTGTTGTCCTGAGAGCTTAAAGGGGATTTATGGTGGTCTTAAAGCTCCCTGTGGAGATTCATTGAAATCAGTGGAATATTTCTATACTTGGAAGTAACCAGGTATCTTTAAAACTGTTTACCCAAATGCAATGGGTTCTTTCTTTGGTGGGAGAGTTTGGGAAGGTGGCATGGCCTGAAATAGTTCATCATTCATGGGCCATGCAGGGCTGGCTAAGGCTTGTCTGTGGGCTCCTACAGCAGACTCACAAGGAGCCTACATGCCTGTTATCATCTTTCTTCCCAGTATTCACCCCTATTGAAACTTTTCAGATTTCTAAACAAAGTGTATAGAAAAGAGGATGCTCTTCTTCTTCCTTGAACCAATGCCGTTTTCTGTCCCTTCCTGTTCTGCCCCACCAAGGAGGAATTCAGCCTCCTCCTTTATTTATTTCCTTTACTTTGCAGTAGTTCTTGTGTTGTCCAGGATAACTTTCCAGCAACATGGAAAGTGTTTTACAAATGTCTTTTCTTCGACTTAATAAGAAATCAGGAATTGTCTGTGCCGAGTAAGAGAAACAGGATAAGAAAATGTTTGTGGAAGCTTCCATCCTTTTGAATGGATACATTAACTTTTGATGTGTGGTGAATATAAATAGTGCAGCTATTCTTGTAACAGTCTGTAATGTTCCTGTCCATAGTTCAAGCTCACCTCACTGTATTGGAGGCGAATACAGAGTTTTTGGGAGAGGAGTTATTTTTAGTATCCTTGTTTTCATGTAATATTAAAACTGCAGGTCTGCTGTATTCTGAGGTCCAGTCAGGATAATCTTACCACAGCTCTATATGAAGTTAAATGCCAAATATAATGTTGCACACTAGCAACATTAGCAATTGGAGTAGTCCAGTACAGAAATAACCAGTTGCACTATGGCTTCAGTGCAGTGTTTGCAAGAGGACTAATGGAATATCAGTTGAATATCCTGGAAGGCTCTGCAGTCAGATGGTCATTGCAAAGCACTAGATTGCATCATTCAAAAGTCATGTTTAGAAGAGATACCATCATAAGGACAGAAAAGGGAGCTGTGGAAACAGGATGAGCAGGCAAGGTGGAGGAAAAACCAGGTGCTTAAGTCATTCCCCCACAGACCTCTAATGAGAAGTTTGAGGAGGCCTTGTGTCCATCACAGCAGAACAAATAGTGTTTCATTATTTTTGCAAAGTGAAATCTGACATTACCATCTTGAGAACCAGCAAATGATCCAGAAAGTAAGTGCATTCACTTGTGAAAAGTTCCCACACTGCTGCTTCTTTTTTCACTTCTAACTGGCTGTTGACATCTTTCTGTTCAGTCTGTTGCTCGTTTATAAATTCATGCCAAGATTTACTCTATTGATTGAAGAAGAAGAAAGAAAAAATTGTTGCATCAGCTGCTCCAGACCTTATGAAAAGAATCTATGTCCTCTTTACTGTGTAATTTTCCTCTACCAGTATTAGCTATTTTTCTTCTGAAAGCTTAAAAGTTCCTTTAAAATATTTCCTCTAAAATGCTTACAATATAAACACACTGAATTTGAAAGCAACACAAAGTGATAGTCCATGTTTAGGTACGTATCAAAAATTAGTGGGTAGCTTGCAAATGCTAAGGAATTTGATCTGTTGTGCTGCTCTTGGGTGGATGATATCAGAGTACCAAAGGATTAGGTCTTTATAGTCATTTGGAAATTATGGTGGCCATGATCACATTATGGACCTGCTCCAAAGTCAGATGTCCATATATAAATTATGCACTGGCAGAAGCCCTCAGCAACTGTGTGTGGGGTGCTGTAGGTACCAGCCTGCTGTGAGAAGTAAAAGGTTTGCTTCAGAGAGGGGATGGTGTTAGGTGGCTAGGGGCCAGAAGCCTTGTTTGTCTGGCAGACAGGCTTTGGTGCCTTTTCTGGAGCCAAACCTTGGTGTTGGCACTGGCCTGTATGTGGCTGCCTCTGAACACAGCAGTGGGGTGGCTGTGTCCCATTTGACATCTCTCTGCTGCTGTAGATTCTTTCCTCTGCTTTTCTAGCACCTGTAGGTGCTGCTGAGAGGGTTGTCTTGAGACCATTTTCTGAAGCTGGTACCTCCCTGATCTAGGGCAGTCTGGAACCCTGGCAAAATCCAGATGATTTTGAGGTCCCTTGCTGACCTACTCTGACCCTCAGTTTCCCACTTGCCTCTCCCTTTGTCATTTTGACTAAAATATACCATCTACTTATGCACTAATTTGACAGAAAGGTCTCATATCCAGATTAAAATGAACTGAAAAATGTTAGCTTGTAAAGAACACAGAATTCCTCCTTCCATCCTTAGGTGTCCTTGATACAGTGTACTGAGCATTTTGATACCTTAAAGCAGAAAAATTCATCTGTGCAGCAGCGGTCTATGATCTTAACAGTAGAAAGACAACTTTCCAGATCAGATGCTTGCTTCTGTTTGTCTTTACCCTGTTGAATGACAAGAAACCACCCCTGATTCATAGAGTGTTTTAAAGACTGTTAAGAAGTTTACCCCTCTTGCCCTAATCCTTAAGGAGTTTGCCCTTAAATTAGTGATTTCTCTGTATTTCCAGGCTCTTCTACACAGAGAAAAGGCAGTGATGGCAGTTTTTTTTGTAGCTGTGGGTGGGGTGTGTAAATGCCTCAGGTTTGGATGTGTAAGATCTTATTTATGTAATACATGAGTCTTTGACAGGGCAAATCATGGGTATGGCAACAGGCAATGGGCTACCCTTGGAAGGCAGAACAAATGAAATGTTTTGCTTCCCTTAGCACTGTCAGACATAGGGGACAACAGATTCATAGTTGCAATCCTGCCATAGCTATACAAATTTATGTGTTTATTTATTTATTTTTAATTTTTTGACCTACCTATGGAAAAAAGTCCCTTGGTCATCTGCAGAGTAGTGTCTGTAAAATGAGCTTTCAGAAAGTTAAAAGAACAGCAGGAGTTTGTGTGAGGGACCATGAAATAAAAACAATTGCTTTTGTTTCAGCTTTGTTTATTCAGGCCTTGTAAAAAATGTAAGCATTCTTTATCAACTCTAATTTAGTGCTGTGGGCACAGACTTATAAGGTGTTTGCCTAAGTTTTATCTGTTCTCTGGAAGTATATTCCCACTTCATGGATTTCCATTGTCTGAACTTCAGGCACTGAACTCAGGCCAATTTTGAAATATGCGTTTGATTATATTTGAAACTTAGGGTTTAAGTTCAGCTCCTAATTTTGAAAGATAGATTGAAATGGGACAGAAAAAATAATGCAGTTAACATATATGCACATTGAACCAGAGTAACAGCAAATGAATCTTCATGAATTTAATTTTATGGCATTTGATAGTCTTAGAAATCACTTTTGTCTGAATATCAAATGCTTTTTATTGCAGATTTAAAATATTTTGTTGAATTTAAAAATCCTCAGGTTTAGATCATGCTCCTTCAAATGCTATGAAACTACTATCAAATGAAGAGGGAGTTCTTGTATATATAAACCTGAGTACTTGCACTGGTTCTGTATGCACAAACTATTCTTTGATAAAATGCAAAAATACTGGGAAGGGACTGTTAGCTAAATGCTTAGGGAGAAAAAGTTGTCAAGACACTTGTAAATAATTTTTTGAATGCTGAAGAGTACACAGAAAGGAAATTCAGATACCTTAGTAAGTAAAAGTTTTCATTAATGGAAAAGACAAGGAATTGTGTTAGACAAGGAAAAATCCACTGAGCTGTGCTTGTGCCAAGGACGCCTCTGCTGCCGCCACGCACAGGGAAGGGAAGCAGTGGCACTGACTGTGTTTTCATGTGCATCACTTGCAATGGCTGCACTGGGGCCACCCAGTCTTCATTGCAGGTTAATGTGCAAGCAGTCCCAGGGAGGGCTGAGACACCTCTGAGCTCAGCTCACCTGCTGGCTGCCTTCTCCAAGGGCAAGAAAGTAAAGAAGCTATTTTTACCCAGGTTAGTTGTGGGAAAAGGCAAGTCAGTGTAAGGAAAAACAAAATGGTAAAAAATACTCACGACTCCTCTTTTGGCAAATGGCCACCTTGACTTTTTGGACTCTGATGGGTAAAACAAATGTTCTCAGTAAGGAAACCAGTAGATAAAATAGAAAACTATTTTTTATATATGCAGCTTGATAGACTCGACTCTACTTGGCTCAGATTTAATACTTGAGTTTAGGCAGTTTCACCAGACTTAAAACCCAATAAGCTTGTTGGGTTCCTCCCAGCAAGAATTATGACTATCTGTGGTGGCATATTGGTGCTGAATGCTCCTACTTGTTGCAGGTGATCACTATGTGATTGCTATGATCACTATGTGATCCTTTACCTGGGAAAACCATCCTACCTCAAGCCAATGTTGTTTTAAAGCAAGAATTAGTCTATGCCTTCTCGTCATGATAAACTGGAGTTATGCAGGTATTTAAATCTGCAGTGAACAAACAATCCTACGAGCCCTAAGCCTCAGGTCTGTCATGGGGCTGGCACAATGAGGCAGAGTGTAATTTGTGGTCCTTGGTGAGCCATTCTGGGAACGGCTGGCTTATTTGCTGTCATGAAAATGCTGATTGTGACCTTGGCTGACTTGCTTTTCTGAGAAACTTTTGATCTCTGGCCACCAGGATCTCCGTCAATCACGCCATACTATATTCTACAAAAGTTATTTGTGGAAATTGCTTGCAGGTCTGCATTTCAGTTTTGGAATTTCTTGTGAGCAACCTCTAGCCATGAGCTGGGTTTGCTACCACTGGATCAGAACACCACTGCAAAGGGCAGCATGGGCCGCTTTTCTTTCTGCTTGAAGCTGTGGAGGTAGGAAATTGTACCTCAGCTGCTTCCAGATGGACATCCTGGCCTGGGCTCTGGCTGCTTCTAGCCTGTGGAGGAGCAATGTGATCTGTGTCCTACCTTCTCAGCTACTTCAATTTTGCATTCAATAGTAAAATGCAGGGGAAAAAAACGGAAAAAAGAAAAAAAAGGAATGAGGAATTTTAAAGCTGGCAATGAAGTCAATTTGGTGTGGGGTACCAGGATCCCCCCCAGAGGCTGCACCACCTTGGGGTCTCATTGTATACATCCTCCCTCCCGTGCCACATGCACACGTGTTCCAGTCCCACTTTTGCTGGGCTCAGAGGAGCAAATCAAACCCCCGCTGTGTCTGACCTGCACTGAGCAGGAAGGATGAGTAGGGCAGGTAGTCCATGGCACCGTCTGACACCAGCAGGTCTCCAGGGAACACCTCGAGGCCCGGCAGGCTCACTACCAGGGAGCTGCGCCTGCGCTCGGCTGATCTGCGAGAGGCAACCACAGCACACGTCATCCCTGTCCCTGGAGGCTGCAGGGAAACTCCTGAAGGGCTCCCTGCTGATCCAGGGGGGAACCAGCTAAAAAGCCAAATCACAGCAGCTACGGCATCATGTGTTAAAAGAACAACGAGCGGAGAATTTCAGTGACTGACAGCCCAGTTGTCTTTCAAACTCCACGTCCTTGCTGAGATCAAGGCTCTTATGGTCATGGCTTGCCTCAGATAATAAGTAATTAGAGCATTTAAGTAGTAAAAATTCCTGGTTTCTTCTGAGGTTAGACAAAAAGTGAATGGGGATTTTGGAATCTGTGTTTTGGCAGTGGAGTTCAATGGAGCAATTAAATACTGTTTTTAGCTGACATGTGTCTTGTTACTTTTAGCCTTCCTGTAGCTCAGGTGATTTCAAGAAAAGACAGCCCACTAGTGAAACAGTTAAAATGTTGGGTTTTAAAAAAATTATTTAACCTTTGGGATAGTTTGTACTATTTTCTTTCTTAGTATTTTTGGCATATTTTCCTGCTATTTAAAATATTTTGAATGTAATATGACTCAGTGGCCCTACTGATTGAAAAATGTCTCTTTCCAACTGTTGTTGTTCCTAATGGAGAACATTGTCCAGGATCTAGATCCATGAAGAAAAGTGACACATTCTGTATCCAGCAGCATGTTTGTGCCACAGGCTGCTTGCATTCACATACAGAAACTGTTGGTGCAGGTTAGAAACCTTTTGTATTTTGCTAATAACTCACACTGATACCTAATGAATTGTGTTAGTATATGCTGCAGAGGGACTGCTGTCTGCAGCTGTTGTTGTGTTGCCTTCAGTACATGAATACTGCATCAGGGCTCAAAGGGTCAGTAATTTAGTAGCTGAGGGAGGAGGCACAAAGTACATGTACATTTATAAAAAATTCTATTTTTCAGTCACCACTTATTGTGCATGGTATTTTTTGGTCAGTTAAGCATGATTCTTACTGAGATCTTTTTTTTGTCTAGGCAGTTATCTTACTGTGAATTTCTAGCCATTTGCCACACTTGGTGTGAAACCTGGCAGGTATAATTTTTCCTTTAAAGTGCATGAATAGTTACTTGACAGCTTGTCAACTGACAGACGAGCTCTGAGGTGGAGAACTGGGATTTGATATGTATGGTAAGACTTGGAGATTGTGCTTTCTTATGACCTGGCAGTGACACTGCTTGCAGTTGCCTTAGCCAAACAATTGAATGGTCTAGATGAAAGCTGCTCCCAACAAGAGAGAGGTCTGCAGGCTATCAGATGGGCCAGGCCTGGGACTTTAACACTTGAGCCATGGACATATCAGGGCTTAAAAACACCTTGAGAAGGTTGCACTGTGCAGTGCAGGCATTCTTGGAAAGCTTTTCTGCTACTCCTACTGAATGGAGAACATAGGATTTATTTATTTGGCTTTAGGGTTTACAATGAAACTCTGGTTTCTCATGACATTGAACCCTCAGTATGTGGTTTGGGAGCTTTAATGGGTGGGGGGTCTGTTCCCTGGCTGTCTGCAAGCTCATAACCACTGCAAGGGAGAGGAGTGCTCCTCTCAGGAGTGTCTTCCTGAGATGTGCACTGAATGTTACCCAATGCCACTGAACCCTCTAGTGATTCCATGGTGCAATCTTTTGGGCGGCTGGGCTATTATACAAGTCAGGTGCTGCAATACAGTACAAGGATAATCCTCAAAGGTGTTATTACTGTACTAGGAAATTCAGGAGATTTGTTTCAGGTTGGCTTCACAGTAAAACTTTGCCAGTGTATTATTGATTTTTAAAGCATCTCTAGCCTACTACTGTTTTCACAATATATTTGAAGCTGCAGGCTAGTGGCTTATGAAGACTAATAATGGAAGCACTAATAATGAAGAGTCACTATAACTGAGTTAAATGACATTTTTTACCTAGATCAAAAAGGATTTGGACTTCAGGCACACATGTGGCTAAACAAGCTCTTCACAGGTGCACAAGCCTGTGAAATGTGGGGGCATGGCAGGACCACTTGGGTGTCTGTCTACAATATACCTTTGCAATCTGATGAGCCAGGGCTGCTTAATGGTTTACATGTCTAAGCTATACCCTCATGCTTCAGAGATGGAAGCACAGGTATCTGTGCTCTCCTGGCCTGCTGCCTGTAGACATATTAGATACAATTAGATGCTTCCGTTGTTTTTTATTCTGGAGAAATTAAATTACTGAAGTTCTATGTAGTAAAATTTACTAGGTTTTAAGTCTGCAATATCTTAGCATCTTCTCATGCCTTCAGAATCTGTAGCTTTGCCTTTTTCTTTATTTTTTGTTTGTTTCACTTACTGGGGGCAGAGCCCTGCAGTGATTGAAAGAAATGCTTATGCTTTAGGGAAAAACTCAGGCATCTGAGAAGATATCATCTGTAATAATTTGTTCTTAAAATCCGCTTGTTTTTTGAAACAGGATAATGTCATAGATTTACATGGCAAAGTTATGGAAAATTATTAAAGACATTGAAGCAGGTCATGGTCTGGCAAAATAAATATCTTGTGTATATATTTATTTCTAAGACACAGAAAGTATCTTCATAGGTCCCTAATCTTAGCCTAACTAGCTATCCCATCTATATAGAACAGACATCTATATAGATCACCTTACTTGAACAGCAGATATATTACTTAAAGGACTATCCACTAGATGTGAATAAAAGCAACAAAGGATGTTACTGAGGTAAATATTATAGGGTACTCACAGTACTGAGATAACTGCCAGGCAGTGACACTCTTTCCCAAGCTGCTCAGGGAGGGTGTTTGGACTCCCTGATTCAAAAAGTTAGCATGGAAAATGTCCTATTGCCAAAAGTAAACTATTTCTGTGATTGCATAAGGAGTTAGGTTTAGTGTAATTGATACTCCTCCTCCTGTGCAGTGTGCTCCAGGATGACCCTGCTTGAGCAGAGAGGTTGTAACAGAGAAGCCACTGTGGTCCTTCCCAACCTCACCCACTCTGTGATTCTGTGATGCTGTGGCACTTTACAGCTGTGTGAGTCATTAAAAGAGGAATGGGAGTATTTCAAGGTAGATGAGCCCAGTTCCTTCAAGGCATTGAATATGAGCTGCCTTGGCAGTTGCTGTAAAGGCTCTTCATTAGCTGATCAGCTGTAGGTAATAGTGCAGTGCAGTTATCCACCCTTCCTCTGATAATGCTGAATGGTGCAAGGAGAAAAGGAGATCAGAGAAAACTTGAGGTTTTGTTTTATCAATAACACTGTAGGTTTGTACTCTCACCTTCTCTCCACCACATATACCTTTATCTGCGCTGCCCCTCTTGCCCTTTTTGTTTATTTATTTTGGATGATTCTTTATAAACAGCATCAGTTCAGCAAGCTGTCATGCTGACAGGGATGTGCTGGCAGTCTTGAGTGAGGACTGTGTGGGAGAAGGCTGTTCAAAATGAGTATGAGTGCATTAAAGATGTTTTTTGAAAGTACAGCTTGGCAGCGTGGAGAAGAGATGTTCATTAAAACTGAAGGACAGAGGTAAGATTTTACCCAGGACAATATGTAAGTCAGTCTTGGAGAAGAGGTGCCAAGTCTCCTAATGTGCTTCTAGATGGAGAAAATAATCTGACATGTGAACAGTTTTTGCTGGCTGTGATAAGAAGGGATTAGCTGTTAAGAAGTTAGACTAATGATCTTAATAAAGGAGGAGCTGAATATAGGCTTAACCCAGACCTTGGACCAAATTAGATTTGACCAAAAATGTTTAAAGCAGAAACGGGTGCATTTTAAAATGTATTTTTGCACATTCTAATATTTGTCTTGATAGAATTCATAATACATCATCCCAAGCATCTTTTGACAATTTTCTCAGCTGGTGCCTATGGAAAAAAATCTTGATTTGTTTCCTTGGGTTGTGGTTTCTTGATTTTAAAAGGTGTCTGGATAGAAGTCCACAGCCAATATCCCAGCTGGCATATAGTTACTTCCCTCCTGAAGCCACTATAAGCAAGCAGCACCAAGAGAAGGTGTGTACACTAAATGTTCAGTGTTCTCCTGTTAAACCATTGGCAGTATCTTCAGTTTCCCCCCTGAAGTCTGTTACATATCACGAAAATCTTCATGCTGACAGTGAGATATGTTTTTGTATTCCTGTTTTGAGTTGGATCAGACCAGACTTTTCCCACATAAGGTATAGATGACTTGTTTTCACATCCAGATAAAAAGATGTTTCCCTCCCCTTCTCTCTCCATCTCAATTGTAAATTCAAAATGCTAAAGGGTGGGTTGGAAATTACAGCAGTTCAGAACATCCAGGAAGCCTCTTCTTCAGTGAACATGTAATTTCAAATGCATGCACACATCTCTTGAATCTCCTCTAGGGAACTGCATTGTGTAAGGACTCCTAGACTATATCAGTCTGCTCCAAACCACCCAGTCCCAAAGATCCTTGAAGAGGCCATACAGTAAAGTGAGCACTACTCCCTCAGTGAGAGAAGGGTTGTTATTAATGAGGTACTATCTCCTGCTTCCTTGTTGTGTGGGGAGAAAACATAACTTTCCTTCCCTTCTGTAAACATTTGAACATCCTAAAGAAACATATCTTAATCAAAATTATTTCTAATAGCACTTTTACTTTCTGAGAATTGTTTTCAAGACCTTGACACAATTCACTGCACAGGTATACAGTATGCAATGCTCTATCTTGTCTGCCCTAATTTATAAAATCCACATATTCTATGTACTCTTCTCAGTTTATAGGATTAATGATCCCTCTCTCCAGTAGCAGTCCTAGATCTTTTTTGCTTACGTATAAGAACAATATTGAGCTGTTCTGCTAGCTCCTTTGCTCCCTTTTCCCTTCCACAAACTTTTGAAGAATGTCACTCAAGATTAAGAGATATTTCACATTCTTCAAGCTGAAGTTTGACCCTGCTGAGCCAAGCACCCGGACCTTTTGGCAGTTGGTTCCTAGTGCAAAGCTCCCCTATGATCCGGATGAAAGAGTGTGTGAAATGTAGCTAAACGTGCTAGGGAGAGGGCCACCTTTTGAAAGAAAATCTCATTAGAAAGTTTAGTGAGCTGGTGACAAGCATTTCACAGAGCAAATCTACAAATTAAGGTTATGTATACGTGACTCAATGTTCAGTTTTGTCTTAGAGTGAAGCAAATTCATTAAAAATGTAGGAGAGTCAAGTTTAGAATCAGATAAAATAAATATGTGCATACCTTTGCATGGGCGGTCCACTCTCCTGAAAGAAAGTGAATATTCTTAGTTAATTGGTCAGAAAGCAAGCAAGCAATCTGACTTTTTGTGAAAAAAGAGCTCGTTTGTAAAGGCAAATGTACTAATAACAGTGTAATAGGCTTGGACATAGGCTAATTAATTTCACTTGTGGAGCAAGGAGAACTCATTTGATATCCAGAATGTTTTCCATATTTGAAGGGGGTGGGGGGAGAAGGAAAATAGCTTTTGGTTTGTAGTGCAAAGCTAACTGGCTAGTGAAGAACTCTACACCTATTTGACAGCATCTACCCTCAGCAAAATGTGTGTATAGGTGGTTTGCATGAGGACAGAGCTGAGCATGTGAGTGAGTTTAACTGCCTCTGCACACAGGGGAAGGTCTTTGAGAGCAGGTCTGTAGCAAACCTGACTTGTACAAAAAGCCTCTCCTTTTGTCCTTGTGGGGAGCTGAATTGTAGTTTCCTGCCCTTGAAAGATGAAGGGTTGGCTCTTCCCTTGCTTATTTCTCTTTACTGATTCTGACGCTCACTGGACCAGGGTTTCTTTTTTTTCAGAAGAGATTGCACAATTGCTTCTTTGTTTATGGAGCTGAACATTAAAAGTGAGGGGTGCCAGTGAGTGGCAGAGCTAGGTAAGTTGAAATAAATAAAGGGAATTGTACCTCTTCCTTTGGTAGTAGCAGACCTTAAATTTGACTCAACCAACTCAATTCTTGTTTTTATTAGGGTTAGTAATGCCATTCAGGAAAACAGAATAGAGAACTTCCCTGTCTTAGGAATAATCCTGCTGAAGGGTTAAAGAGTGGGTTGAAAGAAAATAGTCTTCTAAAACCCAATCAGGTTTCAGGGTCAATTACTTAGTCTTATTCTTCCATATCCCCACCAACAGTTGCACTGGCCCATTAGGGTGAATGGACAGAGGTGGGAAAGAGTGGCCCTGTACAGGAGTGGACTAAGCTAGCCTGGTCACCAAGAGGAAAGGCTGGAACTGCTGTCTTTTGCTGATCTGGAAAGAAAAATCTCCCTTCCTGTTAAGTGTAGAAGCTGGTCTGCTGTATTAAAGGATCATAGCTCAACACAGAGTTCAGGTTAAGAACTGGGGTTTTCTTTGTGCACTGGTTCATGATGGACCAACACTGAATATGAAGGACTAAAAAAGAGGTTGCATCCTCCTATTCCTCTTACCTGGACACCTGCCCAAAGTGTAGGGATCGGGCGGGGGAGTCTCGTAGGAAGCGTAGCAGAGCTGGCTCTCCAAGAGTTTCTGGGTGGCTCATTGGGACTGTCATTGCTGAGGGGATCCTCTTTGCTTGGAAGCTTTGATCTGGGTAGGTCAGACTCTGGAACTGCTGTGGTTCTCTCAGACTTGGCTTTGGATGACAATAATTTTGCATGGACACAAGAAGGCAGCGACAATGAAGAAATTGTAATACACCGAGGTGGACTCTTACAAATGTGGTGGAGAGAGCCAGTGTATTCCTTTTGATTTCCCAGCTGAGCTGTGCCAGAACAGTCCTGAAATGACAGTGCTTGTGAGGCAGAGGCCATCCTCAGGCGCCTTAAAGTTGGAGAAGTGGAAATTCTGGCCCGAGCATGGCGGTCGAACTGGAAAGGCGTATGGTGGATCCCAATGCACTCCTCTGTAGGAAGCCTCAGAAGTGAAGACTCTGTGTAACCTTGTTGGAGAATGTAGTCCCCAGGAGGCAAGGTGGTGTCCATACAAACTGCTACTGTCTGCATTTCAGAGGAACTGAAGACATCTTGTGGGCTGCTGCTCTCAGACCAAGCAGCATTTTCCTGATGGAGATCAGCTTCCCCGTCTCGAGGTTCCACGCTGGTGCAGGTTTCTTTGAGCAGGTCTGGAGAATAATCAGAGCTTGGTTGTTGCATTCTTAATTTGCAGCATGAAGATTTATATCTACGTGTACCTAGGAAACATGATCAGAAACAGTTCTTACAAACTTGCCATATGAATTTTTAAGTGGGAAAATATGCAAATGGAGGAAATATCCAAATAAAAAAAGGCAGGTTTGTGCGCTAGCACAGAAATGATTACCTTTGCATTGAATCCTGCTTAAATGCAGGTTTCGAGAGGTTCAGGACCCAATTTTGGCAAGCTGTTTAAACAGCTGTTAACTTTGAGTGTGCCAGCAGTGTCAGCATCAGTCTGTAGAACTAATTGGATGGTAAATTGTAACTGAGTTTAGAAACTCTGCTATTTGCCGCTGCAGCCGCCTGATTTCCGGCTGCCGCTCCCCCCTCGATAAATGGGATCATAGCGCTGCTGTAGGTGGGATAAAAATGAAGTCACTTGCTCTCAGGACTTGCTGCAACATTCTTTGTGTACAAATACTCATTTCTTGCTGAATTCTTAGGCAAATACAAATTTAACACTTAGGTAAGGTATCTTTCATCACTTTGCTTTCTTTTCAGCCTAAAAGTACTTTGTAGTAAATATACATTATGTATATGTTGTAAGCAAATAATGAAGAAAATTATTTATATTAGTAACTTATCTGTTGATTCATCAGAAATAGTCTTATGTTCTTTGATTCATGAAGCTTTGTTTTAACATATTTTGATGTTCAGTCTTCCTAAAACTGAACTGACATTTCAAGTAATAAGATTATGAATTCAACCTCTTTAATTTAGCTTCTTTGCTAAGTGGAATCTTAAATATGTTCATGATTGCTAGCTTATTTGGGGAACTGTCATTTATTAGAATTAGTTTATTCAAACCCATGCTGACTTCTTTCTTGAATTATTGAATATCACACATTGAAGATCTTTTTTTAAATCGATTGGTATAGTTCCATCAGACTGATTTACAAAGTGATTAGAAAGAAGTTAATTTATCGAGTTTGCCAGTTCAAATATTGCTTTTTCCAAAATCTTCAGATGATCACTCAGATTCTTACAGAGAGAAAAGCATATCTTCATGATAGAAATGGCTTCTATCACAACTGTAGAGAATAACCACAAATATATTAGCATCTATTAATTTCTCTCTAATGGATAAAAACTAATTATCCTTATTAAAAATCTCATTTAATATATTGCAAAATGATAAAGAGAAATTACTACTATTTTCCCCTTTTGAATAAGGATATTGCATACCATTGCTCTGAGATTTGCTGTTATTGCTTTATTATATTTCAAGACATTTATTTTGTGATGTGTAATCACGTCTCACTGATTGTTGTTTTGCCAACCATCCTCATTGGTTTTTTAAATTTTTTTTTTTCTTGGTAATCCTCTCTTCTCCAGGCAGAATTTTGCAACTTGGCATGCAGTTTCCAGATATTCATGTGAATAGTGATCTGTTCCACAAATAGAAAAGTTTAAAGACATCTTTTTGTGTGACCCTTCTATTAAAAACAGGACCATTTTTTTGCTTTTCAGTTTAGCAGTTTAGCAAGCTTTTTTTTCAAGAAGTGAAAATTTACACATTTCTTTTCGCATATTTCTATGCTCCTTTGGTGAATAGAATTTCTCAGCAACAAAATATTTGTAAAGACAATACACTGTTAAAAGAAGGGCAGAAATACATCATACACATGCAGAAAAATTATATGATCAAACTTACCGAGATAGCCAATTGAATATGTCACATCCTTTTAAATCAAATTTTCAACAAGTCCTTGATTAATTGATGGCTAGTCTTAACAGTAGCCTTTTCTCTCTTCAGCCTCCCTACTGAACACTGGTATAGGGAACAAGCTTTTTCTTGTAGATTTGTTTCCAGGGGATTTGTTTATCAGGTCAGATGGAAGTGGCTTCAGGACCAATACCCCTAAACCAAGGTAACATGATCCATTGGATTAAATGTCCTGCCATTTGTATTTCTGGGCTTTTCACATTGAGAAAATTTGGGAAGACAGATCTCATGCAAGCATAAAATAATTTGCAAGAGCAGATAAAATGCACCCATTCCTCCAACAATCTTTTTTCCCCCCTCTTGATTCATTCAGCTGGATCTAACGATGCATTGTTCATCTTTCGTAGAAGTATAATAGTTGTCTTGTTTATATCATTTATGATTAGTTTTTAATTTAACAGGTGTGGTAACTGGTTAAGTAATTTTGAGCACAGATTTTAGTACCAGAAAATTTGAGAATTCATCCAAACATTGATAATTCATAGTTTTGTTGTATTGTAGAATGATTGAAAAATACCAGTATTGATAAAGGCATTGCTTGGTTATATGAATTGAAAGTGAAACCGGGGAAAAGATGGTTTATTTGATAGATAACTTGAGGAAGCACTAAGGTCTACAAATATTCAACTCTCTTGTGTAATTAAGGCACATTTTGAGAGGGCTTAGTGAACTTGAAAATGTTTGCTTGAAAATGTACAAACCTTTGCAGTACAATGCTTTCATTTTCTGTAAAGGTTTTTTTGTCAAAATTCATCCACAAACCCAAATCAAGATACCCCTAAACTGGTGTAAGTGCCTTTGATTTCGCATAGCACTGGATGTGGCTGTGGACTGAGGGAGGATTATTCTGAGAGAAAGAAGTGACAAAACAAACTAAGACTTTATTTACAAAACCATGGCAGTGGTACATCATTTTTATTATTATTTATCCAGTCTGGTTTCTAGGAAAAAGAGATATGCTCACCCTGTCTGATAGTTGATAGTACAAATGTATTTGCTTTGAGAAGCACTTTTAGGAATGCAGGAATTTTCTCTCTCTCTTTTTCTTTTTTTTTTTTTTTTTTTTTGAGGGGGTAGGGTGGGATGGGGTGTGTGCGTGTGTTTATGGTATTTTCTTTGTTATTGTTCTTTGTTTTTTGTTTTGTTTTGACTCCTCATCATGTTCTTGAGGTGATATTAGTTTCAGGACCAGATGCAATGGAACTGACCTTGTTGCCTGATGAAATATGCAAATGTCTGCAGATTTTTCAGTGTTCAAAGCTGTCCTTTCTTGCCTCAGGACAGAGCTGGGCAACTTGAGGTGGTGAGGATGTCCAAGAAGTACACTCTCAGAGGAAAGGGGTCAGACAGACAGCAAGCAAAGCCATACCCTTCCTCAAAGAGGGCAAAATCTAGCTCTTAGCTGGAGACAGTAAGCAAATGAAAATGTGACCTATAGAAGAAAAACAAATTGGAGCCAAAAAGACTCCCTAATAATTGCTGTTAAAAGAAAATATTTCTAAAATGCTATGAAGTTTCCTATGGAAAGATAATTGCCTTTGAAAGGATTTAGGAACATTTGCTCAGCTAATGATACTGGATGGAGCAAAGCCCACAAATTTACAGCAGAAAAGGCACCTCATTTTGAAGAAAAAAAAAAAAGCTAAAAATTAAAGATTGGAACTGATATAGAAATAGCCCTGCCTGGACTGCAGGGCACCATATTGTTTTGCAAATTGATTTTAGTTGATAAAACTTTGAACATTTGAAAAGCATGTTATTAAGGGGGAAAAAAGCTTCTGTTTTGAAAGAAATAGTCAATGCTTGCATAGTATAAACCAAGCTCCCTGAACCCAAAACCAATTGCAAACTGGATAGCATTTAATTTTAAAAAAAATGCTAGTCCAGGGAGTAATGAAAGATGTTATTCACAATTCACTTATATATTACTTTAAAGGCAGCTTTGTTACAGAGGAATAGAATTGGACTAATGTAGAGTCAAACAGCAACAACATTTCATGGTGTCTGTGTAATTATTGTCTAAGCAGCAGAGCTTCAAAGCAGAAGGGATTAGGCTTTTGAAAGGTTATCCTCAACAGAAAATCACAAACAAACAGTAAATCCAAGGGAAATCAAACACAAAGGCTGACATTAACTACTGAACACCAGGAAATGCCACAGTCCAGTCTGGCTGTGTCATTGTGTTGCTGCTTTTTCCTGTGCATTATCTCACAAGCTGAAGTGAGATGCCTGCAGTCCCTCAAGCAGAATCCATCAGATGTAATGACCTCACACAGATATAAACCTATGTATGTGTTCACTATTTCTCACCAATATGTCTGTAGCCAGTGACAGATTTGTGGTTGTCAGGTGGATATAAGAATGCATTCAAATGATGACTAAGAGGACTGGTAAAATAAGAGTCATATCTCCATCATCTCAAGAGCCAAAAAGAGCTCTGTAAGGGGATCTCAGATCTGGAGTGGAGACTGAATGCTCATATGGAGAGTATAAAAAGTATGTCTGGACACTGCAATTTAACACATTGCTTTTCCTAGAAATATGAAATCCAGGTGGATTGTGATGTGGAACCATGAAATCCTGCCTCAAATGGAGACCAGTAGTTGAGATTTCAGAGCTGGCCTCCAGCTGGGACCACTTGAGATTTACAGTAATGTTCACCTGTGACACAGTCTCTCAGGCCTTGCAGCCATTGTTGACACTTCCTGCTATGCTGGTCTCTTGCTGTTACATTCAGTTTTGGCAGGCTGCACAAGGTCCCCTAAGCTGAATCTCTCATCTTTCCTGTTTCTCTGATGAGCCCTCCCATAACCTGAGCTCCAAGACTCAGGTAGCTGTAGCAGAAACATTCTGAGTATATATGTACCAATGTATGGAAGGGAAAAAAAAAGAGAAGAGAAAATTCCAGAAAAGGACAGCTCTCTGGGAGACCAAAGGATCATCTCAGGCATACAAAAGAGGAAAATGAGAAATAAGTCAGTTAATTTCCAGAGACAGAAGGGATAACTGTCATCTTCCTATGGATTTACAGGTGAAGGGACAGGTATGCCTCATTTCTAAAATGAATTTTGGATCCAGACAGCAAGTTCTGCTTTACTTGCAGCCTAATACTGTTTCCTGACTAAAGAATGAAGCAGAACAGCTGCTCTGTTTTAATCAGCAGTAGTAGTGTCCCAGCATGTGATGTGATTTCTAGCTCTGCTTTCTATCTGCAATCTAAATTCTTTTTGGAGCCTAGAAACTGTCCCTAGCACCATCCCATTGTGCTGTTTCTCTCTCTTCTCATTCTAGGCGGATCAGAGTGGGTGGCATTTTCAGGGGTTTGCGTGAGATTCATGGTGTGTTATGGGGTCTGGCACGGGGAAGGGGCTTTCTAAGATAGAGTGGTGGCAGTCACAAGCTTTCTGCTCTCCTTGGCCTTGTTCCTCAGAGCTAGGTCTGCATGAAGCATGCTTGAGGAGCAGAGAGGACTCACGTATGCCACAGCACCTGGGAGAGCGTAGGGGGGGATAGCTGAGCCGTTTTGTAGGGCAGCTGTAGTGAGAAGGCAGGGGAGAGAACACATAGATAAACTGGGAACTAAGAGAAACAGGAACTCCTAGTAGCAGTAGCTGTGGTAATCATCCATCTTCTGAAAAAAGTGCCTGCAGGAAAATCCATCCTTCAGCCATCTACTCATTTTCTCTTTTTTTCTGAATTTTCTTATTGTCAGTGTCTTTGATGGAGCGAGAGCTGGGGGGACATAGGAGCAGGCTGACAGGGCTGTGGAGAGAAGCACTCCCTTTTCCTCTGATATGTTAGTTCTGTGTAAGCTGCAAAAAAATGGATAGCTTCATCCAGTACCCTGTGACTTCTCACCAAACACTTGTCAAACTTCATATATGGCTTAGCATGAATTTCTGCATGTGGTACTGCAGCCAGAATATACATTTTTGTAACTGGTTTCAGTGTAAGCAGGAATAAACAGCTGAATGAAACTTTTTGAAGCAGGGTAGAAGTACCTTACTGAAATTTGGATGAAAACTTTCATTGGCACAATTCTTTCTGCCTTCCAGCTCCTGACAGTACAAAGTGCTAGATTGAAGCGTTTGTCTGTGAGATATTCTGTGTGCTCAGAATAAAAAGTTGGATGAGAAAAAAAAAATCAGTGTTTCATGTGAAGGCAGGTGTTTGGTTCAATGGGGAACTTGTAAAGATTGTTTGGAGTAATTCCAGGAATTTGGAGTTGAGTCAGTGTGCCCTACCTCCCTTCTTGTCATCCTTTCTCACTGCCACATAGGACTCTGCATTTTCCTAGAAGACTGGTTTTGGTCTCAGTTACTTGGTTTGCCAGCTGTATTTCGAGTTTCCTCCTGTCAGAGAGACAGATTTAGAGAGAGTGGGTTGTAGTTACTCTCACTAGAGAGAATTGTGGAGGTCTGGTTGATGCAAGCAGTATAAAAATGCAGTCAAGGGCTGGGAGCATTCACATATGGGATGGTGCAGATGAGAGATTTGCTCTGTCATGGATGGAGGCAGCATGCAGAGGGGTATCAGAGCCAGAAGTACCATCCTTCATTGCTGCAAATCTTCCCCACACTATTTGGTGGTAAGGTGCTCTCCAGCAGCTTTATTCTTGTTCCTGGACAGAATAAGGAATGCTTCTTCTCAAAAGACATAGGACACCCACTTCATCAGATACTTTTTTTCAGCAAATCAATAGTTAGGGGGTCTGGGGGCAAGTAAGTTGCCTGGGAGGATAGGGGAATTTGGCACACTACTCAGCAGAGGATGTACCAGGCCCAAGGGAACTGTTTATACCTTGGTTTATCTTGGTAAGCCAGAGGGAAATGCTCTTTCAAACATGTTAAAATTCACTAAAGCTTTAGTGAGTCAAACAGGGTCTGGATAACCAGATGTTTGCACTGGGCCAACAGGGTGAACTCTGGCAGTCAGTAATTAGCTGTTGTAGGACAGGAAGAGACAGTCTGATCACAATAGAAATTATATGCTGATCTTTTCTGTTTTTCTGTGTCCCACCCTTCTATGGCTGCCTGCTTGTTCCCCAGAGATATCAAACCTTGACCAGAGCAGTTAGAAATGTGGTTTAAACAGCTGTCATTTTGCATCCTGCTGGCTCTTTAGCTCCCTTTCATCTTCTGTCCCAGATGCAGGACTCTTTTCATGAATGATGTACTTGCACAGCCCCTCTGCTTGAAATACTGACTGTCCTTCCTGAACAAGTTCTTTTCAGTGTTATGTAAGACAAGAAACCAACTGCTGACCCAATAGTAGTGAAATATATTGTCAAACACTTTTGTTTGTTGATGTTTGTTTATTGTTAAATACTGGCAGCTGAGCAGCCATTGTCCATGATGGTGTGGGTAAATCTAAACAGGCACAATGGCCTGCCCAGTGACCATACATTTTCTCTTGTGTTTTCTTTTTCACTGGCAAGTTAAAACAATCCCAAAACAGTCCCAAACCCTAAATAAAGGATTAAGAATTTAACAAAGAAATACTTCTAATCCTTGTAAGGAAAAGCAGCTGAACATCATTCCTGTAATTAAGTGAATGACTTGTCATAGAATAATACAATGGTCTGAATTGGCAGGGACCTTAAAGATCTAGTTCAGATCCCCTGCTATGGGCAGGGACACCCTGGCCTTGAACCTTCCCAGAAATGGGGCATTCACAGCTTCTCTGGGCAACCTGTTCCAGTACCTCACCACCCTCACACTAAAGAATTTATTCTTATCTAACCTTAATCTAACCCTACTGTCTTTCAGTTTTAAACCATTCCCCCTTGTCCTATAGACTTCTAACTGTCTGGATTTACAGACAGAAGTAGGATAAAATACTAGTCTATTAGAAGTTTTACTGATGGCTACCATCAAACAAGTCTGATTCAAAGACCTCCCAAGGCATATGCCAGATCTTCCAGATAGGCTTTTCCAACTGAACACCTTCAAGGCTGTCAAAGGCACAGTCAAAGGTTTGCTGGGATCAGATGGCAGCAGTCAGATTTCTCATGGATTTATACTCCAAATCCATACTGCACCACCTTGATATTGATGGGTATTTCACCTGTGGATATTGGTGAGTTTTAACAATTGTTTTTAGTAGGTTTTATTATGCCCATGTCCTGTATGGCATCTGGATGAGCACTGCTAGCTTGGTAGTGCTGCCACTGAAGTGACCAGCTCAACTACTTCTCCTTTACACTTAGGGATATTTAAAGGAAAGCATCTTTAATGTCTTCCTGGCATTTGACCTCATAGCAGCTTTTTTCAGGATCTAGAATGAGGCTGTTGAGCATTTCTGTAAATGTACACATGGAGTGGGTTCTTCAGACTAAGAGAGATTCAAACAAACATGTTTCCTTATTACAAATTTAGGAGTGACATTGAAAGATGTCCTGAGAAACAAAGTCTGATAATCTCTCTTTCACTGTTATCTTTCTTGCTTATATACAAGAGGGGATCAGACTTAGGTGATCCTAGCACTTTTTGGGTTTTAAAAGGCATATGTCTTGCTTCTTGTTTTTGTAACAAAAGGGGAAGATAAAGAGCAGAGGGGAACAATAAAGAAAGAAAATGAAACTAAATGAAGGAAGGAAAGGCCAGTAACAAATACAGCAGGAGTAAGAGGGGAGCTGCCTTCCAACCTCTCCTTATCCAGCAGAAATCTTAACAAGTTCCCATGACTGCCTAAAACACAGATTTTTCTTGTTAGGCATAATAGAAGATAAAAGTTTCTTATGAGCAAAGAGTTAATAGGTTAGTGGGAGGTCATTACAGACCTCAGAACTGAAGTGGTAATTAATGTTATACATATTTAGTTATTATTGTTTGATTTAAACTTTCTTTTTTTTAATTGCTGCAGCAGCCCTGTGACAAACCCTGCACATAATGCCTAAAGGACAGGCTGCAGTGACTGAAGTCAAGGGAGCCTTGAGAGAAGCGTTGTGCCTCTGTCAAGTACATTAATCCAGCTCATTTTTATGGCTTTAGGGAGCAACCATCATAAATGTCTGAAAAGAGTCTTTATCATGCTCAGGGAGTGAGGTAACTAGTTCATCCATTTCTCATACTAGGTGAAGCTTTACAGCTTCCATTCTTTTGTGCTGGGAATACAGGGACTGCAGGCACTGACTTGGGAGTGGAACTGGCGCCCCTTTAGTCCACCACCATTTCATAATGCTTATATGAACTGTTTGATGACGATGGAATTAATGGAACCACTTCTCACCAATCAATATTACCACCCCAGGAGTCTTTCTAATTGACTGAAGACTTGTCTGATGATCATGTTATGTTTTACTGTTTTAAAGAAATCCAAGGCCATGATAGCATGGTCTTGAAAAGCCTCAAGAAGTTTAAAACTTGCTTGGCACCATACTAAGCAGTTAAGTTGATAGTAACATTTTACTGATTTCAACAGGTCTGAAGGCAAAATTATGTGGTGTCCTAAAAAAAAAATGTTGTGATTTGAGTGGTGCCCAAAGTTTTGAGATCGAGTCTGAGCCTCAATTCAGTGATTTCCTACCTCCTTCAGCTTATGGACCTTTAAATTTTGGCCCATGGAGAAATAAAACCTTTTGAAAACTTTAAATATACAGTTAATTGCAAAAGAGATATGCTTTCTTAAAAATGTGCTCTTTAAAAAAATCTAGTTTTGTGGGCACCTTGGAAATAGTTCACAGAACTTTGAGAGATCTGTGAACCAGAAGCTGAAAGTTCAAAGCTACAGGTTTAAAACATAAAGAATGTTGTTCAGTGAGCCATCAGAGAAGGGACATTATCTAGTAATGAGGACTAGAGAGGAAACATTTTGTAATGGTATCATCTCTAATATATCCTAATTAACTATTTTCTTTTAACACCATTCTGCAAGGTCAAATATTTGCTGCAGAAGAGTTTGCCATCTCTTTTCTTGGCCTGTGTGTGCTGCTGTGCAGTGATTGCTTCACAGGGAAAGGTAATGTCTGTGGAGCCACCAGAGGACAGATTTTCTCTAAGCATTGAATTTGTACCTTGTTCAAGAGCAAGACCAATCCTGACACTGTATATGATTTATTCAGTGGGTGGGAAAGTTGTCTGCAGCAGGTGGGTTTATTCCAAACTCTGAGAAGCTACAGCACTGTAGGAATTTTTCATTGCTTGGATGGGTGTAAAAGGCATTTGCAATATTTGATTAGTAGCCCAAGAGTAGGATGAGAATCTCTCTGCCTTCTCAAGAAATCCCATTCTTCATGGTGTAACTGTAAAATCTGCTGCTAGCTGGTGAGGACAAATTTCAAATGAAAATACTCATTTTCTTCTCCTTGTGAACTCTTCAACCATTTGTAAAATATTACATATTTATTCACATATTCGCACACATCTTCCTGAAGGTTTTTGTCCTTGCTTGTTTTCTGTACAATGTTTTATTTTGTTGTTTAAATATCTGTCAGATATCTATTCATGCTTTTTGCTCAACACAAGGTGGCAGTAAGACATTGTCCAGCGTCATAGAATGGCTTGGGCTGCTTGCTGTCCCTCCTGTTTACTTAGCCTTCAGATAACAAAAGCCCTCCTGATGAATGAGCATTGAAAGCAAAAGAGGGTGTAATAACAACGATTTAAAAGGTGCACAGATAAAGCAAATGCTCCAGATAAGATCCCAACTGATTTGTTGCATTAGAGTAAGCTGTATTGTATCATACTGTGGACAGTTTCACAAAATGCTATACTGCTTTCTTTTTTCCCCTCTGTTATTGCCTTCTTAAAATCTACACATTAAATAAAGGCTGCTACTGCAAAGGTGGAAAATCGTGTGTTTTTCAAGTTGTAACTTAAAAGTAACCCAATATTGGTTGAGATTCTACATGTTGGAAGGGATAAAGGTTTCTACCTCAGTTCTTGTTTGTCTGGAAAACACTCCAGGGTTGTTGCATTGAGTTGTGGCTGCAGTGATGAACTCCTTGTCAAAATGAAGTGAGAGGGAGAAAAAAAGAGCAATGTGCCAGAGTGTTCCACTGGCAATAGTAAGAGAGATTTTTCCTTGCTTTGGTTGGGTATAGGTCATATGCTGACAATCCTGGGTGCAGACCAGCAAGTTGCAAATGTGGCTGCTGTTTCTTTTATTACTGGTAGTCGTATTCCAGCAGGCTCAAAGCAGATTCAAAACATGGCTGGGATAAGGGATTTGCTAATATGATTAAAGTTCATCCATGTGGGACAAATTTTGGTATTTTAGGTCCATATTACTCCCAGCTTCCCAGAATACTCTGCAGCATTTGTGCATTATGTTTCTGACTAGATGTTTGCCTGAGATGGAGTTCCGGCAGCATGACCCCAACATCCCAGCGGCCACTGGGTTTGTCTGTAGCCTCTGTACACAGCAGCACATTGCTGGGAGCAAAACAGGAATCAGAGATCCTCTGTACACAGCAGCACATTGCTGGGAACAAAACAGAAATCAGAGACCCTCTGTACACAGCAGCACATTGCTGGGAGCAAAACAGAAATCAGAGATGTTTCAGACAAGCTGATGGAATGGAAACTCTGCCTCCTCGTTTCACAAGTTATGCACGTGTGGTTTATTTTCCAAGAACTGGCTGGCTGAGATCATGTTATTTTGTTTTCCATCAGAATGATTCACTTATAGCTTCTAAAAGCCAATCCCATGTTGATACTGTGAACTCCTGTGCACGTGAATGGCTCACACACAATCTGGAATATGCATCCTTTAGTATCTATCAAAAATCTATTAACTTTCTGATGTTAAGAAATAATAAATATTATTTCATAACATCAATACTAGCTATATTATAAATACTATTATAAATACTAATATAAATACTGTTAAATATCAATGTAGGCCTACTTCTTCTCCTGCTTACCCCTTCCGGTTTTGCCCTTGAATACTTGCCATCTGAGATGAATTATGGACTTTGAGACTACACAAAATAATGCAGTTTTCAGGAAGAAAATTCCCAACTGTATAATCTTGATTTTATGCTAATGGCTCTCATAATGAAGAATAACCCCTACAGAGCACCTTTAAAGTGGTGTTTGCACTATTCTCAATGTGTGATTTATGCATGACCACAGGGTTTGGTGTAATAAAATTATATGCTGTAAAATTTTTCATATTCTTTGGCTAGGTATGACTACTCGAGAGAATCAAATTGAGGGTCACAGGGACTCTTCTGGGAGTCTTCTTAGGATTCAGCTATTGTCCAAGCTAAATGTTTTGTGTGAGTTTCATGATTCTGCATCAAAGAAGTGCTGAAATATTGTTATTAGTGCTGTGCTGGTAGTTGGGTGTCTTTTTATAGGACTATGGATAAAAAATGCTGTAATACTTTGCTACTAAGTTATAATTATTTGCAGAGAATAGGGCCTTCTGCTTCAATATATAGCTGTGATTTCCTTGGATGGAAGTCCAACAAATCTGATACTGCTCAAAATGTGACTCTTCTACACATAAAACAGAGACTCCACTATAAAGAAATCTTCTCTGAAAATTTCTGGCTACTCCTAAGGTCTTTCTAAGAGATTTTTAGTATCTGGTAACATTCCTTTGAAGTTTTTATATTACCTTTATTTTAATCATATGCCACCAACCATGCCACTGATTTAAGTTTGTAAGCCTGAAATAACAGTGTGTTTTTGACACCCTCATATTACACTGGAATGGCTGAGGCTCTAGTAAACAGAGCTCTTACATTGAATGCCCAAGGGAGGGACATGGAAAAAAAAAATCAGTAGCATGTTCCAAGAAAGAAATCTGAGGTCAAACAGTTTTCATGGGAGACAAACTACATGGCTGGGATTATCCTGGCTAATTGTGGGTTACAAAATATCTCTTGAGAGTTTATCATGGCCAATTGTTGTATTAGCTTTCCTTTTCTACATCTGTTTGTGGGTGTGGACAGCACTCAGTAGTGACCCTTTCCTTGAAGGCTTTTTGTACAAGGAACAGGGGTGAGATGCTAGGACAGGCTGTCTGAAGGGACTTGCTGTGTTGTTCACAGCCTTGCTGGCCGTGTTCACATAGGCAACAGCCAGGTTCTCTGCCTTTGGGCTTCTCCACACACTGGGCAGTTCTCTGGCATGAACCATGCTTTGTATGCACATGGGAAACAACATGCACTCCCATTCTCTGCTGAGAAGCAGTATAACTTCAGGGCTGATGAATTTGAAAGCAAGTAAGGTTGTCTGATAAACAAGGACATCCTGTCAGTGAAGTGTTTTTTACTTTCTGCTTCCAATTAATACATACAGCTTTTTTACTTGCTTCCAATTAATACATACAGTCCCATATTTTTTCATACAAACATGTGATTTCCAGCTCTTTTCCCAATCCTATTAAAATTGGTACAGCAACCAGTGGTTTTAGCTGGGTTAGGACTTGAGCATCTGTAGTTAAGACTTGTTGTGCAGTTTTAAGGCAAACCAGTCTGAAAAGCTTTTTATCTTAAATACTAGCAATTTTGGGGACCATATGAAAATTATACCTCTTTCTTTTCTGAGTATCCAATTAAATAGCTTATGTGGTACAAAGTCTGGGCTAGAGTGTGCCTGTTATATTTACTGTGACATTCTCTTCTTGTACACAGAGGTAAGACTTCTCTTTCAGAAGGCAGAATTGTGAACAACAAGCAGCTGAATAGTGGGATGATAGTGCTTTTTGGGAAATAGTTACTACTTTGATTTATAATTCTGTATTACAAAAAGGATCCAGGTGTTGCAGATTCAAGCTTTAGTCAGAGGTTATCCATGCCTTCACGCAGAGAAAAGAACAAAATTTTTAAGTGCATCCTAAATGAAAATTGGAGAGATTGTGATGAGTCTTTTCTTCTTACAGTAGGTCAAGAAGCCAAATATAGCCTTAGCAAGTGGAGAAAGACAGATTTTGGAGCAGTGCAGATCCTGGTATTTAATCAATCCAGGATTACAAGAGACTTTGTAAGTGAATTGTAAAAATTTAGCATACTATGAGCTACATGCTCCTCATATATCATCAGTTGTTCATAAGCTCATTACTCATCCCTAAAGGCTGGACTCATTTTCCCTGTAGTCTTTCTCCTAAGTATTTTGTGAGCAGCAAAGTAAATGATTTCACAGTAGAAAAATCTGAGATCAGCACTGAGTGCCATTTGTACCTTGTCATTGAGAGCCAGCTTGACTCTGGGCATAAAGTATGAGAATTAGACTCCTGTTTCTTTGATTTTAAAAAGAAACACTTTAAAGGTTTGATTGTGTCTTATCCTATGAAATCTTTGTTTTTATTCCTAAATGCAGAATTATTCTTGTACAAGTTCAGAACCACAGAACAGATGCTCAGAGACTCTCAAGTGTGGAATGTGAAGTGGTGACACTTCCACCCCCTCTGTCCCTTGTTTGGCCCCTGGACTGGCACCAGCAGCTCTAACTTAGAAATCAGTAATTGCTATACACAAAAGTGGAGATTCAGGTGTGCCCAACTATTTGATAGGTTATTTGTCTGAGACAAAGTGAGACTTTGCATTTGGTTTCATGTAACCATCAAGAGTTGCATGAAAAGTTGGCAGGACACAAAGGGCAGAAGAAATTTGGTTTGGGGCTGGGCTAAAGAGAGGATATTTCCTCAGCTTTTCCTGCCTTTGATTCTTAGGTAGAAAATCAGGTATATGAGGAGAACAGCTTGTTTGTGGCAGGGAGAATAATTAATACTAGACTGGACTGTGATCACAACTGACATTTTATACAGGGACCAATATTTTATATGAGATGCCAAATCTGGGGCTAAAATTTCTGTTCTACCAAACAAATCAGTCTGTGATCTACTTATTAAGCAGCTCATTGCTTGTTCAGGTAAGCATTTTCCCATATTTGGGTCCTTTGCCAGAAATTATTGACTGCCATAGATTTGTTTTCTGTCCATGTGCTAGTGGCCCCAGACAATTTTTGGATCTCTTTTATTTTACTAGGCAGAAGTCATAAAGTTTGCTCTTTTGTAATGCAGCGTTGTTAAAGAGTTTTTGTTGGCTTTGCATAAAGGTCATACCCATAAGTTGAAAGTTGTGGTTTTAAATAAACCAAGAAAACAGAGGGAAAGGACTAAGGCATCCTAAAAAACCACACCCACTCAAACTGGTAATTTTCCAGGTACACGTGGATTGTACATCCATACTAGAGCACAAAGTAGCATGGGTCCTTGTCTCCCCTGCTACTGCTGTTCCAAAACTCTACCTTTAATTCTGGCTCTTTTACAGTGATTTAAAAAAGACATTAAAAAACTGGCCAAAGCAGAAATTTCAAGTTTTCTAAAGCTTCAAAGTTCTTTTTATATTATTGAGGCTTCAGTAGTGGTGGCACACAGAATTTTGCAGTTATTACTAGAGAGACCACAGAAACACCATATGAGTCCTTGGGATTACTCATAATGGGTCATTGCAACAAAACTTGCCTGTAGTAGGCTTCATCAGGCAACATGAATGAGCAGTTTTGTTGCCAATCCTCTGAATAATTTGATGTCCTGGTTCAAAAGTTCACCCATTTCTTGGCTGGAAGGAATGTCAAAAACCTTCCCTAGGGAAGTGATGCTACTCAGTTAAAAATATTTATTTATCATATTTGATACATTAAAAACAAGCAGAAAGTGTCTCTATGCCTGATTTAAAGTGCAAGTTTCAAAGTAGTAGTGAATGTGATTTCAGGGGTATATGATTCTCAGCTGCCTACATCTTTCACTGTGCAGAAGTGGGGTCTTCTGGATCTGTAACCAGCAAATTTCCCCTTACCTTATACTGGTGATGTGAACAGTAAGCTGTGGGTTCCAGATCCACAGGGAAGACCCACCAGATTTTAGAAAATGTAGCTGTTGTAGTCTCTAGCTTGTCCATCTGGGTTGACAGAACCGGAAAAGGGTTTCTGCTCCTGAGCTTCCCTGGGGTTGACAGAACAGGAAAAGGGTTTCTGCTCCCGAGCTTCCCTGTGTTTCCCCACCCTTTGGTACACTGGGTGTGTTACAGGGGGGACTCCTGCAAACACGGTCCTCATGGGGTGCTGTGGCTGGAGAAGGGAGTGACAGCCATTCTCCAGCTTCAGCTTCCAGGCTAAAGATTCAAAGATTCAGGCACTCAATCTTGCTCTGCATCTGCAGGCACAAAGGACTGACTATTGGAAATCTCTTCCCCATATGGTTACTTGTGCATTATGGCAAGGTCACCTCTAATTTCTCCTTTGAAGAATTTCAATGTGATTTGCTTACCAGTCTCCCTGCAAGAAGATTTTTTCCTTAGGACCAGGCTCTTTTTGTAACCCTCTTTTGGATTCAACATCTTAAAAATATCTAAAGGACAGAGCAGATAAGAATACATTTAATTCTGATTTTGTCTTTTTGATTTGGGTGGGTGAATCCTCACAACACCAGAACTTGTGATCTAATAGCAGCTGGAATATACTTGTATGTGTCAACTCTGCCACATTGGTCTCTATTTGCAAAAGCTGGTTAGTGCTTGAAGGATGAGCTTGTGAGGTTAAAATGCTTGAAGAGAACCTTGTACTAACAGCTTTGAGGGATGTATCCACATATAATTTAACAATAGCACTTTCTACTAAATAGCTCTCTTCTGTTAAATGACATTGTTCTCCAGCATGTTGTGATTGTATAATCTCAAGGGTCTGTGACTGAATTTTCTTTAGGCATCTCTAAGTTGCAGGAATGGCAGCATCAAACAGACTGATTCAGACTCTTGGAATTGTGAGATTTAATAAAGAAATATCTATTAAATGCAATACTACCTTCCTAAGAGTTTCCTTGAGACTTCAGGCCAGGAAGCATCTACCTTTCTTCCTTCAGTTTGGATGGGAATTTAGTTCAGATTCAGGCAAACACGTCTGCAGCTGCCTGGAGATGGGATTGCTGTGCTCCATGTGAAGCTTCAGGAGGGGACTGAATGCATCCATGTGCTCAAGGAAGACAGCAGCTCTGCATCCACTGCTCTGAACCACAGCTCCTGTGAAATCTTTCCCTGTCTGAGCCTGGTGGTACAGCTGAGGACTGACATCTCTGGGAGAGGAAGGGGAATAAGGGAAACAACCTTAAAAGAAGAAAGGCTGGTTTTGTCATGGTTCAGTGAGCTGAACTGCCTTGCTGGGACAGTGCTGAGCACCAGAGAGTGCTGAAAAGAAGTGCTACCCAAAGTGGAGATCTAGGAGGCAGAGCCACACCCGTGACAGCAGCGAGCTGTTAGACTGGCAGCTACCTTTCATTTTTGACTCTCTGCTTTGTCACCTACCAGGTCGCTTCCTTCCCTGTTGTAGCATACTCTGTCTCATCTCAATTTGCTTTTTGCCTCCTCCTCTGTCTCCAGTCACGTTTCCTTACCATCTCCTCCTCTCTGCCAGTTCCTGTGGCCCATATAGGCCAACCCAAAAAACATGGTACCTTCAGCTGAGTATAGCCTAGCTTCAGCTTCAGAAGAAATTATGGAAAATAGCAGGTGGATTTGGCAAAAACATTACCATTCTTCCAGTAACTCAAAGGTTTCTCTGCTGTGTTCTGCAGTGGCCTGAATAACCTTTCCTGACCATTGCTGTGCTGCATCACTTTAGATCTCCTCATTGCCAAAGACCTCTTGCTCCTGAGAGATGTGGGTTTCAGTAGTTGTGGTTATGTGAAACTCAGCACTCAAATTCCTCAGGCTTGTGCTGTGTCCTGTGTCACGGCCACAGAATAATTGCAGGTGTGCCCTGTCTCCTTCCCAGGGGAATGCTTTGCTATTAAAAGTGTCACCACTTTGACTTCCTCTGGGTCAGCTGTTTTGACACAAAGGCTGCAGTGATCTGGCAATCAGCTCACTGGGGCAGAAGCTTCAGGGCCAAAGCTCCCTATTCTAGGCTATTTGTAAGAATTCAAAATAAATAAAAGTAAATAATGATTTCATCTCTGGCAGTTTACATCGATTTCACAAAAGAGGATAAGCCAACAGAACTAAATTTGCAATTACCCTCTTAAGTTTGATCTATGTATTGGCATATCTCTAGTTCAAATCACACACACATGTTTTTGTTCATCATGCACAGAAAAGTGAGCAGTGTTTCATGCTGCCCAAGAGTCTTCTGTGTAGGATGCCTCCTCAAATACAGAATCTCTGTGAAGAACAAAAGCTGGTCAGTGGCAGCAATAATGTGCCACAGCAGGTACATCATAAGTTCCCAGTGCTCAGTAGCTGTGACTTTCCCACTGCTCTGTGCCCTTCAGTGAGGCACCCAGCCTGTCTTCAGCTGACCTCATCACATCATAAGCAGAGACAATAACCCTTAGACCCAGTGAAAATAAGGTGATGATTATTGGATGAAAAAAATATGAAATGACATTATATTGCTTTTCCTCTTGAGCATTACAACGCATTCTTCACATTACAGCACAGTCATCACTAAAAGCTGCAATTTTTAATGGCTCAATTAAAAACCTTAAAGTACAACACTTGTACTTCTGACCTATTACTGCAGTCACTGACTTTTGGGAAAGTTCTCTCTTCTTTTATTATGTAGTTTTGGAAATTTGCTTTCTCCAGATGTAAAATCTCCTAGAGAGTTAACTTTTCCTGTAACAGTCCTCCCAGCCTTAAAAAGAGCAGCAGCTACCAAAACAAAAACACGGATTCAGGGACCAGATCCTCTGACTAGTTTCAAAATTCAAGAACATGTCAGAAGCAGAGGTGATGTCACAGCACCACTGCAAGAGAAAAGTACTTCAGTTGCAAAGCAGAGGAAACAATCAGAAAATATGCCAATTTAAAAGAGCATCTTTACTATGTCTAAAATTTCAGCTTCATGCATTAGAAAGTGTCTTGGCAAGTATTCTCAAACTCCAGGTATGTTTCTTCAAAGATACTCTGAAAGGTCTCTTTTACCTACTAATTCACAATACATATTTTTCATGGTAAAAAGATGACGTGTGTAGTAAGCACTCCCTCCCTACCTGCTGGATGGAAAAAGCCCTGTGTCTGTTGGATCAGCGCCCTTGGTCCAACACTAGGAAAATGTTGCACCATTTCTTTCAGTTTATGAAACACATCTGTTCAAAAGCCTGCTTCAAGTTGTCTGAGACTGCCTCTTCCTTCTTTTTCTCCTGTAAAAATGTGTGAGTAGGAAAAACATTGGGCACAAGAGTCACTTTCCCTTAGCTTATACATTTTCCTATGCTTCCATATGCTTACTTTCATATGATAAAGATTGTCAAGTTTTAGTAGCTGCCTCCTAACAAAAGAACTCTTTAGGTGGGAGTGTACCAAAGCAGTCATTGTTTTATTTGCCTTTGAGCCCATGCTGTTCTCTATAAAACTCCAAACCAGGGTCAGAAACACAGCCATATAATGAGGTGAAAAGGCACTCAGTGCAAACAGAAAACCTTAAATAAGTAGCTTGTTTTCAACTCATAGTCTGACTTGTTTAATGGGTCTTGTGAAAACTGCCTGGCAATAATATGTTGTTAGAACCTTGTAGAAGCCTTACCACATGAGAAAGGCAGTATATGTTTAATATTTTATTTTACTTATTGGTAATGAGATCCCATGGTAAGTATTGTCTCAGAGGCAGAAGACCAAAGAATGAAAGAGAATAAGGTTGATGAGTGAGATGTCCAGTTTTCCAGGGTACTGAGCAGTGGTTTTAATTCATTTTCCCAGGTGTTAGTCTTTGACAATCCCGATCTTTTTATAAACTTGCTCTAGACCTCCTGATTGCTCTGTAAAAGCACAGCCTTTCTCTGAAACCAGTCACTGTTTCAGGGAGTCCTGAGAGCCAGGCTGTGGCAGTGCCTGGCGTGTGCCGGATGCTCCTCGTGGGGAGCTGCTGGCACCTGTCAGCCCTGTCACTTGGGCTGCCACCTGTGCCCTTCAACTTGGGCTCCTCTGCCAAGTCACACACATCCTTCTGCACTATACCTGTGCACCTTTCTTCTCACACTCACCTCTTCACAGCCTCCTTTTTCCAACCCCGGTTACCATGGGAAAGGATTCTTGAAAAGGTTTGAAGGAAGCCACTGAAAGATGGAGAGGAGATCACAAAATACTGGAAGGTGTGGAGTTAGTTGGCAGCAGTGTGGTGCTTTGCTGGGTGAGGAAATGAATGCTTATGCTCGCATCCAGTAATGACAGACTGTTCTTCCTTTCCTGACCTGAGGGAACTGAGCTTCTGCCAGCTCAGGGGGAGCACAGGGACAGAAGGAGGTTCACAGGAAGGCATCTGAGTCAGAAAAAGAAGAACCAAAAATCTGGGAGAGCGTGGGCACTCTTTCAGAAATTTTGTGAAAGGCGGCTTGAAGTTTATAATGCTTATATGTATCCCAAACTACTGAAAATTCCCTCACTGCTTATCTATTTTTCCAAACTAGGAAAACTCTCACAAATGAGAAACAACAGTATTAATCAGAAATAATTTTCCATCTATCATCTGATTTCTTTAATGTGCCTGATTTTTTTTCTGCTTGATAAAATCAAGTGCAGTATGGTGCAGTATGTGATCAAATAACCCTCATAAATCTAACAATTAGCACTATTAGGCAAATAAAAACCAATGAATTAACAAAGTGAAAGTCATGGCTGTGATCTTGAGCCATATGTACATGACCTCGTGATTTGATTTGCTGTGCTCACCTGTAGTCACTCACAAATCCTGGACTCTTTGGGGAAGTTTATAAATTTGGTGATGGGGCAGTGACTGTCTCCCATGAAGACTTTGCATGAATCCATACAATACTCTCACAGGAGGAAATGTAGAGCACAGTCTTCTGCTCCTGTTGCTACCTAAAACAGGATTTCCAGAGCTTTATGCAGCATTTTTAAGCATCAGATTTCAAGATAAGTCCTGAAATGCTATTCATCTTCCCCTTAACTGTACTATTTATGTTTTTATATTATAAACAATAATGGAGGTAAATATTGGCACAGACAACTGCATCTACAGATGAAGTTGACATCATCTTTTTTGATTTTGATGGCCCTTTTTCCTCCTTTTCCCTTTTTTAGCAGTATATTTGGAAAACCTATATTTATTCTTTGAGCTGTGACAAACACCAGCCAGCTAATAGTGGTTAAAAAATAATTGCTATTAATCATGTAATTTGAACATGTGCTCATTATAAATTAACAGTTATTTTACTGGTAGAATGAGAAAATGAAAACAGGGCAAAACCAGCAATGCATTCTAGTGACAGAGGTATGTATTGAAACAGGAGTTTGAAACCCACCATATTCATGGGAAAAGAAGACTTTAAACTGGATTACAGGTTGTGCAGCACAGTAGCAAGAATCACTGAAAAAAGAGAAAAATTGTATGGACTGTGAATTGAAATTGGGTAATATTCAAGGAATAAATGATTACTCTGAATCTAAAACCCTGATTTCAGAAGTCTGGAGAAAATGTTGATCTCCATTCAACTATTGGGAGCTCATACCTCCTAAGTTCTTCAGTTCAGCAGAGAAATAAATTCCTATTGTCCAAATTAAGAACCAAGTGAAAAAAAGTAAAGTTGTCAAAAAAATCAATAAAATGTTATATTAGCTCAGTATGCACAGTAAATCTAATGTATCAAAGTGAAATGATTGAATTTATGTTTTAACTGTACATAGAACCCTGTCTCTGTATAAACAAAATAAAAACTTGAAGATCACATTTTCCAGAAGTGAACAGAAAAGATCACTTTGTTCCTTCCTTGTGTACTTTTCAGTAGTCCAGACTGCTCTGGCATTATCTGAGTTTGGGCTGATTGAGCTTCTACTGTCAGTACTCAACTTACCAATAGCCAAAATAATAAAGTTTATTACAAATACTTGTGCAGACATTCCTGGCTTCCTGCAGGCTTAGTAAGGAATTTTTTCTTTTACACTAGAGAGAGTGCTTGGAGCTGGAATGAAGATAAACAGAAAAGGCACTCCTTTGTTGGAAATTAAAAGGAAGAGAGCTACTCAGAAAGATAAACTCTCATTGTTATTATATTGCCTTCTTCAAAAACTTATTAACTTAATAAATACTTGAGTGATGGGAGTAAATCTGTATTTCCACAGTATCTGCAGCTTATGAATCAGTGAGAATATTGCTTCCCCAGCTGTGATTTCATCAGAGGCAAAGCAGAGGTAAAAACACCTCTCTGCAGATCCCCTGCTGATCCATTAGCAGCAAAAGTGCATTTACCTCACTCACTTCCAGCTTTCCCATCTTTTCACTGCCAAGCCTTTGTAGTGTTTTTCCACTGCCTGGTGAACAGAGCCCAGGTATTGATTGTGGCCATGCACATTGGTGTCTGTCTCTCTGCCCATGGGGACTCCTTGCTGGTGCAGCGTTCTTGGCTTCTGCCTGGTGGCTGAGGCAAGACCATTCTTGCTGCTCTGCCTGGCTGGCTGGCTGAAGGAATAATGTCTGGAGCACCTTGCTTCTCTGGGAAGTCTGCTTCCAGCACTCTCCCAGGAACTCAGCTCCACCCTGGAGACAGATTCCTCCTGTTTGTGTTGTGGCCAGGGAAAGGAGGCAGGATGCACGCCCAGCTCTGTGCGTGCAGCAGCACCGAGAGATCCCACGTGTGCCCCTGGACCCTCTTGGGCAGGCACTGCAGGGATGGAGGCTGGTGTCTGCACTGCAGAGCAGAGTGAGAGGCAGCTGTAAATCAACACCACTCCATCCTGGCTAGGAGCAGCTCTAGCAGGAGCAGGCTCAGCCCTTGCAGGATCTCTGACTGACAGAGGGCTGCAGGACCTGCATTTCCTCCCAGCTCACGTGGCGGGGGTTGGATTTCTGTCTGTGCGTTGCACATCGTGGCTTCTATCCATTTGAAGCTGATGGCAGTGAAAGCGTGCAAGTCAAGGTGAAGGGGACAGAAGTAGGTTCAGTAAAGCTGAAAGCAGAAATGGATGAAGTTTTAGAAACAAAACCAAAAATAACATAACATAAAATGACCCGACTGCTGTTTAATGGACTGATAGGCAATAACAAGGAAGGATGTTGTTCATAACAAACTGTAAGCTGCCTTTCTCTTAGGCAGCTGTTTACAGACATGCTCCCAAAGTTGTGAAACATTGCACATGAATATCCAAACCCACTGCTTTGAGGTTTTTACAAGTCTTCCTGCCTTCAAGCTTCAGTTCCTCTGTCTCTCCTTATTGCCACAGCTGCAGGATCCTATTGTGAGGAGCATGCTGAATCTTTTTCATTTGCCTTCTCTCATAATTTCCTGCTTACTTCCTTTCTTTGTTCATTTTCACAAAATATCTTTCATCTGAATGGAAAGCTATGGAGTAAACTGCAGATTATAGTTTTATTTGTGGCATTAATTCTCTTGTGGCAATGCTTACAGAAATAGTTATGAGAGGAGTGTGTAAGTTGGACCAAGCCTTGAATAGAACAGGAGAATGAAACCATATTGAATGTATTCAGTAAGTGTATGTAACTAAAATTTTTAAATAAATATAGCCGGTCTTGTAACCAGAAAAATTAGGATGTGTTCTTTCCCTGAGAGAACCTTTCAGTCAGCTTATTTTTCAAAATTCATGTTTTACATTTCAAGAATGACTTTGGTTAATTCAAAGAGTTTCTGTCTAAGCCTGGAATTGTTTAAGGAATTGAAAATATCTTTTTTTTTAAAGGAAGCTCTTGTCCTTACCATGAAGGGAGAGGATTTTGTTCCTGACTTCATCCATTAAGTTCCAGTGAAATCAATCTGCCCATCATGATCTGTCTGGTGCAGCTAAAGCAGAAATTCCCCACGTTGGCATTTATGTAACATCGGTCAAAATATCTTTGTTACACTGGCATCTTGATTCCAATGTGACATATTGTAGGGAGGGAAAGAAAAGCCATCTTCAGATGTTACAGAGCAGAATGGAAAAACTCCAGATGAGAAAATCTTCAGACCACTTGAAGGGTACAAATGGTGAAGCTCGAGTGCCAGACTGTGTCTTTGTTTGACTGTGGATCTCATCCAAGGACTGCCTGAGGCAGGAAGGCAATCCACTTACCAAGCAGTCAGAGGGAAGGCACTTCTAGGACACACAATTTTTTCCCCTGGGAGCAAGGGAGAAGGTTTAAATTAGAGATGGGTGAATCTGGTGATGTGAGGTTTTGCAAACTTCTCCAGCATATCTGTTTTTTGCTTCGCAACCATAGCCTGTGTTTCAAATTCTTCTATTGTGTAATTTAAGCTCAAGGCTAATTCTACCTGGCAAAACAGGCTGCTTTTCCTTCTCTCTTTTGACAAGTGTGGAACCTATGCCATTACATACTCTGAGACCAGCAAAACTCAGTGTCTGGTGGATGTCAGAAGTGTATTGAACTTAGATTTCAGTTCCATTTTCCTTTCTTCTCTGTCCTTTTGAGATGAGGTTCCCTATTGCTTCTTTTAGAGATGTAGCTCAGAATAAGAGACCCAGGATGAAACTGCATCTGTGTGACAGCAGTAGAGAGTCAAACCACTGTGATGCCAGCTCAGGCAGGCTCCTCTGTGAGTGTGAAGGCAGCTTGGAAGTGTCTCCAGATACAGCAGTCCTTTGTAGGGGCTAGGGCTGGGGATGTTCCATGCCCTCCTGCTCTAGGGCTCAGCCTTGGCTCTCTGACAAGAGGCCTGCAGCAGCCCAGCAAAGGGCTTTTACAATCAAGTCCTTTTACAACCTCAGCCACAACAGACAGACCTAAGCCTGTTTTACTCTGCCCCCCATGCTCACCTGTGCTGAAGAAATCAGCTTGAGGGGAAGAAGGAGAGTGGAAGAAAGAGGACTTAAATTTTACTTGCTTCTTTCTTTACCTTCCCAGTGTGTGAACCAGAAAGTGAGCCCACCCACCCACTGCTACCTTGAGCTTCACTCACAGTAAAAGCAAATGGGAAGTGACTTTGTTTTCTTACTTGTACTAGAAAACTAACTAAGATTTACTGGGCTCTGTGGAAGGGTTTCTTGAGTCAGGAAACACACACATTCTCGACAGTAGTTTCTTCACCATTTATCATTGGGTTCAGTGTTCTTTTATAATATCATTGCCCAATGCTAAGAAACAAATTGCCACAAATGTGGAACAACTGGATGAGAAAACATTTCAAGGTTTGCTGTGCATATTTTATAAACTAACTTGGAAAATCCTGTTCATTGATTTGGGAGCACATGGGGAGAATAGGAAGGGCAAAGTCAAGAAATGAACTGATCTCTGTATTAGGTGTTGTAGTTCCAGCTGCCAAAGCTGTAAATGATATACTTGTAAAGCAGTAATCAGCTGTATTAATGCTAAAATTAATTTCAAGCAGGGATGCATGGTAAAAAGAATCTAGAAAGAATTAGAGTCTTATATTTCTCTGTAGTTTCTGGTTGTCATGAGATAATTCAAAACTCATTTAGAATTGCTTCCCAAGGGAAATATTATGTTTTTCTGACTAAAGTACTTGACATTTTTGTTGATGATGAAACATATGATCCCTAGGGCTGAACAGTCTTCTGTCTCAAACTTAGATTTCTGGATGTTGGTGTTCCTGTCTGCTTTTCACTTTGCTCCCGTCACCTTTGGCATTATTTCTAAATATTATAAGTATTTATTTAATTTATGCCCTCACAGTAACTTTCTTAAGACTCTGAACTGACCAAAAGCCCCAGCTGGTCTGTGACATTGTCACAGTTCTCAGCAGTGAGCAGGCTGTGGATTTTGCCCCAGCTCAGCCCTCTGCAGCCCTTGCTGGCTCCCAGTGACACTGCAAGCTGCCCTTCAGGGTTGGCTCCAGGGCTCATTGCCTCTTCATTCTGCCCAGAATGTTGGAAGCTCCTAAAAAACCCCTTTTCACCCTAATCCTTTGTTTTAGATGGTAAGGATTTTCAAGCAGAATTAACAGTCTGGAATTCATCTTGTAGTGGGTTTCAAAGCTGCTGTCTGGCAAGTCTTATCTAATTTGGATTGTTTCCTACAGCAAGGTGATGAACTGTCAGCCCTGAGGACTCAAAAAAGCTCTCCGTGTTTGCAACGTGGTTGCATTTTGATGCAGAACATCTCAGTCCACACCATTTCTTCTGATCATACCAATGCCACTCCTTGCTGTTTGTGGCACCTGCGTTCCATAATCTCTACTTTCAGAAAAAAGTTAGGAAAGCTGCACCATGGAGCTAACCCACCAGGCCATGGAAGTTTTCCCCTGATTCAAGGCTATTCCTCCTCTTTGAGGTACTTTGAGATCTCTTTCCTGGGTGGCCATAGGAGGCACTTCCCTGGCTGAAGTGACTCGGTTCCGAGGAGCAGAGGGATGTCTGAGAGCACCCAGCCCAGCAGGGCGTGCAGGGCATGAGACAAGCTCTGGAGCAGACCCACACAGAACGCCCCATGCTGGGATGATCCAGCCTGTACCTTCTGATCCAGCTGGGATGATCCAGCCTGTACCTTCTGATCCAGCTGGGATGGTCCAGCCTGTACCTTCTGATCCAGCTGGGATGATCCAGCCTGTACCTTCTGATCCAGCTGGGATGATCCAGCCTGTACCTTCTGATCCAGCTGGGATGATCCAGCCTGTACCTTCTGCTGAGCCAGGAGCCTGAGCTCACCACACCAACTGTGCAGTGCTCGGGGGTGCTGCCACTCCTCTTCCAGCTCCCTCTTTTGTATGAGCTGGTGTGCCACAAACCATTGTGCTGTGAACTGGTGCAAACCAGACCTTGCTTTTTGTCTTACCTGCTGTGCATTTATCTCAGATGGAGAGACAGAGCAGAGAGCTGGAGACTGCTGATGTGGTAATCCACCACACTTAGCTCCTTCAGAACAAGAGCACTTTCTGTTCTTCAGGGTACTTTATCTGTAATACCAGAAAGGGAATGGCCAGATTCTTGCTTGTTTCAGGGAATGAAATTTACATTTTCTGTATGTATACATCTTTCTGGCGTGAACCTTGCTTGCTTTAGATTTTAAGGAGAAGTGCCAGGGTCCTTTTCATGAAAGGGAACGTTAGCAAGTGGAACAGAAAGAGTCCTTTTTGGCAGTCATTCTAGCTAAAAGAACTTTTTCCCTTTTTTCCAAAGTTCTTTCTGTCTCTCATCTCCCTCCCATTCTCTTTCCATCCTCACTTGCAAATCTAATTCCCTCAGAGCTTTTTTACCTCTGAGGGCACTTTACCAAGCTCTGGGCTCCTTGTAGTGAAAACCTCGAGTTCAAGGCTTCTTAGAAACATCCCTTGTTGCAGCTAAGAAAGGCTCCATTAATGAGGTGTACATACTGATTGAGAACCTAAGACAAGAAATGATCTTCTGACTCCTTTCCCTCTCTGAAGCCAAATGCACACAGGACATTCTTATGTAGGAGGTATTTTTTACATTAATATCTCCAGCATGTGGAAAATTATTGCCTCTTAAGGGAATACTGAACTGACAGCCTTATACATTGTTAGTGACAGTCTCCTGTGATAAATTTTGAAATTGAGGAGATTCAGTAAAGCTGTAACACCATCCTGAAGGTCTTGGGTCTGTTTCAGTTTTTGTTACAAATTATACATGATTCATTGCAGTCTGACTTTTCTCTCTCTAGACCACTCAGTTTTTGAAAAATGGTTTTATCAGAGTCACTCCACAGTGTCATGCTGCTGGAATGGGTTTTGTTTTGGAGTATTTCTTATTTCTCTTTTTTGCTCATGAAGGGAGTCAGATATGATACATATAGATTTGGATGTCTAAATATAAGTAAATTGTTTTTATTCTGTACATTTGGCGAGTCAAAAATATGCATTGTATGTTTATTTACAAACCTGTCTGTGAATGGACAGGTGTCTTTATGCACACTTATGCCAGCTTCATGAGCATGTGTGTGCTCGTGCAGAGGTGACTCTGTAACTTACACAGCCCTTATGGCTTTAGACCTGAGACCTCCTGACAGAAACCAAAGCCCCCATTATATTTTCACTAAGAGAAATTCCTTGCTCAGAGCAGTTTACAGCCTAAATGAGCAGAGAACAGAAGATTATGCAGAAGCTGTAACAGTTAAAAGGAGACCTGGTCAACATGTAAGTCTTGGACACTTGGACATGCAGCTGGTAGTTAATTTTTGGCTGCTAAAGCTTTTACTTCAAATCCTCAGCATACTCATAAAACTCCCAGAAGAAACAACTGAGCTTGTGGGAGAAAATGTGACTCACAATGCAGGGAGAGGTGGGCAGTGGCCAAGCACAGTGCCCCCTACAAGGAAGCTCTCTCAATGTAATTTGTATCTGTTAATTATTCAGAGTCCTCTTGAGTTCTATTTATGTCTTCATGCAATACTGCTGAAGAAGTTTGCAAGAAAGTCAGCACTGTGAAAATATGAGGATATTGGTAACTGGAGGAAAGATGAATTGATTAGGGAAAGCTTAAATGAGGCAGTGAACAGTTGGATATTCAGAAATCGAAATCTAATATACAATTCTATTTCCAAAATTATTACAGCTTCCAAAATTATTTTCAGCTTCTCACCCTAGGTTCTGTTTGGGCTTTTTTACACATACCACAATACAAATATCAGTTTTTCTAACTTCTTTTCTAAGTTTCTAGGTTTTATATTGGTTATTGTGCAGTAATAGAAAAATCATTTCTTTTCCAATATTCGTCAAGAATGATGAACATGGAAGCTTGAGTGATTTCAGATGATCATATTTACTTTTTCCACTCTGGTTATTCCTGATAACTGTAACATTTTTTTCCTGAACAATATGAATTACACCTCTCTTTTGCTTCTTTGTAACTCCCTCGTGCCATCACTCCATTTTCAACAAGGCTTGAATTGTGAGTTTAGATTGAAAAGGTTTAGATAAAACAAATCTATTTGTTATATGAATTCAAGAGGTTTTTATTTTCTACTTTGTTCAACACGTTTCAAAACTGAATATCCTTTGCTTTGTAACTTTTTTCTGGAGTTATGCCAGCCTTCAAAGACCATTGTTTTGACTATTTGTTTGGTGTTTGACTCGATTGTGCTCCCAGATAGGAACAAGCTTTATTTATTTTTGGTTTAATTGTTCACACAGAGCAGCTCCCTGTTAATGGAAAAGCGTGCAGAACACCTACCTTTCCTCTCCGTGGAAAAAAATAGCCTTTTTCATGTTCAAAAGGCAAATGTGAAGGCAAACCTACAAAAGAAAACCAGTCTGCATCTGATTGCAGTGCCATGACCTCTCTAACTTCTCAAATAAAAAAAGAATCCTGCTGGACTAGCCATACTTTCACACCTATTGCTCATGTGTAATAATCTACATTCCTTTGCTGTAGGTAATTACATCTTATGTGGAATTGCATTACTGCCTTAAGAAATGATAAAAACAACCCTCATATTTGCCTCTGGAATGCCAGGCTAATATTAAGAGTAATACAAATGGCATTAAAATGTTCAATTGCAAGCTATAAAAACATACATTTTGGTTTTATTTGCTTAAAATATTTTTTTTTCTGTGGGTCTCAGTATTGGGTTAAATACTGTAACAATTACTGAAGCCAATGACTTATATACTACCTTCACCAAATTTTATTCATTTTAAATGGCTATGCCAAGTAATAAATAATGAAATATATGATTTGTCAGCAAGTTACTTAATGCATAATTTTAAGTAGTCCCACAAATTTCTGAACAGTCTGATTTTTACTGCATGTTCACCATTGAATCTGATGGCATATTGAGATTACATTGATTTGTTGATGTTTTTTATGGTTTCTTAGGTCTGTCATTCTGTGTCCATCAGGCCCTAAAAGCATTGCCAAGCCTGTCTGCCACCTGTAGGACATAAGGATGGAAAGCCAAAGAGAAAGAATTCTTCTGTTTTTTGTTTTCCTGAGAGAGGTGTTTCAGAAGCTTGATGCAGTCCTTGGTAGCCAGAATAAAGGAGAATTCAGCACTAACCCTGGTGTTTCCAAGGCTTCTGTAGGAACTCTCTCAAGGAGAAGCAGTTGTCTTTTCCAAGTTATTTGGATCTTGCATGTTGATGGGGGGCAGTCTCCTTCTGGTCAGAGTTCCTCTTCACTCTAATAGAAGTTTTTAGGACTTGATGAGCAGTTAGAGGAGCTTGTCAGGAAGGCCAGTTTAATTTGGAAATGAAGGCCCTAGCTTGTCCTGTAACCTGGCTCTTAGGTGTTTGAGGTGCATGGAGATCAACTTCAGTCTCCCTTTATGTGTTGTCAAACACGGACACAAGTGAAATCACAGTTTTTCTTGAGCCATGGCTAAGATTTAAATCTCCGTTCATTCCATTACAGCTGACAATTGCTGAGTTTCTCTTTTATTTTGTAAGAAGGAGGAAAGAGATTTCCCCTCTCTCACTCAGACCATATTTCTGTTGACCTAGATGTGTAGTCTGGCTTTGGTAGAGGCAAGCTGTACTCAGGACCATATTTCATAACTTCTGATGTTGAGTTCATATGGATACATTTAGAATTCCAGTCCCCATATTCTTAAGTCAGTAAAATCCAGTGAACTGGAACATTTTGGGGAATCTGCCTAGATAATCCAGCTTTGTCACCCTTGTAGAGTTTTATGTACCTTCAAATCTCTGTCCTTTCTCTTGATTTACAAGGATATATTTTTTCCATGAAAAATATTTTATCCCTGCCCATTTCTCCAGCACCCCATGAGCCGACTGGGAGATGCCTCATGAGGGGGAAAGTCTGTCCTGCCACCTGTCAGCCAGCAAGGCACTGTAAAAATTAAGTTTTGGCCATTGGTCTGTCTGAAATGTAAAGCTACATCCTATATACACTGTGAGGAGAAAGCCCTACAGATGGACTACAGGAAGCCCCCTGCTAGAATTACTGAATTCCAGTGAATATAACAATATCTTGATATGAAGGGAAGGGAGAAGGAAATCTTTTCTCTAAACCTGCAGACAGTCTTGCAATATTTAAGTTAATACTCTGAAAAGATATCACAGCATACATAAAACATGAACTGCCAAACAGGAAGACTTCTGATATTGCAGTAGCTTTGCAAAGACAGATGGTGTAGCACAGACAAGACACAATATTTCTTAGGCATTTGGTAGCTTACAGTCCTTCCCTAAACAATAGGGTTAGTTTAGAATCTACTAAAAACAAAGGAAATTCTGACTGCCTCCTGCCCAGGTTGGAAGGGACCAGCTGTTTCTTTTAAAAATGCCTCGCAGCTCATCCTGTGCAAGATATCTTAATGCCTTCATTTCACAGGAGTCAGACAGCAGATTTGCCTCCAAACAAGTGCCTTTTCTCAAGCAGTCCAGCAGTCCTCATGATCAGCATTTCAGATGCCTGAAGGAATTTGGTATCTGGATGGATCTTTTCAAGAAAATTCTTTTAAACAAAAGCTTATCAAACCATAAGTTCAAGGCTACTTTAAAAAAAAACCTCAAAAGAACTAAGTCTAATGCTAACATATGAAACTTTTCTACACAGGAGCTTAACATGTTTGTGGCATTTAAAAAAAAAAAAGTTTTCCTTGTGGGATGGGGCAGTCAGTTCAAACCTTAGCCTTTTCCTTTGTCCTTCAAATAAAATGACTGTTCCTGAAATTTGGAAATGCCCAAACATTTTCCAGATGGATATTATAGCCTGTATAAAACCTGTCAGCATTTAACCTGATGACTGTAAACAGTCAAGTGATAACTTTTCCCATTAACTCAATCTGAAAAAATGTAAACCAGTTTTTTATATTTCTGTATTTTCCATCCTAAGGTGTTGGTAGATGTTCCTCTGCTTGCATGTTCATTTTTTAACGCATTGTTTTAATAAGGGAAGGTTGGGCCCGAAGTTTCAAATTCCTGCAACACAAGAGCATTAAGATATAGCTGGAAAGAATGTTCTAGAGAAGGATGATTAGGGATCAGTTCCTTCCTGGTCTATATGTGTTACATGGGAAAATTGTTCCTTAACAGCAACATCGCGGCTCTCCCTTTCCTCGGGGCTGCCCACTTGGGGTGTAAATGGCTGGATGAGATACCTGTTCTCTGATATCCTGCCAGAGGAAAAGACTTAGGGGAACAAGCTTTCAGCAATTCTGCATTTCTGCAGCACAAGGCAGAGATGGGGAGGGCTGTGCTGAGGTTGCTGAGGTCTGGTTTAGCAGAGTGAGCTGTTAAGAGAGCAGCTGGGTCCCAGCTCCACAGCTAAAAGTGGTTCAGCAGAGCTCTGTGCCTTTCTGATGTGATTGCCCTTGGGAGCTGTGCTGCTTAAGCTCCTGGCAGCTGGCTCCTTTCCACCTCTCTGTCACTCTCAGATCTTGATCCAGTCCCCATCTCTGTAAGGGCTGCTGGTGGTTTCAAAGTGTGCTTTTGGCAGTGGGTGCAAGCAAAAGCAATTAATTTTTTCTAGGAAAAAAGACTTGGGGACTAATGCTCAGCTGCTCTGAATGGCAGCAGACTTGCAGCTTTGATGGCAGCCTGTGTGTGCAGGTAGACAGCTGAGCCCTCAGTTAACATCAGGCTGTGAAAAGGTAGCAAACCCACTGGCATGCTGGCTGGTGGAGGAGCAGCAGGGCCAAGGCTGTGGTTGTGTATTTCTGAGGAACTGCTTCCCTGCTGACATGACCAAGCCTCCTGAAGCACAGCTCTCCTGCATGTGCTGCAAGGCACAGCAGCTCTCTCAGGAGTGGCTGTCTCATGTCCCCAAGGCACTGGGCATCTCTTGCTGGTCACCTCCTCAAAGGAGAGCCACTTTGCATTACAGAAACTTAATGTAGGAGAAACAAAATTCTGCTGGTAGTCAGAGCTACAACTGCAGGCACACCTCTTGTTCCTTCCTGTCTGGATTAGATTTTGTGGTACCTCCATAAGCATTGAGCCTTTCCTAAAGACATCAGTTTACCACTTCCCATCCCCTGCCTCCCTCTGGCCAAAGAGATAAGCCCATCACCAGCACGGCCAGCCCGCAGCCCCAGGCTTCACTAGAGTGAAAAGTGCAGGGAAGAATGGCAATTTAAGACGGCTTATTTGCAGTTAAATATGCTTTTAATTATGTTTTCATAAACCTCTTTAAATAGTCCCAGTCTTTTATTTTTCTTCCCATTGTCACGGAACAATGACCCATACATTTGTTCATAAGTGGAAGTGTTATCCTTTCCATAATTAGGGAATGCTATGATTATAAAAGCCTCCAGTTCTGATCAGCCTTGGGCAGCAACCTCTGAGATCAGCCTTTGCATATGCAACTGTACAAAAACCTCAGCACTGTGATGCTCAGAGGCATCTTTTCTAGTCTTTAATCAAGTCAACTCATTTTGATTTTGTCATTCTTGGTAAGACAAGATCTGTTATGCACAGAACGTGGGTGAGGTGATCTTGGGTTTATTTAGTGAAGCTTTGCACATCATCTCTGCTCCTCCTGTTACATGATGCAAAAACTGACTGGGAGAGGGAAATGAGATCAGAGAGATGTGGGTTCTGCTCTTAACTCTGTCACAGATTTATGGAATCATTTTGCACCATCAGATCACCTCTGTGGCACTGTCTGCAAAACAAGGATAAAGATTTTTATTACTTTTATGAAATGCTTTAAGCATCTTGCCTGAAAATATATAACTTTAATACTGGATATGGATCACTGAGGAATAACAGGCCAATTTTTAGCAAGTGCTGGTATTAATTCATAGTTGCTAACCTCAACAAGAAAAACAAAATATTAAGAAGATGAATGATAATATTTTTACTTGATGAAACTTTATATTCTGTTTCCTTAAGTGTGGCTGAAATACTTATAACACTGAGGAAAATTTTGCAATTTGTCTGATTTGTTCTAAGATATTAAGAAGTAGAATATCTCCATCTTTGCCTTAAGATAGTATGATAGTTCTTTTTCCTGATGAAATTTCCTGCTATTTATCAGTGTGAAACAATTTTAATAAATGAAAGAAATAGGAAAGGAGGAAATAAAAAGGAAATAAAAACTTTCCAGTAATGACTGTGAGAAATTTTTTGCTTTTCAGTCACTTCAAATGAATATGACATTGAAAAGAATATTCTTCGAAATAAAAGCATTTGAGAGAAATGAATGCAACCAATTTTTGTAAAGAAACACTAAAATAAAATCTCTTCCAATTCTCTCTTGGATCCCTGTGTGTCTCTGATACATGGGTAAATTTTACCTACAGAAGGATTAGCTTAGAGAGTCTTTCATACAGGAAGATTTTGTCTGGTGAGTTAGGCTCAAAAATTTCTGTCTTGGTACAATAACAGTATCCAAGTTGGAATTGCAAACTAAAAATCCACTCTCTTTAGTGAGTGCTCCTAAGTCTGGTTTGTATCTGTCAGTCAAGTGAAAGGTAAAGGTGCAACCTGTGGCACCCTGGGTGGGGGAGGATGTGGGCATTGTATTGGAGAACAAATATCTGAGGGTGGCAGTGGGAGTAGCTATTCTTGTGTGTCTAATGCCCTAGCTCTTAGTCTTACACCAGCATCATGTGTGCTTAGAAATTAAGTCTAACCTAAAAGTATATTATGAACTAGCAAAACAGTAATTCTTGCATTTTGCCATAAAGGTCCAACAAAATGAATTTTGAAGTGTTTTCCTACATTTAAGCCCGTAGATAACTCACCCACAGGACTCTAGGAGTTTCTCTGTGATGAGGACTGCATGTCAATGCATTGGAGAATGACGTGGCTCCTTCACTTTCCTGCTCTCTGGTGTGTGACACAGACACTGAGACACCAAAGAAGTGTCTTTAACCAACCTTGCTGTATTTAGTACAGTGAACACATCTTAGGTGAAGGAGCATTTGGATTGCACTGCCCACGAGCTGGGGTCCTGTCAAGCACTGGCTTGGGAGAAGGGACAATTTTCAGACTACCTCTGGCAAATACATATTGATAACACACAGGTAACATGAAGCTGCAGGTGCAACACTGAGTTTGGCAGAAGTGTGAAGTGGCCATCTCTTGATCAACTGTTTAGACCAGTTAAACTTTCTGGGAACATTTGGAACGAGGAGTGGGCAGGAGGAGCTGATCCTGTAGTGGGCTGTTGCTGTGTGCCCATTAGGCTGCAGGGTGCTGACATCTCACAGACTGCAGGCAAGGCTCCACGAGTTAAGATTCAGTTCATTTACCAGACACACACTTGGTCTCCCAGCCACAGAGATTCCAGCAGCATTGTTGGCCATGTGTAACACTGCTCAGGTCTGTCTGCAGAGTGTAAAGGAAATAAAGTGAGCAGGTGTGAGAGCCAGGGTGTGCTCCCTCAGGCTGGACCAGGTCCGTGAGCCACTTGCTCTTGTACGAGCCAGCAGCTGACAGAGGTCCTGCACCCGCCTTGCTAAAGGCACAGCTCCCAGCACTGCTCCAGCATCACTGGGGATGGCCTTAGCTGCAGGCACAGCTCAGGGCTTGGCACTCAGAAATCAGGCTAGGCTGGATCCTCATTCAGGAAAAAGGGAGGTGGAAGGGGCTGTGGTTCTTACACCCCTCAAATATTTTGTAGTCAGCTCAGTTAGTTAGGAAACCTGCACAGTTTGTGGGGGTACACATGTTATAGGTTACCAGTTATTTCTACTTGTCACAGGTTTTTTTGATGCTTAAAGAAAAAGAAATACATATGTGGAATCTTCTTTCTGAAACTATTGACCAAGTTTCATTATATTCAAAAGAAATGTTATAAGAAACTTTTCTTTTACTTAAAGTTTTCATTTGAAAACTCATTATTAAGGGCTTCTCTCAAATTTCTCTTTCCTTTCCTTTCCTTTCCTTTCCTTTCCTTTCCTTTCCTTTCCTTTCCTTTCCTTTCCTTTCCTTTCCTTTCCTTTCCTTTCCTTTCCTTTCCTTTCCTTTCCTTTCCTTTCCTTTCCTTTCCTTTCCTTTCCTTTCCTTTCCTTTCCTTTCCTTTCCTTTCCTTTCCTTTCCTTTCCTTTCCTTTCCTTTCCTTTCCTTTCCTTTCCTTTCCTTTCCTTTCCTTTCCTTTCCTTTCCTTTCCTTTCCTTTCCTTTCCTTTCCTTTCCTTTCCTTTCCTTTCCTTTCCTTTCCTTTCCTTTCCTTTCCTTTCCTTTCCTTCCTTTCCTTCCCTTCCCTTCCCTTCCCTTCCCTTCCCTTCCCTTCCCTTCCCTTCCCTTCCCTTCCCTTCCCTTCCCTTCCCTTCCCTTCCCTTCCCTTCCCTTCCCTTCCCTTCCCTTCCCTTCCCTTCCCTTCCCTTCCCTTCCCTTCCCTTCCCTTCCCTTCCCTTCCCTTCCCTTCCCTTCCCTTCCCTTCCCTTCCCTTCCCTTCCCTTCCCTTCCCTTCCCTTCCCTTCCCTTCCCTTCCCTTCCCTTCCCTTCCCTTCCCTTCCCTTCCCTTCCCTTCCCTTCCCTTCCCTTCCCTTCCCTTCCCTTCCCTTCCCTTCCCTTCCCTTCCCTTCCCTTCCCTTCCCTTCCCTTCCCTTCCCTTCCCTTCCCTTCCCTTCCCTTCCCTTCCCTTCCCTTCCCTTCCCTTCCCTTCCCTTCCCTTCCTTCCCTTCCCTTCCCTTCCCTTCCCTTCCCTTCCCTTCCCTTCCCTTCCCTTCCCTTCCCTTCCCTTCCCTTCCCTTCCCTTCCCTTCCCTTCCCTTCCCTTCCCTTCCCTTCCCTTCCCTTCCCTTCCCTTCCCTTCCCTTCCCTTCCCTTCCCTTCCCTTCCCTTCCCTTCCCTTCCCTTCCCTTCCCTTCCCTAAAATACTTTGTTCTCGCTTTCTAGCAATGACCTCACGGGTCTACTGTAAAAAGAAATAATTTTAAAGGCATTTATCTCTCTATGTGAAGGTTGACTTGGAACCACTGAAAAATTACCATATTGGAAACATTTGCTGACTTTCATTTCAACAGAACTTGTGGCTGATGCTACCCTGAGGAGGCACTGAAAAAAAAATCCCTCTTAGACCAGACAAGAAAATTATCTGAAGTTTATGTACAGATCTATCTTCAGGATGAACAGGAATTTTTCATTGCTTTGTTTTTCATAAGATGTAAGTTTGGCCAGAGGTACTTCAGTCTTGTGAGCTAGAGGAATTTAGCTGTGACCTCGGAAGATTTCAGTTGTGTGCATTTCCACAGCAAAGGGGTAAGAAAGGAGATATGGCCTTGCAGTAGTTTTTGTGGGTCATGATAAAATATTGTCTCAGGAATAAGATAACAGAGAATGTGCAGCATTATTCTCCAGTGGCTTCAAAACAGGTAAACTGAATTCTAATTACATAATTTCTCTAATAATATTTGTTCATTTCAAAACTTCTGACACTGTAGGAAAAGGACTGAATCTTGCAGCACACCCCGAAATCAACTATTTTGATTCAGAATAATAAGGATAGAACTACTTAGGCCTAACAAAAAGTTAACTGTCTTCCATGTGTGAGCAAGCTTTCTCTGCCTTCACAGCCTCCTCTGGGCTGGAGAAGAGGCTCTTGTACTTGAGTGTTGCTGTGTCAGGTCTTTGTGTGAATAGAGCAGCTCCTTGCATGCTCACAAGCCACTGGCACAAAGTCACTGTGGTTTGCTCTCATTGTGTTTTCTGTGAAATGTGGCTCAAGAAGTGTGCAGTGGCAGAGTGCAGCAGTTTCCCGCAGTGAAGGCTGTAGAAAGTGCTTTTCTTGGGGGTTAAATCTTTGGTGGCTTGAATGCACTGCATCTGAAATGATGAACCAAAATCACTGCTGGTCAGAAATCCCACCTCACAGCGTTTGGTGTTTGAGAATACCGATTCCAAGTGCTGATGTGGTCCAGGGACATGGCTTTATTTCAGCTTTGGGAAACAAAAATCTTGATATGCATTTACTCATACCAGCAACCAGCTTCTGCTCAAATGAATTATTATCCTCAGATCATTTGCAGCAGTGCCTGATTTCTTTCTAGGAAAAGGTCCAAGGAAACATTTTAAAAAGCTTAAAATTTGCTGTGGTCATTAAGTAGTATGTGGCTTTGGAACATTTTATTCACCAAAAAAATACAAGTTTTTAAAAAGCCACTGGCTGTTGTAATGGCTTTTCATCCACTGCTGTTAAAAGGACTTTCTTAGATTCTTTTTGAGGGGAATTCAAATGGGAAGGAAAGATTACGAGCATTTTTAAATCAAATAACTTGGAGCAGAGGCATACACAAAAGTATTCCATTTTCTTTCAGCTTGAAACCTGTACATAATTCATACAATGGAACATTTTACAGCTGATTTGTTTTTCTCAATACAGCTGCAGAAGTGAGCTTCTTACATAAAAACTGAGAAGGGCATTTAAGTAGGGTAACAGAAGAGATGTTTTTCCAGAGGCTAAAATACTGAACTGGATGGGATTGTCCACTACCCATGTTAGGGATGCTTACATTAGAATTGGCCCACAGTCACACTTTTCTGCTGTTGAATTTGGCAGGATTGCAAAGTGCTAGAAGTGTCTTTCTTGCAAGCTGTGTTTATGATGGTCTGTATTTTTCCAAAATCTCCTCGAGTCTTGCTGGTGTTTTTATAATGCCAACAACAAGTCACAAGTGTGATATGAATTTGCACATGGCCAGCCTTATCATGTAACTATAGCCTTGCCAATGTCCTTGAGAGTTAGAGCAAAGCTAGCCCAAGCCCCCAACCTGCCTCCTTTGACACTGGACCCCATTCATGCCTCTGGGACCAAATGCTAAGTGACAAGCGCTCTTCACAGCACGCTGGCTGTGTGAACAAGTGCTGCAGCACGGGTTGAAAGACACAGCCTGGTGCCACCATGCCCAGCTGTTTCTTCACCAGTTGCCATTGTGCTGCCTCTCTTTTCAGGCTGGCAAGTGTGTTTCTAAGTAGCCTCACATTTTGTCTCCAGGGTACTCTATCTTTGGTGCTGCTTGCCAGAACAATAGATGAGCCTCTTTCCCAGTGCTGAATGTGATGCTTTTGTGTAGACTTAATCTTTGGTGAAACAGGTTCATCCCTGCTGCTTACAAAATTTGCAGAACTCAGTGCCAAGAAGTGCATCTGCTGTTGGCCCTGTCACTTTGCTCTACTGAAACAACACTCATTTTGTTTCTGGGCTCTGCTGTCCTGATTTACTAGATGCAGTTTGAGGAGAATAGTTTATTTCAATGCTTTTTCATTTTTATGCTTTGTTTACTTGTTGAATTTTCCTTACACAAAAAAACAACTTGATGTCCTGACACAGAACCCCTCCTAACACAGTGTTATATTGCCAACCTTGGTCAAACCAGTGTGTCCTTTGCATGCAGTGACATGGCCAGGGTTTAAGATCTGATTTTTGATATTGTCTTTCCTTTATTTACCCTTGGCACCTGGGTCTGCCCTGCCTGGTATGGCAAATGTCTTCCTGAAACCAGCCCCACATACCTTTGTTTCCTTATGGATTCAAGCTACGTACAAATCATTTTTGATCCTGTGGGATTTGGGTAGTGGGCATTAGACTCCTGGAAAATATAATCTGCCCAAGCTCAGGCAGGAGATGCCATTACAAATGTGCAGGAACCCCATGCCTTGAATCAAGTCCATTCCTAGTGGAGCAGCTGGCAAATTTGATTTTGTGCCTACCATGAAGCACCTTCTAAAAAGTCACCATTAATGTGGGGTGAATGCTTTCCTTTTTAGTCAATGTTAGTTTGCATTAGACATGGTAACCAAGTGAACTGATTACTTGTAGTTAATTAATTAATTAATTACCACACTTGGATTCAATTTCCCCAATATTTGCAGTCCATGATTTTCCTGTCAAAGCTTTATTTGCACTAGCTTTCCACTGGCATGAAACATGCTAAAGAGGGTCCATTTGTAGCCACCTTTAGAAGCTCTTGCAAGAACTCTGCATAGCTCTTTCTAATTCAAAGTTTAACCTTTTTTCAAGAATTAGCTAGCTAAGAGCTCTCCCTTATCTTTAACACGTTCAGTTCTAGCAAACAATCAAGAAAGGCTGAGGCTGATGTCAAATGCTATGAAGCAGAGGTGATAATGAGAGGAGAGGCTATTTTTTGTGGTGAGCTCCTCCTAATCTAGGTTCTGAGTTTCCAGCCCTGTGTTTCAGCTATAAACGAGGATATCCATGTGTTGGCTGAGCCTCAGTCTTTGCCAAGGACAGCGGTCTGAGAGCAGCAGATTACTGTCCTAAAATAACAGAAGGCAAAGAGGGAAAAGGTTGCTCGTCAAGTCCAAACACTGCAGAGTCATCTCCCCCCCCATGCTCTGCCTGGTGCTTTGTGCAGACTGCTTTTTAAAGCCTCTGGCTCTTGCTGAGTCTCTTGAGAGACAAATCTTTGCTTTAAAAACCTCAGCTGACAACCATCCTGAATTATGACTCCTTGCTCAGCTGTTGTAATACTTCCCCTCTCTTCTGCTGAAATGCTTGGAGGGAAGGCGCATCGCGCTGAAGGTTTAAGAAGAAAGTGGGATAAACTGCTCCTTACAGAGTAAAAGGCACCAGAGCTACAACCCTTATTGAAGACCTGGTATTTAATGGAATTTGATGTCTCCTCCCTCACAGCACAAGTGAAGGAAATCTTTGCTTTGCTGATTCCTATGACCGCAGTATCCCTGAGCAGCAGCAGAGCATGATGCAAAACTAACAGGTCTCCTGAGATACACTTCAGATATAATTGCAGCAGAACTGCTCATTTGTTTGGTTTCTGAGAGGACCAAACTTTGGGGTTTTTTTACTATGTCTGGCTGCAATAAAAGAAAGCCTGCATCAGCTCCTCTTTTAAACCTTACCTTGTAAAAAGCTGAATCTGAGGGCACAGCCACAAACAGGATTACGTGGGCTGCCACCCACTGTCTTCTGACAATCTCCTCAAGGCTGCCCTGGAAGTTCTGGGAGTGTTGAGTCCTCTGTAATGCTGTCCTGAGACTGAACTTGAAGCCATGTTCTCCCACTCCAGTAAATACCCCTTTGTCTCCATTGGCATGTATAGAACAGTGCCATATTTATAATAACCAAAGTGAGATCAGAAGAACCTTTGGCAAAGTTTTAATTCTTTTAATAGAAGTAATGAAAACACTGCTTTATCTTGTGGTAATGAGTAATTACCATGGACTGAATATTTTACATATTTTATCTGTTTTTTTTCCTTATCAATCAGCTACAAAGTATACAAATATGTTCTTCCATTCTTTATCTAGATTCCCTCTGCAGACAGTGAGAAATGACAGATACCAGCACAGATGTGCCATCCCAGCTGTTTTACATATCTCAGTGAGGCTGGGCAGATTCACCTCTCTAGAGATGGATTTCTCTTTGCATTGCATAGCACATTTTCATGTTTGAGACCCAGGCTCCAAATTCTAGTATCAGTCTCTAGATCCCTGTTTGTTATCTACCAGTTAAGCTAGCTCTGAGCTCTCCTGGTTCTTGAGTCATCAGTAACTCATTTTGGGTAGGAATTTAGTAACAGGCTGAGCTTTTAATGTTGAGTGCTGTGTTCTGTTGCATGCAGTGATGGAACAGGATGATTAATGGAACAGTGTGGGGAAATGATATCCTCTAATAAAAGGTGCTCCTGGTTGGGGTGTAACCTAAGATAAAAACTGCCCACTCTCCAACCTATTCCAGTTCTTTTATCCATCCTCCCAACCTGGCAGCTTGAACTGTTTTGCCTGTGGTTGTCAGTGAGATGTGATGTCTAATAAAGGCCTTTGTACTCCACAGACCCGCTTAGACACCTTGATGGGCTTTTAGCATCTGATCCTCAAATATATCCAATGGTCTAGGAAGGCAGATGTGCTTTCTAATCCTGTGGCTGACATTCTACTGGCAATGTCCTGCTGACCTCATTAAAGAGGATCTCCCATTGAACTCAGACTGGTAATGCAATCAGGATTAAGGGTTTGGCCTCAACAATTCACTAGTCAGCCATTTGACAAAAAATATAATCATTAATTCCTGATCTCATGCAGATTTCCTTGTTACCTATGTGGCCTTTTCCTTTACTTTGGCATTTTTCCCTTGAATTACTTCTCTATCCACTGCAACACAGACCAACAAGGACTCACTTTGCCCACAGCTGTTACAGGAATTAGACAGTAGAGGGTGCAATGTGAGCAATAAATTTATCTTCTAGACATTGTCTCTCCTTCTCTCACAGCCAGCTTTCTGGCTCACCGACAAAAATGAGTCTGCAATCAACACCTGAGCAATGGCACCACGAAGATACTTCATGGTCAGCTCCTGAGGCTGACGGAACAACTAAATGGCCAGGTTTCAGCAGTGTTTTGCAAGTAATAAATTGTATATTCTTTCTATCTCTTACACAGCACAGTCCTTACCATAAAACCTCTGATGCTAATGTGGATAATCTAGATAGAATGTGAAAACTGGTCTTCCTCTCATCTTTCCAAGTCCTGAACTGTTCCAATATTCATATGGTATTTTAAATTCTGGCTGTGGATCAAGATCATGAATCAACCTGTTCTTTGTTTTGTTAAAGAAGGATCATGAATTATTCATACCCTGGCAAAAGGCACAATGAAATAATTAGGCATTAACTATGCACTGTAAATCAACCATGAAAGGAGCAAATTCCAAACTGAGACTATATTTCATAAAGATTTGTATCCTTATAGATCATAAATATCTGGCAGTTAGTTTGCTGGGTTTCTGAAAGCCAAACAAGGCTCATCTTTTTGGCAACTTGTGTTGAGCTGAAGATGTGAAGAGAAGCTGTAATTATCCCAGTTCTACATCTTTCATCTTAATATAAGTCCTTGGGTTAGAACAGATCAGATTTAGACTGTCTGACAAAATCATACTCTAATCTAGCAAATAGATAATAGCAAAAGATAATAACAAAAGAAGTGAATTACAACTTTGTGAGTAGTTGGTATAAACACATGGCAAAGCAAGGCAAGAGTTGAGCTTTCAATATGTGTAATAGGCATCATCAATTCACCTGTTAGGCATCTTTCAGAGCAGGTCTGTGAAGGCACCCAACATACAGTAGCTCCTTTCAGCTAACAGAATTAGAGCAGTGTGACAATTTTTTTTTCCTTTGTAGAGGAATGGGAAAAGATACAGTTGAATGAAGATTTACATAGGCATTTGAGGGAATATATTTTTAAGTTGCTGGTTCTGTGGGGTTCAATATCTTCAACCAGCATTTTGGTTGTTTAGTGGTCACCACTGTTCTCTGGCTTCCATCATTATTAAATAAAAGATGGATCACAAAAAAATTGTAGAAAGCCCACAATGAACCTAAAACACATCTCATTCTAGAACTTCATGCTCACTAAATAGCTTTATGCAAAGTGCAATAGTTATGACTGTTGTAATACAGTTTTCTTGGGATACAAACACCAGCCCATGCAAGGAAATGGGCACTGGGCTGAATCAAAGATGCTGACCCATTCTAAATGCCTTAGAGTAGATAATGTAAGTATTTGTGTTTGCTTTTTTCACATGCCCAGCTGACCAGACTTTAAAATACATGAAGACCTGTTAAACACCCTCATTAAACAGACTCAAACCCAGGACATCCAGACATACAGCACAGAACTGTTAGACCGAAATCACAGGCTGAACTTCTCTTGTCACAGTGCAGCTACTTTGAAAAATCCAACATTAGCCTACACAACTGGACGTGCTCCACTCACAGTTCTGTATAGCTAGGGAACGACTGGGGAGGAAGGATGAAAACACCTCCTTGCCAGAGAAATTTGAACCATCTCCAATGTAAACATGAAGGCACAAAAAATAAGTGCAGCAATGATGTTATGGTAGCAGCACAGTTGCATGCTAATGTTAGGAAACACGTATCTCATAAACTTAGGAACCTACGTGCTCTTGGAGGAGCGCTGTTAACACCACAAAAACTGCCTCAGGGTATAAGTGGGATCATAGGTGTGCTTCAACTGGAAAAAAAAGTACAATTGTGCTAAAAGGACATGAGAAGGGAAAGCTGTTCACCTTAAGCAGTATTGAAAATGGGGAACTCCTACCGATAAATTCACAATGGAGTCTGAAAACATATCCTTTTAAACAGGAAAAGGAAGCTATTATAAGCTAGCACAGCCACTGGGGGAAAAAGTGCAATCAGAGGATCAAAATGAGTGTTATTCCTGGATACTGGAATCCAAAGCTGGATTAAGTCTGGGAGGTATGATGGGAACAGAGATTGCTTGGAGTTATCCTGCTTTTGCAATCAGACACAATTTTTACAGATACCTCTACACTGCCATGTCTGCTCTCATACCATTTATACTACTTAGCTAGAATTCAGTCTTGACTGATAGTGGCAATAAGTATCAAGAAGACACTTTCTGTCTTTTGTTTGGGATTTTTCAGAAATACTGCTGACTAGATTTTTAGCCAGAGGTGAAATCAACAGCAAAGCCTTCCCACTGTATATAAATTCCATTTCTAGTGCCATAAGTACAGACTGAAAGATCAATATTGTCTCAGAAAACGAAGCTACATGGCGTATTGGCAACATTAGGGCATTCCTAAAATCTTTGAGATGCTTTGCTTTTGTTTCAGTCACAAGAATCACAGCATTCATTAGCACTGATTTTTTCAGAGGACCATTTAAAACCTATAAACAGCCTCATGGGCCTGCAGATAACTGAATTTCAAGACACTCTTTTAGGTTGTTTACAAGGCATATAATGATCAATCCCTAAATATGTCAATCAAAATCTTATGACCTTATGTCTGTAGCAGCTATAAGAGCCTTTACATAAATATCTGAGGCATTTTCATTTTGAGATTAATGTATATATTTGTGTTTTGACGTCAGGTTGGAATGTCCGACCAGATTTTCCGCATGGTCTTCTCTACCACCTGATAGATTTGCCCTGGTTTGTGGCATGACTGCCTTTGTCCTTCCTGAGCCCTCACCTCTGAAGCCTAGTGGAAGGGATCGTGACTGTACCTTCCCATCAGTTATTCAGGAAGAGATGATGACAGTCTCTGCCATTAGTTGTTGTTGCATGATTGATTTAGTGGTATTCCCCTTCTGCAGAAAACAGTGTTTGCAAGAGGAGCATGACTGCAAGGACCCAGCCGTTTTGGCATGGCTCTAATATTGATCTCTTTGGGGTAAGAAAGATGTGTTGGGTTCTGCTTTGCTCCACTGCTGTCCCCAAACCCTCCTGCATGGCCTGGGTGATCTGTGCCAGCGGGTCTGGTGCAGAGCAAGGGCCACTGCAAATCCTCAAACACACATCTCCAAATGCAACACTGAGGCAATCTCCTCGGTGAGCAGTTTCAGGCTAGACTGCTGAGCCTAGCCTAGGCAGAAGAACTGATGCTGTTCAATCCATCATAATACGTGGTAAGAAATGGTGGTGTTTGTGTCCGACGTCAGTCCCCCTCTGCACTAATTGCTGGTGGATTACCCATGGGATTGCCTTCTCCAAGGCAGTCCTGGGCCTGGGCACTGCTGGCCTGAGAACCACAGGAAAAAAAAGCCAGAGTTTACCAAACAGGAAACCTCCCCACAAGTCTGGCCCCATTTGAGGCACACTCTGGTCCCAGGATAGGAGTGCCCAAGCTGGCACTCTAACTCCTCTCTAGCTTCTCCTGCCCCCTGCTCTGAGGAGATGCTGCTGGCATGGACATCCCATCAGCACACACAAAAGCTGTGCCTCCCTGCTCAGAGGGGCCCTAAATGCCCACATATGCAAATGTGCATGCATGCACACTCCCCACAAGCGCTCACTGGAAGAAAAGACAAAGCAGATGAAATAGTGGTGACTGTCTGGTTTCATTTCTGATTGTTTGCCAACATTATGGGCTGTGTCCAGCAAGTGCTTTTTGTATGGCATTCTCTGGGGAACTACCGGAGTGAGTGAGCATTGGCCATGCCTTTGGAAATTCACACACTTGTGAAAGGCTTTCATGGAAGAAGAGATGAATTTATCATATACTAGTGGCTAGGACTGTGCCTGGGCTTGATGGGTATTTCTTTGGAAAGTTTTACATATCAAATAAATAGCTTTTGTTACTTAATTGCATGAATTGCTGAGGGGAGCACATACATCTTTACAACAAATGAGGAAAAGGAAGAAATAATATTTTGTGGATGTTAACCACAAATCTGTTGGTTCTTCTGTTTACACAAAACATTTATGTAATAATTAATAAATGTCCAGGGGGCAGACTGAATATAAAGTCCTCTGCCTAACTGGGAAAAGAAGTGAGATTGCTCCTTCCTCCCCACCCCTTGCATCTTGACATCTCAGCCAGCTCCATGGGCAACTCTACTGTTTCTAATCTTATAAAATTGATTTTTACCATCACTATTTCTAGTAGTGGTGAGGAAAATACCTTAATTCACCGTGTTCACTATCTGTTTCTGTGTTTGTTATGGTACTTTCCTGAATTCTCATCTTGCCTAGAGACCCTTCTCATGCTGAATGCCCCACAAACGTGGCTCAGGACACATTCCAGGACCCAGAGGGCCAGCATCTGAGAAATACTGGCTGCATTTGTACAACATTTGAGCTGTCAGGCTCAGAGATGCTGTAAACAATCTTGTATCTTCAGACAGAGGATTCTATCTCACTTAGTGCAAACCCACAGCTTGGGGTCTGGCTCCCTGCAATGTTAGTGAATGCAAAGAAGGAGCCAGGAGCCAGGTCCTGAGTAGAAGTGTATCATGTCCCAGGAGTTTTTGTGAAAGACGTGGCTGAGAGCTGCTGCCAGCGGGCTGTGAGCTGTGGGGCTGGCAGGCAGCTCTCCCTCCTGCCTCGCTCAGGGCAGCTGGAGGCTGGCATGGGACCCTGTGGAGTCATGCTGCCAGGGGCAGACACATGGGTCTTAGTCATGCCTTTCACTTTGCTCACCTTTGCCGTGGTTTAGGAATGGTACTCCCAGTTTAGTGCTCCCACAGAGACTCTCCAAACCACGGGCTGCTCGCCTGCTCCCCCTTCCCTCTCCCCTTTTCCTTGGAGTGGGATGGAGAGGAGCATTGCAAGCAGAAAAAGTGAAGATCACGGCTTGAGATAAGCACAGCTTACTAGAAACAGCAACGAGACAAGAACATGAACAGTGACAACAAGAATGCTAATGACAGAGGGCACAAGAAAGAGGCAAACGATTCACATGGAGCTCCCTCGACTGAAGACAAACCCAGCAGCTCCCTCCACCCCACTACACCACGCTAGACCTGGAGGAGACCCCTTTGCCCACCCCCAGAAAAGATGTGAAGTGGAATAGGATAACATCCAGGTGCTATCCATGTCCCTTCCTGTCTACAGCAAAATCCAACCCTGCCCAGGCTGGAAGCGGGACAATTTCCTTCCTTTGCACAGAAGGAAATATGAGACAGAAAAATACATTAACACGTCATATGAAAATAATATAATAGGAGAAAGCCATGTGCAGGGTTGGGAATATTTTATATCAGTTTCAAAATTACAGGGAGACTCTGGAAACTATATATATGCTTTCTATGACAGAAGTATAGTTCAAAAAATTCAAGGAACCTTTTTTTTTTTTTTGGCAGAGGAACATTGACCTATTGAAATAAAAATCTTAACAATTTATTTGTCAGTTAGAGGTAAAATGAGTGTTGGAGTTGTTCTAAACTGTTAGTGGTTTCCCAGTTAGAGGAGTCATTGCCATGCATATTCTAATTTAAGTAGCTGGACAGAATTTTCAGGAAAAGTTCATGTATTATGTGATATTGAGTTTAGGAAATTTGGAAGAAAATACAGATTTAGATCTGTAACTACTAGTAGCTCTTCCAGCCATCAAGCAGTTGAAACATATTATCAAAATAATAAAGTGCCTTATGAAAAAGATTCCTGAATTCAACTGTGATATGAGATGGGCACAGCAAAACTGGACAACAACAGTAGTAAATCATGAACTATTATCTGCTGACAATTTTTTAGGACAAAGCTAAAGGGAAGAATGCCTGCCATATTAGAAACATGCATTGAAATCGCTGGGAAAATACAATTATACAGAAAAAGTTGTATGAAAATCCAACATGTGATCCTGGAGCTGCCAGAGTTTCATGTAAATTGGGCCCTGCCTGGCCATGATAGAAAATATTGCTCTCAGATGGGCAGGCTCTCTAATCAGCTTTGTGGTTTAATGAAGTTGTGACGGTTCTTCACACTGTGACATCTCCAGAGGTGGAGGTATAGCTGGAAGAAAGGAGATGGTGATGGAAATCAGGATGTTGAGCTGATGACTTCATCTGAGAATGTCTCTGGCTGCTGACAATCCTGGCAGGCTAAATGGGAACTGGAAGATCAGGAAAGTGGAGCTGAGGGAGGTCTTACTGCCTAACGCTGTCCTGCTGATTTTGGGGAACCCTGCAGGCTTTTCTGATGGTGTAGCATACCCCAGAGATTGATCAGACACTTCATAACATTCTGTGCTGCCCTATGCTCCTCAGTATTACTCTGTATTATTAAACACACCTTCTGAGCTATTTTGATGTTGACAGAAATTGTTGCTAATCTGGACTGCAGGAAGGAAGTTGTGGGTAGGATGTCTCTCACAAGAGGGTGAGAAGAGTCTGTTGCTATGTCGTGCTGGGCAGAGGGGTAGAATTAAAGACCACAGATCAGTTTGTCCTGTGCCATCCTGTGAAGGAGACCCTGACAGGCTCTTTGACACTGCCTAGCTATTGAACAGCACAAGAAGAACTTTGTTTTCAGCTCTTTCTGAGGCTTCAGCACGCTGCTGTTGCTATACAATCATCAAGCTGCTGAGGCTGCAGATGCCTGCGGAACAGCCCCGCAGCTTGTCCTAAAGGTCACAGGGTCAATTCCACTCTTGTTCCCATTTAGTGCCCCCCACATCACATGTGTGACTGGAGACTGTGTGTGCTCAGAGAGTGGGATCCCATCCTCAAAATTAGATGCTTTGTTGGGAATGGTTTTTGTGCTGGGACAGGCTGTGGCTGGATAAATTTACTCTACAATCACTTACTGCTGTATGAATGGCCCTACTGATAAAGCTTTTGTGTTTATGTGCTTGCTAACTTCAAAGAACACTATTGCCTAGATTAATTCGGATCAGATTTCAGGAGCTGCATTAAAATCCAGCCAGAGCCAGATGGCTGGCTGTTTGAAGAAGAACTTTCATGTTTAGCTTTTAAAAATGGAAAAAAACCCAACAGCCCCAACACCTTAAAAACATCAACTTACAGAAATTTTAGATTGACATTTTTGTTTTAACCACTGCTTTCTTTTTGCTTCCTGCTGCCTTCTTAACTAAAAGTCAATTCATACTCCTGAAACTTGTCTCAGCCTCAAATTAAAATCCTTGAAGCATTCTGTTTTTTATTTCCTAGATATCATATTTCCTCAGCATCGTCCTTGGATGGTACAATTTGTGGTTCAGTGAGGACAGAGCTATATCCTCGAAATGCTGGCAGAACCTCCCCCCCAGCAAATCTTGTCTGGCAGCTTCACTGAGTAAGCTGAATCACAGGAGCTGACTAGGCAATGGCACATTGCTGCTGTGCCTGTAGGTCCCACGAGCAGGACTGAGAGCCCCACCAGCTCTCTCACCAGCACCCAGAGCCTCCCTCTCTCACCTCTCTCCTGACTTTCATCCCTTCCCTGCCACCCCACAGGCCTTCAGGAGCTCATGTGTAACAGCACATGGGAAGGTATCCTGCACTTGGATTTTCAAACACTTCTCAGGGTACCTGTTCATTTGAGAACCTAATAAAATAAGCCTGGGTGGTAAAGAAATCTGGAGCAGGCAGCAGTGGAGTGAGGAACTGAAAGGAAAGAGATTAGTCACTTGCCTGCTGTTTGGACAAGACAATGACGTTGTGGTCATGAATGTCAGGAATGTACATTTTATGGAAATGGCAGTGTTTGGTATTTGGGCTTCTGTGGAAATATAAAAATAGAATGGAATCATAATAGGATCCTACAGAAACTTTGAAAGATTACAATAGAAATGACATGTACCTACAGTATATTTTTTCATTTAAAATAATTTTATAGATAGCTATAGCTAGACTATAGAAAAAACTCCCATTTTGACTCTATATCTTGTTTAAAAATCTTCTGGATATATCCAGAGGATCAAGAAAGCAAAGGGTGGGGATGGTAAAAAGATCCTCATTGGTGATTCCTGGCTAGGTGTATGATTTTTTGCTATTTTTACAGCTCTAGCTACAGTTGGGAATAGTTCCCAATAAGTAATTGAGCAGCTTCTGTTCTTTTCTGTTCATGGAATTAACCAAAGGAAGATGCTGATTTCCTTCATCACCCCCAAAGCTCATTTTGAGATCTTTTTATCAGTTCCTATACACATAAAATACACACTATGCTAGAAAAATAAAGCCATTCTTCATAAGATCTGTGTAATAATAAAGTTCAGCAATGACTGTGAGATATAGAGATATACAGAGGGTCAGAAATGTACTTTGCTGCTGCCAAATACAGCTCATCTCATGTAAATTGCCAGTTTCTTTCAGCAGTTGGGATTGCTCTGTCTTTTCCCTGGAGAAACTTTAGTGAAGCTACTTTATCTTTTGATGTACTTAGATCTGAGTGTATCTGGAAAAAAACCCCAACAAACAAACATTCCAAAGAATGTGTTCAGACTTGTGCATTAAAAATCAAAATCATATGCAAAGCTTTGGATAAATCATATTGGTTTTGCAATATGGCGTAATTTTGTTCACATTTGCACTTCAAAAAGCTGTAGTGGGGAAATCCTAACTCTGCTGCTGCTGAAGTTTCTAATAAATCAGTCTTGAATATATCCTGCAGTGCTTAGTTACAAAAAATGGACTCTGTGCTGCCTGGCCAGCCTGTTGATATTTGTACTGCTGCATGCTGCAGACTCAGCAACATGCAGCGGGTGCCAACCACAAGTTCTGAGCTACTGCAATGGCCTTGCCCAACAAACACACTCGCTATTTTTGACTCAAAGGCAATTTACCAACCAGTCTGTACACTCTTTGGTTGACATTCCCAGAAGTTATCATGTATTTGGAGGATTGCTTAATGTATAGCTAGTAGGTATTTTTGAACAGAACTGAACGTTTTGTAACGCTTCTGTTGACTTTTTTAACCCGCAAGTGAATCGTGGAAAATAACATCTGGTCCTTGCTGTGGGGTTAGAAATGTGATCTTTTTTTGGATGTTTATGTGGGGCACTCTGATAGGAATCTCTTTGAGATGTACCAAGCCAAAACAGAGCTTGGCCCATGGCACAGAGTCCTGTGATTTACAGGCTGAAACACGTTTCAATTCCAGCCTCCCTAGTAACTCGGGCTCTCAGCTGGAAACACAATCTCTGTATCTCTGAAGCTGGGAGAACTTACTAATCAGAGTACTTCCCCCTAGGTGATGTCTCCTTGGGAAAGAAATAAAATAGGAGCAGGGAGGCACTGGAGTGGTGTTGTAGATAATTAGGTGCTCACAAAGCTGCTATAGCTCTTTCCTCCTGAGCAGTATAGCTGGGATAAGAAAATAAGATGGAAATACTTGAGATGTTTTCCCACAAAAAGGAAATTTAACAAACCAAAGGCAAAGGTCACAAATGGAAGCAAAGAAAATGGTTTATTCTCTACTTCCCAATTTTTGGGAAGCAGGACTTCAGTACACACAGTGATAATGAATGCCCCCCCTCACCTCCTGCCTTTCCCTTGGCTTTTATTGCTGAGCAGCTGCCATGTGGAATATCCCTTCGCCAGCTTGGGTCATCTGTCCTGGCTGTGTTACCCCCAAAATCTTGACCACCCCTGGCCTACTGGTGAGAGGGGGATGTGGAGGGACAGCCTTGGTGCTGTGCCACTGAGTGATCAGCCTGTTTGTGGCATGGACACACAGCACAGCCCTCTGAGGGCTGCTGTGGGGAAAGTAAATCCATCCCAGCCAGTTCAATGTGCCAGAGCTCAACTCTTATCAGAGTACCCTGCCTGCTGCTTTATCAGAGCTCTTCCCTTGGTATCTGTGATCTTGCTGCTGCCTGAACACAGCCCATAAATACTTCTTTTCAAAGTGTACCTTGGCCTTCCTGTGGTACATTTTAGGAGCTTAAGTATGTATAAGCTAAACATGCTGAGAGCCAAAAATCAGTCAGCTCAGACGTACAATAGGTCAATGGGAGAGCAGATAATTTTTTATTGTGAGAAAGATGTGTTTGCAACTCCTCTCACCTCTCAGATAATAGTTCTGTGATGCCTTTTGTGCCTACTTTTGAAAATAATTGCTTACCTTTAGAACAGTGACTTTGTCTGGAAAAACTCAGCCTCGTGTGCAGCTGTTTGTTATAGATACAAGCACTTGAAAACAAGAGACTGTAAAAGAAAGCAGGTTTGGTTTTTTTTCCACTCAAGCTATGATTACCACAATATCCACCTGGTGTGGAAACATACAGTGCCCTGTTCACAGCTGAGCTTAAACTAGGACAGGTCACACTCTTTCTGCCTGCCTAAACACCACAAAGGGAGCTGTAGGACCACAGGCTCTTGGCTGGTGAGCAGACAGATCATGGCTGGAGCAAGCCTGTGCACTAATCCACTGCAGTTGAAGACCCAACATTCCCAATTTACAGGATTTCTCCATGTTCTCACATGTTTATCAGGCTACAGCTGATCCTTTTCATCATGAGGCAGGGAAAGGAAAGTGGAAGGTCAGCTGAAGGGAGTGTCATCAGAACCAGCAATTTCTCTTTGGAGAGGGCAATCCTAGCTGGGGGATTTGCTTAGTTTCTGGTCTTTGTACATGCTAAATGTTGTAAATGGAAGAGAGGAGGAAGCAGTCTGGACAGTATCTGTGGGCTGCTGGGCAGTATTTTTACTCAGAAAATGACTAGTAGAAGTTTCTGAATGCCTGCTGAGCATCAAGGGGATTTGAGGTATCAAAAAGAGGTAAATCTCAGTTCCAGCTCTATTTCTTAAGTTTCGTAATTAATCAGAATCTATCAAAAATAAAAGAACATGAAACTGCAACAGAGAGGTACAGTGCAAGCAAACAAGAAACAAAGAACAGGCATGCTTATTGCAAAGTGAGAGCCATGTTGCCTTTATGGCTTTTCACTAAAAATCTGCAGACTTATGAGTGATTCTGCAAACTGTGAATATTGCCCGAGTGGAATGCTCAGATGTTACAAGAAAACATAACAAGTTGAGCCACAGAGAGTCTGCCTCCCATCATTAAATAACACAGCTGACTTATGTTCACACTAATACTTTCCTGGGGAATTTTCTCTCTCCATCACTTGAGGCCCTCACCATCCTGTGTTGACCTTTTCCATTTTCTGCTTGTTCTGTGTTTTCAGTGGAACTGAACTTAACGTGCCTGCTCTGTTTTGGTTGTGCTTAAAGGTGGGCACAACCAGTTTTGGATTCAGCACATTTTAAATTAAACGTTTTTCTGTCCTCTGCGAAAACCCCAGCCCCTTCTGACCATGGAAAAAGTTTTAACTTTTTTATTCTGTGTATATGTGAGCTTCCACCCACTGCTCTACTTCCTGCTTTCAACCAAACCAGTGAGGGGAAGACAGCAAAAGGAGAAGGCAAATGCAAAGCAGTAATTTCATAACAGGGGCCCACAGGCATGAAAAGCGGAACCTTCACTGGCTTACATCTTATGCCCTTGACCTTGAAATGTTGAATGTTTCTTTCTTATTTCAAAGGCTGAATTTCTTTATTTTTCTTCCTTTTCAGCAGTAAAAACAACCCACTTCATCTGGACTCTGTGGTGAAAAGCTAAAGCTGTAGTCAGTATTCTAAACTTTGCACAACTCTGTGGATCATGGCAGCAACCTGCATCACACTTTAGTTCAATTAAAGAGACAGGATTCTAATTGGAGAAATTGCTTGTATTGGAGTATCTGGTAAAACTGGGAACAAAGCACCTACATACAGTGCTGCAAGCCTTCATCAACAAGTCAAGGTAATAAGCAATTCCATCTACAAGAATGCTATGCAAAAAAAATGACTCTTGACATCCTCTCGTACACCAATATGTAAATGATCATCAGGAACTAGTGAAGTCCAAGAACAATCCAATGGTGTCCAGGAAAACTACAGCTAACTCTTAATGGGACTCAGTGAGAGAGCTCAGGGTTTTTAGCACAGAACCCTGGATTTTAGCAAATGTTTCTTGTTCATTTTTGGGAAACATGACCAGTCATACTTTTTCCTAAAGATCCACTCATCATCCAACCAAAAAACCATGAAATTCCTATCTGCTGTCAAATAGTCTGCAAGTATTGCTTTTTCATTGCTTTTCAGTATTTGACAAAACAAGTGCTGGAAATGTTTATTTCAAATATAGGAGAGGCCATCTTTGTCAATATTCCTGTGACATCAGGAGATACTCATTTTAGATTTGTTCCTGGGATTTCTACCCAGCACCTGATCTGCACCTTTATTCTTTTCCCCTACAAATTACATGTCTGTGCTGAATACTCATAGTTCAGCCAGTAGAACAAAGAGACGAGAACTCAGTTTTTAATGATGCTGAAAACATCTCTTTTGCAGTGCTTTCCAATAGCTCCTTCCAAGGTTTTTCAGGAGCTGTACAGTATGTTTCAATAGTTCCTTCTGCAGGACAGGTGTACTCCTCTTGGCATGTGCTGAATATAGAAGTGGTAAGGATGGTTTTCTGGTGGAAGGCTCTTGCCTCCCTGAGAATAGCTCATGATGTGGACAACATATAATTTAGTGTGTGAAGTCTTAAATTAGATACTGGTCTTCCACACAAAAGCCATCTCTTTCACTTGGTTTACAAATTACTTACTATGGCTTTGCTGCTCTGTGCATGTATAGAAATAGAAGTCACTGCCTTTAGGTATTGTATTGATAAGTCTTGCAGATAAACATGCCCACTAATTTGAATAGGATCTTATCTTTAAAAGAAACACAGTTGCCAGATTAATCATAAATAAATCTTATGGTTCTCCTGGAAAATAGATGCTTTCACTGTTTTCTCAGAAAACCCCAGGCTAATGAAACTTTCCTGCTGGCTTAAAAGGAACTTTTAAAAATAAATTTTATACTTATGTGAATTGAGCCTTTTATGGGAATTCTCTCTAGGGTATCAAACTCCTGGATTTCAGCAGGCAGTAGAGAATTTTATTTGAGTTTTCTTCTAATTTACTTTTCATGGTAACTGAGTTAGACCAAATGTTTTTGAAAAAACAACAAGTCAAAGTAAGGATAAATAGGCCATATAATCCCTTGTTTGCAGTTTCAGTCATACTGATTTGTGTTATCGAGAAATTTGATATACTTTTTAAAAAAAAATTTCTGCTCACTGTCTTCTGAGTTTAGTTCAAAGTTGTTTTCCACTTGATACAGCTCAGGAACTGGAGCAGAGTTCTTCCATTTGCTGAGGGCCCCAGGCACTGTTAAATGTAATCCTTCTTTTACTTTTAGGATGAGTAAACATTTAACACAACCCTACAAAGAGCAGTGATCATGGAAGGAAGGAAGAAGAGCAGCATATGTGATAGCTTGATTCTTATTGGGCTGTATTCCTGTAGTAAAAAATATAGGTTCACATCCTCTGTAACAGAGGAGAGGATGGAGTATAAGTGTTTTGCCTGGGTGTCAGGAAATGTTCTACTCCTCAGCTATGTATCTCTGCCTCACTTATATCTAATCCAAAATCCTGGGATGCATTGCTTCCAGCTTCATACCTTACACTAACATTTGTTTTCTCTCCCTCAATAGTCTGTGTTTTCTCAGGTATTAACAACAGTGAGTTGTTGACAATGAAAGAGTTTGATTGTTGTATCTCTTCCTTGCCAGTTTTAAGAAATGGGATTCAGCTCGGAATCAAAAATTTGCTGTCTGGGAGGAAAGGTCTGCATGCATAGTAGGTGTATAGGCTTCCTCTACAGCCAGTAGAAATTGCCTTAATGTAGGTAGAAAAGTCTAGGAAGTGATTATTCACAGCCTGATATAAATATATAAGGCTCATTTGGGATGCCTGACCATAACTTTGGAGTTTTTTGGAAATGGAGCAGGGAAACCCCACGGCCTTCAGCTGCAGACCTGTGTTGTGGTCACACACAGCTGGACTGAGCCCCCTTGGCTGTGTCCTGAGTAGCTCTTTAGCTTTGGTGGCTCTGCTGCCTGCGCACTTGATCAAGTTACCTGCACTCACAAGCACCTAAAACATCGGAGGGGCTCTGGGATAACCCGGGAGGCCTCAGACAGAGGTGCAGCTCCTGCGGGATCCGTGCCACACCTGCACATCTGCCACACACCCTGGGGATGCCGTGGGTGTCCTAGGACACGTGAGCCACGGAAATGAGCACCTGCCTTGGCCATTGTGATTCTCCTAGAGGATCAGCAGATGCCAGCAGACCTTAATACTGGGGTCTAAAAGCCAGACTGTGCTTTTGGAGCCCATCCCATTATATTTGAAGTAACCCATTTCAGGGGATAGCAGACTCATTAATTTATCACATTATCTGCTGCCTTGTGTCATTGATATCCAGACTAAGAGGAGTTTAGAATTGAATATGGTTGAAATTTCAAATACTGCCTGTGCACAAGAGAATGACAGGGATTTCAGGGCAGACTCCTTTATGTATGACTGGGGTGCTTTCTTAATTTCTCATGTTCCTTCCTCTTTGCTGTGGAAGAACTTTGCTGAACTTGCAGTTTTTATTTGTGCTGGACAAATCAGCATCTAATTTTTTGCATCATAAACAAGAAGTTTGCCATCCTTGAACCCAACTAAATGCCAAAGGCACAGTGTATCTACTCTCCTTAGAAAAAACTTAGGTACAGTACCCTGGCTTTAGTTTTTTCTACATAAACTTTTAAAATTCTTTGTATGGCATTTCTCAGCAGTATTTGATAATAGAATTGTATATATGTATTTTTGCATCCAAACTTTAAAGAACAAGACCAACAATGTCTTAAATCTTCTTTTAAATATGCTACAAGATTTTGTGTGTTTTCAAGCACACAGATTTATGAGTTAAAGTAGCCTTTACAAGGAAATACTTCTTGACTGTCTTATTTACCTACTAAACTCTACTGACTTGTATATATATGTACGTATGGTTTAGAGGTAAATCTGGATTCCCTGATCCAAATTCTCTCTGCCATCTTCTTTTCATCATGTTTCTTCTCTGTACTGAGAAAGAATTTACATTTTATAAACATTGTTCTGGCCAATGAAGTTGCTGTTATATATGTGTGTATTAGGAGTACAATACAGTATCTTCTTGTTGTCCCACAAGATAGTCCAAAGTAATTATAATATGTTAATATGAACATGATGAAAAAAGATTTTAAATATGGTTGTTAGGAAGAACACAGTACTGCTTTTATGCACGCATTGCTTTAGAAAAAGACAGAATAAAAAGAGGAAGTGAAGAGTTAGTGAGTTTAGGTTGTGTTCTAAAGTCAAATGTTACATTAGTGGGACAATTTTACATGAGTTTGTGAACTAAACTCCCTAAAAATGGTGTGATAGATTGCTAAAACAGCTCAGCAACTTATATTAAAAGAAGAAATAAAAGCAAAGCTCCTGGTAATAAACTGCTAGAAAGTTTTCTGTTTTGCACTGCAAGAAATTGAATGAATTTGCTTTTCTCTGTTAAAAGCCATAGTTTTGACGTATATTTAGTAGTCTGTGTTAAAGTGTTCTAAGATAAATTTTAAAAATCCTCAAATAAATAGGCAGAAATATTTGGTTTGTCCTACTTATTTTTAATTTCTAAAAATTATGTAGCTCTTCTTAGAAGTAACATTTAATTGCTGAGACACTCTATGTACCACAGGTTTTGTGGTTGCATTTTTTCCCCCTTTTTCTCACCTAGTGAATAATGAACTCTTGTGCAGAGGTCAGAAAGTTATCCTCCTGGAGCTAGAGGTATTTGCCTTAGCATAAGTTTCTAGAATTTATTTGTGAGAAAGCAGACCAAGAAAACAGGGAAATGAGCTGTATTCGGTGCTATACATTGTGCCAAGCTGTCCTTTGACGCTCACTCTATCTTCCTCATAACTGCTGCTTCTTAACAATCCACCACCTTTTTGGATCAGTCACAGAACCAGAGAATCACAGAGTAGTTTGGGTTCAAAGGGCCCTTAAAGATTATGTCGTTCCAAGCCCCCTGCCATGGACAGGGACACCTTCCACTGGACCTGGCTGTTCAAAGCCCCCTCCAACCTGGCCTTGAACACTTCCAGAGACACACAACTTCCCTGGGAAACCTGTTCCAGTGTCTCACCACCCTCACAGAAAAGAATTTATTTTTTGTATCTAATCTAAACCTGCCCTTTTCCAGTCAGAAGGCATTTCCCTTGTTCTATCCCCATATGCCCTTGGGAAAAGTCCCTTTCCAGCACATATGTAGGCCCCTTTTAGGTACTGAAAGGTAGCTATAAAGTCTTGGTGCCTTCCCTTCTCTAGGTTGAACAATCCCAATTCTCTCAGCCTGTTTTCACAGGAGAGCTGCTCCACCCCTCAGTTGTCTTCATGGTCCTCCTTGGTTTATAATGGTCTAATAATTAAAGGTTGGCAAGCTGATTCTAGGTCAAAGGTGAAAGACGACAATGAACATTCTTTGCCTCTTATTCTCACACCCCATGGCAGGGATCAGCCCTGGCTTCCCTGAGGTCTCAGCAGAGCTGGGAAATATTGCCAGCCCCGAGGAGGAGCAGAGCACCACTGTTGGCTGTCCAGCTGCTGTCGTGCTCATCGCTGATACCTCAGCATAGGGGCACCATAAGCTTTGTCACTCTATATACAATGCCCAGAGGACATAAACCAGTTGTAAGACTTTTGCTGGCTCCACTCTGTGAGCTGCCCTCCTTTTGAATGATCCCTTCATCGTTTGTGAAGTGTAAACAGTCCGTGCTTGATGTTGTAAGTGGGTGAGATACAGGAACTGAAGCAGCAGTTCTACCAGGAAGTCCCAGAGTTTGCTCTGTCATTTAATCTATGACTCAGAACACCAGACATTAATGTTGAGCAAGGCAGAAGGGTGACTTTTCAGACATGTTTCCCCTTCAAGGCCGCTGTCATGCTGAATGTCATTCCCTCCTTGTTGATGGGGACAGAGTTTTTAGCAGAGTCTGTAGAAGACTTTATAGTAGGGATAGGGTAATCGACTAATGGTTTGAAATTAAAAGCAGGCATAAGAGTAGACACAGAAAGAACTCATCTGGGCAAAACACTGGAATAGGTTGCTCAGAGAAGTTGTGGCTGCCCCATCCCTGGAAGGGTTCAAGACCAGGCTGGGTGGGGCTTTGAGCAATCTGTTTTAGTTGAAGATGCCCTTGCTCATTGCAGGAGGGTTGCATTAGATGACTTCAGAGGTCCCTTCCAGCCCGAACTATTCCATGGCTCTATGATTCTTGGGGCTGAGCCAGGCTGTGAGAGCACCATGCGCAGTCATGGAGGGGCAGAACAGCTCAGGCAGGGAGGAAAGACCTGGAAATGGATCTGACTGGAAAGGCATTGTTTTTCTCTCCTGAGACAGACATTGGCTTCTGGACTTTTTAGCTCTTTCCCCAGCACCTTCCCAGGTGCTCTAGAGTAAGAGCTCATTCCCAGGCAATGGCACACTCGTATGCAGCAATGTGTTACTACACAGGCTGCGTCTGCCCTGCTGGGGATCGCAGAGCTCTGAGCAGTGACCAAACTGTGCCAGAGAAAATGCTGGTGAGAAAACAAGATGAACAGCTTTAGGAGGCTGACAACAAGGAGTGGAAAGCATATGGTAGAGAGTGGGAGAGACATCAGTTGTACTGACATATGTGCAGAGTTGTTGGGGGAAATAGATCCAGAATCATAATTTGGGTATCTGGAAATGAGAATTCAAGAATGATGGTAGGGAACTGAGGAAGTTGAAGACAAAAAGTTATATGGCTATGAATCAGAGAGTATCAAAGGTATTTGCTGGAATAAAATGGCTCATTTTTTTTGAGTCTTCTTGCTGCCTGCATCATCTGTGCTCTTATGAGGAGGAAGAAAACACTTCTTACAGAGAGCTGATGAAGAGGTCAACGGCTGATGCGTAGAGCTTGTAATGCATTCTATTTCTGACAGATTTCACACCTTCACCATCACTGAAGAGATGTGAGTCATGATGACCCTTCATTTCAGACAGAGAAAAGCAGGTTGCTGTGGCAGAAAACTGCCTTTTAATGTGTACTGAAGAATTTGTATTCAGAAGAAATTCGAGAAGGTCATATCTATGTAGGTGAGCAGAGATCATTTTTCTTCCACTTCAGAAATTATCTCGGAGCAAAGAGAGTAGAGTTGCTGTGGAAAGGAAAAAAGCCACCTAAATCCCAAACCCTTAATCGTCCTCTCTCTTTTCTTTCAGAAAACACTATGTTTAGGGTAGTCAGGATGGGAATGCAGACAGCTTACAGAAAGTACCAAGACCAGAATAACACAGAGCAAGAAAATCATTGCCAGTTCATGCTACTGAAGGTCTCTTCCCTGGGATACTGACAACAGGATCCTACTGGGTACCCATTAAACACCTACAGTGCTTGAGCACTAATGTGAAGTGCTTTCTCATGCCCCCTGGACCATCAAATCCATAAAGCTTAGCTGTTATTTCATTGTCTCCTGTTGTTACTTGGTTTGCCCATGAGGATTTGTAGCCAGATGGAAGAAGGGGGCTGAAAGGAATGGGGAGATCAAATTCCTAACTTTGACAGATATTCTATTAAGAACAGTCAGCTAACAAACCGTCATCTTCTTCTGCTATTTAATTAATAACGCATCTAATAATTCTCTTGAAAGACTGATATTTTAATTATTTTAGTTTAAATAAAGTAGGTACATTGTGTTTTCATTTTTCTAGCCTGATTAGCAAAACAACAAAATATCAAACCATCTTTGCTTGCCTTTTCCCAGTTCGAAATTCAGGCTATCTGAATTGCTCTTGAATGCACAAGAGTGGGCCTGGGTACTAAGTGAGAAGCTGCAAGTTTTGTTTCTTCTGTTGTCCTGGATGCATGTCTAGAAGGAATTGCCATTGATTTTAGAGGTGAATTTCTGAATAAATCAAGTCTATAATATAAATAGAGATGGAAAGAATAGAAACCCCAGACTTTGCATTTCTTCTGGTTCTTGGTAACTGCTGAGTCTCTGCACTTAGGCTTGGAGTTTCTTAAGGCACTCAAAGAATTACTGTGTGTAAAATGTGTGTTTGTGTGGCATGCATAGCAACATTCACTGAACTTCGTATTTAGATAATGTGAGGCACTGTGGTTGGTTTTTTTCAGAAACAGGAAGTCAAGCTCAAGTGAGACTGATTCCAAACACTGACCAATTTTTTCCTGACTCCAATTTTGCCTTGACCTTTCCTGACTAATGCAAAATGAGGCTAGCTATGTGGAGTGGGGTTTTTTTCAGTGTTTATACTGTAAGAGTCATGCTGACTGAAACAGAACCGTGCTTGTTCTCTTCCAGTGAGCCACATAATAGATCCTTTGAGAGAAGCAGTGGAGGTGGTGTGGAAGGTCATTGACTCAGTTTCTGTACATGCCAAGAGGATGCAGGCAAATGGTGGTGTGAATTCATGCAAGTCAAAGACACCTGATAACAAGACACAAGAGGGCAGCTTAAAAACAGGAGGAAGCAGCAGGATTCTGACACTTCCTACAGAAAGCCATAGGTATACAGACAAACAAACACACACTCTACCTACAACAGTTTTCTTTTCATTTTTGCTCTTTCTCTCTCTTTTTTTTTAATGGAAAGATTTATTTACAGCATTTTAAAAATAAAATTTGATCAATTTGGAGCTAAAATAAATTTATGGGCTATGTTTTGCAGGCCCTTTGGCTGGCTTTCTCTCCAATTTTGAATCCCTTCTCTAAAATGCATAGGGCCATCTTAGTCCATAACTCTTATGAGAGCTGTTGGAGATCCTGGGTGAATGATTATGTTGTCACACCTCTGATAGTGTCTAAGATCATGAGAGCAATAAGTGCTTTCAGCCTTATGTAGCTGAAGTTGAGAGTGTCTGTCTGTTTCATCAGTGGAGGGAAGAGACAGGACGCCAAAAGCTGATGCCTGCTGTAGTGATCTGCTCACCTCCAGGTCACAGCTACCACTGTGACTGAGCTCTGGCTGCCCCAGGGAGCAGGGAGATGTACTTACTCACCTCCACCTTCACTTTTGACACTGCTGTGGGGGTATAAATCAGTCAGCCACCACAGTGAGATTTATTTTACCCAACTGCAGTCATCTAAAAATTTGTAGATCAGCGTAAGCAGGTCATCCCGGCTCCAACTCTGCTCCAACCACCCTTGATTTATAGCAGGTCCCTTAGGTATTGGGATGAATAAATCATCCTATCCCCTCAGTCTCTCCATGGGAGGCAGAGGGAGCTGAGGTAGCAACTTTTCACAAGATGCCTCAATCCTGAGAGCTTGTTAGGTAAAGTGAAGGTGGCTCTACTCTACTTTGCCTTTCTGTGGTGTCCCCCAGTTTCTGTGGGGGGACTGTTCCCTTTGCTGCCAAACTCCTTGCTTTTGGGGCGAGTTGGTGCTGTAAGAGAGATTCAACCTGTCTACAACAGGGCTGTGAGTCTGTAACAGATGTAAACCCAGTAGGACTATTCTCATGCATTAGGTTACATGTATAGTGCAATGGGTATGTGAGTTGTTAGCGTTAATCTGCATCTGTTTCTTTTTATTGCTGCCTGGGGGCATATTTGTACAAAGAATGGCCATTTCAGCAAAGCCTATGCACTCCCTAAATGTAAACCTGAAGTCCTGCCAAGCATCTGTGGATGGGAAGTCACTCTTGTGAATAGCATGTCCCTTCCTCTCATTGTTATTTGTATTAAATTAGTGATATTACTGAAGTGCCTAGAGGCTGCAAATTAGGTTTAGGGCCTCATTCTGCTGGGTCCTGTACAGGCAAATCAGATCACACTGGCTGTGCCTTAGGGAGCCTATATTTTGCAAACCTGCTACCCAAATGTATTTACAAGACCTATTTGATTTGAAGGGAAGGGATGAGATGAAGGAATGTCAGGGCAGATTTTGATTGCTCTTTGTACCAGGGCATGGAGCAAGCACCGGTGTTGCCCTGGTTAGAGGCAATGAGAGTGAGCAGAAGGTACAGCTGGCTGCTCTCCTGTAGCAGTCTGTGCCCAGCCAAGGCCAAGCCTTCACTCTGTCAGGCTGGGAGCACCTGCAGCTCCAGGCACAAGGGCTGTACCCTCCTAGGGGTGAGAGTCACTCCAGCCCTCTCACGAACAGCCCGCACTTCTGCGCGCCCCTGCTGGAAACTGCTCTCTGAGCAAACAGAGGGGGACATGCTCCTGCTTACACTGGTGTGATAAAAATTCACCACCTAATCTGCTAAAGACAAAGGCATAACTTTCAGTTGTACAGTATATTTTAAATCATCACATTAAATATCGTGTTAATTCAGCAGCAGTGCTTTGATATTGTTGCTACTGCCAGTTTCTGTTTGAAGAAATTGTCTCAGCAGGACTTGAAGACTAAAAAAAAAAAGTTGCCCTTTTTAATATTGGGAACATGCTACTCAATGAAAATTCTCTTATCTTGTACTTATTACAAATATTTCCATCTGAAGAAATGCAGAATTTTCTTCTTTATTCCCCCCCCCCCCCCCCCAGTATACTCCATAGTGTAATGGGTGATGGCTTTTATACGATGCATTGTTTATCACAGACCACAAACAGGTCAATAAAGTAAATCAATGTATTATGCCATTTATAAATGAAGCCTAGATTTGAAAATGTACATGTTATATAATTTCCCTAACTTTCAAAAATCTATTTTTTCTTGCAGTAATTTCTGATAATGTTCTACAAGTCCAAACAGAATTATTTCTTCCATAAGATGTCTTCACCCTTTCCCCCTTTTTTGTTTGTTGTCATTTTGTTTTGTTTTCCTCTGGCATACTCACTGGACTAAGACTGTTAACAATTTGACATTGATACTGACCTAGTAAAGTGTTCACTCCAAGCTGTGCCTGGAAAGAAAACACTTATATATTGAAGAGATAATGTGGATTTTGCAAATAAACATAGACAAGAGAGGACAGATAACACTTCAGGTGTACCAGCTTGGCAGCATAGCTTTGATGTGCCAAACATTTCTAACTGCAAATGATTTCCATCCCAGCTCTGCAATGAGTGCAGTGAGGAGGCTGAACAGCATGGATTGAGTGCCAGGCTGACACAAATATTAGTTGTTGCCTTTTGCCCACTCTGTGAACCTGCAATGATCCCTGTGAAATGGAAACCAAAGATTGCATCCCTCCTGGTGTAAGTAGTGAGTTTGAACTTTGTCTGAACTCAGTGTGTTGAAGTCTGGAATAGTTCAAGAGGAAAGAATGAAAGACTTGATAAAGACTAAAACTGTACAGCTTCGTGTTCTGGGTAATGCACACAGCCAGGTCTGAACGCTATTGCAGCATGAATGGGAAACTTTACATGAAGGAATTTGTTTTTCTCCTGAGGTTCCTCTTGTTAAAGCTGTTGCTCCCTTGCTAGTGCTACAGGCCAGATAGCAGAACTTAATGAGGAATCAAACATAACACTGTCAATAAATAAGGGTAGCAAGAACCCTGATTCCTTAAAAGTTCTGGTATTTTTATCTCCTATCAGGTTCTGGCAAAAGCTGTGGAAAGAAGGAGTTCATACAAGCCTGTGTTTGCTCCCACTGGTGACAAATGGCTATTATGATAATGCTATCTCTGGAGACTGACCTTAACCTGCCAAATTCACTCCATTTAACATACCTGCTGTGTTAAACACGTAGTTTGAGCATTATCCCAGGGCATGCCAGCTGCCTGGGACAGTCTCCTGATGTTGGTGGCAGGGGGCACCATGTCCCTAATGTGTGTGGGAAGAAAATTGTAATGTTTATCCAGAACACACCCATTGGCAGCACCACTCAGAAACTGCTACTGAGTCTCTCTGAGGCAGAGAAAAAACTGGGTACTTTGAACTCATAAGGGAATTACCCATTCAAAGATCCCTTTCTCAAGTTAAACTTCACCTTTTCTCTCTCACTGTCCCAGACTTTTTAGAATACATTCTTTGGTGGCAAATAGGGGTGCAGAGCTGGAACTTGATAGTGACTCCCGTACCCTTTCTGCTGTGAAACTTTTAAATATATTACTGTAATATTTCTCAGGAAAAAAAAAAAAAAACAGAAAAAAATGAAAGTATATGTTTCCACAAGGAAAATCAGGAAAGGATAAAAATTTTATAAATATGCTTTTTTTGCCATGTGCATAAATATTTCTAATTGAAACCTGCATCTAGAGCTGTTTGCATGGCCAAATAATTAGCTACAAATACAGTATAGCAAAACTATTTCTGTGAAGGATTATGTGTCTTCTCATTTTGACTTAACTTGCACTGAATGCTCCTCACTCCTGTGAAGGAAATTGACTGTCTCTCTAAATGAGGAGTATTCTCTCTAAATTAGGAGTGTTCATTTAGGGGGTATAAGGGTTCTGCTTGCCCAACCCCTACCTCAAAATTCATAGACAGTAACCAGTCAGAAAGCAGTATTTATTATTATGTAAATTATAATACAGTATACACAATATAATACACAAATTCTGGTGTTTAAAATTAATGATATAATGTTATTTCATTAAATGAAAGACTTTGCAGGGCAATCCTGTTTACATCAGAACTCGTATTTGCCACTGCTTTTTTTTTTTCCCCTGTTCTTCTGTGAAAGTTAAATTCAGAAATATAACTTTTTGATAGAGACATTTGCAATTGTGAGCACATGGGCTAATGTTCTTGATGCTAGCAGAATTAAAGAGACTAAAGGAGACTAAAGACGAAATTAAAGATTAAAGGACTAAATTAAAGACACCAAAGGAAACCAATTCTCCATTTTTTTTCCAGTTCTGTGGCAGACTGGTGTTAGTTTTGGAGGTTTATGACCCCTCTAGGTTGTAGTGGCTTTATTTACTCTTAGCCATGTAGAAGCCAGCTGGGCTCAGTTGGCAGCCTGTACATCAGGCAATGCAGTGAGCAGTTCATCCCAGCTCTCTCACAAGACTAGGCACCTTCCTTTATGATAACAAAAGTGGTACATGAATCAAACCTCCTCCTGGTTTAGGAGGAGTGGGGATGTGAAGGCCATGGCAAAGGCCTGCACTACCCATCTGCCTGGAAGGTGCAAGGAAGAAAAGGTGTGAGTTTGATCTGACTGCAACAGGACAGCAAGGGGATCTCCAGTTTTCCTGTTGATACCATTTCATGGCATTCTGCGCTGCCAAATGAAAAGAATTAAAGGCCAGGATTTGCACATGAAAAATGTAACTGTACCAATGCAACAAAGATAAGAAATAAGCTCTTGATCAGAGCTAAAGAGAAGGTTAAAAGCTTGTGGTCATAGTGCAACAGGTGTGTTTGGTGTATGCTTTTGTTATGCTTCTTGGAGGCTTTATCAAATGCTGATCCATCACATTGTTAGAGCTGATCTCAGATGCAATGTAGGTCACATGAACATTGCACATTCAGCAAAACTTCATCGGGCTGATCCACCTCCCAGTAATAAAACATTCTTTATTGACTTCTGTAGAAGCCCAGTCTTTGTAAGAAAGAGGTGTAAACAGAGAGGCTTCTCCAATTACTCCTGCATGGGCAGGAGTGTTGTATAGGCATTCAGAACCCGATGAACTCAGGGAAGTTAACAGGGCTTTCACAACTCACTGTGATTTTGAGTGGCCGGGATTCTTGCTCTAGCTTTCCCCAATGCACGGTAACCACTGTCATGGGAAACAGCTCTGCATTCCTGAATTTCAACCCCCTGGTAAAGAGTAGTTTGAAACACCACCAGGAATGGTGATACTGGCAGTGGTTTTAGTGAGCTGAAGAGGGCTGCCTCTGCATTTGATTGACTGAAAATGCGGTAACATCATTCTAGTGTAATCTTCCTCCCAGAAATATGTCAAACTGAGTGGTTTTGACAAATGACTGGTTCACATGGCATCTCACCCCACCATCCTCTGCCACTTTCTGTGACAAATAGCACCACTCAGAAATGGTGGGGAGAGGAAGAGGATTGGTGGGGGTGGAGGGTGTGTGTGAGTGTGAGGAGAACTGTCTCTCTTTCAGTCTCTGATTTTCAATGGCATTTCTGAGAGCTTTGGGGCTGGGTGTTTTTTACTCCTTTGATTATTTGTTTCCCTCCACTGGAACAAAAAAAAAAAAAAAAGAAAAAAAAAAAAAGGCATTGTATGGATCTCTGGGAGGAAGGGTGAATAGAAAGACAGCTCTTACTGGACTCCACAGCATTTGCTCCTGCCTCCCCCAGCTGGAGAATCCAACAGCTGTCTTCATAACTACTGTCACTCAGGATTTGAATAGTTTTACATAATCTGGACTGGAGTGGGGAATCCAAGCTTTTTGCTGGTCAAGTGGCAGGTGGGGACTTTAAGCTTTTATAACAGGACCACGACTGCTGCTCCCACAGGGATTTTCTTCTACTGTCTATTGATTTATTATAAGCTCTAAAGTAAAGACTCAAGGATTAAAGGGGGGGTGGGAGGTGATATTCTGAAGGTCAGAGGGGTGAAGATGTAGAGGAAATCCAGACCTGTCCTGCTGCTGTGTGCTGGCCCAGACGCACAGCCCACGTGCCCTGTTTGTGACCCCTGTGTGCAGGAGAGGTGTTTAAATGGCTGGGTCACCAGCTGACATGGGGAGAGGAGAAGCTGCTATTTTGATTACGTGACTTTGGTTTTAATTCTATTTTGTTTCTTTATTTTTGAATAAAGAAACACTAGCCTAGCCTCGTGTTTTCTCAGCTCTGGCCACAGTCCATGCCTTTGACATAACTGCGTCCCCTGAGAATTGACTTTTCCAAGGCAGCCCAGATACTCTCCACTGGCCTGAGCTTCTGGGGCTCACCTGAGATCTCACAGACCTACACTCATTTACCCTGGCACAAAACTAATGGCCATGTCTGAAACAAAGATCTAGATCTAAGAGAACATCAAAAGAAGCATGGAGTACACTGCTTTATAATTATATAGGGTCAGTCAGTGTAGCGCAGGTTTTTCTGAATAATACCTCAGTGGAAGATAGGAAAATTATTCCAGCCTTAAGCAAATACAATAAAGTAAATAGAGCTGGGATTAAAGTGAAAAATACACATTCTCTTGCTTACTTTTGGCAGACTATCCCTGCTGTTTGCATTTGTTATGACATCAAACTTCAGGTGGTGGCATGTTTACACGCTGAAGCTAATGGAACTTGATTGCAGCAGAGCTGCCCCTCAGCCTTCCTCTTCCTCGGTGGCACGGCTGATTCCAGCCAGAATGTGCCTGGGCTTTGCTGCTCCACCAGTCCCCCAGACTCCAAGGCTGGGGTGATGAACTGCTTTTACACAAAGCAAACTTTCATTCACTGGGAACAGGTGCAAAGTGCCCTTGTGTGTGAACAGCTGGGAGCGCAGTAACCCATTCCTTGCCTGAACTTACTTCATTTAAGGCTCACAGTGCAGGAGAAATGGAGCTGGAAAATGCCAAGTGATGTTTTCCACCTCTGCCCATTTGCTGTGGAAAGACTTTGCCTTTGACTCGAACACTAAACAACATTTCTGTCTTTTTTTGTGTATAGTATACACAGAGCTACTTCACAATAAAAAAGTTTCCATCTCTTGCTACATAAAGATTATCTTTGTCTTGCAAAGCTGCTGCAGAAACACTCTGTCCTCTGCTGCCAGGATCCAGTCAATATCTCTGAATACAAGTGGTCATCCTGTAGGTAATCTTGTACTTCCTTCAGCCATGTCCTCCCTTAGACTCTGTTTCAGCAGAGAGCATCAGCCATTCTTTTACTAATGGTGAAACATGCTAGCAACAAAATCCTCACTCTGTCAAGTGTGCAGCTATGTACCTAAGATTAAGTACAGTAGTAGTTCCAGTATATTCAAATGAAATAGTAGGAGGCAACAAAGCTCACATGCATCCCAGTAGGAAGCATAATCCAGTAATTGTTAAAACTCAAGGCAGGCCCCAATGTTTGTTTGATAACAATTTTTTTCTTGTATTGGATTCTATGAAAGGGCATTTCATTATATCAGATTGTTCACATGTAAGAAAATTGAAAACAATGTATTTATATTTCCACAAATAGGAAATGAGGGAAAATAGTGCCAAAGCCCATCAAAAACAACTGCAATCTGAACTATTCTACTGGGAAAAGTAGAGGAATTTAGAAGCAGAGCAGTCATTAAATTATTGCTTTCAAAAGAGCCATAGTATTTTGTGGTTAACCATCTCTAACAATTTTGCTTTATAGTTATAAAATAACTGTGGGTATTCAGCAGGAGTTTCATAGCATCTTTAAATCTAAGGGATTCTCTCTGTTAGTTGAAATGACTAACCAAAAGCTGACATAAGTGCAGAGTATTGGTTATTGGAAATTTGAAATTAATAGATTTTGATAAGCCAAAAGAATTATTGACTACTGTCAGTGCTGCAGTGTCGTTTCTGCCAAGATACTCTGACTAGTACATAACAGGAAGACAGACACTTGTGTCAGCATAACATCTCATATCAAACTGGGAAATCATTAGCATCAAAAAGATGGTTCATACAACTTGTTATATTCCCAAGGATATATTAGAATTATGTGTAAGCAATGATGGCAATTTGGGAGACAACATTTGCAGTATTGATCTCTTTTGATTATACTTGGACAGCATGTGGAGCCTTGAAATTTTTACTGCATAAGGAGTGTGTCTCACAAGTGCCCTTTTTGTCAGGTCAGGACTGTCTCAAGCAAAATCCCTCTGAGAAGATGGGGAATTTTGCTTTAGTTTGCATGAACTAATTACTGTGTGTTCTGTCTTGGTGATGTGTTCCATACTTATTTTCCATACTTCACACTTTCTAGCATGCATTAAATCCTGCCTGCAGGTCAGACCAGTATTTCCTTCACCTTTTCCACTCCTTTCCCAGTCAGCAGGAACCCCTGCTCTTCACCTTTTCTAGCAGGCTGGTAGTAGGAAGAATGTGGTGGTCTGTGCTGGGATGTCACAGGCACAGCAGGAGGCAAGTTTGCTGCATGAGCAAGTTGTCCCTTGCTTCCTGGGATGAAGAAGCAGGTTGGATGGGAGTGTCCTAGGGACTGCAGTCCAGGCTCTTAGTAGGGAATTATTTCAGAATTATCATAATTCAGAATTACTATAATTATCAGACAAAAATAGTGAGTAATACATCTCATGCTGTAAGAGCTACTCAGCCTCTGACTGCTGGAAATGAGGGTGATATTTGGGACATGCACTTCTGGGTTGACCTGGTTCTCTCCCACTCTACGTGGCCTGTCTTTATGTAGCTTGACACTACCAATGCTAACAGTGCTGCTCATATTGGAGTGTCTGGACCTTCCTATTTGTCTGCAATTACTCTCATAAAATCATGTAACATGGGCTATAGCCCATGGGTAGTCCTTTCCCTGATGTTATTTTCCAGTCAAGGTCTGGGCAAAGCTGCAATTGAGTTCAATGAGGACAAGTGTCCAGTGCTGACCAGTCAAGCTGCAATTCTAGAAAGACCTGAACTTGTGTTGGAAATAGTATTAGAGTGTACATGAGCTTTCTCTGCAATGATAACACCAAGTAAGTATAAGAAGGAAACTGTCAGAAGTCAGGGAATGCTTCCTAGAGGAGGTTCTTCTGTCAGAGGAAAATGTTGTGTTCATTCAAATAAATGCAGTGAGTCACATAAGACACAGCAGGTACTCAGCTATCAAAATGACCTTGCTGTGAGTGTGCAAGCAGGCACAGATTTCAATGATCTGTTTCAGCTTATCATCTGCATGCAACTACAATCAGTGTAGTGTAATATGTAATTTGCATAAAGTCTTGTCTCTGTCAGCAAGAAATTTTGTAACTGTTTTAAGGTAGTGTGATTTTCATGCCCACAGTTATACACTTCTTCGTTTCTTTGACTTGATCTTCACTTAAGTCAAAGGGAAGACACACACAAAAAAATAGAAAATATGATTTTAAAGTTAATAAACACAATAACTAGAGGAGCTGGTGCAGAACTAGCACCTGCAACCAACCTTAGCAATAATCAATTCAACTTGTCTTAGAGTTATTTTGAATTCTGTTACTACTCTTTTGATGTCTGATTGGGCCATTTTAAGCATTGAAAAAGAATAACTCAAAAAAAAGGAGGAAATTTGGAGCTAACTGGTTTTGTTTTGTGATCTGCAGTAGGGTTGTAATGGTAAATTCTCCCAACGACCTTGCAGCAGAGCTGCGAGGCTTGTTCTAGATGAGGTTGCTGGGGAAGTGCAGTTCCCGGAGTTTTCAGAGCTCTTTTGGTTTGAGCTTCAATTGAGAAACAGCAAAGTTTGTCTGGTTCACTCTTAAAGAATTACTAATTATATGTTTTTCTCTCACAGTCTTCTCTGTTTCATCAGGGAGAAGTTAATATACCTGTAGTAATCTATTCACAGGTGATTTTACTGGAATTATGAATTACAAGGTTGCTGTTATGACAACCTGCTGCAGCATGGGCTCCCAGCCACATGACTGGGAAACAACTGTTCCTTTGTAGCCTGATCCAGTCTTTGCTGCAGATGCAAGTTAACTTTGGGCCAGGGAGAATGAGGTGTGGGATCATTCATGTCATATGAACTTCTTGGTGGTGAAGCCTAAAGCTGGCATTTTATTTGGTTGGTTAATCATCATATATTGAGGTTTTCTTCCCACAAAATCGAAATAGAAGATAGGGCTAACTCAAGTCTTACCGCTGTGTAGAAAGCATGTGCCTGCTGAGATTAGCTGGCGTACCAAGATGAGCTGCCATGGCATCATTAAGACCTAAAAGCCCTCCAACGCTAAAATATCGGTACAGAGAAAACCATATTGAACCATAGAATACAAGGTTGACAGAGAAATCAAGGATAAATTGCTGTAAGTTTTCTTGACAAAAAAATATAGATGTTGTATTTTCTGTCAGAAGCATCTTTTTCTAGCAGATCTTTTAACACAGAGGAGAGGGTTTGATTAGGTGAGCAGAGCAGCTGATTTTGCCCTCAGAAGCTTGGACATTTACATCTGAAGATAAAGCTAAGCTGTCCTCATCCAAACAGTGCTGACCAAGAGTGATCCATTTTGAAACACAAAATGAAGATGCCTATATGTGGAAAATTAGAATCTGGCTTAGCAAGTCTATAATGAAAGTGAGAATGTTGCATTGCTTTGTGTCAGTCACCAGAAGCTTTTGTTCCTTAGAAAGTTTCTGTTTGCAATCTCTGTGCAGTCTGAATTGGCAGAAATAACGGTTCATCACTCTAAAATGTTTCTTGCACTGCAGTAGGGATGTGGAAAGCCCCATACTTCCTTTGGTGCTGCAAGTTAAGATTCACAGTAATCATGTGGGCTGACTGCCTGTGTTGTACCACATGTGACTCATGGATGGGAATTTTCTATCAGATGTGTAGGAGGGATGCAAACCAGGAGCTTTTACTCTTCTCTCACCCATTAAATTTCACAATGTTAGAAAAACATTCCTTTTACAGGAATAACCACATTAAACCTACTTGTTGATTTGAAAATAAAATGAGAAATGTATTAAGGAATTTTTTTGGCCATGTAGTAGCTGAGAAGAAGGGAAGTAGCCTTGCTAGAAGTTAACTTCTGAAACACTAGCCCTTCCAATGAGGAACTGGCTCTTGTCTTTTAAAGATGATATTAACAGGAATTAAAATAGCATAACTCTGAAAGAAAGATCACGAATTTTTTTTTTTCTTTTAAGAAATACTTAGCATGATTACTAGGAACTTGCTAGAAAACAAGGTGGAAAGCTGCAATTCAAGGACTAGGCTGTTATTATTATTATTATTATTATTATTATTATTATTATTATTACACTAATGATGAAGAACTATGGAATTAGTAACAGTAAATGTAACTATATTGATTTTGAAAAACTTTCACCTTCCCTCTAGTTATGTGAGAAAGGGTTAGAAGTATGCACTGTTTATAATGTTAATGTATATTTCCATTACTTGCCACGTTATGAGTAGAATTTGAATTTGAATTTATTAATTTAAAAAGAAATGTTTGAAAGTAATTAAAAATTTGTTTGAAAATTGTTCAGTCTAAGTTACTAAATGCCATAGACTCCCAATATTTTGCTCATTGCTTTTGTTTGGAAAGATAGATTTGGAAAATAACAGTAGGAAATGCCCATACATGCAGGCACATGTTTGTTTGTGTGCTTTTAAACATGTCACACGCAGATTTGCATTGGAACACAAACAAGAATTCCCAGTGGATATTGCTGAAATCCTGGCTTGTCTAGCAAACAGCTGTGGCTTCTCAGCTCTAGAGGCTCCTGCCCAAAGTTCATCTACCTAGCCATCACGTATCTGTACAGAAAATAACTTTCAACACTTCTATCTTCAAAGGTCTGCAGAAATACAAGCTCTCACAACCATTTACTCCTGTGGAGCTGGTTTATAACAAAGCCAGTAGCAAAGGCTGTCTGGACATTTTTGTTCTTAATGCCTTTTGTAGCTGGCTACAGAGATTGTGACATTTTGGCACTAAAACTTTAGTGTGTTTCTGGACAAACTATTGCAATCTGGACAAACAACGCAACCATTGTGCATGATGCTCACAAACAGAACAAACTTCTTTCTCCTAAAAATCTGTGTGTGGCTGAAGGCTGCTGAATTTCAGCTAAGGAAAGTAGTCTGGGTGTTAGTATTTGATAGAACTCCATGGAAGGCCTTGAAAAGGGCTGTTTTGGCTAAGCATGAAACAAGCTTTTGCAATAGTGAGATATGAGTCTTCCTGAGAAGAATGTTTGCCGGTTTGGGTCTTTGATGACTTGTCAAAACACTAGCTGATGGCACAAAGGGAGGAATCTTGTATTAGCAGAGAATAGCAGGAAGATAATCTAGTAAGTGTTTCAGACACTGGATTCTGGACTCTCCCCTTCCTCCCATACAAACAGAGAGGAAATTAAAAGGAGAAAGGTGATACCAAAAATATGAGAGCATATTCCTCTGTGACACTCCCTTTGCTTCCTAATATGATCTCAACAGGAAGTTCTGCAGCAATAATTTTTCCTGTGAAATTATTGATAAAAATTTGAGGTGCTGAAAGGATAAGACAGAAATACATGATGATGTTTGAAGAAAGAAATGTTTCAGTAGAAATACGGAGTAGAGTAAGATACTGAATAAAGATGTTCTAGCTGGTCCTTTTTAACACAACTCTTCATCTCAGGCTGATGTTATTTGAATTTCTAACATAGATATAGGAAAATGAATATAATAAATGAAATAAAATCTCTAAAAGTTTTCTCAGGCATGACTGGCTGCAGAGATGAACTGAATTTCACTAGTAATATTTGACAAGTTTCTAGTGTGTTATTTGGTTAAGAATTCCTTCTTGTGGAACAATTGATCAGCTATAGCAGCCTGTCAGTGTCACACTAGGGATTGACATCCTGGAACAATTTGTGCCAATTGAATCACAGAATTGTAGAATCAGAGAGTAGAATTTAGAGTTCATCTAATCTAACCCCATAGGCATGGTTCTCTTTTACCAGAGCAGGTTGCTCAAAGCCCCATTTAAACTAGAACCTTGAACAATGCAAGGGCATCCACAGCTTCTGTTGGCAACCTGTTCCAATGTCTCAACACTGTTATTGTAGAAGAATTTCTTTCTTATGTCCAAACTAAATCTACCCTGGTTTTGTTTAAAACTTTTCCCCCTTTTGCTATCATTACAGGCCTTGGTAAATGTCCCCATCTTTCTTATAAGGTTTTTTGTGTTGAAAGGCTGCTATAAGGCCTCCTCAGACCCTTCCTTTCTCTAGGATCAACAACCCCACCTCTCTCAGCTTTACTTTATAGGAGAGATGTTTCCCTCTGAAAACTTTCATGACCCTTCTCTGGACCCTTTCTAGCAGATCTACATCTTTCTGATCCTGGGGACCCCACAGCTGGACGCAGTACCACACATAGGATTTTATAGGACCAGAGTAGAGGGGCAGAATCCCCTCTCTCAGCCTGGTAGCCACATTACTTTTGATGCAGCCCAGGACACACTTGGCTTTCTGGGCTGCAAGAGCACATCAGCATGTTGAATATTTCGTACCCCAGGTCCTGCTCTGCAGGGATGTTCTCCATCCATTCAGCTCCCAGTCTGTACTGATACCGAGGATTTCCCCAGCCCACATGCAGGACCTTGTACTTGGCTTTGTTGAACTCCAGGGGTTTTGCATGGGTCCTTTTCCCAGGTCTGTCAAGGTCCTTCTGGATGGCATACTTTTCCTCCAGTGAATCAACTGCACCACTCAGCTTTGGTGTCATCTTCAAACTTGCTGAAGGTTCAATCCCACTGTTGATAAAGACATTAAATAGGATGGGTCCCAATACAGACCCTGGAGGGAAAACAGAAGCTACTACTGGATATAATTATTACAAATAGATTTTTTCAATGAGATTCACTCTGTTTCATCACTTCATATTGCTTTCCAGTCTCTCTTACTTCCCTGATTCTCGTTTCTTGCCAAAAAGTGAGATAAAGACCATATCACTCAGCTGTGGACCAGAAAACTCTGATTATGAGGCTGGTGGATAGACACATTTAGCTAGTACCTACCCAGGGAAATAGTTGTGTGGCCACGTTCCATGTTGGAGGGCTGAGACTCATTGTGCAGAGGGAATTGCATGTGGCATTTTTCATTATTTTAATAGCCTTGCATACTTCCTCATGGTGAAATTCAATCAGAAGTCAATTTCATACTCTGTCCTCTCTCTTGCCACAAATAAGCTTGAAAACAAAAATTTACCACTTTCAGTGACCATATTTTGATATCCTCTTATTTATGCTGTGTTACAGTTTAATTTTCATGTTGATTAAGACTGACAGGAAATGGTGGAACAGAGAAATAATCATCTCCCTTATGTTTGCTGCTTCTTTTCCTGGAGTAGGCATAGATGGATTGGGAGACAGACTGCATTAAAATCAAACCAGTTTTTATATGGTGCAAGCATAATTTAATCTAAAATAATTTTATATGGTGCAAGCATATTTAATTTAAAATAATTTTGTTTGGTAGCTTGAACGAAACTACGGAAGAAAAGATATCCTTTTGCTGCAGATGTCATCTTTTTAAATGGATGTAACCTCCCAGGTGCCCACAGGCACTTCAATGTACCCAAATCTCCCCTTTCCCTGCACAGACTCTTACATGCCTCTGAATAGCTGCATAGCTGGCTAGTCAGTAATCTTGGGCAAGAATACCTTCTCTAGGAGAGGCAAATCCTCAAGAATGAACAAGTGCCAGCTAATTCCATGTGGCTGAGCTTGATACAGTTATGAAAAAAAAAGCTTATTGAAAAGAAACAATTGTACAGTTCTCATTGATACAAGAGGGACTCTTTAAGAACCAATCTCTACCAGTAGCAGGAAGAAAGATGTCTGCCCCAGAATATTTAGAAAGATCAGCTGTCCTAAAGATTAACAGCTCTAATTTGTGCTTGGTCTTTGGGGCTTTTTGTTTCTGGTACTGAGATGTTAAGCAGTCTAGCAACAAAATAATGAAATATCTCTATTGAATAGCTGCACTGTGGTTGGTCTCAGCATAACTTAGCAACTAATGAGGGCCTTTAAAGTTCAGTACAGCCCTCAGTCTGTTACTAAAGGAAGAAATTTAAGACACTCGAAAGTCTATTTGCCTGGAAGCAGGACAGTATTGTGTGAGCAACTGCTTTCTCTCTCTCTCTTCATCCCTTCATTCTTTCTTTTTGTGTTTACCTATTCCTTCTGGCCAATACACTGGCCTAAGAGTAGCTGCCTGTCTAATAACTTATTCAACAGTTTTCTAAAAAAGAAGCTACCCATGACTCATTTCACACTCCCCAGGCCCTGTATACAAATAGCATGAAAGCTCAATCATGTATGGAAACAGTTTTCTTTCCATTAAGGTAATTGGTATATCCTTTTCAAGTATTTGCCACAAGGCTTGATTGTGTATTGCCAGGCAGCATTCAGGCTGGAGAGTGGAGCACCCTTCTGCAGCAGATGACACACAGACCTGCTGTGACAGCATGGCCTTAGCACCAGATCCTGCTTGGAAGGATCTTTGCAATAAATGAGCGGCATTTGGGCATTTGCCTTGCCCGTGCCCACTGATTCTGAACAATTTCAGGCCTGGAGGCCATCATTTTACCACCCTGTCTCACAAATATCCTTTTTTGCTTTATCCAGTTATCATAAAAGCAAGCAAGTATCTTTTTTTTTTTTTTCCTCCCTATTCCTGAACCTTTTAATTCAGTGTCAGTAAAGATTCTCAGTGATTACTGAAAATGAAGCAAAGCTTCTGTGTACAGACAAAGGACTGTCTGAGTACTCACTTCTTGATTCCACAAAGAAGCTGAATAAATAATAGCTTTCAGGCTACTGCAAACATATTAATTCACATCTTGCTCCAAGGTATATTTTCAATAAGTTAAGTAGCCCTTGTCTTCTCAATCTTGTTTTTACTTTGATATCCAGAAGCAGATCCAGATTTCTTGGAACATAAGCCCCTGCTCTTCCAGGCAATCATGTCATGTAATCCATTTCATACAATCTAACTCTTCTCAAAGCCAGGTGGGTTGATTTCCCCCATGCTGTTCTAACTAACACCATTTTGCTTACTGCTCTTTGCAGCTTCATTTGCTTCATTATGGTCAACAGATAGTGGTTTATGGGTAGCTGATGACTGTGCTGTACACCAAAACCACAGATTCTACTGCTCTTTTTTTTTTTCTCTCCTTTTTTACTAGGTAAGTCCCCAAAATCATCCAGAATTTCATACATAATATCAAAATTCTTTCTACATTTCCAGCAGTTCTGAGGTTCACATTATCAGGGCAATTTTTCTAGGTCATCACTAGTTTCCCTGACACCAGCCAATCAAAAAGTGTATACGAAGTGTAATCATTAAAATGAAATATACAGCTCTCTTTTTCTTAGCATTTTTCTTTTTTTTTGATGTAGGTGTGATCTTTGTTTAGCATGGACTTGAACAGACTTGTATTTGCATACTTTTAACTGAAACATAATAAAATGATGGTGAGACACTAAACTCTTCCATCACTTTGGATATGACTGACATGAAAAAGTATTTTAGATCAAAGTGGTATTTTCCTCCCCTAGGCTCATCTGCTTTTGGTGATCTGCTTTTTATTGTATAATATTTTCATTTTCTCTACTGACTGATATTTTTTGTACTGCAGGAGCAGGTCCCTGATTATTGCTTTCTCCCACTGGTCTTGTTTAACACTGCAGAAAGGAAGGGTGGCTTTCTGGAGTGGATTTGCTGTCTTCAGTTTTTGGCTTCTACAAACAGCACTAGAAAGGATTTTAAAGTCTGGAAAGGATGGGGAGAGGAAAAGAAAAGAGGAAGCTTCAAAGGTTAATCAGCAAATTTCCAAAAGATTCCTGAGGTTAGGGACTTGCAGACAGATATAGACCACACAACTGTTCTTGGTAGTCTTCTGCAACTGGTGCTGAACCCTATGGTTCTCCAGCTTGAGTAGCATTTTCCTGAGAAATAACCCAGTTGCAGAATCCTAAGTAAATGTCAGGTTCTCCTTTTCTGTCTTCTCAGGGGTTTCCCCTCCTGTTTCAAGTCTGAACTAAGATTATTTTTATAATATGCCCAAGAGATATGTTTGAATAATGAAGAAGTTAAAAGCTGGGATTTTCCCTTTTGCACCGTCAATAAAATGATAACATTTCCAATCTTATTTTAACTGGTATGCAAGGTATGTCCCATTCAGACAACTAATACATCTCAACACCACCAAAACCCAAGGAATATGCCTCTGAAATGAAGACTGGTATCTTCTCCTGTCAGAAACACCTATTCATCTTCAGAAAAAAAAAAATCTGTGGGGGGCTCTCCTGCTAGGGTGAATCCAGTTATAACATGAAGGGCTTCACTGAATTAAGTCATATATCATGGCTTGGATTAGATTTATTCAAAGAAAGAACCTGAAAATGGTGGTCTTTCCCTGATTTCATTTGACCTCATCTATCTGCAGGAAGAAACAGTGAAACACTGTATTGCAGCAGGACCAAAGTTTATCATCACATATCCATTTTTTAGTCAGATTTTTGAAAAACAGGTCATTAGTTCCATCACAAAACTCAAAGCCAGTTACAGCAATTACAAAATAGGGTGGTCTAAACCAGAGGAGGAATGCCTAAATGGTCAAACTACATATCCTAAAGGAGTTATGGAGAAAGTGGGGGTCACAGCTCTTTTAATTCCTCTAATGGGGTTTTGTAAATGACACAATATGTGTCACAGACTGAAGAATCTGCCATTACCAGAGGAGTGGAGCGGCTTTCCATGCTACCCCATCCTTGTGGCTGGAGAAGACACCTCTATTGTCACATGAGGCTATGGCATTGTGGATGGGGAGCCAAACACTGAGCAACAAAGCTGTTGCTCAATGACAATGCTAGTGCCCTGCAGGCTCCTGCTGGGAGGGTTTCTGTGGGAGGAAGGTGGACACTAATGGGTCACCCCCTCACATGCAGTAGGACAAACCTTGCTGGGCTTGGAGTCTTGTGTACCTTGGATGCCTTTCTGTCATGTCTTCATACAACTTCACTTGCACACTAGAAAAAGCTACCTAGGGGAATGCAAAATCATCTTATTTGTGCCCTATGCTGTCCCAGAAACCCCAGGAGAACAGGAAAAGGCAAACAAGGAAATCCAGAGTTGATTGCCTCCTCCAGCTCTGCTTGTAGTGCAAGAGCATTGTAGGCTGTGTTCCCAACATGCATGGTTTTCCTGCCCTCTCTGCAGAAGTGTCCTTGGGGAGTGCAGCATGGAGACCAGAGGTACCTGCTTCCATAGGATCCCTGTGTTAGGTAGCAACACAAATATTTATTTCTGTAAGTGTAGCTGTAACTGAGACAGGATGTAGAACTTTTATCTGCATTAGTGGTGCCTAACTAAGCCAGCAAATGCATCATAAGGCAAGCGTATTGTTGAGAAAACGAACTTATCTCAATATTTAATACAGGGCCTCCTCCTGTCTTTTCTGTGGGTGCTGTTTATCAAGGTTCTTTTATTGCCTACCGTGCTAAAAGCTGCAGTTCTCCATATTGATGGGGTAGGCCAACTCACCTAAGTATCACAGCTTGCTTGCCAGAGCCCATCAGGCTCGTTGGTGTGTTTCACTGCCTTAGGGGGTGCTACATTAGTTAATAAAATAGGTGGGCTCAAATTTAGGTGCTTATTCTAACTAACCTGCAGAGACAGCTTGGCTTGTATGTCAGCAGGTGACCAGTCCAATGGGTCAGGGGAAGGAAAGGGCAGGTGAAAAGTACTGAGTCCAATCTTACACAGAAGGTAGTGTCTAGTTTTTAGCAAAGACTTTAGAAGAATGCCCCATCTGACCTGAACTGAAAGTGATACTGTATTTGCAGCCACAGCTTTGCTGTGATGGCAATGATCAAAGCACTGACACATGTTCTTTCTATCTTAACCAAGATCAACTTTAAATTACTCAGTGTGACAGAAGGTACAAACTGTTACAGGCACAACTTTGTGGAGTGATTTCACAGAACTTGCTAAGGGGTTCTGACTGCATTTTAACAGAGGGTTTTAACAGGATGCAGGATGTGGGTCTTTTCTCTGACAACCCTATCTAGAGAAAAATAACCTTTCCTTACCCATAGTTTGTGCATATTTATACACAAACAAGCACCAGTGAAGGAAACCGCACAGTGTTCTCAGTTTTACAGATCAGCTGTTTGACTTCATTGTGTGCCTATCTGCCCAGTAATCTGAGAGCACATAGCAACATAAGTGTTGCTGGGCCAAAAATAGTCCTGCCTTCAGCAAACTTTTCTCATACTAACACTGGGCAAAAGCATGTGTAGGAAATGGTGTCTGTCAGATAAGAGCTGCTAATTATCAGGAAATTGGTTAAATTAGGATGATATCCAATTAAGAAGGGAATTTCTTATGTGTGTATGGTCTTTTTCCAGCATATGGTCTACAATAAAGACTATTTAAAATTTTTAGTAGTGCTTAAGGTGGTTAGCACAATTTTTTTATGACAGGAACTATCTTACAGTGAAAACCAAACTAACTTTCATTTTCTATTATCTATCACATTTTTTGCTGGGTTTTCTGCTTATAAAATTTCAAGAAAATGAAACATCATGAAGCATTTTGTTTTTGAGATTATGGCAAGAGCAGCTCTCACCTGTTTGAAGGTGTTTTGAGTAAAGTGCACAATACATTTTGCAGTGTTTCTATGTACACATGTAATACACATTATAGAACCACAGAATGGTTTGGGTTGTGGGGGACCTAAAAGATCATCCTGTTCTAATCCCCTGCTGTGGTCAGGGACACCTTCCACTAGACCACATTGCTGAAATCCCCATCCAACTGTACACATACTGCTGCAGCTTTACCTCCTACTATATCCAAATGTAAATTATACAGCAAGTACCTATTGGGTATGTATAAATAAATTATTTTAATATTTCTCCTAAAGTTAATGCAAATTAGCATATACAAGAAGATGAATCACTTGTAATTTCTTATAAATTTACACCTTTCAGTACAAGTGATCTGCAAGATGTCAAGATGAAACACCCTCCTCTTACTTCTCTGAAATTCATTTACCCTTCTGAAATGCCCAGGGATTTTTTTTCTTTTTTGCAGGACTTCTGTGTAATTTGTCCTGCAAATTCTCCTAGGAAATACCCTAGGAGAAGATAGTTTTGAAAGGGACAGAGTTCTTCAAAATGTGGAACTGTGAATGGAAATTTAGGAGAGAGACTTGAAAGTTCAGTATACAAGGCATTTAAAATCGCACCCCACCCACAGTACTCTCTAAGACTATCAGAAACAAGACACAGAATAATTTACTATGCTTGTTAAATTTTCTTCTCATTCTACCTGTAGTACATAGAAATAAATATACAAATATATATGAAAGTGAATTTAAATTTCAGTTCAATATAGTTTGCCTTTCTTAAATTGTGGACACAACTGGGACAGAGCCGTGGATTAGTGAATAGAGGTGGAACAGTGAGCAGATTCACGTTTATCTGCTTCTTGGAAACAAACTATTCTTACAAACAACTAAGAGGTGGAGGTGGTTTTTAAACCTTTTTTTTTTTTTCTGTTTACATTTCCAAGTTTGAATGCAGACCTCAATACTAAAAAAAAAACAACCCAAACTCAAAACACCAGAAAAAAGCATTATATTTGGATAGATTGACAATGGTTTTGAAATCTCATTGGGAATGTTTCATTTCACAGCACATCACTTTGGAGGATATTTCAAGAGGGGTAGAAGCACCTCAGGGGAAGAAGGAGTGGATTATTGAAGTAAATAGAGCCTTTCAAGGGGACACCTTTATAATGCCAGAGATGGGGAACCGATGCAGAAAGTTCTTTGACTGAAAAAGATGTTTGGAAAGCAAAAAAAAGGAAAATTGTCTTTCAGGAAATAATATATGAATCAGAAAAATGGGAGTTAATAATACAGGGAGCACTACAACAATAGAAGGCAGAGGGAAGCCATTGCATACAATGGCAAATACCAAATGATAGGTTTACAATAGAGTGTTGCATGTTCACAGCTGCTATAGCCCTACTGAATTTCTAAACTGCTCTGGCTTGTATTTTAATAATTATTTCAGTTACTTCAGTAAACATATATCATGGCAGTCTGAGATTTAAATCTGGGGGCACCAGAAAAAACTTCTGGTTTGCAGTATTCTGCAGAAGGGTAGCAAAATGGGTCTGGTGCCTCAGTCAGGTCTTTTCTATCCATCTCTCTGTCCATCAGCCATTAGCAAACACCTAAAGAATTTTAGCACCATCATTTGAGTGTTCTCCAGGAGCCCCTGTTTTGCACCTTCTGTAGGCTACCTTAAAAGCATGTTTTTGTTTGTTTTGTTTGGGTTGGTTTTCTTCCCAATTTCAGAGATCTGTTGTAGTTCAGGAGAAAACTATTGATGTCAGAGTACCCAAATTGTTTCCCATGCATGGGTTAGCACTCTGATTGTAAGTTTTTGGTGAATTTTAAACCAACATTTTGAGAATGACAATTTCAAATTCTAGCTGAATGTTATGTTTACTAAAAAAATACATTTCCCTTTCAATTTATTACACTATCCAAAGGCATATTTACCTAGATGTGTGTGTTTAACAAGTTTCCATCCTGACATTTCCTGGCTCCTGGTTTTCTCTGTAAAACAAATACATTCTTTGAGCTGCATCGTAACTGGTATTCCAGGGTACAGACTTCAGTTTTACATTGATATTGCAACTTCTTACAACCTCTTTGGTCAGAAAACATTAAATGATCACTTCTATCATCCTCATATATTCACAAATATTTTAAGGTAAAATAATATTTCTAATATTAACCCAACGAGCTCATCAGATTTGAGAGAGCTGGGAGCTCTCAAGAAGTGAGAGGTTATAGATTATTTTCTTCTTCGTGGTTAATCTTGCAGAAAAAAAGGACGATTTTTGATCTGTTTTGAAGCTGTGCATCCTACTTACAATTTTTCTATTCCAGGAATGATAAAGTAAAACCTCAGAAAATATTCCCTGCTAAGTCAGCAGGAAGAGATTCTGAGTGAGCCACTACAGCCACTGCTGAAAAGGGAGGCTGAATGGATGCTTCAAAGACCTTGGTTTCTGGAGAGCTGACAGATTCAGGGAACTAAAAAAGGAGTATGAAAATATTTATTTGTAGATCATGGAGAGTATTAAAGCGGCAAATCTGGTTCAGGTGGAGCATGCTTACAATAATGTATTGGTGAATAGTATTTTGGTCTGCTTGTGGTCAACCCTATAGAGAGCCATATTGCACAAAGGAAAGCATGTTTCAGTTAAAAAATTGCTTTTTATCTGGAATTGTTTTATAAACATTTCAAGTCCAAGACCACCACACTCTTGTAACTACTCTGTACAGAGCTGGTGATGTGAAGATGGTATTGTGCTACGTAAATACGATGCTATGGGGAAAAACCTAGGAAATAGAAGTATGTATCCTGTGGATCAGTTATTAGAAAGGGAAGGAAAGGAAGCCATGAAGTCCCAGAGAAAGAAGGCTGGTGAGTTGCTTACACAATAAGAGAAAACTGAAGGTAAAATATTGAAGAACTGACAATTCCCTCTGTCTATTTCTGTAGACAGGGAGAAGATGGCAACAGCTTATAAAATTGACATCTACAACAATTTAATGAAATATACGGCAGTGTTGGTGTAGCACTTGGACAAAAATATCTCAAGTGTCTTGCACTTCTTCCATGAATAAGCTTGCTCTCTCACATTCTGTTCTTAAAAAGCATTCTTGTTGATTTTCATTGTGGAATTGGAAGCGCAGTGATTTCTCAGGCGTGTCTCCTGAATGTAGGTCAGCCATTTAGTGAACAGAAGTCAATACCATGTGGCTAAGAAACAATCATATGACTCCATTTAGCTGTAAGTGGTGACTCTTTTTGGACAGAGAATTTGATTTAGTATTACAAACAGGGAACAATGTGATGGGTCCAGTGAGACCTACAGCTGTGTGTATGGTCATTCATCCAGCATTAGTATTCACAGCTGTGAGCGTTGTACTTGATGGATTCCTCTTCACACATAATGTTGGTCTCTTGGCAGTGAGAAGCACGATTTCTTTTGAAAAAAAAATTATTTCTGACAGAATGCAAACTTGGAAAGTTATTTTTTCTTCCAAAACTATTCTCAGCTGTACACACCTAACCTTCTTCATGATTTCTTGGTATTTATGAATATTGTTCACCTTTGACATCCTGCTAGATAGATTTTTGGGATTAATATAATGATATGAGAATGTTTCTAAAATACTTTTCCAGATTTAAAGGAAAAAAATATTTATCTTTTTATCTCCTAGTATTTTAACTCATTTATTAAAACTCAGCCAATAAAAACAAATATTTAATACAAATATGAAGGACCTAGCATTTTCCTGCAGTGCTGAGAATATTAATGTAGTGTTTAAATGTTAATGTATCAGAAGCCAGGGATATTGACGCTGAAGAGACTTTCAGAGACCTATTTTAGCAGAAGGCAGAAAACTACTCACAAATGTAAGAGTAGAAGTCTTATTCTTTAACAGAAGTCTTATTCTTTAACAGAATAATATGGAAGTTACTATGTTTGCAGGCTGAGCCAGAGGAGAAGGGCTTTTATTAAATAATTGTCTCCCTTTAGACTTTCAGAAACCTAGAAAGGTGTTTTTAATGCCCTGTACTGATGTATCTAAAGGAATGACTCGCACCAATTACTTTTGATGCTACAAGGCCAGAGGTCTCCTCTGTGCAGAGGACAAACAGAGCAGGCAGTCTGTGCCCTGAAGGTCTTACCAGATAAGGGCTTGCTGGAGCCAGAGAAATTCCCAGCACAGCCACAATAGGTTGGTTGTGCTGCTGTCCTTAGAGTGGCTCAGCTGGGTACATGACTGTCCTGTCCCAGAGGAGTGCTCCCCTGAGCCTCTGGGAGTTTCAAGGCAGTAGGAGCCTATTTTCTAAATATTGTGGTGAGTTTTTTAAACAAGAAACTACCTTTCTAACTATTTTCTCTCAGATAAGCTTTGAACTGACCACGTAGAAAGAGATACATCTCCATTGTTGACAGTGTCAGGAAGGCCAAAATTTATTGGAGCACTGATCCAAGAGGTGTTGGGACACTCCTGGGAGTTTGTGGCTTCATTGCAGGGCAGGGAGAAAGGGAAGGCAGAATGGAGGAGAAACTGCAAAAGGAGCTTTGTAAAGCTGAGAAGGGCCAAGAGCACACCTGTGAACACTGCAAGTAGAATTAGGACTTTGTGGAATTGGCAGATGAGTAGCAGACTAAGAAAAAATAAGTGCTAATGTGTTTCAGTCAGGTCTGGGTAGACTCATAGGCAGGAGCTTTTGCTGCTCTGACTGAGTTGCACTTATTTGGCTATTAGGTTATTTGCCTGCTCTGGGAAGATGCTTCATTTGGCTGCATTCCTGGTTTGCTGAGGTATGTGCTTGGCTATCCACAGGGCTACTCAACAGGAGCACCTTCACATTATAGTAGGCAGCCTAATCTGTACCAACAATAGACAATTAAAAGCAGATCCCATTATCCTACAACATCATTAGGTTTGTCTCTAGTGGGTGTGCAGAAAGATGAGAGAAGGGATTAGGGGGTTACTTAGTTAGCACTCCTTACTTCAGCTGATCTCAGGCCACTGATGTTTTTGCCTTGGACTGGAGATGACTAAAGATCATCTAGCAGTATAAAGTAAGCAAAAGAGATGGTTCATAACTGGAGAGAACAGATGCCTGATCTCACCTCTATTTTATAAAAATTGCTAGGTAAGCAGTACCAGAAAGTAAGAGGAGAGAGAACATGAGATACGATCTAACTTCATCCAGCCTACAGAATCCCAACCATTGCTTTGTGGACTTCTCATTGTTTGAGAGTAAACAAGGAGGGTATATTTTAGCTTGGTACATTGTGAAGCATCATGCACCAGTACAGACAGTGCTGTATTCCACACTTAGAACTCCCTGTTGCTTGCTTGGGTTCAGAAAGCAAAATTGGCACTCATTTCAAAATCCTCACTTCATGTTTCCAAATGTACCCATTATACTTCCTTATAAACTGTAGCAGTGTGAATTCAAATAACTTGCACTTGGCTGCCTGTGTGGAGTGGCAGCATTAGTAAGTGTGCTACACTTTCTGGCACAGGGTAAGACAAAAACATCTATATATGCATTGATTTCCACAGCCTTATCTTTTAAACACCTTGTGTTCAACATATGTGAAATGATTAAGAAGTATTCTGTGGTGCCCTCCTGTCTGCCACATTTTGTCACACTCAGAGATAAAACAGAACCAAACCAAACCAGAAAACCTCAGGGCATTTTAGAAGAGCCACATGAGTGATATCCTGGACCTTTTATCCATTTCATGAAAGGCATTAGTGACTGATAATGATAGCCTGTCAGATAATACCAGAGCCAAAAACTAATCTCAGCTTAGCTACCTGCTAACCATTTACTGCAACAGTTCCTAGAGTTTGAATGCTTGAAAAAATTCAACAAAGAGAAAGCCATTATTCTGTCACCTTGCTAAAATACAGCTATGGTGGTGCTGTTCAAAAGTGTTTACAGTGCCACAATGGAAGTACAGGTAGTGCAAAGTCACAGTACTAAAGAGAGCAATCTATCTTAATAACATCCATCAAGAATAGTTTTATAAGAGTTGCATTCTTTTAAAATTAATTTTCAAGGATTTTCATCTGAAAGAAATTAAGTGGAACATAGGACACATGTTTATTTTGAAGGTGAGATATTCCTAGTTAAAATATGTGGCAACTTTGTTAGTGATATCTTGCTGTTAGATTATTTCCATAGGCACCAGAATGTGGAGAATTTGAAAATGGAAACCAAAATTGATGCCGTCATGTTATCATTCTCCTAGTGCTTTCTGCTGCCTATTATCTTCCTGAGTTTTGTCCTGTATTTCCCCTTTCCATCTGTTTCCACTGGTCTTCTCTTCAAACTCCAAGCATCACACAGTGAGTTGTGAATAATTTCCCTCAAACATTTAATCACATTCTCCAAATTTTTATCAAAAAACCCTGCTTTTCAACTGGAGGAAAACAAATGCCAGCAAACAGAAGGCACGTATAAGCCTTAGCTTCTTCATCTCCTCCATATGAGTTATAACTGGTGGAGAGGTTCCTGTTTTGGCTATGTTGCCAGTATATTTACCTCCAGAAACCCCCTGACACTGCAGAAAATCTGAGCAAGAACAGTAGTGGTTTTTCCATTATACATAACCAAACAGAGAGGATGGGAAAGCTCCTGAAGTCATAACACAAAGGGAAGAAGGGATGCAGTTTAGTCTATACAAGATTTATTTAAGATTTAAGCAGATCATTTCCCCTTAGGGAATTATGATGCTATTTTAATATGTATTTCTGGACATTTAACACATTGTTGCAATCACTTTCAGATGACTTAAACATATGCACACTTATTATTGTTTATTCTTTCTGTCATCTCATACATTTTCATTCATCTGCTCTTTATTTTGAACCCTCTTTGATGTATCTTGATTTAGGTCTTGCCAAACTGAGAACTCTTAATCAAGAGAAGAAATACTTCAAAAGATTTTCTGGCATTCGGTCTTTTTTCCCCTTCTCTCTTCTTCGTTCCTTCTTTTTTTTTTTTTTTTTCCCTTTTAGCAGGAGAGGGGAAAGAGGGAGGAGAAGATTAAAACATGGACCTTGCTCTTCACAGATGTGATCATACAGAATATTTCGCTGCTGCTTCCCAAATTTCTTTGAAGCATGCTTCTAAACCTTTTTCTTTTTTGTTTTTTTAATGAAGCTCATCACACAGGTCATGGCATGTTGGTTGGAAATTGTCTTGTTAGGTACCACTATCTCCTGCAGGGATCTGAAACTTCCAGTACGATGTACCATTGCACCAAGCTGTCATGTAATTTTTGCTAGACATCCAGACTTGTAGTTTTATTAATTTTGGCAAATACAGCAGGAGCTGCAGAAACAGTAACTGTGCTCACTCTCTGATAGTTACTCTGCTCTGGACAGGATCGGGTTCAGGTCCTGCAAATCTCCTACTCTGGATTTTGGTGCCTGGCAAGCAGGGGGAAGGCGTTCAGTGGAGTAAAATAACATCTTCAGGATGACACAGATCGATGCAAACTGAGTATTAAGTTGGAAATAATCATGATATTTATGATGGATTCTGGTTAGGTCCTGGCTAAGGAGACTCCTCACCACCTGCCTGGCTTTGGCTGCATACCCTCATTGTCTGTGTGGTACTGCTTGGGCCAGAATTTCTGTCCTAGCAGTTTTACCTCCTTTTTCCAATTCAAATTGTTTCTTATCTCTGTGAAAAACAGTGATCATATCTGAAGAAAAATATTTCCATACTCGGTTTCGACTTGATAAATAATCCTTAAGAAATGGACTTAGCCTTTTCAGCTCTCTGTTAGTCAATAAATTCAATTAAATTGTGCTCCCCTTCCAATTGGAATGAAATCTGATTGGCCCCCAGGTTACCTACAGGCAATTCCCATTTACTTTTCTTGTAATGAATTGTTGTTTGTTAGAAAATTCACTTAATTCACATAGTGCTGGCACTTCCATTCAAAGGGAGAGACACCTGCATCACAGAAATCTCCCTCTGAGGTACTCACCTGTAGTCCTGTTTGCAGTTAATGGAGCATTGCTGACACATGTGGGATGTGTTTTGTCTCTTCTAGAGATGTCTGAAGTAGATAAAATGAATGATTCTTTAGGACTGCTTATTTTTCTCCTGGGTCAAGGAGGAGTCTATAGAACATTTCATACATCGAGCAGTTCAGGCAGTCTAATACAGATGAATGAATTTCACACTATGAAGCCACAGATCCAAAATTCCCAGTTTAATAAAATTGTGATAAACAAGATCTCATGTATGATCTCATGGTGTGATCACAGAATGAATAATAGAATGTTTAAAATTAGAATACCACACTCAACAGAGAGTTTGTCTGAGTCAGCCACCACTTCTGATATTGTTCTGGATATCCACAAAGAAATTAAAGACTGGAACTGGAGCAATCTTGTCTTTTTCTGGACACAGAGCTAAGGAGAAATTTTCCCTCAAAGACAGATTTCTGCACTGGGATGAAGTTTTCCTCAGCTTTGTGAGTGTTTTGTGCCAGCAATTCAGTCTTGCTCTGTGTCATATGTCTAGAGAGGTTTTGGACTCAGTGCATTAGAGCCTTGATGGTTTTGGAATAATGTGACTTTGTGTTTTCTATGAGTGTCCTCTTCTCAGGTCATCTTTATACCACAACACCTTCTCCTAGCCTGAAGCGCCATCACTCCCATATTTCTTTGTGAGATTTTGATCTCTCTTGTTGATTTCTTGGACGTGTTTAAGTTTTCTTTTTACCTCTTTGATACATTTCTTTTCCCACGGATGTTCCAAATTTCTTTCTGAATTGTTCAATTAATACCTGGCTCAACATTTTCTCCAGTACCCACAGTTTACTTTCTAGCATATTCTAGCAAAAACACACACAATTTAATTATTTCCTCTTACCTTCTTACTTGTGGCTCTGGTTTTACCCTGATTTCAGTGTATCTACCCTCCTTTTTCTTATGTAATAGTTATTGATTTGTGTTTTCCACATTATTTTGAAATTTAAACATTCTCTCTTTTTATTGTAATTTTTGGCTGCCAGTCTGCTGGTGTCTATTTGATACTGCAGTGCCATTTCATGTGGATACTCTGTGTCACCCTGCTCTCACATTTTAGTGTCATGAGGTAGAAGGGCATAAAAAAATCCAAAATTTTCACTTTAAGTCTCTGTTATACCTCAGAGATATATATTGATATGATATATTACTTAAACAACGTGAAAGCTGACTGTTTTGCAGTATTATTAGCAACAATCAATAATGAATGGACTATTGATCCTTCATGCTTTAAGGTTTGAATTAGAGGGAATCAGGTGTTTGGAATCAAATATATGTGATGATCCTGCTGACTCAGAGACAAGGATTTGTCCTTCATTTCTATTCCCATTAATCTAGTCCAGCTGAAAGTTCACAAAGCATGTGCTGCCCAGAGAAAAAGATCTATAAAAGGACTCCTTTCTATTATGTCCTTGAGTTAAAGAACTAGTAAGGAATTTTGAATCTGGTTTATTTTTGAGGGCATAGATTTCCATAATCTTTTACTGCTCAATAACCTTTTACTGTTTTACAGTTTCATCTTAAAAATCTGCCCTTGGGAAACCCCAGGCAAGCCAGTATTCCTGAAGCAACTTTTCCTGTAATCATACCCTTTCAAATGAATGCTCTTAGGGTAAGGTAATTCAGAAGGTGATTTCAACCCAGCACAGGAAGGCACATCCTACATTAGGATCTCTTTGAAGGAGCCCACTCAGGCTTGTACTTGGTAGAAAGGCAGTGATCAAAGCTGGGCTGAACTGACGAGACTTTCTCCCATGACTGGGAATGTTTAAGGTGAGGATAGCATCACATCCTTGTGACAGCCATGGCCCTTTGCTGAGCCCTAATGGCTCCACTTCAACATTTGCCTCTGCCACTCCTCTAGATGCAGGTTAGATAAGGAGTTACCCTTTCGTGCAGTTCCACAGCCCTCTTTCAAAACACCATATATATATGGACAAAAAAAAAAAAAAAGAAATTAGATTATCAGTATAACCTTGATTAGCTAATTCCCCAAACCTAACCTTGTAAATGTTTAATGCAAAAATACAGTAAAGATTCTTAGGCAAGCCACGCTGAGGATCTCCGTACATAACAACTGGCCACCACATTTCTGGGATCAGCTTCTGGATTCTGTCCCACACTGTTCAATTGTTTTGCTTTGAACAATTAAGAACAGCAGATAAAGCAGCACCATTCAATATTTTGTTTAAGAATTTATTTTCTGAGTTCTGGACCACATCACATTGTACAAACTTTAAAGATTAAATTACACAATGGAAAGTATGGTCAAAAGCAAGCTATCTAAAAAATATTACTTAAGGAATCATGATTTTTCATCTCATATATTTGATGAGTGCACACCCGTAAGAATTAATGACTCTGGCACTTACAGGGAGTTAATGGGTTGCTTTAGTTGTTCACACCCAAGTTATTGGCAAACTGAGCAAATTATGTAAAATATTACCTGATTTACTTCTAGGCACTGAATCATACACCTGAGCAATGGGCAATTTGAGTAATATTTCTACTTCAGAAAAACAACAAAATTCTCTACTCTTGTTAATCTTGATATGTTAATTGCATAAAGAAGAATGACTTATGAATTAAAAAATTATAGTTGAAAATTTTCCAATAGAATATTCTCCTGTAGGGAAAAGCTGTTACAATGACAGCAAAATCTTGGATTAAGACATGTCCATACTTATACAAAACAGAATAAAAAATTGACTAATTTAGATTTTTATTTTTTAATTAAAATAACAGTACATAGCATTATGAATCATAACATTACAGCAAGGAAAAAAACCAGATATTATGACAGAACAAAAGGTTATGGCTTTAGCAAATGTTCCAATTACATGTGACAAGTTTTCTATAACATTATCTTTAAAGAAAATTCAAAATTCTAATTTTTTAAAATTCAGAACTGAAACACAGTAAATCCCATGGAAATATATTGCTCAGTTTTGACCATTTGAAATGCCTTGCCTTTTATGGATGTTGTGGATGCTGTTGTATTCACCAAAGTCCAGCAGCAACTGCTGCACTTACAATTAACAGCTGTGTTGTGTTTTGGCAACCTGATTTTCTCAGTGAAATCTTCACACTTTACACAAAGCTGTAGCTCACCAGTTCTAGTCAAACCCAAAAGGGACACTCCTTCTGCACTTCAAAATGCAAACACTGGCTGCATCTATGTGTCACTGAAAAGAGAGGAAATGTTTCATGAATTCTCATGAGATTGCCATAATGTGTTTTATTCATGTGTTTTACTTCTTTAGGGCAGGGATCTTTGTTAGATCACACCAGTACTGGGGGCATCCCACAGCTATTGGAATAGTACAAGGGTAGTAACAACAATTTTCATTGCTGCTCTTGCTAAAAGTAGTAGATGAGGCTATTGATAGCAGAACTGGAAAAAATTAATACAGGAAGCATGCAAGCTGGTGTGAGAAAATTTCCTGACAAGTGCGAAATTGCAAGTTATGGAATATTTCTCTAAGGGAAGTGGTAGCAGCTTCACTGCTTAAGATGCAAGAAGATGTAGAATGAAGCAGGACAAGTCACTAAATATTAAACCGTAGGAAAAATTTAGACAAAGGACTGAAGAATGTCTTAAATCTTTCTACCGCTAAAATTTTTCATAAAAATAATACAGAAGAGGATTAAATTGATTTCTTGGAAGTTTCATGAATCTATATAATTATTTTCCATGCATTGTTTCAAATAAGAAATATCTTATTCCATGCCTCCCTGGAGTCACCTGCCCTGGCCCACAGACCTTAATGAGTAAGGACATAACCCACTAACTGCTGCTTCTGTGCTGCCAGCATTCATGGCATGTTGAAGTGGGAAATATATGCTGAAGCATCTCTGTACTTAGGAGCATGATCATTAAATTAATTCAGTTTATACGTGTATAATAGGTGTAACTTTATATAACTGCATTCAGAATTTTCTGTGTTTACAGAATTCATTTGACTGTTGGGGTAGAAAATGTCCAGATTGCATTTACAGACCATATCACCTGGGGTCAGTCTAGCCAAGGCTATCCTAAATTTTCTCAGCAGATTGGAATGAATTTTTCTCTCTCCTTCTTCCTCTGTCTGTGGTGACCAGCTCAGGCTTAGAGGTCAGTTAGTGGAACAAGAACTGGGAAAACCAGCAGAGGTCAAGGGAGCTGGTCTAGGGAGGCTACAGCAAAGCAGGAGAGCTGAAAATTGCCAGAATGTGTCTACATATTTCCAGCAGTCTGGGCTTGGGATGTGTCCAGGGAGGAAAAGGAAACCAATGATCTGGTGTAAGTGGACTCTGCTTCTGCCTGTCCCTCAGGAGCAGCAGGCTGGAGAGTGCCAGAGAGAGTTTCCAGAGCAGTCAGCCTTCTGGCTGGAGAAGCAAAAGAAGGAAGGTTGTTACCCTAAGACATCTCCTGTTTTCCTTTGGCCTAAAGGAAACCTATTGCTGCTGTGGCCTATAATATAGCCCTAAATCTAGAATGGCCAGCTCACCACTAGGTGAGCTAGATTTCACATTTCACATGTAGTTCACGGTGGAACAAAAAACTGGCAGCATATGCCAGCACTTCAATATGGAATACAGTGTAAAAATGGCAGAATAGCAGACTACTCAGCGACAAGATCCATAGTGAATTCATAGTGAGTAGTAAAACTTTTTCCTTGGAATTAAATTTTCTGGCATAATGAAGTCAAAATGAAAATATTTTGCTCTTAGGGAAGGATCTGATAAGAATGCACATTTGAATTTTATTGTGTTCTGATAGCTTTCTCAGTTGGTTTGCAGAAAACAGTTGTACTCCACCCTGCAGTACCATATACAAGGAAATAGCAGCTTTAATGAACAATGAGGAATGTCCTTTGTGACCTTGTTTTGTAGAGCCTTGTTTAAAAGAATAAAAGATTGTTGAATTATAACAGATTAATCTTCATGGATCTCTCAACTTTCTACTACCAAATTCTACAAGTGTAGTGTAAAGTGTAGTCCTGATTTCAGTTTATTCGCGTAAAGAGAACTTCAGCTCACATTCTTCTATAGCAATTCAGTATTTATTATCAGTTTTTTCTTACATTGATCTCAGTCAAACACGGCTGGGTGAGGTTTATCCCACAGTTATTAGACAAAACATGCATAATGAATAAGTAAGGCCCATTGTTCTCATATTTTCAGGGTAGCCATTTTTCATAACCTAATGCCTTTAAGTACTGAACTTCAAAGGCCATTACAGTTGTAAATATTCAAATCCTAAGTAGTTTTCATACAAAGATGGGCAGTAAAGCAGAATTAATTTCTAGCTGGAGCTCAGGCTCCAAAGGTTAATAGTCTCAACCTTTTTTACATAAAGGTTTGGTGTCCAAGATTAAGGAGTAGTGTTACTTGAATTGCTTGTTTGCTGCTGCATAGCACTGTCACCTGAAGGTAAAAGAGATCTGGATGTGAAATGAGATTTCTTACTCTACTAGGAAAATGTCCTGTTCAAAAGAGCCAGTTTCCAGGAGCTGGCCAGCGAGGGCCTCTTGGCTGCCTGACCATTTCACTGAACAAAGGGAGTAGGTCCAAATCAGTGGCATTCCATTTTCTCATATATGCTTGGCAGCTTTATTCAGCTTTCCTTATCTACCTGTGTTTGCTAGTCTGGTTTTCACTTTAGTTTCTGAAAGTATTGGATAGAATATATGACCAGAGATTTAGGAGGCTTGAAAATGTCCTTTAGAGTCATGAATACCTGTGCTCCCATGTATCTCTTCTGCCCTTATATATTCTGTTTCTTATAAATGCTTTTATGGAGGCAGTGCCCCTTCTCATGTTCTGTCATCTGCCTCTGACCTATTTGACACACTTCAGTAAAGGATTTGATCTCAGTAAAGTACTGAGATATTGCTGCTGGAGGCGACAGATATTTTATGAGTTCTAAATTCAGGAATATTATCACCAGGCATTGTACTAAACTAGAAAGCAGCCATTAAGCTTTCTATCTCATAATGCAGTGTTTGAAGTCATATGCTGATATCCCTGGAATGGTGTCAGATTAAATCTGCTGGACCCTGAGTCACTGGTCTATTTTATTGGACAGCTTCTCTGCAGCTATTAGCGTGTTTCATGTGCAGTGGTTGGTGTTCTGCATCCTGCTGCCTACCTCAGGCTATTGACTCTCAGCAATTTCGTATTTGTGACCTAATGGTTTATTTTTAGGTCTGCTTGCACTACTGTAGTGATCTCTGACTTTTCTTGGAGTCTACTTATCTCCTAAAATACTACTGACCAATTGGTAACTCCTTCCTTTCCTGCTAAACTTTTGTTGAATTCACTTAGGTGATAAATTTTATAAATCTGAAGCCTCACAGGGAGCGTTGATAACCTCTGAGCATAGGTGGTATTATATACATACATATTGCCTTATACTCTAAGTTATGAAGACTCACCTTTTCATTAGAAAAAGTTTTAATGCTTTTATTGTTTATGACAGCCTTGGAATTCAGAAGGGAGAGGGCCTTGGGCTAGAGATGTGTCTTTTCTTGCTGCCTTGCAATTCCAGGAAGTTTAGCAGAGCTATGAGCTACTAGAAATCACTGTTTCTTGTCTCATTCTTATGTTCTTCAGAGAAATGTTAGTACCCTGCACAAAAGAAGAGCACATAAACATTTTAAATAGCTGGGTTAAAAAATACCACCAAAGGAAAAGCAGCAGAAGCAACAGCTGCCCGGAAACCAAAGGCTGACAGCTTCAGGAAGATAACTAGAAACAGACCATCTTATGAAAATAATTTTTCTGCCCCTCAGAAACACAGCTGAAAAGATTCAGCATTGGATATAAGAGTCTGTTCCTACAGTTTGAGACAATAACTTCCCTTTTTTTGCCAAATGCATAGGACAGTGAAGATATCTGCAATGTATTATTGATTACACTGGTGTGATCCTGTCTGTCTGAATTTTGTATTCATGGTGACCTGCAGCCCAACCAGGCTCTAGACAGAAATCCAGCCTGCCTGCCCCTCTGGACTGCCTATCCCTGTAGGCAGCCCACTGCCAGATGTCTGCCTCTTTCCTGTGGTACTTCACTGTGCCTGTCCCCATGTGCTGTGAAATGGAAGTCATCTTCTGCATCACAGCATATCCTCTGCTGTGATCCTGGTGTTGATATGGACGGGCACACAAAGCCTTCCTAAGGCCCAGAGGAAGCCTGAACGAGACGAGGTGTGGTCAGCAGTATAACAACTCTCACCTTAGGAAGTGGTGACAGTCTACTTTTGTGCATGATGAATAGTCACTAGCATAAAACTAAGATCCCTTTTGTGTGTGTTTTCCAGCTGGCTGCAGGACTCCTGCCTGTCTGGCTTCATAGTGGCCCAGATAAAAAGAAGAAATGAAAATCTCTTTTCACAGAGGTGTGGAAAAAATTGCCTTATCATGCTGTTCATGAAACGAAACACTGGCATGGGTGTAAGGGGTAAGTAGCACATCCTTCTCTGCATTTTCAGTGTGCCTCTGCAGAAGTGAAGTAGGCAGCTAAATAGAGGCATTTGCCACTTTCCTACCAGTCCACATCTGATTTGGAAAATGCTGTCCTTCAGACATGCCTCAATAAGATGGACCAAATACCCTCCAGCAGGCCTCCAAAGGCATCTCTCCCTCTTTGCTGATTGAATATGGAACTTGATCCAGTTTCCTGAAGGTGGGTTGGATGGCATGCCTCATTTCACTTTTGGGATGTAGTCGTGCCTGCCAAGATTAACTCGAAGCAAAGGGAACTGCAAGTACTGTCAAGGAGGAAGTGAGACAATGGCACGGAGATAAGGCATCTTTGGGTATAACGTCAAAAAGTTAAACAATGGTCAAGCAATTGACTGGGAGAATGTTAATTCTAGGTGCCAAGCAGAACTGCACAGGCTATTTGCTAAGGCTAAGGATCAAGCTGAAACATTTATCAATGCGGTTTAGAAAGTCTGAAGTAAAGTGAGATAAAGGTAGAGCTTGGGGGGCAGCAGCTTCATACAGCGCAGGTGATCAAAGCACAGCAGTTTGTCCACAACTATGCTGCCCCAAGGGGAGTGAGAAATAACAAAATGAAGAGGAGTACTAAAGAGTACGAAGTACTAAGAGGAGTGCTAAGCTTGCACATTTTTTTGTTCCTGCTCACTGTGGCCTGAGTCAGAATTATTAATGAGTTTCTCTGTAAGAAACTGAGTTGTTTAAATCTACAGCCTATGGTCACATCTATGGGCAGTGTTTTCTGAAAGGGGGAAAGGATTTATGATGTGGGGAGATGCAGCAGATTCCCAGGTCACTGGTGGAAGCTGGGGTTTGATTAGTTGGTGGGATGCCTGTTGAGAGAGTGTGCCCACCCCATCTGTCTTGTGAGCAGGGTGGAAGACTGTGGGTCCCAGCAAGCCAGTGGTGCATGTGGAGGCCAGGGAGGAGGACATGTGAGTCTGGGGAGTTTTTGGTGTGGCAGAGGAGTGGCTCCACTTCCCATATTTTCTCCATGTGCTAGTCTGCTGCTGACTGGGATGGCGAAAGGAAAATTTCTGATTTGTGGCAAACACAGCTGGCCCTGCCACATCAGTCAGGCAGAAAAAAGGGGAAGATTTCATCAGAGATTGTAATATATTCACCCAGAGATCCAGTCTAAAGCGCTGGTTGCCAGAGTTAAAGATGTGAAGGAAGCTCTGCCTGTCATCTCCCAAGGATGTGCACAGAAGGAAGGGAAAGGCAGAGTTCACCCTGAGGCCAGGATACCCAGTGACACCCTTAGTCCTATAGATGAAGTGATGGAGGACTCTGTTTTTAGGGCTGAAAAATATGAGTGTATCTCTGCAGGCAGTATGCACTGAGAAGAGGAGATTATTGCATACAGTACAGTTTATTACTCCTTTTAATTGATCAGAAAAGAAAAATTTATGAAATTGTATTAAGCCAGCTCTGTTAACAGGGAACTCATTCAAGATTGCAAAGAGAGGAAATGAGAACCTAGGAAATGTCAAAACAATCCCTTCCTCTGAAGCTGTAATCAATCCCTTCCTTGCATATTCGAGTTATGATACAGTTCTTCATTGCATAGCAGTGTGGTCTTTGTCTACAGGATTCAGTGCACAGCACAATCAGTACAATGCATAAGAGCTGTTAACAAACAAAAAAAGAGATAAGTCTACAAATGCATTCCAGCAGAGCTAGTTGGTTCTTATCCAAACAATCAGTACTAGTCTCCAAATAAAAATATCTTCATCCATCAAGAAACCCTTGAGATTAAAAAACCCACCTAGCTAAACAGAAAAATAAAATGTAAATACGTCCACAAAGTCTTGTTGCTGAAATATGTATCACTTTGCTAAATAAAACTGACACTCTGTGATATTGGAGAAGTGATTAAGAGCCTGAAGTGTATTCTTCCAGTGGAAAAAGCTATATATAAAGGAAAAGGAAACAGAAGGACTTTCAGTTAATTTGTCCCTATTCCTGATTTATGTGACAAATAACTGCAAGCTCAGATGTTCCAGAACTGCAAGCTTTTTAAGTCACCTGTAACATTTTTTGTATTCGATAAGGCTGCCTCTAAAGTGCCATAACCCAGAGTTTTGTAACATTTGCCCAAGGGAGTATTTATTTGTGGGTTCATTGGTCACATCCTGTGGCCACTATTGCCAGTTGCTGAGGTAGTTTACCAGAAGTATAAATACTGCCCAAATATCGTTTCTCCCTGAAAACAATTTCAAATGGAAGGGGTTAAGGCTGGCATCATCAGGTGCTGAAGCTGTGAAGAGAGGCAGAGAACAGTGCAAGAGGCACCCTCTATCAGTGTGGGGGTCTCACCATCAAAGTCCTCAGCACTTTTTGCCCAGGTCTGTATAGCTGGATACAAGACAAATTTCTACCCCCATGTTTAACCTTCTGTACCAGGTTAAAAATTAGGCAGGCATGCTTTCACACTTCTCCTCATTCTCCTCTTCTCCCCATTTCTTCCTACACAGTCTCCTCCCTGCAGCAAGGAAGCCAGGGCTGGGCAGCAGGTGCAGAGCAGCAGGGGTATGGCCAGGGACAGCTGTGCACCATGGTGGCCCCACTAAGGGGGGCACTAAGGGCAGCACGGCCCTGCAGCAGCAATTCATCCACAGCAACTGTCCTCCCTGCAAAAGGGAAAGGGGGAGTTTCCTCAAGGCAAAAAGCAAACCTTATTTTCCTGCAGGAAAATAGAGATGACAGACGGGTCACGTTCCTCCAACATGACCTTGCCAGGAGATTGAAGTCACATTTTCCAGCCATTTTCTTTTCATCCATAGCTTCAACTACTTCTGGCTGAGGCTCTGGGGTGTTTTATCAGGTGGAGGCTTATGAAGTCACTGTGCAGCCCAAGAAGAGCTCAGCTCTGCTAGAGAGCTCCCAAAAGAGCCAGTATTCAGTGCTCTCTCCAACCAACAGACTGGAGAGAAAGAAATGGTGAGAGTAGCAGGCAGCCTGCTGGATTGGGACCCCTGGCACCACATGCTGCTGTGCTGAGCAGCATGGCCTGCAGTCATCCTCCTGCATCCTGGGTCTCCCTGCGCCCCTCTCCTCCACGGGACATGCTGGTTTTACTCTGCCCTTGCACTGTCTCTCTCTAACCTGCAGAAAACAAGTCTCCCTTGTTGTTGGGTTAGGAGGCTGTAATGGCCCAGAAATAACAGAGGCTTGGGAAGGGGGGGCCAGAGTCAAGAGGAGTGGGGGAATGTTCTCGGACTGGCACAAGACACCCATAGCCTGCCATCAGGGACAATGTGGCTGAAATCATCTGGTGCATCCTAAAGCAACAGCTCTGCTCTTCCACGCTGCCCTTCTCTGTGTCCTTCTCTCTCTTTCCTCCCTGCTGTCACAGCTACGGCACCAAATCTTCCGCTCCTCAGCTTCGTCTCTTGTTTCCCTCTGTGTAAACCAGTTCAATCCAGCAGAATGTTCTACACCTAACTTTTGTTTTATAACCATAGGGAAGTTGTTACATGGTTTGTATTTCTTCTGAAGTTCGATGCTTTGTTTCACGTATTTTTGTTAAGATCCACTGGGTCTTTTTGTCACTTTGTAATATTTTACACCTTCGTACTTTTATAAAAGCTTCATGTAATATAAAAGCTAAAACTCGCTGTTGGATGTGATTTAACACAAGATCTTCAGGACTGGCCCAGAAATTCTTCCTGTTGCTCAGCTCTCATCTTGGCAACCTCTTTGGGACCACAATGGGACCTGAGTCTTTGTCTTTCCCCTTACCTTAAACTCAACCCTAATGCTAACCAAGCTTTACATAAGGACCTCCAGCCTGTTTCCGTAGGCATGTCTTTTGCAGGTCCCTGCCCAAAAGGGACCCTTATGCTTTGTCTCACAACTTGCATGAGCTGTAATTAGCTGTAACACTGAAAGTGACTGAATCCTTTACTCAAGATCTCTCATCCCATTGACAAAATGAAAAGGGGAAAGTTGTGATGCCCAGACTTACCTGTAGGAGCCTCTTGCAGCTCCACATCAACTATATCACAAAACAACAACAGCAGACAACTAACAGCAGACAAACCTAGCTGCAGCCAAAACAAGGAAAAAAAATTCCCTAGGCCTCCCCTTTGCAGCCATACTCAAAGTTTTGGAGTCAGGGGAATAACAAAGCCTATTAATCCAGTTAAGAAGTACTGAAAAGAGGTATCCAAGAGAGAGTTTGTACACCAAAGGTATACTTCCCTGATCATGCCTTGGGGTAGATTTATCATCAGGGTTAACAGGGGTGCAAAGCCAAGGCATCCAGTTGTGGTGGGGTTGTAAAGGGCCTGCAAAGACAAGATTTGGGCAATGAAAAGAATTTTCCACTGATCCCTTGTTCACTTGGGCAGAGCTGGAGATCCTTCAGTAATGCTCAATCCACCCCTAGGATTAGAGTTGAGGCAGCAGAGAGACAAAGCATACGAGTCCAGTTGTGGGCAGTAGTCCAAAGACTGTTAAGGGAGACCTAAAGCTGTGAGAGAAATTCCCTCACAAGAAGTTTTTCATCCAGGCCACAGCTGTCCATTGTTGTCTCATTTTCCTAGGACTTTTTCTTGCAGGATATCATGTTTATTTCCATGAAAACTCTTGCTGAGAACTATGAAAAGCAGACGTGTCATGATGTCTTGTTATGTGCAAACTGAAAATATAATTGCAAACAATCCTATAGAAAATACTCTCCAGATGGAAAAGAAAAGTAACATTTCCTGTAATGTCATGGAATACAAATTGTGTATTAAAGGGGCCTTTTGAATTTGAAATCAAGTGTGTAAGAGGTAACAGAACATGAGACAGGAGCTAGTGTATGGGGCTGAGTGAAAGACCTTCTTAATGATTTGTAAGAGAGGAATGGAAGGAGTATTTGGTTCCAGTTGCAGTCTTGAGCAAGCAAGTAATTTAAAAGTAAGCAGGGACTTTGTGGGAGTCACCTATGAATACACATGCTGGTGGTGATTCAGAAAAATCCCCAGAATATGAAACTGAAGGAAGCAAGCCTAGTCTAAAAGCACCTATCCTAGCTCAGAGGGAACTGTAGACATAAATAACAGAACTGGTAATTTTTTTACTGCTACTGTAAAAAATCCACATCTAAGAACTGAAAAGAAACTTGCCCAGAATTCAGAATTTCCCAGATTTTTAGAACTTAAAGTTTCAGTTGCTCTGAAATCCAGATTTTGTGTTCTGGACCCAATTAGGGTAGGTTAGTTTTGTCTTCAGATTCCTAATGCCTGATGAATACAGTGAAAAATAACCTTCTTCCTCTAATATATTTTTCTGGGGACAATAACCCTGAAATACATCTCTTGATATCAATTAGTTCTTCCTTTACACTGATAAAATTAGCTAAGACCTTGCAGGGGCTTCATAAGCATGACAATGTTTCCCTAATGGAGGTGAGGCAGGAGCCATGTGCATCACAGTGCTGTACCAGTGCTATTCACATTCTGTTAATGTACCCCAAACTGAATTGCTCTCTATTGTTGCACTGTAGCAATGAAGAGATGATGGTGTTTTTCTATCATCTCTGTTTTCTGTTAGGATCTCTGTTGTGTGCAGCTGCTGCAAGCTGCAGCCCCCCCTTTCAGCCCTGAGTATCATTTGCCTTCTCTGCATTACATGTTAAGAGGGGACAGAAATTCAAAGGGGGGATGATCACCAGCTCACGTGGCAGCTCATGTGTGCAGAGATGGCAACCTGGATACAGAGCAGCATCCTAACCAGCCTCCCCAGCAACAGGAGCTCATAAACAAAAGACTTGGATCATGGGATTAAGCTGCTTAGGGTGTCACACAGAAAACAAACAAGGAAAGTTTTTGTGGGGCGGGGAATGGACTGTTAGGCTGACCAGAAAGAACTAGATTTTATTCAGTAGTATTTGAAAAAGGAAAACGTCTGTGTATGTGTATTGGCCTGAGGGTTCTAGAGCATAAATCAGGAGCAGAGGGACAAGGACAGAGAAAGGCTCTAGGACTCCTTCGAGAAATGGTGAAGCTGGGACAGGGACCCTGGCACAGGAAAATCCAAGGGTTGATTAAAAATGAATTGTTTTGCTAAACAGCAGTCCTGATTTTCAAGTGGTGAACTCATTTAGCTTTATACATCTCAAGTCTTGTGTCTTTCCAACAAGGCTATGCAAATTTCATGTCCACTCAATTTTTGAACTGGACCACAGCAGATAGACCAAGATGATAATTTTTCTTTTCTTGCTTAGTTCTTATGCATTAGAGTAATGTGTTTCCTTCAGAGAGGCGGGTGCATCATCTGATCACCACTCTCATTCAGTGTGGATGCTGTGTTACATGTAAATCTACAGCCATGGGTTGTGGCAAACCAAAGACTGCTGTTTTCCATTTCAGCCAGCCTGCAGACCTGGTACTCAGCTGACCTGGAGCATGAAGGGCTGCTCTCCTGGTCTCATCTGTACCTAGGTGAAAAGAGGCCTGTCTCTCCAGCACTTACTTACCACTTTGCTTTCAGCAATCCCAAACAAACCTCTCGTGTGATAAATAATTTCAATTCTGTTCTATGTCTCAGAGAAAAAAAAAAAAAAAAGAACAAAACTCAGAAATGCTCCTTATGCAGCCTCACTAATTTTCCTATCCAGTGAAGAACTTCTTTTGGGGGCCAAATGGCTTAAATGCTCTTTGGTCTTTTTCTCCTGTTGGCCTAAGTGACATAGCATCTTCCTTTATATATAGCAATGGATTGACGCATATCTAGGATTAACTGGAATGGGTTAGCTTTAATTCCAAAAGCAAACAATGGACTTGTTAAAGACTGAAAGCCATTCACTGTTCTTCATGGTATTAAGCCTTTACCACGTCAAGCACTAACGATTTTGAATAGGGCAAGCAGTTTTCCCTTGCACAGTAGCACTCTGAGCTCCTCTCTCCGGTCTCCACTGCAATTAACATTGAAATAATGGCGTGTGATATGTTCCTCACAGAGGGAAGACATGCAGTGGATTTTCAGAAAGATATTTCTGGTGTGGGGATGAATAATTTATGTATCTTAACTGTAGATCTGTCTAATAATTCTGTCATTAAATGCTATCTCACCCTCTCCTTCTGTCCTATGCCAAAATGGCAAACCCCCTGAAATTAAATTGCTATTTTTAAATTCTAGAGCATTAGTTTATTTGTACTTTCACATGTCTTTTAATAAAGTGTGTTAAAAACCCTGAAATTGCCTTCACAGTTTGATCAAAGTGTATATTTAACACACAATCTGTCTCATTAATGGCAGATACTGAACTTTAACATCAAGAGGTATACATGTACATGTATTCTACCCACAAAAATCCTTGAAATCGTCTTCACACTTGGAGTCTATTTCCCCACATTCAATTCTGTGTTAAGTCACAGCATCTGCCCTTTGTGTTCCTGTAGTATACTTCCAATATATTTGAATGCTGAGTAGCTAGGAAGATGTACTCACAACTGCTATGCAAGCATGAAAAGCTAAGAAAATTCAACTATTTCTGAATATGGTGATTAATTCTCCATCAGTTCTAATGTTATCACACTACATCTGAGGTCATAAAATTGTCACAAATTGCTGCAATTAAGGACGTCCATTTTCTAAACTGAAATTCCAGTCCTTAAATTCCTTCTAAATCTATGCAATACACAGCTTTTCTTAACCTTATCTCATCAATCAGTCTCCACACCCAGTGATTCTGGTTGCAGCTCTTATATCTCTGATAGTGCATTATTTTCCATGTTACTTGCAATGCAACAACAGAAACTTTTTCAGTTAGAAATTTTTTTTCTTGTACAGGCTATGTAGTAAAGTATCTTCACAGATACTTCACTAATGCTAGCAGTGGCATAAATTGCTTTTCTTGTTAAAGGAATATTGCTATAAATTGAAATATAGATGAGTAAAAGGTAAATTAAATATTGTATCTATGGGGATAACATGATCTGAGGTATCTAAAAACGCCTCTAACCATACACACACGCACATACACACAATTGACTTTATGAGACTGGAATATCAAATGATAAATTGTGAAATCCCAAGTGTAATTTCTTTGCCCTTTCATTTGGTTTTGTGGCAGTGCAGACTAGTGCTTTATCTCCCCACTCCCGTGCTTGTTCGATATCTGGCACGCACAGCTGTTCTTGTGCTTTCTCGTGTTGGTGCTTTCCTTATTTTGACCTATTTAACAGGAGTGGTGAGGAAGAAGCGAGTGGCATGTTTGTACATATGCATTTGAATTGCATGGCTTCCCCTGTGTGTGTGTGTGAGCGCATGTATGGCTGTGTGTGATGGCTGAGAGCAGACATCACACCTGCAACCACGTAATTTAACATCATGAATGAATATCTACTTCCAGCTTTATCGTTTTTCAGACAAGGTGTTTGGGCATATTGTGTTTAGGATGGGCTCAACTGGCATTGATTTTCTGCAGCTAATTCTCTTCAGTTTCTCATTTAAAGGTACATTTGCTCTGCATTTGAAGCTGAAGGCCTCTCTTACATAATATTGCACAGCACAGCCCCACAGCACGCCCCCATGATCCCAGTGTTATCTGAACTTTACACGACTACCTGTTTTAAATTTTACCAGCTTTTTCCCTGACTGAAATGTATTTAATGGTGTATTTCTTGTCCACAGTTTGTTTCACAGTAATTGAGGATGTGTTCCATAGTGCAGTTTTAAATCTAATATGCCAGACAACTGTTGTTTTCTATTAATCATCCGAGCTGAAATAATAGAAGCACTTCAAATTTTAAATGCCAACTGTTCTTTTAAAAGCTAAATATATAATCTGTGCCTGTCTGTTCCTTTTAGTGAAGAAAAAAAAAAAGGAAAGCATTATGATGATTAGAGACTGGGTCATCTTACAGAAATGCTTCTGTTTTGCAGAACATAATGAGACGTGTTATTTTCCAGGAATTGTAAGGAAATTAAAAGGAAACATAAGTCACCCAGGTGTGCTGTGACTCTGAAAATGAAGCATAATGCTTGATGGCAGCTGATGGCAGAACTGCTCATTTACAGTAAAACATTTTTACTTTTATTTTTAGCTTTGCTCCTCTTATTTATTTAGGAAAGAGGAAAAGGTGGAATTCTGGCTTTCCAAAATTTTAGGTTCTAATTTTGACTCATCATGTTAATGACAACTGGGGGATTATACACACTTTGGGGCAAAGCCACTTGAATTCAAATAATTTGAGTTTGTGGATCTCACCATTGTCATGGGATCTTTCAGAAATATGAAAGGCCAAGAGAGAGAGCTCATTGATTCAAAGAATAGATCTCTTCTTGCTTAGGACGTGGAAATGGAAAGCTGCTAACTCTAAGGAAAAAAACTACTACTAATATTTTGTCTATGATTAGTATTTCTGGAGGAAAAATGTGCAGAGCCTTTGGAGTCTCTGAATTTGCAATGGTAGCTCTTTTATGGCCCAGCAGCTGGTTTCCTTTTTTAGAGATGTCATGGATGCTAGATTCAGCTTAATCCCAGTTAGAAGTTTTCTTCCCAATCAAAAGCTAAATAGGTATTGTGCTTCCTACCTTACTAAATGCTTGCTGAGATTATCCTCTGTCACTTGCTGCTTATTATCACTGTATCCCCTAAGACCCATCCTCTCTGATGCAGTGCTTTTAGAAGTGTTATTTCATCATTGAAAAGATGGATTCCAAATGAAAAGGTACTCTCTACAGAAATAACATTTCATCTCAGGAAGATAAAAGGAGCTGCCTGTGGCTAGGTCTGGATTGCGCTACTTTTCTTGCACTTCCCTATTGATTTTTGAGCTTCAGGCCCTCCCTTGGCTTAAAATGGGGGATAATGTGAATTCATAGAGTCTGCAACCATAGAAAGAACTGAGATAGTCTGAGATGAAGACCTGTTCCTGGGGTACAAGATGATGTCGAGAGAGAATTGAGGGCCAGGGAGAAAGGAGAAAGCAGGATGAAGAGCAAAACAGAAGGAAGGAATGCGAGCTCCAGCCTTAAAGAACTTGTGGTCTTACATGGCCAGCCTGTGTCCTATCCCACTGAAGCAATGCCATGAGCAATCTGCCTTCTTGCCAGTTTACAGCAACAACAAAGTTCGGACTCTTAGATTCCAACAAAAGCGGTTTGGCTTCTGTCCAGTCCGATATCCTCCTGCAGTCAGCCTTTTCAGGCACCCACTGTTCATAGGGTTAAAGAGTGCTTTGGCCTTGTAGCAGCTCTGGGTCAGCATGCAGAGCAAGGAAACTTCTGTGAAAGAAAGGTGGACATAAAAACTCACAAGCTCATTAGCTGGAGCAGAATTACAAATGCTCAGCTGTTATGCACCCCTTCATTCACCTCTGCCCTGAGCTGTGAATGCCCTAAAGTGCCACCTCCCATATCAGTGCAGTTGTATCTAGCCTGGGCAGCCAAATAGAAGGTCATCCTACTTTGTTCTACTGTGGTCCATTTAGTCCCTAGGGAAAAAAAATCTGCTACAGAGAAGTGATTTCTCTGCTATACTGTAAATAGCAAAAAGCACTTAAGACCTATTGGCAATATTTTGCTTTCCTTAAGACACGGCCTTCTTCTCTCCCACCATCTTCCAACTGATGGTCACATCTGGCACAGTCAGGGTGACTTAGTCCGTGTCTCTGGTGGGCTTATGAGGATTAGATTGGGTCAAAAACATGCTGTAAGGTATTTTTTACTGAAAAAAATGTTGACTATAAAGAAGCCAATGCTTTCTGCCAGCTAGGTCTCCTGAGCTGCCTGGCTTCGACTTCTCAAAGCTCCCTGACATGCTCAGCTTCTGAGGCTGACACATTCCTGATTTCTGAATTGATGGCTCCCCAGCTACTTGGCTCACACCTCTGTTGATTTCACAGCAGCTAGCAGTCTGGATGATTGAGATTTTTTTCCCAAACAAATTTTTGAAAATTCCTTTTGTCAAAAATTTGGCATTTTTTAATGACAAAAGGGTTTTTCCATTACGCCATCCACATGCAAGATTCTTTTTTCAGAATGGGGTATTTTTGGCTAAGGGCTTCCATTATGGTGCACAGGGTGCTGGGGAGGTGTGCTGGGTCTCCAGGCCTCCTAGCTGGTATCTGTAAGTGTGGAGCTGAAGCAAGGATGCTCAGTGCCTGAATTTTGACAAGTCTACAGTTACAGTAAAATATGGCTTTTAGAGAGAAATAAATGACAGCCCTTTATTCAACATATGCGTGCCCTATCAGTTTTCTCACTGCAGGTTAGCACAAAGGAGCTGTGACACGAGCATGAAGGAGTCCATTGTGGCAGGGCCTGTGCCAGCCCCAAGAAGAATACAGTCTGGGAAAACCAGGAAGCAGCACAAAGGCTTGAGGTCTGTTAGTCTGATGCTGAGCAGCTGGTGTTTCTGGACGTCTCCTTTTGCTTCATAGGAATTGTTACTAAAGTGGTACAAATTAGAGACATCTCAGAGATACTTCAATCATTCTCTAGTCCTAGATCCCCTGAACTAGAGAACGGCAAGATTTTTTTCCCATTTGGTGATCTAAATCAGCATTAAAATGTATAGGACAGACTCCATGAACTGAGAAACAAAGCCAAGTGTAAATTAAGGAATGGGATAATTTAAAGCAAGACATCTGTCTTAAAAACACACACAGTTGTTCAAAAATATTATCACTTTTGACAATCTTCATTATAAAGCAGTTCTAGCCTGGGCTGGGTCCTGACTGGATTTCATGCTATAAAATATGAGATAAGTGACTCCTTACACAAAGACTTTGGAATAGAAGTTGAAAATGCTGCACCAGAAAAAGACAGGCAGGAGGATTAATGGGGTGTCTCACTGATTTTGATCAGTAACGCACAGAGATCTTATCTCACACACCTACTAAACAGCTCAGAAAAGAAAGGAAAGAGGGAAGATTTGAAGGCCTAACTTGGAAGGGTAGCAGAGGAAAGGCATATTTACTGACTGAGCAGGACAGCATTTGCGTCACAACCTTTATTCAATATTTTACTTTTTTTCTTATTGTTCTATGTGTAGCTGTAAGCCTTATGCTCTGGTGATCACTCAAATCCCGTTCTGAATTCATAAAACAGTTCCTGACATGGTTTTGGCTCATAGCAATTCCTTTGGCAATTCCTGAGCACAGGAGTCAAGCTAGGCCAGGCACCAGTCCCAGCAGAACCTGTGGAGAAGTCCATGCTCTTTTGGAAGCTGAGAATGGACAGATGCACTCCATGCAGTTGGTCAGTGAGTGGTCCTGGGAGCACTAAATAGCTGTAGCCTGTATTCACAACACAGCTCACTGTAGCTGGCTCCAGTCACCCTTGGAAATGGACCAGTGCTCTCTGTATTAGATCCCAGGGTGTCAGGCACAGGACTCCTGTTAAGGCTCACTGCCTGTGAAATGTTGATTTGACGGACAGACCTTGTATCACATCGATAGTCTAAGGCTGAACAGGGACAGAATTCAACTCTTCTGCCTCCTCAGTGTAAATTCTCACTTCTATTTCTTTCCCTTATTATTGACTGGTGAGCAGATGCAAAAATTATCTCAGCTGGAAGAGAAGATGTAGGTGTTTTTCTGTTCTCCCTGGATAATTTAACTGATGATTCTCACAAATAAAACATGTGAAAGTGCAAAGGAGCAGAGACCTTCTCATCTTCCCCTTTTCTAATTGTCACCAGTTCTTTTTTCACTTACTTCAGTGCCTTAATCAATTGACTATAGAGATTAAGGCCCTACTTGCTTGTTCTCTTGCCTGTACAATTCTTACAATTTTTTCTTGTATGTTGGTTTATTTCAACAGAAGCTTCAGAAAATGAATTGCAGAGCAGCTCTCTTTTGAACTGAGGTGAGTTGCTCAGGGGTTAGAATATTTCCTGCAAGATAAGATTTGTGAATTCAAAGTGCCTTTGAAGTGCTACAACTATAGGTGTTGCTTTTTCCAAAAGCACAGGCATTCCCATAATCACCAGATACTAGTTGTGAGAAGAGTTTTTCTGCTGGGCCATAAAACATACACCAGGGTAGCAAAGTTGAGTTTGCGTGTGATACAGGCTTTAGGATTTTGAGGCACACATTATTTTGTGTCATAGAACCACAGAAAATTTAGGTCAGAAGGTAATCCCTTAGTCCATCTCCCCACTCAGGGCAGGGCCAACTTCTTAAGTTAGATCAGCTTGCTCAGGACCTAGTACAGGTGAGCACCTTGGGTCTCAAAGAAAGGAGAACCTACTATTCTCAGGACCCCTCATCCAGTGCTCCAATACCCTCATTGAAATGTCCCTTTGTGAAGTGTGTGACCATTCACTGCATTTTGCCCTTATGTTGTACACCTCTGAGAATTGCCCTCTATGACCCCTTTTAGGCAGTGGATGACAGTTCTCTTTATGCCTTTTTTCTCCAACTGAATAATTCCAGGTTCCTTTAGCTTCTCTCCTCTGCACTTTGGAGCCATTGAACCGTTATTGTCTCTTTGGCCCTCCAGAGAACTCTCTCTGGCTTGCCTTGTATGAAAGGGTCCCAAACCATACAGAATATTCCAGATACGAGCTCAGGAGTGATTAGCAAAAGGAAATAAACACGGTTATTCATCTCAGGTGGACTTTGTGCTTGCCTTTACTCAGGAACTTCTGCCCAGTTCATTTCTCCAGACTCTGATTCCTTTTGAATGACAATCCTGCCTTCCAGCATGTCAGCAGCTTCCTCCACTTTTGTGTGACGGAAGCTAAGGATGCCTTTATTCACAGCACTCAGGTGGCTGTTAGATGTACTGAACTGAGTCACAGAACACACTCATCACTGGCCCCCAGCTGTACTTTGCACCCCTGGGTACAACCCTCCAAGTACAACAGTCCGGCTGTTCTTCCCACCAGCCCCGTGTCCATCCATCTCCTCACATCTCCTCAGCTCTGAGGACACTGTGAAAGAATATGTCCAAAGCCTTATGGAAATCAAGGTTAATTTACTGTTCTCTCCTTATCAAGTCTTTCATCACAGGTGGCAATCAGGCTGAACAAACACAATTTTCCTTTGGTAATTCTGTGCAGATTGTTTCCAATCATTTATTACCCTTCATGCACCAGGGAAAGGCTTCTACAAGCTGTTACTTATCATGCATCCACCTTCTGAAAAAAAACCCAGACAAACTTCCTTGGAAAAAGCAGCAACTTGTTTCCACCATCAGAGGCAGCGATTTTATTGCGTTAAAAGGTTAATGTAATTAAATTTCCACACGTGCAATGAGGAGAATAACAATGCTGGCTATTTATTTTCAATCTTGATGGTTGTGTGCAATGTAAAGTATTAAAAGGGTTAACAAGCAGGCTTTGTGCTGTTTCTCATTAGGGCAAATTCAGCTTTCAGCTTTCAGGCTTAAAGGCTATCTCATATCATATGTATACTGCCACATATGTAATTTGTTGGGTAGGACCGGTTACATTGTGGAGATGGCATAAAAATTCCTAACAATCTTTCCTGCCCATAATAGCTTTCCAGAAGACAGAACATAATGCTGCCCATGCACGTTAAATCTTTGGATGAGCTAATATGAAATACTTCTGCTGTTCTAATTTCCTCTTGTGTGTATTTTTTCCTGGCTCAGACTCAGTGACCTAATTCTTTTCTTCATTCTGTTCAAGGTTTTTGATTTTTTCCAAGCTACTCACATTGGACTCTTCTCCACTGTGGAAACTGTGCCTTTGTTTCTGTTTTGCATTAGCATATTATTTCTATTTTGTATTGTATATTTGCACTGACTGCCCCGTTGCTCCTCCATCTCCTGACCTGAGGGTGGATACCAATAATTATGTCATGGCACCTCCCAAAAATGGTGACCAGGACGTCCTAGTGGATATAGTTCTAGTCCACTAGGGAACTATTGCAACCCCATGGGAAGATCTTGTAGTGTTTACATTGAAAAGATCCCATTTAAAAAGTAGCACCTAATAGAAAGTTGTTTGCTTTCCCAGTCTTTTGACTGGAAAGATGAACCAGTCAGTATTTCTCTATCTTGCTTTTGACAGCTACACAAAGATTTGTTCAAAACCCTTTCTCACAAGTTATGTATATTGCCATATTTAACTAAACAAAATACACAAATGAAGGCTCCTTCGTTTTCCCAGTTGTGAAATCCTCAAGCCAGTGTCTGCACGTCTCCCAGCTAGACTGAGGCATGCTTAGGCTGGTTCAAAGGCATGTTGAGAGCAGACCCAGCAGTTTCCCTGTCTTTGATTCTGACTCAAATGCACTTTTTTCATTCCAGCGCAGAGAGGAGGTTGACAAAAGGACACCCCTGCTTTTTTTTTTTGTTTCACTCAGTAGCACTTCTAGACATCTATTTATTTTTTGTGTTGTGTTTCTCAGTAGTTACTATGTTGTGGTTCCTTAGGGCTACCTTAATAAATATCTGTTTTCAGACTCAAGACTTTTTATTGTAAGCAGATTTTGTGCATTTGCAAAATAAACTCCATGGCACCACTCATAAGCTTAGTGTATTAAACATGACATAGATTGTTTTAAACAATCTTCCTGTCTTGACATGAATTAGTATGAACACTGTAATCACTGTTTATCTAGTGAGAGAGAGGATCTTTCCAGTCAAGAAATAAAAACACACAAAATTATGAACATGGGTTTGGAGCTTTAGCCTAGAAATTAAATGCATCTTTTCCATTGAAGTGATATAGAAATGAATTTCTGTAACTTTAGTTGCAAGTTATACAGATGAGAAACTGTATTTTTGATCTATGTCTTATGCAGCCAATACAGTTTCTTGAGCTGAAGAAGGGTCCTGTGAGAGGCTGACTTCTCCAGTTAAAGGCCAGATTTTCCACATTCCTGCAGACATAAAAGAGCAAATAAGTTGCCTGTCACAAGTGCTTTACTACCTTTAATTCTCAAGCCTTCCTGTCAGTCTAACTGATATTGCATGGCTCTGCTTCCTCAGTCTTCCTTACACATTGTCAGTACAATCTTAGAGTTTCCTTATGTGCCGGTGTGTATTCGTACACATTTTAATTTAAGAGGAGCAGAGACCCCCTGGTTTGTCACCAAGACAGCACTGAGGAACTCCTGCACCACTGTAACTTTGTGATCTTTTAAAAAAGAAGGTGGCAGAGAAGTTGGTGTCTCCTAGGTATTTTCTTCAGAACACTGTACTATTCCTTTTACTGCTGGTGTTACAAAATACTGTAGAAAAGGTATTTTTCATTAAAGGTAAAATCCAGGAACACATGCAACTTTCTGGTTTTGCTTTGCTTCTGAATGGTGAAACCAGAGTATGTATAAAAAGGCTTCTCACATTAGTTGCAGAACAAAAGCAACTAAGTTGCTGGCTTCTAAAAAAAGGAAAAAGAAAGTCTTGAGATGAAAGAGAGTTATATTTACCTCAGTCGTAAAACCTTTTCCTTTGTTTGTTTTGTTGAGTGGTTGGGGTTATTTTTCTTTTAGCTGAACTCTTGGAAAAGCACGATTTCATTTCAAGACATTTTGGTTCATATCACAAAGTTATTTTTTTTTAAGCAATAAGACCAGACAGGGCTTGAATTATTGTGCAATAAGTTATGCTTAGGTGCATTCTCAGGCATGAGCCTGCGGGCTGAGTGCTATCAAGTCCCAAAGTGTTCCACATAAATTATGTTGTAGTTAAAAAAAACCCAAAAAACCCAAAAAAACCCGTAAAAATAAAACAAACCCCAAATTCAGAAAAACAAAATACGCTGCAAGGGTCTGTGCTTTACACAGCCATCACCTCAGAGCCCAGACAGCCTCTATCCTTGGCTGCTGGAGCTGCAGGGAAGAGGTTCAGCATCTACTCCTGCAGGGTGTTTTGGGGAAGGCTGTCCCAGTCCCTGCTCCAGGGGTGGGTAGGCACGCTGCTGCTCTGCCAAGCCTTTGCCCTGCCCAGGACACTTCTCCAGGATCTCTGGCACTCAAGATGCAGGGATAATGAGGCCTCAAGAAAGTTGAATCATGAACTTGAACTTTGCTGCTGGGTGAATGCTGGGATACCTGAGATTACTACAGCTGGTGTTCAAAAAGCACATAGTGAAAAACAGGGGAGCTGGTAGCCAACACACTTGGCTGAGGGGGTCCAGTTACTGAATAATCTCCCACAATAGTTACCTGAATTTTTAACTAAAGTTTGGTTAAGCTTGCATCTCACTGTTAGACTAAGTCCCTTATCTAGTGAAGGACACATAAACCTTCTTCAGAGAAAAACCTTTTCATGACGAGATTGTCACTCACAACATTGATTACTTTGCTTACCCACTCTGAAAAAAATGGTCTCAAAACCACCTACAGCAAAAAACTCAACCAAACAGGAACACATAAAATATAAAAGCAACAATGAAAATAATAAATGCTCCTCAGGAAACAAAGTTAAATCATCTCTTGAACAGTATTTTAGTGGAAAAAGAAAAGGACAGGCTGTTTCTAAGGTCAAGAAAAGTTTTAACATCTCCTCTGATTAATTTTTTATTTTTTAAGGGACTAAGATATTATTACCTGGAGAACAGTAAGCAATATATTAATAAAAAAGCTCTTGGATGCAAAGCAGAAAGAGAGAAGACAGAACATATTGAGTATTGAAGGCTCTGATATATTTTGGAACTTCAGATGATATTTGCCATCAACCTGAGAAGTGAGCAAAGAATCAGAACATTTTTTCTGTGCATATAATGTGCCCAAAAAGGTTCCCTTGATGGTCATGGGAATCCAGCAGCAAAACCAGTCACGTGGTAGCAGTGAAACGAATGGAGAATAAGGTGTATAATTATCTTGAATAAATATTTTTGGGTTGGACTTTTTGGGCTTTGGCTGTTTATTTCTTTTTGGTGGAGAAGGATAAGGGGAGGACAACACATCACCAAGGATTAGCCTGTACCCCATAATTTCAGTTAAAGACTCTATTTTTGGAGCAGGGCTAACACGCTTGAGCTAAAACCTCCAAAATCTCAGCTGAGTGCCCTACGCAGAATATTTCGACTGTTGAACTCCTGAAACTCTTGAACCCTCAACAATTTTAACTCTAAAAATTTTTCCTGCTGAAAATTAAATCCAAGCTGACAAGTTCCCATAAAGAGATCGGTTTTGAAGAACAAGATTTCTGGTAAAGTTCAAGTTTTAAGAGTAATTCTTAGAGAGCCTTCACCCTAGCTCAGCTGCAAAGGAGACACAATAAACAGTGTTGGCGTTTTCTGGAAGAGCCAGTGACTCTCGTGCTGAGCAACTGAGGGACAGCAGAAGAGAGCTCTCCCTTCCCTCACTTGGTCCTGCCCTCGTTGTAGCTGTGGCTGGTTCTCATGCAGCATCACAGTCTGCTCATGCTGTGCTTCCTCAAACCTCACTGGGTGCTGAGTCCAGCATGTACTGCATGACTGCACCTAAGACCAAATGCAGCCCTCACTGCAGGGTTGTATGCATGGAGAGTACGTGCTGCTGACTCTGCATAGGCAGTGATGGAAAACCTGGGGTTTCTTTTTTCCCCCTATTTCAGACTGATGTTTTTCAGGCTCCCTTTACAGCCGACTGTGAATTTCTGAAAATCCTTTCCCTGAAATTCTTATTTGTCCATTTCCTATCTTTACGCTCCTTTCCTCCTCTGTATGAATATAATCCAATTTGTTTGCTGAGCTGCTCGAACAGAGGACTGTCTGCAGGTAACCTCAATGGTACTTCACCATATCTTCAGTGTTGTGGCTAAGAATTTGGTCACCACAGAGCACAATTCAGAGCTGATGCCAGTCACCAGTGACCATAAACCCCTTGATCTATTTGTCATTGCTGTGAATTGCAGTTTACAGCCCACTGTTTCTTTTGTGAGGAAATACAGCAACAGTGAATAAAGGAGAAGCAGGTGGTCCTCTCTGGTGCTCCTCATTGTTTCCTGTTACCTTCCTAGAAACCCAAATGCGTGTTTTTATCAGTGCAATTTCAGTCATGATTTTGGTTCCTAGGGAGTAGCTCTCAGCATGGGAAATGGGGAACGTTGTATTCCACTCCTGGCCCAACAGTGGACTCTGGATCAAGCACAAGGCATTCCTAAAAACAGCCCTTCCCACTTTTGGGAAGTGCTTTGAGATCTCCAGTTGAAAACTGCCACCAAAGAACTAGGTGTTACTAATTAATACTTTTTACAGGGGGTATTTTCAAAGTGTTATTTCAATTTTGCCTGCCCTCGCCCCAAAAACACACACAGAGGGGACAGAAAATGGAGTGAGAACAAAAGAGAAAGCAATCAGCTGTAGCACAAAGGTTGATCTGGAAATGAACAAAAGCTGTTGCCCCTCAGTGAGCATTCTTGGCTTAGTCATGCCAAATCCATTCCTCATGCAGACCCGTTGCCTAGGGATGTTGTTAGGTGCTGTGGACACAGTATCTCTGCCAATCCTGAAGACTTTATTATTTGTATAATTGTACCATTTGTTGCAATTGGCTGGAGAAAAATAATTAAAAGGAAACAATTCCCAGTGACCTATTTATAACAACTTTAAGCTGCAGAAGATGTGGGGCCTAATGGTTCCTCCTTTAAATATGCATTGTTTCAGAGTGGACTGTAATCTCTATTTCCTTGATTGATAGGGCCATAATGCCTGGGAAAGAGGGGAATGGATGAGCCAATCAGAAATAAAGACCCAAGAAAAGGTCAAAATGGTGGAGCACTTCACTATATTTCTTGAAAGATGTTGGGTATTAAATGTCATATGCAATCTTTGTCATGAAAATGAAGTAACAAGCCACTAGTGTGACCCTTTTGTTTGAATGATAGTCACTTTTTCTAACATTCTTTTGCCAGAATTTAAATTGAGGGACAACACTCTCTGTCTTTTGAGGTATTTAAGTAATACTATATATTCAGGAAACAGAGGGAAATGAGAAAAGGGGGGAAGAAAAAAAAATTACCTGCTAGATACTTGCTTTTCAAACTTCACCTCTTAAAACATATTTCATAAAAGTATAAAATGGATACTAAGAGTTCAATATACACTGGTTGAAGTATTGTTTTATTAAGATGCTTTTTACTTTGGCTTTTGACTGCCCTCAGTCCACCTAGAGGTAGCAACAGCTTTATGGTGTTTGTCTCAGTATGAGCAGACAGTTTAATTAGTGAGACAAAAGAAACACCTACTGAAAGGAAATAAATTTGACTTTTTTTCTAGAAACATGCTTCCCAGTTTAGATATAGAGCCTTTTATAATGTTTAACACTATCTTTTAACATGTATTTCTATACTATATCATTATAGCACTGCCTCAGTCTTTCAATCAATAAATCTTAAACTTTCTATAGAAGATTCAGCCTGGTCATCAGTTGCCTCTCTCTTCTGGCAGGCCTTCACACTGCCATGTCCCCCTTGACCTTCATCAGCTGTATCCCCTGCTTTTAAAAATTCCCAGCATAAAAACCTTTCTGATCATTGAAGGGCATGTCTGGAGAAGGACATCAGGAGAGAGCTACTCTGCCATCACCAGTTCCTTACAAACATTCTCTTTCCCGTGGCTGCACTTACTGGCAGAGCTGCTAAGGAAAATAATTTGGAAATCTTCTTCTGGAAAGATTTGGCAGACTTGCCAAAGCTCCAATGAAACTTGCTTTATTTATGCACATAAGGAAACCAGGAAGCACAGGATGGATGCAAGTGGAGCTCATGCCTTGTAATAAATTACTCAGCTTGGGTTATCTACTGGAGCATCATGTTTCTGCCTCACTCTTCCCACAAACAATTCACTGATACTTGGGATGGAATTGTTAAACAAATAAAATAGCTTTGCAAGTTTAACCCGTGATGTTCTTGCTATTTCTGTATCCTTGCAGCGTGGTTAGTGTTGGGCATGGTTTGACTTATGTAGAAATGGAAAAAAACTCTTTTGGTTGAGCAGAATTACAGAAAAGGAATTTGTCTCTGACTGTACTGGCAGATAACCCACTGCAGCACTGGCTTGGTGCCATCAGAGACAAGGTCACAGTGACGGTGCCCAGGCTGCGGAGCGGGAAGGCACAGATACTCCCTGCAGTCCTATCCCCAACACCGTAGACCGGGAATTGGTTGTACACTTTGAAATTCCCTTCCTTGCCTCATGATTCCCCTTTTACTTTTGCCCAAAAGTGCAAGCACGGAAGGATGGGATTTCACACCTTGGCATTTATCCCAGTGTGGAGTGAGGGAGTGGCCAGAATGCATACTAGAGCTGAGAGCTGTGACTGGGAAGCTCTCCCAGCCCCTTCTTAAGGATGCATTGCAGACATATCCCCACTTACCAAATTCTTTACTGTATTTGTGGCAAATACTCTAGGCTAGTGTTATGGGTTGTTCACTCCCTTTCTTTTTTCAGACCTTTGGTTTTTCCAGTGCTTGTCAAAATAACATAGGTCTAACTTGACTCCTTATATGCAAAGTATAAAAGTCAGACTGAAACAAGAGCAGAAAGACAAAGTAAGCTCTGTTGAGAGCAAGCTACATATGCCACTATGTAGGAAAGATAATGAGATTAAAGGCCTAAATTGTGAATAATGAAAAGCTAACTTGTTCCACATACTGCATATTTATAGATTTTTTAGCAGAAGACTGGAAGTGACTGAATGGAAAACTTCATGTAATGTGCTCCACCTCCTACCTGGTTTCACTCCATTGAGTTTTACTTTTTTCACCCCTTTCCTGTGAGAAGAACAAATGAATCTTTACCTCCTTGCCTGGCCTTCTCAAAGTTCTTAGATAACACATGACTTTACCATCCTTACCTACAAGACCACCTGCACTGCCTCTCACTTTCCTTCTTTCTCCTTGTCTCACGTTTAATGGAAAGATTGATTAGCAGTCTAGGAATGCATCTTTTGTCTGCCTAGATAAAGCATTATCTCAAATAGCTCAGCATTGCTACATATTTGCTGGATACACAGGTGTCAGACTAGACAATGTGCTGGATTTGTGCTTCCACACCAATGAGCTTGGACCTACAACTCAACAGGAAAGAAATAAATCACATTTTCTCCCTTTACAGGTATTTTCTTTCCTTGACTTATGCGCATTTTACGGTGTTGCTGCAACATCTCAGTGATTCTGCCCCTCCAACAAGGACAGCCAAAAACCTCTTTCATATAATCTGAAAGACTGCCAAACAGGACTTTTGCATATAAAAATTCTCTGAAAGTAATGAGAAAGGGATTAAGTGATGCTGTCAAAATGAAATATGTGACATTTAAAATATTTAATTTTTTTTTGTTTTTTCTTCTCTACTTTAAAAGAAATTTTATTATTTCTTTCAGTGACTGTTGCTGTGAAGATGACCAGGCTGACACATCTGTTCCCACATCCAGAGCTTGTTTTAACTTTAGCCTTGTACAACACTGTCAGCTTCTTTGGCCTACTGGAGCACATTTATTGTTTTTATTCTTTCAAGCTCCTGTTGCCAGAGTAAGCTCAAAAACAGTCTTATCAGACAGGATTTTTTCCCTCATACAGCACAGAGGAAACCAATTCTGCTTTCTGCACACCTTCTCCATTCCTTCATCTCCACCAGCAGCCATGGAGACCTGCCAAGTGCAGACTGAAAGGGAATCTTTCACCCAGTAGCTCATCAGAGAAGATCCCAACCATCAGCCAGCTGAGTGTAAATTATCGCAGAACAATAGCCACAGCCTCCATTTTCAGGATGCAAAGCAGCAATGAAAGGAAATTCACCAAAATCACCCAATTCTGCTCAGATTGATGCCATCCATTTGTTTCCCTTTCAGGCAACTGCAGAGGGAGGGTGCTGAACTCTAAGTGGCAGTTGTTTCATTGGAGTGCAGAAGTCTCAAATTCCACCCATGACTTTCTTATTGCTAAGCATTCTTTACGACAGCAAAAGTATTTGTTTAATGGGAACCAGATTTGGGTCATAAACCTTCAGCCTATCAAGCTTTATGTCAGTTAATGTTTACCTTATTGTGTTTTGTTTTTAACTCTCTCTCTCGTAAAAAAGACATTGCTGTAAAGGGGAGGCGGGGAAGCAAATAAAGCAAAGGAAATCAGGAAATACTATGAACTGCATGTGACTTGCAGCTGCAGGGTTCCTCACAATAAAGAACCCTGCCTCAACAGAGTGGCTTATGTGCTTTAACAAATATCAGCTGTTTGTTTGGGGTGTAATGAACAAACTAGAGCCAGAGTGACAACTGCTTCAAGTAATTATGAAGACAGCTTGCAAACTATGGCCCCACTTGTTTCAGATTTAAATGACGACAGTCGGGCTGCTGCTGCTGCCAGCTTTATTTCTGAGCACTTTTATTTCCATATTTCAAAGGTCAGTGTGTGGTGGTGATAGCAGCCAAAGAAAGCCTATGTGAATGGGGTGTGTGTGCCTATGTCTGTGAGAAAGAAAAAGAAAGAAAAGCATTTTTCAGCATTACCAGTAACTGCCATATTACTAGTAAATTCTTAATGAAACATTTATAATGTTAAAGCCCAGGAGCCCAGAAGAATTTGGAGTTTCTTTGCTGCAGGCATCATATGTGTAGTAAGGGGCACTCTGCTCTGAGTAGTTTACAGTGCTAATGGTAGAGATGGCACAACAGGGATGCTAAGGAAACACTATTGTTCTACCACAGAGAGACAGAAACATAAATCACTTATCTGGGCACATCCATGGTTTTACACACAGGTAGAACCTGAATTAATTTGAAAGCCCCTGAATCTCAGGCCACTACTTGGGCTTCATCTTTTGCTTCCTCTGATATCTGTCATATCTGTATTATAATGCTCTTAATTTACATTTATAGTAACACTAAGGCTCTTTTGGTATAGAATAATAAACATATATAATAATACAGAAATAATATATAGTATATGTAATACATAAATAGGAAAATACATATACACTATAGAATAGTATATATATTATATATCCTATATATTCTACTAGTATAGTAGAATGTAATTAAAGAACAAGCCCTTGTGCTGCAGAGATTATCACCTCTATGGACCAAGGTCTGGTAGAACTTCTACCAGAAATTTTACTGATGTATTAATCTGATTGTTCTACAAAGTAATCTAATTTTTATTTTGCATTCTTTCTTTTTCAAAAGAAACCTCCTGAATATCTAATGAGATAAATATGAAACAGTGCAAAATGGAGTTGAAAGAATAGTGACACGGTTGAAAGGAATGGGTTCTATGATGAGAACTGGACAGAAGGAGCAGACTTGGCCACAGAACCGGGGTCTCATTTCAAGCACACCCTTGTCAGCACAGGGTTTGTGGGAGAACGGTCTGAAGGGTGTATGAAAGGGATCAGCAAGTTAGGGGTCTCAGCATGGGAATGTCAGCGGGTGACATAAATTCTGTGGTGGCTTGAAAGCAATAATTTTGTATGTGATGCCACAGGAATTAAGCCATTGTGCTGATTTCCAAGGAAAAGATTGCGGATTACGTGAGTCACCTGGGTAGACTGGAAAAAGAAGCCAGGCAGGGTCAAGGCAGCTTCTTGGCTGCACTTACAAGGAAGGCGGGTCAGGAAGTATGAAATTGCTACTGAAATAGGAGAAGGGTTATGAAAACGTGGAGAATAGAGCGGCAAAGTAGGGAAGCATTTTTGAGATGACCTGAATGTAAAAGAGATAGCAATTATCCTGGTCTTTTGGGAAATGGTACAGCTGACAGCCCAATGGTTGGAAGACTTGGATGCAGGGAAGCCTAGAGATTATCTTCGCACATACTTGTGAGATATCACATACTGAGATCATAGTGATGGGGTGAGAAGAAAAATATATAATGCATCATACCCTCCCATCAAGATGACATCCCTTTGCAAAACAAGGTTTTTCCAAAATTACAAGAAATTAGGAATTTCTACAATCAAATCCATATGTAAATAGAAAACAATTGATGAAGAGCAATAGGCTGTAACCAGTTCCTTCAGTGAACTCTGAAGTGTTTATTAGTCAGCATTTCTTCTAATACAGTTGAGGCTTGGTAGCTGCCTAATCTTGGTTTTTCCCCTCTTTTTGAAAAAACAGCAATTTCACTTATTTTTAAGCCCACTCCCAGGCATCCCATTGATTCGGAAACACTTTAAAACACTTATTGCAAACATCTACATTTCTCCAGTACACACTATCAATGGAACTCCATATGTGGTGTTTTTACTAATTTAAATTTTGATTCATCATCTGTTTAAATTATGATTTCATGGGTTCATGGAAAGAAACTGTTGAATTTTGAGAGGTTTCCTTGTCTTGGTGCCCCTGCTCTTTTGTGGAGAATTGTCTCTTCCATAACAGATTTGACCAGTTCTAACGTGGTGTATTCTTGCAGACAAAGCCCACATTTGGCTACATGTGCCTGAAGAACAGAGCATCATGAGGAAAAACAGCTGAGGATGGAAAAAGAAGTGCCCAATTTTCTGAAAGTATGCATTTTCAATGTATAAAACCTTTAGTCTGAAAAGCTGAGAAAATATCCTACTGACTTTGATTGTTTTCTATATAATTTGTGGAATCTACTTGTCATATGTGAGTAGTAAACTATGTTTAAGAAAAAATTGAATCCCTTTCATGATAGTGCTTTTCTTGGTTTCTTTCATTATAATAGTTCTGTCTTCTTCAAGCCTCACTTGGCAGATCTCCCAGCCGGTCTTTTTGTAGGGGGGCTCCAGTAAATTGAGCAGAGAGTGGCGTGTGCCACTCTGAAATAGCCAAGTAGTCTCCAAACTTCTTTTAGTGCTGAGTCCATTTCATTTCTGAGGGTTTTTTTCCTGATAGTCTTAAAGCACAGGCTCACCCAAAGGCAGTTCAGTCTCAGCTGTTGCAGTGCTGCTGAAGTGAGGGAGTCAGGGAGCTGTTGCTCTAGCTGTCTCTCATGGCTGTCACAAGTTTCTTTCCCATTTGAAGTCCCTGGATATTTTTGCTTCTTGGCAAACAAGCTGATGCATTGTCATAGCTTCCCTCTTCTACTGCACAATTGTATGTGTGTAGAAACTGGATTGTTAAATGCAGATATGCATTTAAAGTACCAGTAAATCTCAAAATAGCATAAATAAAGCCTTGAAAAGTAATCTGTCATTTTTGCTGCTATTAATGAAGAATTAGGTTTGTTCTTAGTAACATTTCCAGAGGTTACAGTTATAAACGGTAATAAAAATGCAATATCACTAAGCAAATACCTGGTAGATTGTGGAGATAAATGTGATTAGTGTGTTTCAGAACAGATTGAGAAGGAGACTTAGCAACACCTCGGTAGAACACAGTAGCACTTAATAATTGGCTTTTTTTTTTTTTTTTTTTTGTTTTATAGAGCTGAGCTTTTTACTTTTAAGTTTGGTTGTTTGCTATTTCCTTCAAGGACAGACACCATAAAAAAGGCAGATAATTTGTTGTCAAAGCCACTCAGTGGCTAAATGATTGTGATGAGACTAAAACACACATTTTGACTGGCACATTTGTTGAGGTGAGCAATGCTAATCTGGCCTCTTGCACCATTTCTGTGACTCTATAGCTGACAGCTTCTGAGAGACATCACCTTGTGAAATCAGAGTTGATCAGCCATGTTGACTAATGTGTTTGATTCTGTGGCAAATAACCCAAAAAAGGTTTAAATACAGATAACTCATGTGGCTCAGGTCCAAATAAACTATTGAAAAAAACAGGTCATGGATTTCAGGGATGTCTTACAAAGCAGGCTAGTGATAAAAATGTTATTGTGTTTTTTTTCTCTGAAGAGAGAGAAAAATATCCTTGTCCATTGATTTACCTAATCTAGGATTGTGTGGGCCAGGATAAGGGAAACCATAAACTTTGTCCCCACCATGTCAGACTTTGCATGAGCAGCACCTTCCAGGCTGTTTGTGAGCAGAGTGGTGCCAGTGCAGAGCAGCTTGTAGGGGGGCTGTTATTGTAGAAACATATTGAGTATGCTGGGAGATTACCATTTTCTCCCTTCGGTATCTCTACTTTTATTATTCTTTTACAAGAAACTTAGGCTTTGATGGCAAGAAGCACAATGAAAAATAAATGTTTTTCGCTTTTCCATTACCTTCCTTTTTGTTGAACATGAGAATACGCCCATTTATTTCTATGAGAGGTTAACTCAGGAGTGGCAAGGTAGTTTTTCCCTTTCATCTGCTTTGTCATATCCAATTCCTGCTTCATGATGGAAAGAATGGAATTATTTAGCACTTTTTAATACCAGTTTAAAAGAAAGGAATATAGACAATTTCAGCATGACAAGTACATTTAAACAGTGCTTGCTCTAGCTGTCACTCTTGCAGCGTGTCTAGTTTTAACTATATTATCATCCATTCTCCTTAGTATCAACTACATTTGTCAACAATATTAGCAACAGAAAATGGGAAAACAAAATAAAAAACCCAACCCAAACCAAGAAAGTATAAAAACCTGCAGTTTGAGCAGAAAATACTGATATATTAAGTTAATAAGGTATTCCCCAAAGTTCTTCTAAGATCCCAGTCTTGAAGCACTTAGGACCTTCAATCATAAGAAGTGTCAGAAATTTCTTTAACTCAAGGTTCTTAGTGTATTTTGTTTAGCACAGGCCTTACACTTGCAAAAAGAGGAGGGAGAGGAATCCTCAGACAAAATCTTTCTCACTTTCACATCTGCTGTATAAGGTAATACCACTCTGCAAATAGACTTTCGAAATACAGATTTTTCTGGGAAGATTTATCCTTTTCTTCAGCAAATTTAATGTACTGGTGGAACAGTACGATGCCAAGTTTTGCTGTGTGAAGAGAGTGCCTAGGAGATCCTTCCTTAGAAAATTATTTTGAACTTCCTGACATGTGATGAAACCAGAAAAAATCCAAAATATTTACCCAGAAACACTTTTAAATCTTTTTCTTAAAATTCATGTCACTTATTTCCTTGCTAACAATGTGACAAGTCCTTTTCCACTGCAGGTACAGTAGCAGTATAATCAGAGGGGAGCAATACCATGAAATGGAAATCACACCCTTCATTGTTGTGCTTAATATTTTCATAATATTGCTCAAAGCATCAACTAGATTTCAGATCAAAATGAAAAGATCATAGGATAAAATCTGGTCATTGTTTATGATCCAGGACAAAACAATGCCATGTTGTAGCTGCCAGGAGAATGGAGAAGGCATTTTGCTAAAACCAGTGTCTTCACATCTGTAAAATGACAGGGTGAAAATGGTTATGCAAGATTTTGATGAAAGATAGCTGGACAAAACTGAAGTGGTTCTGGCCAGTGAAGGGAAATAAAAAGTTGTACATCATCTCAGCTTCCCCACTGAAGGCAAATACCTATATATACCTATTTGTCAATGTGTGACAAAATCTTGGGAAGATGACTTGTTTATCTGCTGATGAAATTGGGACTAAGTTAGTGTTGTTTTCTAAACAGTGATAAGAGCAAAGAGATGTCTGAGAAACATCCCTTTAAGGCATCACTGTATCCATCAATGAGTATAACTGTCCCTAAAGGAATCACCAAGGCTCAGCAAAGAATGTTGGGCAGCAGGCTGATGATGTGTCTGCTGCTTAATTGTGAAAGCAATGTGGCTCAGGGTCAGCATCCAGCTTAGAGAGAATATCCCCACCCAGCAGGGACCAGCTGTTCTAGGTAAAACAAGCATAGCACATGGCATCCATGCCATGTGGGGATTTTGAGGACTATAGAGAATTGAATACTGAAACATATCTAAAATTGAGTTTATCTGAATAGGTAGGTCAGACAAAATCCCATTACCTTTTTCTCACCAAATACAAGGCTGACAAAGGGTGGCATTACTGCAAAAGCTTGTTAAGCCCACAGATATTTATCAGTTTGGTACAGCAAACTTTCCCACACTACATGTTAATTTATGAATTTTATTCATTTATTAGTTTATTAAAAAGAGTGCTGTGAACTTTATATGTTCTTTAGGAAAGACTGCTCCTTAATGCTTGGCCCCAGCTAGTTGTCCTTCCTTCCCATTCTGTCCAACCTGTCCTTGCAACTTTGGGAGAGAGCACACTGCAGAAAGAAACAGGCTGGAGAAGCTCTTGCCACTGAGGCAGTGCAGCTTTGGCTTGAGGCTTGCAGTCTGCAGGAAGAGTAATAACCTGGAATATCAGTGGGCGCTGAGTGGGAGCCAAGGGGCTCAGATTGCTGTTGGCTCTGCATCACACTGTTTCCCTTATCTTGGTAGCCACAGTGGTACAGCCCTTGCCTTCCCTGACCAATAAATGTATAAGGGACTTTTATGGGCTGTACGTGTCAAATCCTTTCAGATTATTGTGGTTAGAAAAACCTGGCATGATCATTTCTCTCATCCTCTGCATTTGCGGATAATTTTTTACTTATATTAATGTTTCTTTTCAAATCATATGTTGTTGTTTTTGAATTAAATAATTGGGGGAGGTGAAGCTAGGGATACTGTAAAATATTTAAGTTATTTTTATGTGGATTGAAGGCAAATTTGAAGCCTGGTGCTCTACAGACATGCAATGAAGGTAATTATATCTTTAATCTTTTATATTAAAACCTAGCAATAAACTAAGAAAAGATGAAATTGATCTGCAAGAACTTGATGGGGAGAAAGCAAGAAATCCAGATAACCAGAAATATTATGCATAATTAAGAAAATTGCTAATGATTACTTTAATCAATGACATTAGAGATGGAAAGGCTGTTAGGTCAAGTATTTCATCCAAGGCCTATGACAGTGTTCCTTATCACTGAGAGAACAGTTTTTAATTTCATGCCTGATTTTGGCTCATCCTTCATTTCTAACTAACCAACAAAAACTGTCTGAATTTCACAGATCAGATCTTATTTTTTCCATAAAGCTTGAGACAAAAAAAAAGAAGGTATTTCCAAGAATGTAGGGTTAAAAATATGAAGGATTTACATTAGAAAACACTTCCCAAACTCACTCTAATCAGTTGTGGTTCTGCCTGGAGCAGCTTTGCATTTATCCTCTGCCTTAACAGCATCTCGTGTCTTTGGCAGGCTACAAGGATTTGGGAGGTAGTGCTGTGGACAGCTGAGGTTCTCACTGAAATAAGATTGTACTGTGTTATGACTTGGACACTTTCCAGCAGGTAGCTACTAGCTCCCTAAAACATCACTCTGAGCCTTCAGAAAAACAAATAACATCACTAAGGTTTGGGCACAGGCTTCAGCAAGGCTGAACTGCAGCAGCTGCCCTGGGTGGCATTTTGCAGGTCAGTGGTACATCCATCCGACCCATGTTTCCAGGTTCTTGTAACAAGGCAGAAGAAGCAGTGAAAGTGCTGGATTGGTTCTGCCTCTACTGATAAATGACCTTGGAAGTGATGAATTTTGGGCAGTGAAGGTTAGCACTGCAGTGTATGTTTCTGCATCCAGGTAAACTGAGATTCACCACATTAAATGTAAGCAGGTCCACAGCCTTATGAAAGCAGCAGGTCCATATTCCTCTCTATATTAGTTCTGGAGTCAATTTTGTATCAAGACTGGATAGGGAGGGGAGGACTGTATGGAAAGTGGTAAAGTGCCTGTCTGTGCATCACAAAAATCAGCTGCAGATCTGTATCAGCTGAGGGAGCTGGGATTTTTTAGCCTGGAGGGGAGACCCCTACAACTACCTGAAAGGAGATTGCAGACAGTTGGAGGCCCACCTCTTCTCCCAAGTAACAAGTGAAAGGACAAGAGGAAGTGGCCTCAAATGGCCTGGGAAGATTTTAGGTTGGATATTGAGATATTCTTCACCAAAAGAGTTATCAGCCCCTAGAGCAGGCTGCCTAGGGAAAGGGTCATCACCTCTGGAAGTCTTCAAAGAAAGCGTTGATGTGACACTTAGGGACGTGGCCTGGTGGTGAGCATGGTGCTGCTGGAGTTAGAGTTGGACTCAATGATCTCAGAGTTCTTTTCCAACCTAAATGATTCAATGATTGTGTGTCTCACCTGAAGATGGAACAAGTGCTTGAATCGTCCTCTCTGTTCACACCTTGGTCTTAAAACAATAGGACTGATGTTGCACAGAGTAGGTGTAAGAAAACTGAGCAACAGGAATAGGATTTAACTGTTTCATGCTATGGGTGTAAAGAAATTAAAAAACAATTAAGTCCAAATACTGCACTTACAGAGAAAGACGCTCTTTGGATTTTGAAAGACCAGAATGTGTCCCTGTGAATACCAGATATGCCACCCTCAGAACACAGATTTATGCCTAGGCTAGATAAAACTTAGAACCACTAATCTGAAGTATGTACAAAGAATAGGTGTGGGGAAAGGGAGAAAATTTCAGGGGCATAGAGCTGAATAAACATTTTATTCAGGGTGAAAAAAGATTTTGCACATAAACACAGAAAAAAACCTTTACTGAATAGTAGTATTTGCTTTTCCTGTCTGAAGTGACTATTCTTCCTAGAGCCATGGGTCAAAATCTAGGCAGGATCTAGGCAGGATTAGCTTTGCCCCTCACCCTCAGTTTTCATCTCTATGGGAATAGATTAGTATTTAGCAGCCCACACTTCAGGAGGAAAGTCTCAGTGTGTGCCATTCCTCTGATCAAGAGCATTTTCTTGCTCAGTACACATCTATGATTGACTAAGGGTTTCTTTTTTCATGTTAGCAAAGCCTTCTTCAATATTATAACCAAATTATGAAGCTGTAGATTTGTATTGTATCCCTTACATAATTTAATTAGTGCCTTTTGTATCTCCCTATAGAGCTCTCTCTCTCTACACATGAATATGTTCATGCAAGCCCAGGCTTTTTCATGGATGGAGTCTAAGTATTAAACCCAACAAATTAGATCAATTAAGACAACTTAGCTCCAGATTTTTACACAGTACTTATCAATCCTGCTTCATCGGACACACGTGCTAAGGTCATTTTTCACTCGCATTAATATAAAATTAGAGGAGTAATTCAGTGGTACATATGTTGTTTAGATTAGTTACTACTTAAGACTCTCAACTTGCCAGACATATGGATAAGCAACACAGATTAAGCAGGTCTGAGTTGAATTAAAATCCTATTTCTGTGGTAAATATTGCAATGCAAACAAGTATAAGGTAAATGTGACTAAGACTGCATTCAGCTTCAAGGTAATATAAATGCAACTCCAGGACTATTCTCTGTGATTCTGTATTAATCTGTTCAAGGCTCATTAGCAGATGACAAAAGAAAAGAAAGGAAAACAAAATCAAATTAGCCTTCCTTTAATTGTCTCCCTTGGTAGATGTGGAAAAATTTTATGATTTTGCATATTCAAAACACTAATCTCCCAATAGTCAGATTTTTTCCTAGCTTTAGGAGCGGTTTGGATGGGAAATTAAAGAACTGCCTTTTTTGAAAAAGGTTTCAAGTTCAGCCTTGGAAAGTTATCTCCTCCTAATAATAGAACATTGAAGTCATCATGAAACATTGCAATAGGGTTTTTCTTCTTCTTTGTAGGCTGGAGTACCAGCACAGGAGAGTCAGCACGTGCCCCACAAGATCTTAAATTCAGAAACAGGTGGAAAAGTCACAAGTGTGTCTTTGAAGATGCACCTTTATACATCCTTAGGGCATTATTGATTAGTCAGTATGGTGGGTGTCTGTACAGAATACCAACACCCCTGCTCCTCTGTGCTCAGAGCTGGCTGCTGCCAGGAGCACGCTCTGGCCCAGGGAGCTGCTGTGAGCTGGTGTGCACCTCCTTCATATGTCCCATCAGTTCTTCCTCACTTGTCACTCTGGCAGAGCAGCTCCCTGGCTTTTATGCTCATCATTTGTGAGCTGTGCCAGCTCTGCTGTTCATACATTAACTCTTCTGCTGGGGTAAATGCGTTCACCTCTGCTGACAGCTGTGTGCCAGTGTGTTATATGATCTGGTACTGGACCCATCTGTGCATCTTTGAGCTGATATTTGTGACTTTCATTGATTTGTAATGTTCTTTTCTACAGTTAGGGCACTAATTAAAAAAAAAGTTATTATATCTGTTTAATCTTGTCATAGTGGTGATATAGAGTTGCAGTAGTTTGTATTTTTGAGCTTTTATTTCCTATAGCCAAGAAATGCTTTGCTATTAGTAATTCAGATTCCTCTCTAGACACCTGTAAGCAAATTCTAGTTCAGAAAACAGTTTGGCTGTTCTAGTTCAGAAATGAGTTTGGCTTCATCTTTTTCTCTTTGTTGATCATTAGAAACTCTTGCCACAGCAGTGACTCATCTGGAAGTGTCTGCCCTGGCCTGCAGTAATGGGGGTGAAACAGACCCTGACTGAGGCAAGGAAAGCGTACAACTCGCTTGCTGATGCCTTGCCCAGTTGTGCTAATGCCATTAGCTTCACACCCACATGAACTCTAAACTGCAGATATACAGATCCATTATCCCACACTGCCCTGTGTTATTTCAAGGTGACCTTGAGCTACTGCTCTGTGTTTTTAAACCACAGAGTGGTCAATGGCCATGCTTTGCTCTGTAGCTTTTGCACAACTCTAAAATTGCAGCTTTGAAAGAGAAATGTATCAGCCAACGTGCTGAGCACATTCATAGAATAAATCCCTATCAAAGTGTCTATGATTGCAGGGATGTAAATGTTGTAAATGTACACTTGTTTCAAAGAATTTGCTTTTGTGGTGAAAAATCTATCAAATTTACTCTTCGTTTCTAAACCCCACTGTTATAGTTTGTGTTTCACCTGCTTTATAATTATGTGCAACACAAAGATAAAATACTTATGACTCTTTCCTGCAGTGAATAAGGAAAAAGGGCTTCCAACACTGTGCTGAAAGCATTTCAGCTTCTTTCCCCCAAGACTGAAGTATCATAGCAATCGAGGTTGTCAATTACTTTTAAAGCAAGCTGTTTATAGACCATTATTCCCAAGGCTTTATTTGCTTGCTCTCTTTGCAAGTAAGATGATGGAAACAGTTGAGCTATTCAAAAGTCTGCCACTATCTCTTCTAATGAGCTCCTACCATGAAAATAACCTCTTTTTCTCTTCTGTTTCTGCTGTCCCCCTGTCTCTCAGGGATTTTCCTACAGACAGGAGGGTTTGAGAATAACTACATCATCATTCACATATGGACACGAGTATCACATATGGAATGTATACTGAATGAAGCATCTGAACATTAGAATCACAAAATATTTTTTTTTAATTTATTTTGATCTTTGTAAGGGCTCCATATTGTGACCATCATGTTAAATAAAGAAATTACTTCTCTTTTGTGTTTCTGATTGTAGGATAAAAAAGATCTTTTGATGGCTGGTAAACATTGGGTTTCACAAAGGTCATCTGACATGGTAGAGATATTTTGATAAAATATACTGCCCTGTAAAGGGAAGAGGTGAAAAACAGATAAATTGAAAGTCTCAGTTCTAATTTCCATGCAAAGATTTAATGCTGTTGTGCTCTTTTTTAACATAGTTTAGCATGATGTTTTCAAACACACACTAATTGGTACAGAGCCTAAGAGAAGGATAGTACGATGTTTTCCACAATGTAGCAGAGGATTATTCCTAATGATGTCAAAGACTCATTAAGCCTATTAAACAGAGTTAGGTAAACCATACCTGGATTTTGTTGCTGCTCAGTGAGACTAGAATTGCATGGGAACAGCTGAAGAGGACTACAGGATGGTAGGCTACAGGACTATAAGCAAAAGGAGAGTAGATGCTGGAAATAAAGAAGACCAAGCCCAACTGTTTGGATTCATAGCACAAAGATTGAAGAGGGAAAATAAGGTTCTGTATGACTGTGTGATGGTACTTCAGGCACCAAAGAGGGAGAGGAGTCTTTTAAACTAAAGACAGTACATGCTCTGGGAAAAAAGGTAGATAAGACCTGGCAAAAAATAAAACTGAATGTAGATGGGAAGATGTTTTAGAGACATCACAGGATTAAAGCTCTGGGACAGCTTCTTGACAGGATCATAATTGCAAAATTCATAGGTGTTTTAAGGAGTCCAGTGTTTTCACAGCTGTATTTATACAAGTGTGGTTGCTTGAAATAGCTGAAGATCAGTCTCATTAACCCAGAAGGCCTCTTCTGCTGTCAGATTCAAGAAATGGCATTTGACTGACTAACTGGTCTTTTATTTTTGTGTGTGAGGAAGGGAAAAGCTCATATGCAATTGTAATTGTTTTTCTGTTGATTTCTTTTAGTTTTGACTTTGATTTTTGAGCATTCAATGATGTGACCTTGATGTTGTCTTAAAATAGTCTCCAAGGAAGAGACATATTAGACAAAGATATACGTGCTAATTAATGGCACACATAATACATTACAGCTTCTGAGTCGAGAAAAATTCTCAATTCTAAACAAAAGAGTACATTATTAATATATTCTCTGAGTCCAACACTTTCAAATAGGCCCCCGGATTGTTTTTACTTGTGGACAAAGCACCAATGCATTGGTCTGTGCCCTGATTCACTAGTCTGCTTAAATTACGTTTTTATTTTTCTTTTGTTTGTTACCATAGTAACATTCAATAATTTTTTCTCCCCAATTGTTCCGTTTCAGAGGAATTCTAGAAAACTCCCATGGATGAAAACAAAACAATAGTTGGGGAAAACACAGCTGAAGCTATACAGGGGAAGGTCTAAACAACAGATGATAATTTGTAAGCATGCAGAGCTCAGGTTTTGTTATCAACAGGAAGTGTGTTTCTGTAGCTGCCATTTGGTTTCTCTTCCAGTAAATCTGTACCATTTTAACAGAAAGCAATATGTAGTTCAAATATTTATAAGATAAATGTATAATTAATTCATGAGAGTCTTTTCTTTTTGGAACAGAAATTTTACTATGGTAATGGAAAAATAATGGCAAAAAAGTATTTGAGAAAAATTGTTAGTGAAGATTTACCTGCAATTTCTTTTTCAATTAGGATAACTCTAAACCATTTTTTTCCTTGTATTTTATGTATGTTACAATAAATATAGGTATATTTTGTACTGCATGTGCTCTCTGTTTTTTTCTGCTACCAAGTGCTAGGGCTGAGTTGGGCAATACATTTAGTATTGCCCTGGCATAGGCTGGGAGCAGGAAATGAATGTCTGCTGTCAGGGGGGGAATGGTTCAAAGCCCTGCGAGGTCAACAGATGATTTCCCATTTACTGCAGTGGGTTTGGTTCATTCTGTTTTTCTCTGGTAATTTGTTATGATTTCAAGTGAAGTAAAGGAGCTGCAGAACCAGATCCCTGGATATGTGACTATGGGATGGCAGCTTGCAGTGTTTAAGATACTGTGTGCAAGAGGGAGCTGGGCGCTTCTCTCATCAAAATGTGTGATGGAAGGTTGAGGGTGGACATTAGAGAATGAAATATCACCAAGGAGGAGGGAATTTAGTTCAGTAATAAAGACAAGAAAATAAGCTCTATAATCCAATCAGATGCATAAATTGTAAAGGATTTATTTATTATTAATTATGGGTTTATTACAGTCTTGCAATAAATTCTGGTTTAGATTTATAATTTCTACAGCTATACTTGCAAAGTACTGAGTTATATTACCATATATGTTGGGGAAAATTACTTCACCTTGTAAAATTCTTTACCTATTGTAACTATAAGCCTGACTAAAATAACATCTGAGTGTGGAGAATAAAATCCCTTGTAACTTGTTCTTTAACCTGCAGTATTTGATAGCACTGATAAATATACAATAAAGAATGCTGCTTCTATTTATTTCACCCTTTTGCAAACTAAAAATGATACTATGTTTATGTGCTAGAATCCTCCTTCTATTGCTTATCTTTGTAAAGAGGTTTTATTTACTTGAAACATACCTTCTGTGCAAAAAAAAAAAATTCTTTTGCTAATCCAAATGATTTCTGCTGCTTAAAACAAATCTACTATTAACTAACTCATCCTGGAGAAAAATGGCTTTAATCTCAGAGACTGCATTAAACTTAGAAGGAAACTAAATCAATAAAAGTGAAGGTCATGGAAACAGATGATTTGAGCAAACAACAGGCTGCCTACTGTACAATAGGGTTATAAAATAAACCAAAACAAAAGTCTATCAGAATACATCAAGAATGAACTTTTTAAATAGGTTTCTCTTCAGAATGCCAAATGGTCAGATTTATCTCCTGCTGGTTTTTTCTCCCCAGTTTTCTGCTTCCCTTCCCCTCAGTCCTTTTCCTCTTGTTTCCTGCTATGTTATAAACTAAATTACCTGTGGAAAGACCAGTGAGCCCTGATTAACTAATGTGTCAGGTTTTAAGTGCCCACAAGTACCTTGTGCTGACATGTATGTGATGTGAAATCAAAATTACTCTGAAATAGGTGAAAAATGGACTGCTTTGTTAACTGGGTAGCTGAATTTTATCTCCCTGAACACATGTAATACAAATTCCCACATGAAATTTTGAGCTGATTTTTTGGAGTGGGATTCAGGGAAGAATTTGGGGGATGGGTCTGTAAGTAGGAGGGGTGAATAGTAGCCACAGTGACTGATGACTTGGTTTAGCTCCTATTGCTTAATAACCATTGGGGTTAATGGTTTGAGGTGATTAGCTGGTTCCAACCAGTCATTAATCTGCAGGAGGTGTCTTTAGTCTTGCTCACTAGTCTTACCAAACAAATGACACCCTAGCATTTTGCTTGAACTTTGGTCTTTTGCTGTTGACAAATGAGTCTGAAAACAAATGAGATGAAATCAAATCCTACAGCATGATGTCACTTTTCTGGTACCCATATCAAGGGTTGTCCCAGAGGTGGGGTGCAGTTCTGACCTGATGGTGCTGGCAAGAATTTGACTCCTAATTCTGCATCTCTGCATCTGGTTTTTTTTACTTTCTTGTCTGCATCAGTGTACTTCCTACCCACTAATTATAAGACCTATTGAAAACTGGGACATTCACTTAACTAAATGTAGATTTGAGTCATATCTTTGTATTTTAAAAGCAGGGATATTTATTTTCACCCAGAACTAGATTTAGAGTAGTGATGTTACTACCTCTGCCTGTTTGCAGCATATTCCACTAGCAGGCTGGAAACATTTTGCAGGAGCTGACAGGAGTTTTAATCTCTGTGCCCTGCACTAGCCTAAGCCAAATGAAAATCTTGACAATGCACTTCAGCAGGGATGACAAGAGCTGTGCTGGAAATTTCTCTGCAGCAGACCCAAAGCTGTTGATAAGAATACACAAAGTTATTAAGCTAAAGCTGAAGAAGGCATCAATCATTTCGAAAGGATACTGTTTGATTCTTTCCTCAAAGTCCAATCTGACCTGACACCAACCTAACATCCTTTTATTCTATACATGTGCATCACTGTCTCATTCTGCTATATTGTTAATAGGGCCAGTAACAAAAAATAAAAATAACCCCCCCAGCAATGTCAATGTATTTAAGGGGAATGAAGGAAGGGGGAAATAGAAGAGGTTAAAGGTTTACAGGTACAGAAAGAAAGCACCTTTCAAATACTGATTTAAACTTGCTGTATTATTGAAGGCCTGTTTGGCACCTCCACAGAGGCATGTAAAAAGTGACTGGCACCTGCAATTACATTTTGAGATAAAATACGTTTAAAAAGCCTAGCAATATCTTTTATCTGAAATATTAAATCTACCTTTTCTCTCTCTTTTATATCACAGTTGCTGAAAAGAAAAGATAGGAAAAGAAAGGAAAGCAAAAGAAAGGAAGAGGAAAGAGCAGAGAACTGGTCTTATTCATGACTGAAAGAGGAGGCATTCCAAGGAAACCACAGCAGAGAAGAAACTTTGGTAGTAACAATGGATGTCGTGCATAAAGGACAGTAGCTAGCAAGAAATTATCCTGGCTCTAGAACTGAATTTTCCTTGGTGCAAAATATGCTGATCTTTGTCATCAGACTTAAAGCTAATATCTATCAAAAATCAGGATGCAGGCGCTGCTGCGTTCTGGGCTCCCACTGCTTCTGGAGGGGCCTGCTCATTGACATGGCTAGACTTTGTGCACACACAATGGACTGCTTCCTGAGAGCTTTGTAAAATTACATTGCAAGATCAACAATGACTGTGACAGACCTTGAATTTCTTATATGGTGGAACAAACAGGATAGCACAGTATTGTCTTTCAGGTGCACATTTCAGAGAGATTGGCTAAGTGGGTGAACTACATTTAAGTCAAAAGCAGTAAGCCCTGGAAGCAAGTTAAATCATAGAATCACAGAAATCTTGAGTTGGAAGAAACTCATGAGCATCATAGAGTCCAACTGATTCCTCACAGGACTACCTGAAACTGAATCATATAGGTACAAGTGTCATCCAGGCATTCCTTGAACTCTGATAGCTTGGTGCCAGGTCACTGCTTTAGATCTGGTCTGCCTGCTGTTACCATTAAAGTTTATCGTAAATCACAGTTTAGTCCTAACACAAAAGAGGTCACTGCAAGCAGTGGATAAAGGAGTGTTTTCACTTGTTCACATCCAGGCACAAGTGACTCAGGGTGACTGGTTTGATGTGGGCCAAATGCTGCTGTGGATGGGAAGCCTCATCGCTCTTTCTCTCTGAGGGTGCAGACCTGTTATGCCCAGGAGGTGTTTGTTTCTCCACAGCTTCTGTAGCAGAATTTTCAGTAGCAGCTCTGCACTGGCTGTCCCCTATGACCACAGAAGCATATGACCACACCAGCCAGGTGGAGAGGAATTTCTGATCTTTTCTGGGCAGTGTAATAATGTTCCTGGACTAGTGGTCCCTGTCCCTCTCAGCATGGTGTGGGAGGTGAAGGTCTGGTACATCTTGTGCCAGACATATCTTTGCCCTGCTGCATTCCCACAGCACTGGCTTTAGCACCTGTGTGCAAGTCCATGTGCCATTTCTGGGCTGTGGCTCATGTCCAGAGGTTTCTGTGTCCTCACTATCATTCTGTGCTGAAGGCAAAGGAGGAATTGTGTGTGCATAATCTGCTACATGCCAAAAGTTATTTGGCTACATTGCCAAATAAAAAGACATTGGCAGCATGGGAAATGGGGTGCAGAAAGCTGTGGTTTACCCACGACACGTGCATGTGGCAGTCTGGACACATCCTGGTGGTCTGTGGCCTTGCCTGGCCATGAGTGTTTTGAAGGACTGGCTACTGAACATGGAAATTTTGGCTGTCAGAGCAGCTGAAGGTAGCCTGAATCTCTCCAGAGTACTGGGCAGAACAGCAGTGCTTCCTGAGTCTCTTCAAGCTCATGAGGAAGGAGGAGGTTAGAATGAGATTGAGGATAATTGTGCTTTTTAATCTGGTGCCCCTTGCACCGTCTCTTATATCAGCTGCCCTCTTTTCCACCCCATTAACTGTATGAGCATACCCTTTTATCAGCTTAAAGGCCTTAAAATACAGAATTTCGTACGTGGATTAAGGACAATATGCAGCATTAAGTAACCCATGCTGATGAATTCCTCTTTGGGGTCAAGTTGTAGAGGAATGCTGCAAGGTTGCATGGCTTTTCTGTGTTGCTTACAAAAATAAGAGATGAATAGGTGCAATTTGTCAAACCCCCAGCCAGAGTAATACATTTATGCCTGAATACAGTATTTCCCTAGAGTTTAAATTAGTTTACTTACATTCAATATCAAAAACCAGAATGCATGTACTTGTAGTTTTATAACCAAATCCATGACAATTTACTTTTTGTGAAAGGTTAAATTACTTAATAACAGCTTTCTTGGAATGTTTTTTCATTTTGTGGATGTTGGAAAAGAAGTCCAATTTTTTTGCTCCTAGATAGTGAAAAAATACATCATTATGTTCTTGGTTTAGCTATGTAAATGACCCTACTGATAAATGAAAATTGATATTTCAAAGCTGTAGTTTATTATAGCCTGATGGCATGTTAGTCCTTATCATTCAAGACAGTACTTAACTCTGAATAATGCATCATGCTAACTCTCTGAAATTGTTATTATGAGATTTTAATGCACCATAAAATATGTCTTATGATCTTCAGCATGCTCAAGTGTCAGTCTAACACGTTAATCTCACATATATCTTGGAAAACAGTAGTTTGGCAAAAACTGTCTTCATAGATAGCACTTCTTGTACTATATTTCATACATGGATTTATGTGCGAGTATGGGATTTGCAACATCTGAATAAAAGAATTATCATTTCTGCACACAAAACACAGCAAAATGAGATCTGAGCCATAACTGGGAAGCCTAGATTCTGTCAAAATATCCTTATTAAATAAACAGTGTTGTTGACATAGCAGACATGATACTGAGGGAATGTGTGTGAATATATTCTTGGGTTTGCACTTGCACTATTCATGTTGCTCCTTTCTGATCGGAAATTATTGGTCTTAGTTAAGATGGTGCAATTTTGTTTTACATTTCTGAGGAAAATGCAGTAGCTAATCTTGAACTGGAGGATGATGGGCAAAGAACAAGGATTCTTCTCGGCTCTGACTCTTGCAGCATGGAATTTGTGCACAGTATGGCAAAAAGTGATTTGTGAACTGCTGTCTCCAGCCAGGTGGGCTAAGTTTGTGCTTATTCACACTTGTGTCCACTCAGTCTCAGAGCTCCTGTGGGCCTTATGAGGACAACTGCTGAAGGAGGATATACAGTCCATCTGCTTCCCTCAAAACCAGAGCTAAACAACAGGCAGTGTGCTGAGCCAAATCACCATCAGAGTCTGCTTGGGCAAAATGGCAACTCCATTATACCACTTTCTTTTTTCTTTTGTGATGGTTAAGGTGGAAAAAAGAAGCTGTCAGAGACATGTATTCAAATATTCCTGGGGCTGGTCAACAAAGGTGGAGGAGTGTTCTTTGAGGGTTACCATCTGATTCCTGCAAAGCTGCAAGTTTAGCATTGTACCATTGGACCATAGCTGGAAAAATTACACAGGAGCTGTGTTGTAAACTTTGCAAAGGGAAGTCCTAATTTAAGGGTTTTGTCTCATTCGTGTCTGTATTAATCAAAATCTTTGAATTCTGGACTTAATTTGATAGGGCCGTATGAAAAATGGTTGAGAAGCCATCCCTAGTATGGATAGTTCATAAATCAGACTCGATATATTTCAAACTAAACTAAAAATTCAACACGTTTTGTTACATATGTTCTGCATGTTCTTCCTTAAGTAAGAAAATTAGTGACTGTAACCTATATCCTTTCAAAATGCAACAGATATTTTAATGAAGCAAACTGCAAAAGGCAAAAATGCTCTAATTTTTTTAATACTGATTATTTAGGCAATGGTGTCTGGTCCAGAAAACTCTGTAAAGAAACATAATTTTGATCCAAATCCCAATGTTCAACTGCCAGATCGCATTATTTCTCTAGCTGTAGGATAGTTGTAGTTTTGTAACACAGTAAGTTCTTGTGAAATGAGAATGTAGCAAAAGCTGTTCTTGAATGTGAATTATGTTTTCTGATTTTCAACCCAAAGGGGTTGACTACTGCCATGCTTGACATTATAAGCATATATTATGTTTTCTGTCCCACCAGGTTTAGAATTTGTGTTAAAAACACTTGGTCTGAAGGCTCTATTAAAATCGTATTTACACAATTTAAGGATGCTTTGAACCATCTATCTTAACATGTTTTAAACTATCTAATTTATATTAGACTATTTATCTTAGACTTTTATTTTAGGTGGTCTGATTTTCTAAAATTTACCTTTGCAGCCCATAGGAACTGCCTTTGAGTGTCCCGATTACATGTCCGCAATGATCAGAGACACTATTTTCTGATTTTAAAGAGGTAACAAAGAGAAAGAAGGAGAGAAATAATGACCAGATATAATGCTGAAGGCACAATAATTGAAAGGAAGAGCAGTATTTCTTAGTATATTGCAAACTGAATGGAGGTTGTGCAGTTTAAAGGAGAGGTTACAGGGTCTATTGCACAAGAAAATTTCAATTCAGGGCCAGCAGTGGCCACCTGCGGTAAGGAAGATGCTGGTGAAGAAGAGGAAACGAGGAGTATGATGCATGGATAATAGGCCTTGTAAAGAGAGGATTCAATAAAGCAGCAGCTGGAGAGGCATCGTGGCACTTCAGCAGTCTTTGTTAGGTGTGGTGCTGCTGTACATTGCTGCTCTCCTCATTTCTATTGAAAAAATCAACAAGAGACTAAGTCACGCTTAGGAAAATTAGATTGCATTTTCACCCGATAATAGGAAATGGGCTTTTTGTTCAGTAGGAAATAACAGAAAAATCTATTTGTCATTAAGGGGGTTTGTGTATATCTTCTTTCATCAAAAAAATAAAAAATGTCCAATGAGTCTTTTTCACAAAGAAATAGTTGCCTGGTTATATCTAAGGGGAATTTTGGGATTGCTACTCACAGGAATTGTTAAGGGCAGACATAGACTTCTCCATTCCAAAGCAAAGATTTGCAATGTGTTCATAATAACCAATCTACAGGAGTTACATATAAGTTAACATAAGAATATTTACAGGTAAATAATTTATCCTGAGTGTTATTGACACTAACCAACCACAGACAAATGGCAGTATGTAAAAATATGTGATGATCCAGTCATCACCAAAGAGCTCACTGACAATTAGTTAACTCAGGCGGATGGTTCTTCAAATGAAGCACATAAAACATTTTAAAATTCACGTCTTCAAAACATTATTAAAGGTGAATAAAGCTCCGCTGAAATGGCTGGAGTTATTCACACATATATACAAAAAGAGGGATTTTTGAGCTTGAATGCTTGGCATAACTACTGAAACTTCAGGGATGCATTTATACCAAGGTCCAAATCAGGGCCACACACTGAAATCAGCCGTGACACTCTGCAAGCCCTGGCTGACCCCAAGTGGAATAATTTAAATCATTGAACTTCATTTCTTCTCTTATAGAACTGATCACATTATCTGCTTATAAATGTATTTCAGTGGCATGGTGTCCAATACCAAACCAGCCAACTAGACCCTTATCAAATGAGAGAGCTTTGTATCCTAAGGTGAGAGCAGATAAATTATTCCCTAAGATGACACCAAGGAAGAAATGAATCACAGAATATTTCCATCAAGAAGTTGTTGACAGTTTGAGGAAGGCAAATAATTCAATGATTAAGTGAGAAGTCTGTTATTTTTCTTTGTTGTGTATTATTTGTGAACTGTGATTTTTATTTTTATAGTTTCTGAGTAATAGTAGACGACAAAGGATAACAGAGGGAAAAATGTCACTATGAAATAAGTCAAAAATAAAGGTTCCCAATGAAGGAACTGAGAACACTTAAGGGGCTGAAAATAATAACAAAAAACCTGTGGATCTGCGTCATTGCGTGAACAAATGCCTCTGTATCTTGTGTTTCAGGCTGACCCTGGGGTAATCAATCATGGTAAGACTGTCACCCATGCAAGGTTAAATGTGAGATGAGGCAGCTCCTCACCAGAAAACACATGGAGACCAAGAAGATATCCTCCATATGCACCTCAAAGTGGAGAAAAGTATTTCTGAATTTAATCCAAATTAGATCATATGAAGTTTCATGTGTTTATTTTTTAATTTTTTTTAAAATTTTCTTTGTGTACATGCATACCATTTTGGCTATGACAGTCCAAAGAGTTTGATTTTTCATGCCATAGATCATGATAGCTCTGTTGAAACCAGTGAAATTATGGCAAGATAGCCCCAGTCATATATTTAATCCATAATACAGAGTTACAGTGTTTTCAACAGGCTGGAGGAGATTTTTGCCATGACCCTCTTGCACACAGCTGCACTAACATAAACCAGCTCACAGGTAGTGCTGTCCTCTTTTTTTCTGCAAGCAAACAAGGACAGCAAATATGACCTTCACTTCATCCAGACATCTGACAACAGAAGCAGGTTTTCACTTGAACCATAGCTGTTGACAAGATGTTTTGTTCAGCTCTGACTAATAACTGGTCAGGGAAATTATGCAGGGAAGTTTCTACTGACGCATCATGTAGATGACTAAGTTAATAAAATAGTACTCTTCCTTTTCATCCAACAATGTGGCACTATAGACAAAGTCATTTGGATGACCCAGAAGGTGAGACAGGTATTAGAAAGACCAGGGCATCTTCATTTAGAGCAGGGCTGTTAGTTGTGACATTCTGGCTAAAGTCATGTCTAGTGTGCTAAGGTCTCTTGAGATTTAAAACACATTGTCAGTATCTGGTATCTCATCTTCTTTTTCTCTCCTATCTAGGTCAAACAGTTCTTGTTATAAGCTGTTTATGGTAGGTATATCTCACAATGCTTAAACCAGAAATTCTTAGTCATTAGAATGAATCTATTCAATTGACAATATTCATATATATTCATATATAGAGGCATGACTGTTTGCAGATATAATTCCTCATTTTCTTCACACACAAATGAAGATTGAATCTTAGCTGTCCCAAGCAATACCCATAGGTAGAAAATCTAGATATATTCATTTTTTTGCAATTTCAAAATGTTATATGTCCTATTTCCCATTTGTGCTGGGATCAGTATGGAGAGTGCCTTGAAATGAAATTATATATTTATTATTTAGTAAAATGATTAATACTGACTGGTCATGAGCTCTTTCATTTTACTTCTGTTTTTAAAGCTGTTTTTAAATCTATGGTTATGTTAGATATGCATTGAAGCTTTCCCTATAAGTTAAGTGTGACAGGCATAGAAATAATTTTCCGGCTTAATGTAGCATAAAAATTGTTAAGATGTTTCTGACTCTTCTAATTTAAAACCTTCTCCCGCTACTCATCCCCCTGCAAATAGTTTCATTACCTTAATTTATTAGGAAATTGGGGACAACTTGTGACTAAGACACTGCAAGGCTTGATTCAGTGCTTATTTGGAAACTAAATGATGAAGGTCTTTATAAAATTACAGAGTTTAGACACAGAAAGGACAGCTTTAACTCTTAAAATTAGTGTTCCATTAAGAATCATTCAAAAGGACTTATTTTCATTGACCAACGTTTTCTAAAAAGCAGGCTCAATTAATTTGTCACAACAATGAGTTTCAAAATCCTTGGTTTACAGAAATTTAAGATATAGCACTACCGATGGTTTACCCACTTTCTTGTCTGCTGTTCCAAATGGTAAATTGACCTTGTTTCTCAGTGCCCTGTTTTATCAATTAGTAACGCTGCTACTAAAGCTTCTAGAGCATTTTGGGAGCCCTATCTCTGGGGTTTGAGTCGGGGTGGTATTGAGCATTCCAAATCTCAAATCATGAAAGGATATATTTTTGATGTATGCTGTGTTTTAGACTTCCATTCATCTGTTTGTCTGGTTTTCTGCAGGCCATAAGAGGATTTTCACTATACACAAAATTAAAAAGTTGCTGGTTTGTTTTCCTTCATGGTATTTATGAAACTCATGCTATGAAGCTCAGAAAAACAAACTGAGGGGATTCTCAGTGTGTTTCTTTCCTGCAGTTTTTCCAGCAAAATTCAATGCTCACAAACACTTAGGTAAAGTTTATTTCTTGCCACCTAAAAGAATGATCTCCAAGACCAGAAACTCACTCCTTTCAGCCCAATGGAGGCGCCAATATCTTTCTGGGTAAGTGCAAAACCCAGCACATAAGTGGGAAAAAGTTTATTTCTGTATAGGCGAGTTTTTACACATAAGACTTTTCCTAAATTGACAAAATTTCTGCAGGATCCTACGCAATGATAACCAGAACAGGGGGAAAGTATACATATTGCCTAATATTTTTTTAAAATGTGTCACTTAGGAGGAAATAAAGGAAGAGGAAGCAGTCTTGGGTAATTTCTTTTTCAGACATTTATTTGCAACATGGAGGCCAACATTGCACTCCCTTAGGTATAAAAAGTGCTAAAGTCTGAGAGCTTCTCTCTCTGACCGTCAAACACAGCTGGAAAAGCATTGTGTAGGCTACAAAATGGGATGTACAAACAATCACACTTTGCTTTCCAAAATTCTCTTTTCTCTGCATTAAGGGTCAAGCAGAACAGCTCTTTCATCTGCTAGTGTTCACGGCTAAGGACATGCATGGCAATCTTCCCCAACACCGAGCAGTATTGCTAAAACTGTATTATTCACACTGAAGCACTGGGGCCTTAGGGAAAAGCTGCTCTGTAAATTCACCAGAGGAAGGTGATTAAGTCCTTGTATGGACACTGCATGATATGCAGAGCTCTTGGTGCTCCCTTGCAGGGCCATTCTGAATCTGAGGTGTCAGTGATTAAAAGCCGGTGTGAGATGACTGTTTGCAGCTCAGCACTGATGTGACACAGTAGTTAGTCCTACTGTCATCCAAAAGGTGCCAAAAGAACTGGGGACTGGTCCTACTGTCACCAAAAAGGTGCCAAAAGATCGGGGGGCCCTTTGGCACATCATGAGCTCTTTAATCTGGTGTAAAATTGTGTTTATTTGCTCGTGTCTACTTTTGCACCCTTTCTCATCTTCTACTATTTCTCTCTTTTTGTGGTTTTTCTGCCTCTTGATCCTCTTTCATTTCTTGTTCTGTTGTCTCAATCTTGTGCTAGTAATCCTTCTTCCCTTTGTCTGTTTTAGCTCCCTGCCCTCTTACACTGAGGAATGTCTCGCAGTTGGTATTATTATGAGATTAGTAATGCTCCCAGACAGTGTGGAGCATGCCACACAGCTCACCCAGTCCTTTCCCTGATCTCTGTAGATGACTTCAGAACAAACAGAGCAGAGAGAGGCCCCAGTGAGGGCAGTGCAATGATCCACTTCCATATGGGGTATAAAGTTAATTTTTTTTAAAGAGGGCTATTATTTTTCCCCTTTATTGTTTTCTGCCTTTCCCACCCTACCCTGCCACGGGGCACACAGATGCAGCTCTGCCCTGCTTTCTGGAGAGGGCATGTTTTTACAGTCTGGGTGGGCTTTAAAATGACCCCCATGTGCCATTCCATCATGCCTGTAACCCTGTGTGAATGATATATATGTTACACACCCAGAGGTGGCAGTATTATTTTCATGGTGTGATTTCCTTGGTGTCCTGTAACAGCTGTGTCAGGCAGCAACTGTCTTTGCAAGGATGCCCCTCAGAAATGAGATCTTTAGTTCTCCATTGTAAGCAAAATCCCTGGGGGGGAAATACAGGCAAACAGATCTGCTCATGAGCTTGGCCAAAGACATGAAAGCTGGAAGGGCTGACTTGGCACAGCTTTCTCAGTGAGATCAGGTTAAGCAGAACCTGCACTTTAGCCTAACAATGAAAAACTGTACATAGAAGGAAGAAGGGACACAGGGGAGCTGAAAGCAAAGTAGTGACGGAACAGATTGCAATTCTGGAAGAGAATAACAGCTTTTACTTTGTATCTGGCATGATCTCACTCCTGGGTCCGAGGAGCTCATTAACTCCTTAGTAGGACTACTGTGGTACAGAGGGATGTACTGTTGAATCTCAGGTAAATTCATGGCCTTTTTTTCTGGTCTGTGCTCCCCAAAATTCTATTTTGCTATGCAACCTCCTCTACAGCAGCTTAATTTTTAGATTTCCCTCAGAAGAAATTGCAAAAAACCAGTTACTTCACTTTCAGGCTTGAAGAAAGTACAAATTCCTAAAGGCAACACTGTTTTACTTGAATTGATGAAGAAAATATAATTAAAGCTGAATTTAGAATCACAAGCTAAACTGACAAGTGTTGTATTTCACTTATCAGTAGCATTCATGACTTTGATAGATATGTCTCTAATAGGGAATTGTTTTATATGAAGCAATCAAGTTTTCCAAATCATACTGTAACTATTTTAATGACAACACATCCACAGAAATCTCTTTGGCCTGCAAGGGGAAAAAAAGCATATGCAAAACATGGAGCTAAACACAGTCTGTGTTTCAATAACATTTGTAACTTGATAAGTGCCTCAGTTTCTGGGATCCAAATTGAGGCACTTCTAAAGAGAGCTCTGTGTATCTGAGAAAGCAGAGATCTCCCTCTGGAAAGCAATGGCTTTACTGGCCCCATGCTTCTTAGATATGGAGTTTTTGGGGGTGGTGGCAGGGGTGTTGTTACTCTGTATAACATAAAACTGTATTTGTTATCTCTAAACACAGCTCCTTGGCATATGCCTTTACCTGTGCCTGCATCACTCACTCTCTTGCCTGTTGAGATAAGCTTCAAGTATTTACAGTTGATGATCCCATTTATAAGGCAAACTCTACAAATGTGTTTTTCCTTCATGCTATTTCATGCAAGCTAAAGGTTCAATTTCCACAACACACCACAAGACTGAACAGTTTTTCTTTTACCATCTTCAGTGCTGCTTTAGTTTCTTTAACAAATAAGCTTGTGTGGAGGTCAAGTTTACCCAGTGCATATTAGAAGGCCAGGGGCCTCTGATTATCCATCCTATTTACTGAACCTTGAACCTTATAATTTCTGTGGTTTCTATACTTCTGTATATTGTTTTTGCAATAGATCATGTCATCTATTTCTCAGAAAACATTATTTTTCTTTTATCTGTCCATTGAAGGGAAAGTTTTTTCCTCCTAAACTCCTAAAGAAGGCAGAACTAATCAGCTATGAATTTTTATTCCACTGGTCATGTAATCTATAAATTTTGTTGTAAGGTAATTTCTTGTAATTTTCTGCACTACAGAACTACAGAAACAATGCAAACCAAGGACAAAGACATATGCTACATAAGCAGACAGATTCCTGCCAGCATAATCTATAAGTGGGAAGTTAACACTTGGCTTTTTGAAGCATGTTCTGACCTAACAACAGCAATAAGCTTCTCAGAACTGGGCCAGAGAGACCGAAGGGTCAAAAAATTAATTAATGTTATGCTGAAATACCATTGTTTTGGTACTGTTGAGCATGCAGTCATTCTTCCCTGCTCCTGCTCTAAAGTAATATACTCAGAAAAGTTACAGGAAATGTGTCTCTCTACTGATTCTGAATAAAACATAGGAATATTTTAAAACTACATGAAATCAGTGTTGGTACTACTTTAAGTATTTTTAGCTTTATTTTTCTCTTTTTATTTTTCTTTTACTTTTTCTTTTTCTTTTTTTCTTTTTTTCTTTTCCTTTTTCTTTTCTTTTCAAGAGAGATAAAATAGGTATCATGTCTCCAGCTCTTGAAAATGATACATATGTCTAAAAAATTCATGTTTTGGCTATAGAGTTTCCAGCTGTGGTATTGTTACTAATAATTACATGTCTTCGTGACTAAATCAAATCTGTTGGATGATGTCTTCTAAGTTTGTGTGGAATGATTTCACAGGGATCCATGAAGTGTAAAAACAAAAGGCTCATCTGAATACAAGCATAGGAGTGAGTCCAGTTACCTCTGCCCTCCTCCTCCTTCTCCCCCCTGCCATCACCTAGAGCAGTTATAAAGAAAAAAAAACAAAACCTTTTGATTTGGTTTTATCCATCAGCCTTGTAGTGTCTGCTTACTGTCAAGCTTGCAAGTGCAAAGGAACTGGTATTGCCCCTTGTCTGGTGTCTCTTAGGATGAGAAAGGCCATTGGAGTGGCTGTTCTGGAAGTGTGATAGCAGCAGCATATTTGAGCACAACTCTCCTGTAGGATGACTCATTTTATCAGCCTGTTTAGACATGAGTCACGGAGGCTCATGAAAGGGTTCCAATGGCTTATTGTTGTTTTAATAAATTGCCTGCTGTAAATGAATTTATGTTCCTGGTTTGTATCTTTTTTCCCCAGGATAAATCTTATATAGGAAATACCCTGCACCAATAGAAGATTGCAAAGTATCTCTTGGACATTTTTTGCTCCAGGGTCTTCAGTGATCATTGATTTACAATAGAAGAAATAAATCTGGGGGACTGCATTGACCTTATAGGAAATTCAAGTCCATGAGATGTTAAGTGGTCCACAATGGAAAGGATAAAAAACAGTGCTGATGGGACTGAGATGAAACAAGGAAAAAGGCTCAGGGTGTAGGTGGTGATTTCATGGAGCAAGCGTACCATGCTGCCTCTGAACAATGAACAGTATGGGGAAAATTGAACAGAAATATCCCTTTCTTCTTTGGTTTGGCCTTTGGGAATTTCTTGAGGCAGTGCTCTGTTGGTGGCCCACACCTCTACCCCTCAGGGAGCTGGAGGGCATGGGCAGCTTGAGGACCAGTCCTTCTGCAGGTCTGCTCAGCAGGGAGGGCTTGGCAAGGGCAGCTAGTGCCATCCTGGAAGGCCAAAGGGAGCTTGGCAGCTGTCCTGCAGTCTCTCCTCTCCCATGGCAAATGGATCTTCCTGTTGGGATACATTCACTGGAGACCAAGGGGCAGGGTTTTTATGCATTTGTTGACTTTTGTGCTGCTTCTGTGAACACATGCTGGCCCACAGCACTCTGTGACTAATGCCCAGGGTATTCGTGGTGTTCGTAAGCGGGTGTTTGCACAGGGCTACTGCCCTTGAAGTGGCAGCTGCCAGCTCTGTTGCCTGGCAGACTAGACAGAAAGGTCCCCTTGTTTGGGGACCTCAGCTAGTGCTTCCACAGCTCACTCCCCCCACCTCCCTGAACTGGTTTTGAGGATAAACCAAACAAGTGCCAAACACTGCGGTGCCTGCGGGCAGGTGTGCACCTGCCCAAGTGCAGCTTGTGTTTATGCAGAAATATGGGCTCACAGGAGGTTTGGGGTGCTTTCAGCCCTTTTGGCCAGCTGTTGTGGGAAACACACTCTGTGAACACCTGTAGGAACAGAAAGATCTCACACGTGCTGCTGGCTGATAGACATCCTCCAGGGCTCAACAGAGTAAAGATTTCTTCTTTCTGTGAATCTCGCAGTTTTAGCTGGGATGCCCTAATACAGCTTGTCATCTCTTAAATCAGATAGTTTTAAACTGAAGAAACACTTGAAGCTCAAAAAAGAGTTTAACTTATATGTTTTTAATTACTTGTTGGCAAACACTTTTATTTCCAGGGCCCTGTTAATTAATGAACAATAAATTGAACTGCTGCTTCCTCCTTGTTATGTTAAGAAATACTTTTAAATATGCTACCCATTTGTAGCCATATGCCATAAATATTTTCTTTAAAGGTTTGAACCCAAGAAGTATGTTCTTTAGGTTTCCTTTACAAACTGAAGCAAATGCTTTAAATGTGCTTGCATTCTAACTTGCCATCATACAAGTTGCTCTTTATGAACTACATAAAGATGCTGTTTCAACACGCTGGAATCCTACTGCAGTTTGGGGGCTGAAACTTTCTGTCAAATTCAGGAGCTCTCTTTTTTTTTTAATCTTTTTTTTTTTTTTTGTCATACTGGTTTTGCAGTTTAAGTGCTAGAGTCATCTGCAACTCTGGCAATAGCTGTGTTTCCCTGCTGCCCAGGTCAAAGTCTGCCTCCATCTAAGCCACATAAGCTCCGCATTTTGTGGTCTGTTACAAAAACTTGACTGAAACAATATTTTCCTAACCTGCCCCTTACTTCTCCCACCTTGTAAGGTGATGAGATACTACCAGCTTAATATCTAGAAGAGAGAGATTTATTTTGTGCATGGATCAGGTAAAACATTATTTGCTTAGATGACAGCTACCCCAAGCAGACATACTGCAGTTGGCTGAGCTTTGCCTGGAATAAAACCAGTTGGATCCATAGCTGTGACAGTAAATGAGGATTAAAACGACATCCTGTGGTTTCAGCATCTGCTCTGAAAAGAGATACAAGAGTATATGTTCTAAATGTATAATCAAGGAATGGGAAAGATTAACAAGAAATATCTGTCCTCTGTAATCAGCTTTGAAAACAACAGCAACAATTTTTACTTGCTTGATTATTTGATGAGGTCTAGTAAATATTTGAACCAAACAGTAATATGCATCTATAAACAACTGAAAATTCATTAGTCCAGATAATCTTAACCTCAGGAAGCAGGAGTGACTGAACACTTCCTCTTGTATCTCCTCAACTTTGTTTCACCCACTTTCCACCTGTGTACCACCCTTCTGCACTCTGTGTCCTTACATAAATAATATCTTGCTGATGAGGCAAAATTAGGATTTTGTGAAGCTTTGCCTGGCTGACCTGAGTGGGGCTATTCTGGCATTATCAGCTTTGTCAGATGGTGGGCCACTTAGCCCTTTTGCCCTGGTCCAGACACCTGTCTCCTGAGCACCAGTTCTTCCTTAAAAATTCAGTTATACTGGGTAAACAAATTCTCATCTAATTTACTGTCTCCATAACCATTACCAAGTTTTTGAGCCTCAGAGCTCTGATACTGCAATTGCCACGTGGTTGGTTTGCAGAAAGAGGCAAAGTCTCCATGCTCACTTAGCAAGAGGAACACTTCCAGTTTTCAGGACCATACTTAGGCCAATATAATTACATCAAAGTTATATGTTAGTTCATCAAAGGTGAGTCTGAAAGGAAAACATCTATTTTCCCTGGATTTACTGGCCTCATCCATTCTGGATTTGTAGTGGCTTTCAGCAGTTTTCCAATAGTCCTTAGAAATCCCATTTGAAGTCTTGCATGCACAACACAGAATTACATACACTAGGACAATTTAATATATCTTTTTGACTTTATGTAATCTAAATAACAGGAGTTTTTTGTTTGTTTTTGTAGATGAATGTGCTAAAAAATTATTCTTTACTGTTTTAAAGAATATCAATTACCAAAAATAGAGAGTGATGTGCATATCCAAACTTGTTTGTGTTCTTTGGGGGCTAGCTCATTGTCCATGCTCCAGAAGTGACACAAAATACTGGATTATTGTGGGAATTGGAACAGCATTACTACCAGAACATAATGGCTGGAAAAAAAGATTGCTGTGACAAACATGATATTTAATGGTTTTAACTTGGATTCCAAAATCACTATCTGTCATTCACCAGGAATAGGAAGGGAAATTTGTACTCAGCAAAAAGCAGTATGCTGGTCTTCAATACTCTGTACTTGGAGACTGCCCCTGGGCCAATTTTTGGAGTCTTGGTTTCATAATTTTTCAAAGCCACTAGATTTTGTGTAAACTGTAAACCACAATTTTCCCATCATTTGGTTATGCAATGGTTGACAAGCAACACAGCAAAAATCCAGTGTGGAATCTTTGAAAGAAGCACACAGACCTTACAGCATGCCCAGTCCAAAAAATGATTATAGAAGAAAAATGGGCATGGTTTTGGTTTTGTTATGAAACCCTTTGAACTGTTTGGGTAATTTTTGTCCATGTTGAATAATTGCAGGGCTAGTTTCTTCCTGGAGACAGTAATTTTTCTTACTGTGTTAAAACACTGACACAGTACCAGATGTATTTAAAGCATGTTCCATTATTAGTACACAAACTGAAACTGAAGTCCTTTACTAAAACCACAACTAAGTATTTGACATTAAACATTTGAATCTCCCTTCTGTTGTGTATTGCCATTGACATAGAATACAACAAATGCACTGGACATAGATTACAGAAGTTGAAATTACCTCCCTCTTAAGAAACATTTATGATCTTGCCATAGTATATGGGGTTTCTGTGTGGCTATACATATTCTGAGCAAGCTCAATAAAAAAATATTTATTTAAACAGGAACTTATGTTCTTATTCAAACCCAAAAATTAAATCTGATGCCTTCACAAATATGCCTACATTTAAATAAATGTGTATAGTTCACAAAAACAAAACCTGCAAAGCAACTTGCAAATTATTATTTAAAAAATAGCCAACAAATAAATTCCCTTTGGTTTGTAACTTGATTTTGAAATAATTTACAAAGCCATGGTTAAAGTCCTACTAGAAAAGCTACAGAGCTCTGCACTATTAAATACACTTATTATAAACTGGGTTAGTCTGTCCTTCAGGACAATGCCACAATAGTTAAGGCAGTGCCAAAAATCACACACTTGCAGAATATTTACTTGGAAATAAGGAGCATGCTGAAAGCCAATGTCAGTGGCTTCAAGAACCTGTCTCACCAACCCAGGCATGCCAGGTGGTGGGAGGCACAACATGAGCAGTATTATGCAGAGGATGGGAAAGGCTTAACCTCATATGGCTGCATGGTTGAAGAAGTGTTTAATATTTGCCTTTTTATTTATTCCTTTTTAAGAGTTTAACTTTTTTGTGTGATCAGGCAATCGGATGCATTACAGGAACAGCTCATTTCCTTTAAATGGAATGACATGGCACAGCAGTTCCCAAGCTGTAATATGTTGATTAGGGTTGTGTGTAAACTGCAATCAGGTGATAGCTGAACTGGTTTGAAAGTATAAAATCAGAGGAGGAATACATTTAAAATGCATGATTAACAAAGCTGGTATAACCAGGTGTCTAAGCCTCAAGTGCAGTGTGAGCTTGGAATGATCCAAGAGCTACTGATAAATGTCAGAGTGGAGAAAAGGAGCTGAGTTGGTGCTTCTCTCCTTGGTTGTACAGTGCTGAGGACTGCACATTATAAATAACAGATCTTTCTACAGAGAGTTAACTTATTCCTTAATCACCATGAGGGTTGTGGTTGATGTGTTTGAATCCCAGTTCAAGCATTTGCAGCTGCTCTGACATGTATTCCTTTATGCCCTTGGAAGCCAGCCACCCCTTCCCAAAGAGCAGTCCTGATTTTTTCTCTTTCCATGCTTTCCCTGTGCTTGGCATCTGAGGGAAAAATTTCAGTGTAATTTAAGAAAAATCTTTACATTTGTCTTGAAATATTCCTTCTGTCTTACAACAGTCTTTGTAACAACAGCATTTGAGCACTAAGTAAATCTGCTAGTATTTAGAAAGTTTACCTCTGTGTGTGAGAGCAGATATGTGTGTGTGGGTTATGTCAAGATAACAAACTGTGACCTAGAAAAAACAAAGGGTCACTTGAAGCTTGTATTCATGTTATCAGCAGTTGTTTTATTTTGTTTTAAGCTGAGCAATACAAAACTGTTAAGAACACATATGCTTGAAAGCAAACATTACTCTATATCAGCTTTTCTTCCTAAAAACGTGTTACCACCTTCTCCATGAGACATGTCTGTGCTAGTGTGCAGCTGGCTGACATTTGTGCTTATCTATGCTGTTGTCATCTTTGATTGTTGGATTAAACTTTGTAAAAGGCAGGGAAGAATATTTTTGTATGCCATTTATATACGTCAGATATTATTTATGTACGGGATGTAAGAGAGAGAAAACAATATGAAAATCATTTTGGCAAATACTGTATGAATGCCTAAATTCTTGCACAATCATTCAATAACTTGAAGATCAAAAGATCAAAATAATAGCATGTCATGAAAGTAGTCACATGCTTTATTTCTGAATTAAGTTCCACTGTGGATACAGCTCTTACTTTGGTACTGCTTGACTTCAGGTGAAATAGAATTAAAAAAAAAGTCCATGTAAATAAAGATAGAACTGTTCTAAGTTCTTTCATTTTGGTCACGGACATGTTGGTGTCTGCAAATATACCAATGACCTGGGCATGTATTTGTTGCATGCAGTATCACTCACTCACCCCAAGTCACACTGTGAAACACCTCCACAAGGCTCAGACAGGAAATAAGCAACTCAAATTTCCAAAGAAATGCTCTGACATTCATGAAGCAAGAGCTGGTATTGTTTTGCATGTGAATGTACGTGTACACATTTTATCTCAGACCATCAAGCCAGAGCTCTGACAACACTGAGGGTAAGAGGAAAGTACAGATGTGTTGCTACTGAGAATGCAGCTGAGGACAGACTTAGATTAAAGCTGGTTTGGCTGGGTGAATCCCCAAAGACACACTTCTGAAGATCTCATTAACATGACCCAGTTGAGTTGCAATGCATGTAAGGAGTTTGACATTTAGATGTGCAGGCAAGCATGTACAACCTTACCATGATACAAAACTGGCAGTTCAGTCCTCAACAGTGAGGCTTGCTAACACCTACAATCTCCTTGAGGCCGTTGATAGCAATGTCTGTTGTAAGCAGAGTGAAAATAATGTCTTCCTAAAGCTTCAGTGAATGCAGTACTGTTGTCTGCTTCCTACTATGAGCAACTGCATTATGTGAATGAGGGATAAATTCTTAATTTACTTTGTGCAGTGTATGCAGTTATACAGGTTTTCCTGTGTTTCATCACAGAGTTGGTTTCTCTGTATCCAATCTGGAGCTGAAGTTGTTACTTGTTGCCCTAATAAGGTGGTTTCAGCTTGTTTGGAAGCAGGAATAAGACATAATTTTGCTGGAATAAGAAGTAATTTTATTCATGAGGTGTCCTCTTAGCAGAAGCCTATGGCAATTATTCAAACTTGCAAACAGCAGTTTTACACTTGATCAATCAGTGCTCATGTAATTTCTGGACATCAGTTTCTGAGTAAATACCATTCTCCTGTTACAAGAATGCACTTGTACATTTATAGTCAGGGACCTAAGGCTGATCTGTTCCTATTAGTGGGACAAGTGGCTGTATTTGGGTTCTCTGATGATCATCCAGAATCTTTCTCAGACTGGAAGTACAGAAGGCATGATGGGCTGGCTGATTTGCTCTGGAGATCTGGTCATTCATGTTAGGGGAGCTGCATGCACAGCAGTTTTTAAATATCCTTTCTCTGTGCATTATACAAGATTAGTTTTTACATTCTTTACATTTTTACATTTACATTCTTTCTGGAGCTTCTTCCCAAGAAGATGTGTTTTCTCTTGACCTGAATCAGTGGAAAGGATTACTTCTCCAGCAAAACTATGTCCATATGATCCTATGGTGTATGTGCCTCACAGCACCGTGATGTGCACCCAGGTTTTACAGCCATGAGAAGATGAACTCAGTTCCCTCAGGACATACATGGTGTAAACACTACTTTCTGTCTTTCAACACTTTCTCAGTATTTCCTCATCTCCAGAAGTTCCACCTACAACTGAAGTCAGCATGATGTGGGAGGTTGAAGTTATGTGTGATCCTGTAGATGAAAATGCATCTGGGGAGGAGAGTAAATACTTGTACATCCCCCCTCTCATATTTCCACAGCATCCCCTTTCTCTCGCAGCCTGTGCTCAGCACCAAGCTGAGCAGCACTTGTAACCAAATAAGTCTTGAAGATTTGAGGCCTCTCCTCTCCCTCTCCCTCTCCCTCTCCCTCTCCCTCTCCCTCTCCCTCTCCCTCTCCCTCTCCCTCTCCCTCTCCCTCTCCCTCTCCCTCTCTTCTCTCCCCAGCAAATATCTGATCTTTGGGTTGCCTAAGATGCCATGAAAGCAACACGCTGGTAAGCAGCTCCCTCCTCCATCTGGCTCCAGCTCCTCTCTCCCTGTTCAGATATCCCCCATGGCTCAGAAACAATAACTGGTTTTACAATAAACCTTCACTCTTTGTAATGCAAATGGTTCCAAAGGCTACTTTGTTGCCATAAAACAATTTGAACAAGCTTTTGAGCCTTTCAGGGTATTCTTACCCTTCTAGCAGTACGAAGCTCTGTTTTCACAATTGCCTTGTCTCATGCCATTAATGAGGGACAAATGGTCAAGGCAGGGCTGTGAGGGGGTAGCTGCTCCCTTGTTTGAAAGCGTGTCCTCTCTGTGCCTGCAGCAACTGAACATGTCATGACAGCGACAAAGGGCTGACAGGTCCTGCTTGGGCTGGACTTTCATTGTTTTGAGCCGTGCTGTCCTGGCTCACTATGGAGATGAGTGGATGTTTTAATGCTTAAGCAAAAGGCACTGCCTGATTTTTACTCTTCCTAGACTCAGAGTGGGTGATCTTACTGTTACCGTCCTGCTGATTCTTTAGTGCGTAAACTCACAGTAACAATGGGGACAGCTGTTAAAGAAAGGGACTCACACTTGGCACCCAGAGACACCAGCCTTTTCTGAAAATTGTCATCAAAAGTCCATAATATTTTTGTTCAATCAGGGAAAACAACTCAGAACGTACTACGGGTACCGTTTGATGATTATCCATTAAATATGAGATACAATTGAAACACTGATGATTTAAAGAATGAAACAGTAACACGTCAGGTTTTCTCTCCCCTTTTGCTCAACTAAGTGTCGTTAATAATAAAACTAAGATGCTGTTAAGGACTGGATATGAAACAATTCAATATTAAAAATATTTTTTATAATAGATTATGATTATGTACTCTTGCAAAAAAAATCATTTACATATGATTCTCAACTTTCATCAACATATATTAAACCTAAATGTGGTTTAGAAAGAGCTGTCTTATCCTTTTTAAGTTGTCAGTTGACATCTTGAGCTTTTTTGTGTTCCTAAAGAAAGAGACCATGTACATTTAGTAAGCAAAAAAGGATAAAAGAATTAGGACCTTTACTTCCAAATAAATAAATGTATATATATATGTAAAATACAGAAGAGATGATCTCATGGAAAAAGACTGATAGCACCTTGTCATAGCTTTTTATCTTGTTTGCGGAACCTGTCCAGTTCTATTGTTCCCCCTAAAAATAACAGAAACCAGAATGTACAGTGATTGAATTGTGCGTTGCTCCATGCATTACCACATAACATGATCTGCTTCTGAGCTCTGCAACGTCTACTCCTTGAGCTGGACCCCAAATTTGTTGGGAGTTTAAATACCTATTATAGGCTGTAGGCACCTTCTCTCTTCCCTTCCTTCAGCACAGGTTATGCCTAAATGCATATAAAGGGCTCCCCATGTGGAAAATGGTTGATCCTTTTTTGTACTGACCTGGTGTGTTGAATTTCTGGGCTGAAGTGTCCATGCCCTTTTACCAGGCTTCCCACGAACACAGTCAATAGCTCCCTGTTCCATGCCATATGCTTTCCTCATTTGCCCACGGAAAAGGAAACCCTACAGTGGTCAATGCACTACAAATGCCTAAATAAATTAGGCAAATATAAAATAGAACATACATTAAAGAAGCCTCGGGCAGCACTACAATATGTTAATGGAATAACTGCACAGTACAGTGACCATGAAAAACAAGATTAATGAGGTCAGGCAGCATAGACATACTAAGGAGGTGCAGTAAAATCCAGGAGCCAGCTTTTTCACTAGAAGTGAATTTTTATACAATGCTCCTGCAGAAGGAACTTGTATGAGCTACAGGACCCTCACTGCTGTCCTAAGGAGGAGGTTGGACATTTGCATAAGGAGAAGGTTCCTCCCACTTCACACTTTGAGATATTCTGTGACTCAAAGGTTTCTGGGAGAAGATGATGAACAAAGCAGATTGCCAATGTATCATTGCTTTCAAGTCCATTCAGAGTTCTTCCCTGGGAGTGTTCTGTGTTTGATCCTAATCAATGCTGGAGCATGAAAAGTGAGAGAAGATAAAGCTATCTCCTTTTTAAAATCCCTGTTGAGAGAGAGGATCTGTAGGTAGATACATGAGTGACAGCTGCAACCTGACTTCCCCTGATAGAAGGTGAGAATTTGACTCCTTTTTCAGTCCAACCATCTAAAATGTGTACAGACAATATTATCAATGTTTCTTTTTTAGTGGTTATTATTTAATTAAACAATAAACATGCCTGAGAAAAATAGAGGTCTTTAAATACACTGTGTCAATTATTTCAATATCTTTCTTGATCATGAAATCTACTTCTTCACATATTTTCAGCAGATTTAGGTATTTTCATGGGTTTCAGATGATTGGATTTGTTAGAAATTTTTCTGAGTGTTTTTTTCATCTTATGTAGGTTTTTTTCCTCCTCTGGGTCAGAACAGGCATTGCAGAGTTCATTATTCAGTAGTACATGAATGTATATCAGTATAAAAGTAACATGAATGTGTTTTATTTGTCAATAAAATATTGTTCTAGTTTCCTATTGTCTATTTTTTATTTACTCCTAAAGTCTTGGGATCAGGATGATGATTCTTCCTTTTGAACACACTAATGATTTAAAGCCAAAATTCCATTTTATCTGAAGTCCCACATTTGGCAGCCAATACTTTGACCATACAAGAAACCCTGCATATCTCTGGATCTTTACACGACCTCTCACACATCCTCCAAACATGTCTGAAATCCTCAGACTATAATCCCAAATTCCATCTAAATCAATCCATTATTTGTGCTTTTGTTTTCCCCCTAGGCTCCAAATGAGGCAATGCAAGTAAAATGTATGCCATTGATCTCTTCAGACTGCAGAAGGCCATTTAGAAAATATAAGTACTCCTCTGCACCTCAAGTGCCTAAATCCAGTGGCCTATTTTAAATCAAGGACTGAAGAAAGCCAGTCAGGAATTCATAAATAATTTTGTCATCTCCTAGGCAAACTAACCTGCTTCAGAAGGGGAATCTCATAACAAAAAGGCTACTTGAATTGTTTTTATGGCATTAATTTTTGGCAGTTACATTATCAGTAGCAACAGTATCTGATTCTTGCTAGCTCTTTGCTTTAGCTTAGGGCCTTAATTGAATTAAAGGGTATGAACATGGAAGAAGTTTCAAGGCTCCCCTGTGTGTAACTTCATGCTAAAACAGCGAACAATTAAAGGAATAAGGTCTTTTTTTTCTTGTTTCCAAATTCCCAGTTGCATTTATTTGGAAAAGATAAGGCAACTTTATTATTGTCTGGACGAAAAAATTGCAGTTGATTTTGACATTCTAGCAAAGCAAGCCATTGCCTAGGGAAAAATGCATGAAGAATTGAATCCTCCATAATTATATTGGGGATTTCTGAGGAAGAGAAAAGGGATTCCTGTTTATCAAGGCAGCAATGCCTTAAATTCAGCTATGGACAGGCAAGCAATTAGAATGGCTTGTTCAGGATCACAGATCAATTTCTGTTCCCTGAAATGAATAAGACAGATAAAAGAGGGCCTTGTATAAGAAGAGGTGGAACTATAAACAGGGTATCTTATGCATCATTACTGTAGTGGTGATAAAATGAAATGCTTGAATGGGAGCTTTTGCTCAAAGCTTTTGATGATACTTTATACAAAAATGTAGGTTGGTTGTTTTTGTTTTTGCTTTGGGGGGTTTTATTGTGTTTGTGTTTTTGTTTTGGTTTGGTTTTTATTTCTGTTAAACATACAAGGTGGCACACTTAAAGGCATCAGAAACATTAAAGAGATGACCTCCTAATCATGTTGCCTGCTCCACCCCAATTCAATTTACAGAATTAAAGGAAGCCATCCTTGGAGAAGGGATTACATTTGTTGCGATCCACTCTTACAGACAGTGACCCAGTATATTTAAAGCATGCTCTGAAAAACAGTTTGAAAAAAACAGGTCATAAAGTTCATGTTTGTGCTGTCATCAGGCCAACTGTTGTGCCTCAGCTGGGAGATAGAGAGCTGTGACTTTAATCTGTGCAGGGTAGCCCTAATCATGGATATATTTAGACAGCCACATTATCAGCTGCAAGGGGGACCTGATTGCTGCTGAGGCCCAGATCCTCTGTAGCAGCAGCGTCCTGGCAGGTGTAGCTGCCACAAGAAGCAGCAAAAACAGTCTGAGGTGGCTGAGTTCCCTGTGTGGTGTCAGCCACGGGTCTCTGCAGAGCGCTCCCCACACTGGAGCACTGCAGGGATGCCTTTGTCTGCGCTCACACAGGCACAGGGCAGCCCCATGCCCCCATCCAAGGGGAGCACAGCGTGCTCCATCCACTGCTGCACAGACAGCCCAAGGGGTCAGGACACAGGGGCCACACACAGCCCACAGCACCAGGCACCAGAAACTGCATCTTGTGGGTTTTGGGCTCTCAGCAGCAGAAATTTTGCTCTGCAGATTTTATTCTCTGGGGTCACAGCACACAGACACAGTAACCCTGCGGACAGAGCCGTGGGTTGTCATCCAGGCTGGGGACATGCAAAACAGGCTAAAGGAGTGTTAGTTACCCAGCGGTTAAAGAGGCATCATACAGGAACAAAACCACTCTCCTGGCCTGTTTTTTTTTCTCTGTACATGTCTTGGATGATGTTTGCATTATCTAAATCCTCTGCAGCTCTCCCTGAGGGGGTCAGGGGCTTTGGTTATCAGCCCAATGTCCCCTCATCTCTGGAGGGGAGACAGAACTGGGGCCAAGCAGAAGGTGCATGGGAGAGCATGCATGAATCTGAAAGCAGGCTGACTTCTATTTTCTTTTCATTTTGGAAAGGGCTTTGTTTAGTGGATGTGAAAACAATTACCCATCTTTTATGAGCTCTGGGATGTACAAATCACATACCTAAATAACTTTGAAATGGTTCACTATCTGCAGTTATACATTGTCCTTGCTGTCTGTCCTGGCAAGTTAATAACTTTTTTTGTATCAGGGAACATATTTGATTCTCTTGAAAGCAGTACCTGTGTGTATGAAATGAAAAGTAGGAATGTATTAAGTCCTCTTAAGGAGTGGGACTATTTGTGTTAATAGAACTGTCCCAATTTAACAGAAAAAATTCACATTCTGATAACTGAAAACATTTTCAAACTTCTTTAGCACATAATAATCTGTTTGCATATAAATTGCAAATGAACTGTTAAAGAAAGTGTTGAAGTGTGTTTTATGAGTGCTGTAATCTATGTGGTTGTCTGCAGGTTTTTAAAAACTAAAATTTCTTGGATTTTGTAACAAAATAGACCATTAAAATCTTTAACTATTCTGGGACCAATTTTTAAAAGTGTATCTTAGTTCTTTGAGTGTTAGTAGAGGGGTTCAAATAATTCCAATCAGCATAGGGATAATATTCATTGCTGTTTGTGCTGCTTGAACTCCAAGGTAAAACCAGGCCATTCAGCCATCCTAGAAATAAAAATTTTTTCATTTTCAATAATGCATGTGTCTAAGCACCTTTGAAGTGACCCTTCAGTATTCCGATGAATCTGATAGCCTTTAAACCCATTTGTCTTGTGCAAAGGGTAAAAAGTGTTCTCAATTCACAGACCTTAGAGCTACTGGTCAAAGGAACACTGAGAAGATACAGTTCCAAACAAGCATCCTCTGGACTCAGTCTCTCCACAACTCCTGATCTCCCAGAATTTGATCATTTTGTCAGTTAAAACCAAGGGAAAAAAACCCAAACAAAACAAAAACAAGCACGAAAGTCAGTCAATAGGTTAAAAGCAACCAAGTGAAAGAAAGGAAAATAGTAAATTTTAAAGGCAAGGTTCCTACATCATTGAACAGAGTGAAAAATCTTTCTACAGAATTTCATGACAAAGCTCCTCTGTCCCCAGAAGAACACATGCCGGATTTGAGATGTGTATGCACCAGTGAACAGCTGATATTTGTGCACACCAATATGGTGACCTTATGCTTCCAGAAGAGGAAGGTATGACTAAATAGGCTAGTCAGCTTCCTTTCAAGGACTTAGTGTGACTGATACATAATCAATGGAGAAGCTAGTAACCATAACTATAAAAATACTTGGAGAGAACTCATGGCAGTTATTAAAAAAAAAAAAAAAAAGCAAAACCACTACTTTTGCTTCAGAAATGAGTACACATAAAATTCTCCTCCACCCTCCATTAAACAGCTGTTTGGTCTCCAATCTTTGGAGTTAATGAGCAACATTACTAAATTTTTATATGACCATCCATAACTTTATTTACTACAGGTTATCTTTTATTTATCTCTCTTCACAAGGAAGGGTGTTAACCTTCATCAGGAGTAGTAAAACTGCTGTTGCCTTTGCTCTAAAGCCTCCACTGATGAAATTGGCATTTCTGCAGTCATTGCAACTGCTTTATTGCTGGAGTGGGGAATCTAAAGCAAGTTTTGGGTATTTACAAACACAGGATCAAAAATACTTGAGATCATTAAATCAATAATGAAATTATTAAATCAATAATGAAATGAGATCCACAGATATCTAATGCACCCCAACTTGGCAAAAGGTGAAATTTCCACCTGTACCCAAAGAAAGTGGGCTTCTTCATATCATCAAACTTCTCAACACATTGAACCCCCATCGGTGTTGTGTTAGGCTGAGGGTTCCCTTCAAATCTTGAGCAACTGAAATTCATCCTTGTGGTACTTTTGCCCACTGGGTGAAATGTTGAGTTTAAATCAGCTAAGTAGTGAAGTATGGCTGAAGTTCATCCTTCTAAGGCTGTTTTGTTTTGAAATCACTGCATTAGTCTAGCAATTGAAAACCTGTACGTGAAAAAGTCAGATTTCAATCACAATTTCTTACTGTACACTCCACTACCTTAAGAACAAAAAATATGATGAGTCTTCAGGAAACGTCAGCTATTACTAAGCCTGCTTCATAGAAACTATGGAATCTACTTTTGATGCAAAGTAGGAAATTGCATAACTGATGGACAGGTAATTTTCTCTAGAACTGCAGGAACTGAAGGGGTTTTCTTGCGATCACTCCAGGACATTCTGAATAATTCTCTTTATACTACGATAAGAAATCCAAGGGTATGCACCCACATTTGGACATAGCTTTGAAGAGATCTGAAAATTTCAGCACAAGCGGGACAATTGGGAAATTTTGTTTTGTTTTGGTTTGGTTTTTTGAATCTTATGTGAAACAGAAGTGTTTAGGTGGTGGCATCACCAGCTCTGGCACAGGTCTACTGAAACCATGCTGCCTGGTAGATAAGACTGAAGCTCTGAGTCAGTGGGAGGAGACAAGTCTGCAGGAAATATCCCACAACTCCAGGGCAACAAAACAGAGTGGAAACAATAAAGACATGTCTACACGGAGGAAAGGAATGTGTGGCACACATTCCCTGCCTTGGCCTTGCACATGTTGGTTTCTTGGTATGAAGTAGCTCTGTTTTGGGGCCTGAGCTGGCTGCAGTGACTTAGCACCAGATGGGACTGGGACAGCTGGTGGGACTCCACCTGGTTCAGGTGGAGCTCAGCCCTGTGTTCTTGTTCCATAGTATAGATGCACATGACTCTAGATCTCCCTTCTCCCCTGTATTCTCATATGAATTTCTGCTTGTTCCCTCTCCGCTGGCTGCTAGCTGAGTTGTGGGGCACAGAAACCCCAAAGGGAGGAAAATGTGGCTGCAAAGACATTTTATGAAGTTCCTCAAGGGATGTGTTATGCAACTGCTATGTCTCTTACGCAATTTTTTATAAGCAAGCTTTCATAGAGCAGCAAATTTAAAAAAAAATCATGTTTCAAAAAAAACCCCAAAAACCCAGAGAGTCCCCTTAAATAATTTAAAAGTGAATTAAGATGTGAAAAAGAAAAGAAAAAGTTCTGAAACAGTAGGTTCATCCTCTGCAAGCTGGGGATCATGTATTAATGCACTGCATAGTTGTGAAGAAAATGGCTTTCTATCTTTGCCTGTATGTTAGATCCTGCTGGAACACTCTGTTCTGTGCTCCCAGGAACACTTAATGCCACTCGAAGCATGCGTACCCAGCGCTACACGGAAGAATTGAGCGGCTCCTCCCACACAGCCAGGCACATCTCCTTGCTATTGTAAGAGGGGTATCAAGCAGCTTTTGTTCCTCTGAATCTGAAAATGCATCAGAGACAAACATAGGGGGGGAAATGGCCACTGAAGGTGCTGTAGAAAGCAGAAAATGAAAAGACATAGATCAAAAGGCTGGGATTTTTTGATTCACAGATGCTACGGATCTCTATTTTTTCCTTTTTTTAAAATTAAAAATCTGTGATTTTCTTGTTTTTCATCACATGCCTGTTTAAGACATCTGGTTAATCTAAGTCAGAACTGATGGTCTAATTTTATAGAGGTGTATGTTTCTGCTGTAGAGATTTTAGTTTCTATTTTAGTTAGTCTTTTCTGATTTCCTTTAAAAACAGAGGAAAAGAAACCTTTCTTTTTTTGGTGAAATAACTGTAGATTACTGCCCCTGCATGTATTCAGGCCCCTCTCCCTGCTTTTCTAGTGTTATCAAGCACATAAAAGATACTTATATAAATGATCAGATAGCTCTTGTTTCCTAAAAAATAGTACCATTAAAAAACAAGAACATTTTTCCCTTTTTTTTTTTTGGTTTTGGTTGGTTGGGGTTTTTATGGGGAAGGGGGGTCTGTTTGCTTTTGTGTTTTTTCTGGTTAGGAATAGGTAATTTATAGGCAGTGTAGGACCAAGTAAGTTCCTCAGTTTATGGCACATGTCTAAGAAAGAAGCAAAGCCAGTGGGAGCTCTGATATTCAGAGTCTTGAGCTATGGGCCCTAAAATCACAACCCTGTTCATTTGCAATTATAAGGATAATCTCATTGTTGTCATTACTCTCGTGACTGAATTCAGGAAAGTAAGTTATGGAGGTTTCTTCATCACATCTGGGGAAACAATTCAAGTCTCATGAGGAGTGGCCAAACAGCTTAATTTTGATGATGTGACATGCACTACAATCCCGTTAAAGGGATGAGTGACTACACTTTCACACCAGCAAGACTGAAGCGTTCACACCTAAATGCAGTTGAGCAGCACTGTGTATAAAGCTACACAATCAAGTAAGAACAGCATAGCTGCGATTTTAATTTTTTTCCCCACCTGATAATATCCAGAAAATCTCTCAGTACTCAAAGGAAGGTAATAACACAGACTCTCTATGTGATGTTCCTTCACCCTGCCAAATCTGTCCTAGAGAACTAATTATATTAATTTTGTCTTGAGAATTCTGTCTGAGACTGATTAAAATGCCTGAGTTAATACCATTGCAAGGAGAAAAAAAGCTGTAACAGGAGCAGTGCCATGACTACAAATGACAGTGGTAAAGAGAATAAGTTGTGGCAAGTTTTGGCTATGAAAAAAATGAGGGGAAAAAGGTAAGTGCCTCTTCTTGCGACAAAGTATTCACTGCATTGATATGCAGGATTTAGATAGACAGACCACAATAAAAGGACAAAAAAACAGCTAAAATGAAATAATTTGACCTCCAAAGCCAGACCCTGCACAAAATGAAACACATGTAGACACCTGATTTACCAGCCAAAAAAAACCCCACATGTCCAGCTTTAGTGGAGAGATGTTGGGAGTGTAGTGAGGCAGGTGCTTATATCTAGCTAAATATTGCAATCACAGTTTAACTGTTTTTTTCTGTTTTAGTAAGTGCATAGTAGGTAATATCCTTTGTAGACCTGGCCTAAAATATCCAGTGTTACCATTACAATGTCTCCATGTTTTGCTGTTTTGATGCACTTTTGAGAGAGGCAGATTTAGTGAAAGTTTGGTTGCTACTACTTAGTAGCAGCCCCAAAGTAGCCATCTATTTAAAAGTGTATTTGATTTCCAGATCACAAATCTTAATGAAGCTGCTTAAGAATTTTTTATTACATCATTGGAAAATAAATGAAAGGGATTTTTATCAGATGTTTATGAAATGATTTAAAAAATATGTCTTGATTTTTAACTACATCATAAATTGAAGTATGTAAGGTGCAATTACTAAGGAAAAAATACTTGCAGGACCAACATATTGGTTTCTTAAAATCTTTAAGTATTTTAATGGAATTTGCAATTAAAATCTGCAGACAGTCACAGTTTTAATTCTAAAACTCAGGGAATACTCTTATAAAAGTATCATCAAAAATTCCTGTTTTTTCCTTCGCTTCACCACAGGGTGACTGAGAGCCCCGTGCTGACCAACACAGGCTGCTCTGGCAGTCACCAGGTAGTGCAAGAGCCCATAACACAGCCGCTACAGACAAGGGTGTTAGAAATTATTTCAGGTCTTCCTAAAATAATATGACAGGCCAGAAAAGATTAAACCCTGAGAAGCAGAGAACTATAAACCTCTTTACGATCCCAGCTTTACTATGAAAAACTACAGGAAAGGTAAAAATTTGGAATTTGAGATGACATAATCTGATTGCAGAACACAACAATAAACCGTTGAATCATTATTTTCACTTACAAGCTACTTTCACTATTTTAATACTATTGTTAACGACCTCCATTCAGGATTGCAATGAATGACTGTTTATCTCATCTAGATTCTTCTATCCTGTGTAATTCCTAAATTCATAAAAATGAAAACCTGACTGTGTAATAATAGCTATGTATGGCTATGTTGTGAGGAGTTCTCTCAATTGACAAGCTTTCAAATTATCTGTTTCTATTGTTTTCCTACATTTTTGTTTTTGCTGGATCCAAACTATGATTGTTTTATTAAAAACAAGTGTTGCATGTACTGCCATGCTGCTACTATCCCATATAGGAATAAAAATCAACTTTATAAGCAAAACAGAATACTATGTTCTGGATTTGCTTTTTATTTGCTACATGTGCATGTTGTTTGCTGAAGTTAAACTAATAGCATAGGAAAAGCCTTCTGTTGAATCTGTCCTGGCCAGACCTGAGGCTCATGCCACAAGGAATTATCTTCTCAGTGAGTGGCCCCTTTGAAATCAAGCTTAAATCAAGCAAAGTAGCCCCCTTGAAATCTTGCTCCAAAGAGCAAACCTTTTTCTGTATGGAGTAAGTGCAGCAAAGTTTGGTCATTTTAGGATGTCATGAGATGGATTTCCTGAAATGAACATGCCATAGTTTTGACCAATGCTGACAGCCTGCCCCTGCCCCTCTGAGCCTTTCCATCCCCTCCTGATCTTCCTGCAGTGGCAGAAATGTTTGTTAAACAACTGCCAGACTGTAGAATGGGACTCTGGCTTACGGGACTAGTCCTACTTGCTTAAACAGGACACTGCTTATGTGAGAAGTGGTTTGAGGAATTCATTGTCTGATAGGCTAATTCAGAAATGCAGACTGCAGGCGTGTGGGTTTGCGTGTAAGCATGAGCATATTGAAGAGAAAGGGAAGTTCCCAGTGGGGTCACAAATCAGACTTTTGCCCTTTCTCTGACTCGTACCACTCTATCTTTTCAGATGTGAGACTTCTCCACTTTGGAAGAATATGTGACTGACTTCTTCACCCCCACACTTTCAGGATGACACACTCACTGCTGCAACGCTGAGGTTAGGTGCAGTGTTGCAATGCTGGGTTGAGAGACAGGCTTACATTTGGAGCTGAAAAGCCCTTACCCCCTCCTCATTTGGCAGTGGGCTGGATCCATACCACGTTTCTGAGCCCAGGTCTGTGCCTGAGCTCAAGTCCAAACATTTCTAGTGGCAACAGAATAGGAATGACAGCCTGCTCTGAAGGCTCCAGGGAAAAAAAGCCTTAGTGTCAACATTCCTCTTGGAAGGCAGGTAAGGGCACTCACCTGCAGTGAGAGGGGCTGGCTACTGCTGTCTCTGTCTACAACCAAGCCATGGAGCAAAGTTTTTCCAGGGAGGACTCCCATATCACCACTGTATCTTGAAGAGTGTCTACTTGAAAGCTTTACAAAACCAGATGGAAACTCACAGCCAGGCCATGGGGTCCCCTGAAGAGCAGCATGGCATGCAGGGCTGGCTATGGTCTCTGGGTTACATCTGCCTCCTGGAGCAGCAACTTAATGTCACTACAGCTGCCACTGCATGTTCAAAGAATGAAACGGGCTAAAACATTGAAAAATGTTTTAAGCATCCCATGGAGAGCTTTCTTCTGCATAAAGTAAAAATAAAAGAGGAAACCTCTTCCTACACACTTTCAAATACTTGGTAAGTGACAAAAATACCGTGGCATTTTAGTAACATCAACCTACGCTAAAACAAAACTCTACATAGAATGGATTATTGTTGTATTTTATGTATTGCAATCAGTAGTCTTCAGCTTACAGGTGAGAGAAAGCTTATGCCAATATAAGGCATGCATAATGCCTTTTGGAAACAAATACCAATTATTTCTCAACCGTTATTTCTTTATTAGGTCAATGCCAAACAATGCAAAAAATTATCTAGACTTGACAGTGAAACAGGAAGAGATCTAACACTTTTCTACACTGAAAGGCTTTAATAAGATACCACAGAAAAAACTAATAACTCTCTCAAACAGGAAAAAATATCTATGCTGAATATGTACTGTATTTATTTTCCTAAGCAAATATATACTAATTCAGACCCTAAGACTAGAACAAATTTTTTAAAAATCAAATAACTAATTCTCCTTTGAACTCTCGAATCTTTCCACTTACCATAAAGAACACTCAGTAACTTCAGAAAAAGCTGTGAAAAGAGCATGTTGCAATAGTTGCAGGGTGTGTGTGTGTGTGTGTGGCACAGATAAAAGTGTATTTCTATTGCTTATTTCCATTATGACAGAACTCAACAAAGTGCTAGGCTCTCTCCAAGCCAATGTCAAGAAACAGATTCTGCCAAAAGAACATGAAAGAAATGTTGCAAAGGTTGCATTGTGCTCCTTAAAAGTTAGGAAATATCAGAAGCTGGGATACCAGTAGAACCTCAATTCAACCCTTCTGTGCATATCCATTGTGATCCAGTCTTTAATTACACGATCACATACTCTTTTTCTTTATTTTTCCTCCCTAGGGCCTCTGCTGAATTTAAAGTATCAGATGGGCTGAATAAGGCAGTTCTTAAATGTTTACATTTATCTCCAGCACCCTGCCATTAATGTATCAGTGAGCATCTTGCCCTATTAAGCAGGCAAACTGCCTCCTCTGTGTCTGGAGCTGCAGAGACAGGAGTAGACAGCTGGGAGCTGGCCAGAGAAAAAAGAACCACTTCATATATCCCAAAATGTGGAAGCACTGAAGAAGTTCAGAGTGGCATGACAGATCAGTGAAATGTGCTGGCAACTGGCAGGAAGCTAAGCTACAAAGCAGCAACAGGCTACGGTGTGGCTTGCTTGGTGCTCTCCATTACAGTCCAGTCAAGAAGAGTTGATTTTGCTTGATGCTGTGAGCTGCAGGCCGAAGTCTTCCTCATCAATTAAGAGCCTGCAGGCTGTAAAGATGAGGATCTTTAGGAGAATTTCACAGGCCAGAAATGGCAGCAGCTCCTTTGCTGTCCTGCCTAGCACTGAGATGGAAATAGACTTGCCTGGACTGGGAAAACAGCATCAGCAGCTCCAGCTACCTTGCTCACACCCATGGATAGCGATGAGATCCTCCTGGCAGGCATCTCAAGCCTTGGCCTTGAAGTTACACTTGAGCAGCTTGGTGGCTGCAAGCACTGAACACCAAGGTAGTTCATTCCTTACCAGTGGACTGGATCTGTATGCACAGCATTTTACCTTTCCCACAGAGAAGACTTATACATTTGGAATCAATAGGAACTATGAAAAATGAGTGTTAAAGAGTCCTGAATTTATTGACTTTGCAAGAGATTTGAGAGGAACTCCTTGATGGTACAGAAAGCTTTTTTCTTTTTATTTTCTTTTTTTAACATATAAAAAAAATTAAAAAGGATATTTAAAATTTCTCCCCCTCTCAGTGAGTGTGACATGCAGTACATGTTGCTACATTCTGTTCTTAGAAGCACAGCTCAAGGGGGATGATTCAAATTGGAACAGCCTTGCTGTCCATGGCAGTTATGGTGGGGACAGCTTTTAAACCTCATGTTTTGGGGTGCTACTACCTTATATGACCACTTACCTACTTGAAAGTTTCTAAAAATCCTTCTGAGCATTTGATTCTGGATGGAATTAAGTAGAAGAGATGAGAAAGTGGGCCAAATAAAAAAGCTTAGGTTCAGCAAAGGTGGAAAACATTATACTATTTTTTGCTGTTTTTTTTGAAGTATTTTCAGTAATTATTTTATGGTAATTGTGATGTTCAAACATTCCTTTTGCACCTGGTAAGTGATACTTTCCAACAGGACAGTGGGCCTTGCCGTGAAGGGGGAGAGAAGCATCTGCTGTTCAAGGTTTGAAAGAGCACAGCACTTTCCAGACTATGAACTGAGCAGAAATGGCAGCTCTGGATATACCTCACATATGCCACAGAAGCACTGAGAAGAAAGGATGGCTGGCACCTGAGGAGCACAGGCCAGGTTGGCAACTCTTCCCTTCTCACAGAATGGAGGGTCAGCTCATGTAAATATTCAGAAGTTAGTAGGGGGAAAATGGATGGGACTGGGCTCTAAAACACACACCAACATTTTTAGTATGCAGTAAAGCTGTGAGTTTGAGCTTTTCCGATTATCTTTTGGAAGTGTTTTGCACATTTCCCTTGCGCATAGAGTCAGAGAGTCCCCTGAGGCTGGGGACTAAGATAGAATAGATCTGTGTGCAGAGAAAAGACCAAAAAGCACTATGAAGTTACATTTCTCACACCAGTTAAGCAAAAAAAAAAAAAACCAAAAAAAAAAAACAACAACAAAAAAAAAAAAACCAAAAAAACAAACCGGTTTACTTTCATCTTTTATTCAAATTATTTTACACATATATTTTTTATAGATTTCATTGGTAAATTATTTTCACTGAAAAAGAAATCGTGTGTTGTGTGTGCCTTTGTTGGGCTAATTTCTGATCGCTGACTGAAAGCACTGTACATTCAAATATCAGGCATCAGGCTGTATTTCACTTGAAGCTTTGCAAGGCGGCAGGGCACAAACCCTTGGGAAAGAATAAGGTTTATATCAAAGAAGCTAGACTTTTGTGTTTTTTAACAAAACAGAAATCTCCTGCCGTTTTTTCCCTCTCCCCTTTTGTTTAGCAAAAAGGAAGACAGAGCACTCGGAGTCCCGAGACAGACGCTCATTTTGGCAGTCACTAGCTGACACACCGCTCCCCCCAAGGGTTTTGTGACAGGATACCTGGGACAGTGCGATGTGCAAGGCGCAGGGCGCACGGGGGGCGTGCAGGGCCAGACGCTCTTCCGGGATGTCCGCAGCGAGCCAGAGCCGAGGCCTGGCTGGCGGCCTGTGCGAAGGCTTCGCCGAGCTCCGGCACACGGCCCGGGGCCTCCCGGCAACGGCTTCGCTCTGCGCGGAGGCCCCCGGCCGGAGACCGCGGTGGGGACGCGGTCCGAAGGCCGCAGCTCCCAAACGTGAGGGAGCGCCGTGCGCGGCTCCCGGGCCGCCGGGCATTGCGTGGTGGCACCGGCGCGCCCCTGCGCTCCGGGAAAAGGCAAGGACGCACAGACACGCCGCCTCCGCCGCCTGCGTGTAAAAACGATCACCGGTGTGGGAGCGCCCACGCTGCTGCCCTGCTGCGGCCGCCCTGGCGCGGGGAGGTGCCGGCGCAGGGCCGCGCCCGCCGCCCCCGCCGCTGACGTGGCTCCGCGCTCCCCGGAGACAGCGCGCGGCCGCGCTCGCGCAGGTTCCTGCGCGGCCCCGCCGGCCGGCGCGCGCCCGGCCTGCGCCGAAACCCGCGCGGGGACGCCCCGCCCCCCGCGCACACGGCTCTCCGCAGGGCGGGCGGGCGCGCGCCACGGCACGCGGAGGCCCTCGCGCGGGCACGCGGCCCCTCGCGCCGACCCCCGCGCGCGCCCCCGGTTCTATTTGTTTACAGCCGATTACGTCACCCACCCCGGCCGGCCCCGCCCCGCCACCTGTCGTCACGATGGTGCGATCGCCGGATTGGCGGCGGCGCGCCCCCGGCGCCATGACGCCACTTCCGGTCGGTAGCGGCTATAAGAGGCGGCGGACGGCGGGTAGCTCCCTTCGCCCCTCGCCGCAGGAAATGCGGGGAGCGCTGCCGCGGCCGCCGCTGCTGCCGCCGCCCCCCTGCCGTAGGAAGAGGAGGCGGAGGCTGCCGCCCCCGGGATGTGATCTGGGCTCTGCCGCCTGCTCCGCGCCCAGTTAGAGCCGCGTCGCCCCCGTGCCGTCCCGCGCCGCTCGCCCCGCACCCCGTCCCGTCCCAGCGCCGGCCGCCCCGGAGACCTGGCTGCCGCCCGCCGCCGCCTCCATGCATCCCGCCCTGTACACCCGGGCCAGCATGATACGTGAGATCGCCGCGGCCGTGGGCTTCATCTCCAAGTTTCTGCGGACCAAGGGGCTGATGAACGAGCGGCAGCTGCAGACCTTCAGCCAGTGCCTGCAGGAGCTGCTGGCAGGTGAGGGCGGCGAGGGCGCGGCGGGAGCCGCTCCCCCCCCGTCCGCCGCGGGCCGCCTGCCCGGGCAGGGCTGGCGGCGGTGCGGGCGGCACCGCGCTCCGCGGGTGCCCGGAGAGGGGGAAGGAAGAGGTCGGTCCCTCCGAGGGACTGGAGCCCCTCGGCTGTGGGGACTGGGGCCCCTTGCGGGGACCCTCCGTGCCGAGCCGGCCCCGGCGGGTGGGGGAGGCAGGAGCGGGGTATAAACAAAAGGGGCTCCGGCGTCGCGCAGTCAGCTCCCCCCTCCCGTCCTTGCCTCCGTAGACAAAGCTTTCGAGCAGCCCGGACTTGAGCTCCGCGCCAAGGGCTCAAACCGCCCGGTTTCCAGAAAGAAAAATGCTCCGAAACTGGGTTTTTTTGTCAAGTAAAATTCATCGGTGGACGATGAGTCTCGGTTCCCCTTTCTTCTGGAAGCGTCTCTTAGCCGCCCCGCAGCCCCGGTTAGGATCAAATACCGTGGGTTCTTTCGCTGCCCTGTGGGTTTTGTAATCCCATGCCTGCGTCCCAGTGGGCTCGATAGTGGCTACGGGTGCCCTCAGATCGATAGGGTTTTGGGTGGGTTAAAACTCCTGAGGTAAGTGAAGTCCTTGGTTTCTTGCCATGGAAAATAGGCTGGGAAGAGCAGTGGTGAAATACAGCTTGAGTCAGTCGGTAAATGCTGCCCAGCTTCCTCCCTAGTTATTTTTGGGTGTTCTTAGAATGTGAGAAGCTAAGCATGGGTGTGATCTCAAAAGGGTGTTGGAAAGGGTCTTTTTTTTCCCTGTTTGGTTTATGATGTTTTGAAGCTCTTGATTTTTTTCTGTTACGTATGTAATAATTTCTGTATTTTTGTGTTTGTTTTTCTGAATGCCAGGAAGTTGCTTTTTACTCCTTTCTGGTGGTGGATGTTATTCTCTATACAGTAGCACAAAACAGTAACTTTGTACGAGTGCTTCCCAAGGGACATTGCACTTCCGTAAATCATCATCAGAAATAAAACCTATAATGATTTTTCAAGTCATTTTATGCTAAAATAATTAGCTTATTAAGATCTTGAGGTATGAATTTTGCAAGAGACCAGCAATCGCTGCATGTGTCTTTCAGCGCGGAATTAAGGAGGATAACGTTTGTTTTTTATTTTATAGAACATTATAAACACCACTGGTTCCCAGAAAAGCCATGCAAGGGATCAGGTTACCGATGTATCCGGATCAACCATAAAATGGATCCTCTCATTGGACAGGCAGCACAGCGGATTGGATTGAGCAGTCAGGAACTGTTTCAGCTTCTTCCGAGCGAACTCACTCTCTGGGTTGACCCGTACGAAGTGTCCTATCGCATTGGAGAGGATGGCTCCATCTGTGTGCTGTATGAAGCTGCACCAGCAGGAGGTAGCCAAAGTAACACCAACATGCAAATGGTAGACAGCAGAATAAGCTGTAAGGAGGAACTTCTCTTGGGCAGAACTAGCCCTTCCAAAAGCTACAATATGATGACTGTATCAGGTTAAGATATAGTCTGTGGATGGATCACCTTAAAATGGATGGATAAATTTGGTTTTTACTTTGGGTGGGCACCTCTGGGGATGGATTATGGAATTTAAACCATGTCACAGCTGTGAAGATCTGGCACACGTTAGAGTGGTATACTTAAAGTGACAGTGCCATAGTTTGGACAGTACCTTTCAAGTGATTTAATAGCCTGTGAGTCAAAATGCAGCTTGCTAGGGAGTAAGAAGATCTAGGAAGTGTCAGTTTCTCCAAGACACCTGACTTAATTTCTACACCAATTTTCAACCCTGATCTGTATTTATAAAGTGATTCTCTGCAGTAGGTCTTGCAGAGTAAATTTGCACTATTACATTTATTAATTGTTAGCATTTTTGGCAGCTCAGTAACAAGACTTATGAACACCATCGTACTGGAAATTTTAATTTTCAGACTTTTACCTAGCACTTACAAATATGTATAAATGTACATAAGATAAAAATAGTAAGAATAACCTGGGGAAATGGTCAGATCTTTACATTGGCCTCAAAAGTAGCAAGTGATCAGAATCTGCCATGGCAACAGGCTTTAAAAAGACCATACAAAGACACTGTCTGAACTGTGGTGTTAGCACCAGCCAGCTATCTGTACATTTGCTAGCTTGTAGTTTTCTAAGACTGAGTAAACTTCTTATTTTTAGAAAGTGGAGGTCTGGTTTGTAATTTCCTTGTTCTTAATTGGGTAAAAGTCTTTTCCACAAACCACCATCTATTTTGTGAACTTTGTTAGTCATCTTTTATTTGGTAAATTATGAACTGGTGTAAATTTGTACAGTTCATGTATATTGATTGTGGCAAAGTTGTACAGATTTCTATATTTTGGATGAGAAATTTTTCTTCTCTCTATAATAAATTGTTTCCTATCTTGGCATTTTAATTAATCTCTTGTCGTGATTACATAGGGTCAGTTAAATTATTTTTGTCTCACAGTAGAAATAAAATAGGTACTATAAAGGCCTAAGAACATCAGTGGCATCCTGATGCTAGGGAACACTTGGTACAAACTTGGATTAATGAAGACCTCACATAAATGCTTGGGAAGTGTAGGGGAACACGATGTATATGTCACTTTAAACCTTGTACAATCAGTCAATGTGGAAATAACTCCACGGCCAGTAATTCCAGGATATGAGGAAAAGGTACAGAAATAACATCCACCAAAGATGACTTGAATAAATCCAGAGGATTAAAGTTTACTTGGCTTCCTGATGAAGGATATAGCAAACCTAAATGTCCATTGTGACCTACTTGCTCACGAGTTCACAGTTCTTACCTGATGGATTTCCCTGCACAATAAGAGTTGGGACAAGTGTCCCTTAGCCTTAAGAGCAGCTTGCTGCCTTTTGCTTTCTTCAGATGCAAGACTTTCACTTTAGAAATCATTAAGATTGGATTCAACAAAAGGTATGTTGATCTTTTTTCCCAAACTTTTAAGGTTGGCTGAGGCGAAGTAAGAAGCCCATACTTATATGTGTATTCATAGTTAATGGATGATGTAGAGATGTGATTCACCTAAACACCACACTAATGTCATTTGTATACAGCACAGCAGATACACTTGGGAGAAGTTCCTTCCCGCTCTATTTACACTTGTCAGAGTGCTGGAGCAAAACTCAAGACTTTTTTGTTCCTTATCTCCTGTGTACTTTGTTCTGTGCGTGCTTAATAAAGGGCCTACCCACCTTGGTCACTTCAGTCACAAGAGCTGCTGTTGATGCTCTGAATGAAAAGACAGCGATCATTACTTGCCAGCCAAGCTTGCAAGCTGTGGGAGAACTGAGCATCAGACTTGCCAGGAGTTGTTGCAGCTCCTGCTCAACTATGAATGAGCCTTTACAATTAGGCAGCAGTAATGTCTTGTATCTCCAGTTCATGTCTTTGTAATACAGCTGATCTGTAATATGGCTGATTATATACAAGGAAAACATAAGACTGAACTGTCCAGCTTTTTTTTAGCAATTTCTTTCCCTTTGGTTTTTGAAAGTTCAACTTTACAAATACGGTTTTTGCAATGATCTGCATATGTATGGCAATATTCAGCACTTCATAGTATTGCTAGAGCTTCTCTGGCACTATGGCTTTCTGGCATGGACTGGTGGAAGCGTAAATGCTCCTGAAGCAGTGAACTTTAAAGACCTTGCTCTGTAGGCATCTGACAAAAGATCTATGACCAAAGCTTCAGAGTGAGCCTGTGTTATAGTAAAGTACAGGTGTAACTCGTGCATAGAGTTGAGGATTAAGCTCATGTTTTGATACCTTGAAAATTCTCTTACTTTTAAGATGACACTTTAAATTGTTAAATCTGTAAGCAAGAAATTTATTCTTGTAGGAGTACTCAAACCACAATTTCTGTTGTGTTATGTGTCCTCAGACAGCAGAAGTATACCTGAGTAGAAAGAAAACATTGAGCTTGGCTTTAAAGCTACATAAAACTTTCATGAAGCTCACTGCTGACTGAACCGTGCTTGGTATATTGTGGTGCTGCCTGCAGTCTTTCCTGCTGCACAGCAAGAGCAGCATCAGGAGGGGTAGCTGTATAGTTGGTCTTTGACGTGAGCTGTGCACATTATGAAAGCATCAGCTGTCAGTACTTTCTTTTTGGTAAATTAAGCATAGCTTTGTGAGGCAGCAAGTGTTCCATCTGTGAGACTGGCATGTGACACTGAACCAAGAGTGAGCCTGCTCCTTTAGATTGTTAACATTTTAGTCCTTTTACGGTAAGGTGCTTTCATTCATGGCATAATTTTTAACTGCAGCTGTAACTAGTAATTGGTACAGCCCATGTCCTCAGAGTTGCTGGGATTTATTCCAGCTGGAATTTAAATATACCCCAATGTGCACACAATGTGCCCTTGTCTGATTTTGAAAGTACTTAGCCTACTGTGGCAGCAGGGCATAAGGACTCCTGAGAGAAGTGGAGTATGTCTGTAAGAGTAGGCTGTTGCCAATCCTGTGTTTTGTTGCAGGTAGAACAAACAGCACACTAAGCTAAATGCTTGTCGCTTTTGAATCTCATTTAAGGTGCCATTACGAAACAGGGAAGGCTGTTATTTTAATGCAAATGTTAGCTATGTGAACACATTCAAGACCTGCTTGATCAGTGCACCTTAGTTAAATTAGCTGACTTTCCTTGAGGAGCCCTGAATAGTCCTGTAGTTGTTCTGAGGGCAGTCTCAGCTGTAGGAGGCTCTGATGTTACAGCTCTTCTCAGAGTGATGGGTCAATCTGCTCAGACTTGTTTACCATTCAGTGAATATCTTTTTATAAAGTGTACAGTTTCTTTCTAGTTTATGCCAGGTGAGCAATTTTTTTTTTCTGACAGTGTGTTCCACTGTTCTGCTGTGTGGCATCAGATCCTACACTCGATGCTACTTTTGTATTTTATGTTTAGTAATGATGCTCCTCCTATAGAGAGTTGTATTACATGTATCCTGTAAGAAGCTCTGTTGTTTTGTTCTCTTTGCAGTTATGTTTTTCTCCTGCTTATTCTGGAGATGTACATCTGACTTAAGCAGCCATTTGGACAATAATTTTTTTCTTCCTGTGGATCTTAGCGTCATTTTTTGGTTTGAATAGAGATGTGAGGATTCTCATTTGGTTGCTAATAATGCTGATTTTAGTTTTCCACTTTTCTGCTGACTCTGCGAAGATTTTCAAGCAGATCTGTATATGACAGGCCTCTACCACAGGATTTTCTTATTATTGGTTTGTTCTATCAATCTGCATAAAAATTTGGAAATAACATGAGGCACTTTTCTGATGTGAAAATACCATCACTGGCGTATACTTTTGTTGTATCTCATATTGGATATGAAAGTCTTCATTCCTTATTCATAGGAGAAGAAAGTCTTCCATGTTTATCACAAAATGAGTCTTCTTGGATCATACCAAGTTGCATGTCTCATGCCGTGGCTTAGAGATGACGATTTTGAAGGCTAAATATTGTTAAGCCTGCATGTTTTTGACTGCCTTCAATTTAAATGGGTAAAGGAAAAGCTTGAGAGATTATTTAGAAGCAGGGGGAACTGTACTGCAGCAGCAGAACCTTACAAAACAGTTTACTGATGTGCAAACCATAAAGAATCCAGTTAGTGCTTCTGGAGTGGTTGGTTTGTGCTGATGCTTGTAAACATTTCTGTCACCAAATTAAGCAGATGTCATGGAACATGAACACTCAATACGCATAAAGTGTCCTTCTAATTAACCTTGTTTATGCTGGGAGAATATGATCTCTTGTTATTGTGCAGGTTAGCAATGAATGCAACAAAGAACATTGCTGCTTTTCTTTTTTGTGTGTCTATGTAAAGCTCATTTCTGAATTTCCATAAATCAAGTAGTACTCTACATTTTATAAAGATTCCTCTACTTAATGCCATAATTTTAAGAGAAAATAGTTTATATTGGCAAAAGCTGCCACTTGACTGAAGAACATTAAAGCTGTTTTTAGTTTAAAGAGTGAAACATGTATAGACTGGAGATAAATAGTTCTCCCAAAAAAGGAATGTGTATTTACACATTCTTGGTGTAATAGCAGAGGTTATTTTTACACGTTTCAGATTTACATTCCAATGTGAACACTGAGAAGCAGGATGTTAATTCAGTGGCTTTCAGGGGTTGGTAGAGCAAGCTGGGCTTAGACAATAAATGCTGTATTAATAGTTAGCAGTGACAATTTCATCAACATAGGAATTGTGGGGTATAATTAACATCAGTTGCTTTGACACTCTGCTCTTAATGTATGGTTTCAACCTTTCTTTCAGTAGCAGTTGGAGAATGAACTGTGACAAATTATTGCTGATACAAAGTAGGTCAACAGTAAAATGGCTGACTTACCATAAATGAATAGATCTAAATTATTGTTAACTTCATGTCTAGTGGAATTTTCTTAGTGGCTAAGGCTGTACTCTTGTGTTTCTCAAGCGTGAACCTTGTATACATCTTTTCCTAACTCCTTATTTCCTAACCATTTGATATTTTTGTCTAAACAAGAAGGAGCGTTTCCTCCCAGCTGCTGGGAAGAAATCCACACAAGCAGTAGTGCTGCATGCCTGACAGCAGATGTTTGCCCTTGTAGTATTGCAATTCCGTGACTGCAAAGCTGGCAAGAAAAATTGACTCACAACCAAGGAAAACAAGTGAAATGCTGCATATTCAGGTTTCCACGTTTTCTTTACTGAAAGTGACTGGTGACAACATATGAGGAAGGGAAATAGGATCATACAGGATGAGAAAAATCCCAGACTGAGGGAATGTTGATTATGTTTTTGCAGAGCGAAGTGATTCCTGCGGTCAGCTGCTCAGTGTCTCATCATGGCTCGCAACAGTCTGCTAATGTTTTCTTGAGAGGTGTAGCTTTTACCTTTTAGATATCAGGAAACCTCTAGCTTTCAGATTCTCTGGGGCACTGTAAAATCCAGTGTGATTGTTCTTAGTGCTGATTATGTAATTGAATGAAATGATAAACATGAACCTGTAAGCATGGTAAGGATGGAAGGGAGGAGAACTTCAGTCTTCTTGGAGCAGCCTTGAATGTATGCAAAGAGCAGCAGTGTCTGGAGTCCCCAAGGACAGGGTCAGGGCTGGGGATGCTGCCCAGCATTCACAGTTGGGTTCCAGGCAGCAGCACTTACCTAAGGAGCTCTAACATGGACCTAAGACTTGGCTACATCTTCTAACTCACAGATCAGCTTAAAGATTTCTAGTACCAGTGAGTCATCTGATGACATTGGCTGCAATTAAGAGTTTCCAACAGTGTGCCCTTGCTTTCCTACATTCTCTAAAGTTCAATTTTTGCTTTTTGTAATGTAAGAATATGTAGTAATTGGTGGGTTTATAGTTTTGCTGGACACAAGTTACTGAGTTTCTTGTATGTTAAAAAGAATATCGAAAGACAATATTTCTTCTCTGCACTGAAGTTTAAACAAAGTTTTATTTGTATGTATATATGGGTACATATATAAATTTCCTGTATAAATGTATATATACGCACAGATTTAATTATTAGACTATTTTTCAGTGGGTCATCCCGAAGTCCCTGCTGGCTGTAATTTAATTCAAGTCACTGCAGGTGTTCTGAAGATTGTAATTTTGCATAAGTGGGGGGCAATTATCCACCTTATTCACTTTTTATGCCTTAAGACGTTGGTATTAACAGGAACATGTATTCTTATTTTTCTCTTTAATTTTTCTCTATGTGAATTTGCAGCTTGACTCAATTTGCTATTCAGTTGAGTACATTTTCAGGATTCTTTGTGTTCTAGAGCAAATTGTAGCTGTCTAAAGGAATGTTTGCAACATTTTAATCAATGTGATACTGGGCTGACAGGAAGTAAAGCAAAGGTATTTTTTACTTTGTATATTCATGCCAATAGTTTGTAACATAGTAGTCAGGTTTATCCAGTTTCTGGTAAGCAGGTGGCTGAAGAATCAACCGAAGGTCTGTTTTGGTTGAGCCTAGCACACTTCCCTAGATGGCACAGAGCAGTTGCTTCTGTGTTGTAACATTCACATTCTATAGTGTGTAAGTTAGGTATTTGTTTACAGGTGTGGAAAACCCTATATCCTCACTACAAAATAAAATCAAGGTGCTCGTGTGGCACATCTAATGCTATAAAGTTATACTAGTGATATTAACCAATTTGGCAGTTTCACCTCTAGATGTAGCCTTTGTTGTAATAATTTAGTTTTTATCTCCTATCTTCCCGCATCCTTTGTCATTTGCAGTCTATTGTCTAACTCCTTTGCTTGCAGGCAGCATGAGGTCATTCTGTTTGTGGATCAGTAGGGAAAAAAAGAAGGCAGTAGAAGTGGCAGTATCAGCCTGAATCATGATGACATTAAGGAAAATGATAAATTTAGTTCAATCTTTGTAAAGGACCTGTGTCTGTCTGATGAAGGTACCAGATTGTAAATTTTGATAGTATTTATTATACTTTTTTTGTCGTCTGGATACATTTAACATAGGTGAGGCTTTTGTAATATAATTAAGGAAAAACATGTTGCAGATATGTAAGAACTTTTTAGAAGGGACAGCTGAACAAATGTATCTGCTTGATTGTTTATCCAAATGTTCCTGTGACTATCTACAAAGCTTGTTGCTTGCAGAATTGACAAGCCCTGCATCGTGAGCAGCAGAACCCTGGCTCTGAATACCGAAAGCGATAGTTTCTGCAGTTATTCAGTAGAAAAATACGTGCATGGAATTCAAATTTGAAATCACTATTCATAGAGTTTACTGAAGTTTAAGTTAATTCCAAGCCAACCTGGTATGTGTACAAAATGTCTCCTGAATTATTAAACTGATGTAATCCCATGACTAATTCTGCAGTACAGATATGTAATTTCTTGCCCCTTTTGTTACACCCTTCTCTCTACAGGAACATCCCTTTGCAAGCGGTTTACAAACAATAAAATGAAGATTGGTTCTCCAATGTTTTAAAATATAAGACCTCAGCCTCTGCACATATCTAATTTTACTGGTATGAATACCGTGGAGCCTTTTGACTTATTCATGTGAATACGTCATATGCCCTTCAGTATTTTATGAGATCAAGTATGTATCAAAAGCTTTCTTAGCGAAGCAGAAATGTACTTTTTATTATTTCCGTGAGCCCTGGAAGGCACATTAAGGTCTTTATTATTGACTGAAAAGAAACTTTCTTCTTTATTACTGTAAAATAGAGATAGTGAATAGGCTGAAAAGAGAATGCTGCACACCTACTGCATCATGATCTCATTCTCAACATGATTGCCTTGGTGCTTGCCAGTTCCAACGTTCATGAGTCACACTCCAGTATGTGATTTGCTTAAAAGCAATAAATGTCAGCACTTTTATTTACGATCTGCCTTTGAAGATTTGGAAGTCATAACTTCAACACATTTTTTTTCTACGACCGTGAAGGCTAGGAACTGGCTTTACCTTTCTCTTTTAAATGAAAGATGAAAGCTCTGATCGATGGATTGCTCAGTCCGACCTAGCTGCAGTGGGTAAAGATGTGTAACTACCCAAACCCATTTCTTCCTCCGCCTTGTGAGAAATATCCATTCTGGTAGGTGGGGTGGCAGAAATGGCTTTTCTGACTCTTGCTCAAAATGAGCTGGAGTTGTGGGGGTCACTAGACTTGTGTCACGTCCGACTGGAGCGCCTGAGCCCTGAGCAGTGCCGGGAGCTGGGAGCCTCGGGCAGGCAGCCGGGGGTGCTGCGGGCATCTGGGCTCAGCACCTGGACTGGGAGCTCTCCTCTCACCTGCTGCCAGAGCCGGCATGGGCTGAGCCAACCTCCCGGGCTGGAATTTCGGGAAGGGGTCGTGTGTGATCTCTGGGGGAGGGAGAGAAGTGGGGAAGGTGAAAGACCAGACAAATGATCCATATGGTGAGTCAGTGGGAAAGAACTGAATGCAATTCCAGCCTAGTAATGATTCATAGCTACACTGTTTATAGTTCTTGAGAGAGTGTCTGATCACATGGCCTGCAATGCACATGTTTATATGCTGTCCTTGAGGACAAATGAGGGAATTTACAAGGGAGAAAAACCCAACAAGCTTTCAATTTTAGCTTACCTCTTTCTTCTGTGCATTTGAACATTTCCATTTGTTCTAACTCTCATCGCCCCAGGCTCCTGCACTAATAAGCCTGGCATATTTTGCCTGTGAACTAATAATTGTGCTTGCTAGAAACCTTCTGAGCATTGCAGAGCAGATTTTAGGACACCTATGGGAACGTGGGGTGCCACTCAGCAGTGTTGGTGTTACCTGCTCACTAGGAAGCACAGCAGCCCTGCTCTGGGGAGCTGGCTTTGCACATTCACTACTCTGTGGATAAACCTATCCTGCATCCTCGTGGTGCCTGAGTTTGGTGTGTGTTTGACTGCCTCCACTGTTACTATAGTCCAAGATAAATGGCAGTGCTGACTTGCTGGAATTGGGTTCTCAAGTGATTGTTTTCTCTGCAGGCTGCTCTCTGGACAGAGCTGTGGGCAGAGTGCATACCTGCCCGTGTTGCAGATGCAGTCAGCAGCCAGGGCAGCTGCAGTGGGGACAAGGCAGTTATCCTGGTGGTGGTGGGGTGTAATATAAACTATAAAAAGATCTTTTTGGCTAATGATTCCTAGAGAAACCACCCTTTAAAGTGGAAGTTATTTGGAGGGAGATAATTGTGGTTGAGTGGCTCTTCCTGTGGTGGGTCTGCACACGACCTTCTGTTTTCAAGACAGTTCAGTCACTTACAAGCTGCATGTATGTAGAGGTACACCCATGCAAGTACACAAGAACCTAAATTATTACTACGAGAAAAGGTACTCGAGTGGCATAAAATGTGTGAGAAGTTTCTGTAAATACTACGATATGGTTAGGCAATTGTTGGTGCAAAGTATTTATGAAAAAAAGTGGTGGGCACCACCACCAAGAGCAAGAAAGCCTCCTGTGTCTTTCTCCCTGGAAATGTGGTGAGAATTCTTATACATAGCTTTATTATCTGATGTTCTTCCTTTTGGAGAAATGGCAGTGAGGGGAGGGAATGGGAGAAACTGGAGGGTGGAAAGTCAAATGAAAGTCTAAAGTTAGGTCATGTTAAATGTCATTGCAAAATGGTTGAGCCATGAATCAATGCCCCTTTATGAACTGTCTGTGACATAGGTGTCATTTGAATTGATGTAATTTGGTTGGTTTTTATCAGGAGTTGGAGAGAGTGATCCACAGGGGAGGAAAATAATTTCAGTGAGGCTTTTCACCTCTCTTATTAGTCCTCAGCATCCAGCTGAGAATGCCTCTCCCTGGCCTGTTGTCTCCTCTCTCACAATATTAATCTCTCTGGTAAATTCCGTGCCTGAGTCTGAGACCTGTTCCCTAAACTCTCCTGCTGGTCAATGAAGAGAAGGCACAGACCCTTCAGAGGACAATCCTCCAGTGGATTTCAGTGTCCCAGAAGGGATGCACTCTAGAGTGAGCCCTGGGCTCTCTTCATACGAAGTGAGCAGGAGCTTGCTCAGGTGTCACTGGCTCTGTCTCATTAGGGAAGTGTCACCCTCTCCTTCTGAATGGTCCCACATGTGGTGCACCTTAACTTGAAGTGTATTGATTGAGGTACCTGTACCCGTTTTAACAACTCCTAGTGCCCCGAGTGAAGAACAGCCAACAGCTCACATGTTCATTTTCAGATGCACTGGAACTGCAGTACCTTAGAGGAAATAATTAGCAGTCAGTTTCCTGAATTTCGGGAACATGTTCCCGAGTAGTTGGAACGGTGGAAATTTATTTCTGAGAAATTGCAGGGTTTGGCTCGCCCCGTGGCATCTTCCTGTGCTCTCTGACTGTGGGCATGCACGCTTTTTGCCAGGCAATAGTGTACTGTGCTCTAACATATATGTGTTATTTTCTTGATGTCAGGAAGAAAGAAGAATTTATTTTAGTCCTCATCTCATGCTTCTTTTGGTTTTAAAAAGCCAGTTAGCAAACACAAGAGGCAAAATTCTGCTCTTTTGCTTCAAAATAAACTGGAAATTATTGGATTCACTTTGGATTGATGTTAAAGTTAATTGCTGATCAAGTTAAGTTCACTGGACATTTTAGGTACAGCTTCCTTGAGAAAAGAGAATTCTAATAGGAGTTAAACACACTCCTGGTTGGTTTGTTTTTTTTTTTTTTTTTTTTTTAATATAAGCTACACTGACTTTGCATGTAAAATACAATGGACAACCTTGTTTTGTTCCCAGCTGCCAGGCAGCAGTCCTGTGCTGTGTGCAGGGAATTTAGCTGGTCTCCTGCTCATGGATGATGGCTGTTGGAGCTGTAGCCCTCCCTGTCAGATAAATGGAACCCTCAGTTCAGTTGTGTGGGGTTGTGACAGGAGTAGCAGGCTCCTGTAAATAAACAGTTTGGAGATTGACAGGATAGGACATGGGCACTGCAAGCCCAGAGGAGCAGGAAAGCAGTGTGTGATTGTGGCTTCCAAAGTGTAGGGGATGTATGCTCCCTGCATCCTGGAAAGTGCCTGGTGAAGGGGCTCTCTTGGCAGTTTAGCATGATTGTTTTCTAGAGTCAAACCTCACTGGGTGATAGATGCTGCCTCTGGTACTCTGCAGTCTCACAAAAATTGTGTCTGCCCTTCCCAGTACTACTGCTGGTTTCTTGGGGGACCTTAAGGCACTTAAATAGCACTGCTTGTGTGTAATACCTAGAGATCACATATTTGTTCACCTTTTTTGTTCTAACCCACTGATGGAGGTATCAGCAGTTAACCATGAAGAGTCAGAATAAGAATAAAACTGATTTTTCTTACATAGGACCAGATTATTGCTATCTTTGTCTTCTCACACACCCATTTTGCGCAAGAGGGGTGTGCTGCTGCCAAGCTTTGAGGCTCTGAAGTCCAGAAGGGCAGCTAGGGAGCCAAGGCAACTCTAACATTATCATTATGAAATATGAAATAAGTGTTGGAAACAACAGTGGCTGCCCTCTTCTCCTACTTTAGGAGACTGCTGGCACACTCCAAAGTGTTTGGGTTTCTTTTGCTCCATGAAACTAGGGTGAGGTTCATGTCAAATTGGCTTGGAGGATGCTTGGACATCACAGGGAAGAGTAGCCAGGATCACTAGAGGAGCAGAGAGCAGTAGATAGCCTCTTAGACATTCCTTGTTTTAGGTGGTGCACTGAGCTCCCCCTTATCTCTCACTGAATGTGCTGTAAATCAAGCTGCCTCCTTGTCCTGTTTGCTTGTTCAGCTAAAGCTCCAAGCTGAGTGAGGGTGAGAAGGGCCAGGCAGTGGGCTCATCCTCCCAGGACCACAGGAGCCCTTTCACTTTCATTGCTCCTCATGAGATTTTCACTTGTGTTTCCTTTAAAAGGTATGAGGCAGTCTCTTTGTTTTTAATTTGTGCTGTGTGTTTTATTGCACAATGATATTTATGCATCCCCTGTCAGCTGAATATCACAGGTTTTGCATGATGATGTGTGGATATGGTCATGGAATGAATTTATCCCACCTGGAAAGTAATGGGCTTAGAAAAAAATAATTGCAGCTCACTTTCTTTTGCTTAGTTTGATTTTTCAAAGTAAGTTGCTATTCAGTCTTGCCTTTTTGTCTATAATTGTGAATACTAATGGTTGGTTTAGTTAAATCCACTAAAAACTTTCTCAGCTGACTAACATCATCCATCTTCTGTAGATTTTTGTTCAAATTAGATAGATTCAGCTAATATTTTGATTTATATTTATATATTTGATAAATATTCAGATTGCCAATATTTTACATAGATTACACTGATTATTGTTACCTTGGATTAGAGGGAAAGATGCTGATTGCTGCAAATTAATTTCCTCTGTGAACGTGGCACTATAGGAGTGTGTTGTGCTTTCATTTTTTTAGATTGTGTCTGCTCTTACTCTCAGCAAAAAACATTCCCAGGCTCTACTTGATTTCAGAGAGAAGAGGATTTGTCCCTTGGTGCTCTAACGTACAGAGTTTTCATTTCTTTGGATATTTTTTCCAGTCTTAATAGCTTTGTTAAGAACTGTGTAATGTATCATAGGCCACAATAAATGGAGCAGAACTGCCTGTTCTCAGAAAGGCTGTCAATGGAGACTCATCACTGAATGGAAATGCTTCCAGTCAGGTTCTACAGGGACCAGCACTGGAAAAGAGCTGTCAAGGATTTTCAATGGTGTTCTGAAAGTTCATATAAAATCTCTGCTCTTAAAATGCCTGTGTGCCACCATTTGGAGGAACACAAACAAGGGCAATAAAGTGCTGGTACTGAGTGGTCTATATTCTTAAAAGTAGTCTGTTTGTGTTATATTTGACTTTATTGAAACTTATCCAAAGTCACTTAGGTGTAAGAAATGCAGGTCCTCTGTCTATGCAATGGGAAACTGTGTGCAGTGGCTGGGATGAATTTGCAGCTTGGCAGATGAGCAAGAGTAGCAGCTAGCAACAGAATGTTAGGGCAGAAAGTGAGAGACCCCTGGGTGTATAACAATTGGGCAAAGGAAAGGTGTGATTTTACTTTGAAATGTGACATGACAGACGCTGGGAAACTGCTTCTCACCTTGGTGTCAGTGTTGGTGTGAGGACTTCAGGAGCAGGGGAGAGGGCTGAGCAGTGCCACCAGAGCCACATGGGGCTGAAAGAGCTCTCTATCCTGGTTAGCATATCAGAAGGACAGGTCTGAGGAGCCACTTCACAACCTGAGAGAACCTTCCTGGCATCAAGTACTGGGTAAAGAAGAATCCCACAGCCTTATGGAAAGGAGATAAAGAAAAGTCTGGGAAATGCCTGAATCGAGGCATTTTGGGGAAGTAGAAGAGACATTTTTCACAATGAGTTTAATCCTTTGAGCAGCCCACCAAAGGAATCAAGGCCCCCATTTCCTGATGGCTGCATATCAAGGCCATGTGACTTTCTAGAAAATATATCTAATTTAAACATAAGTTAGTACGTTTGTTATTTGAAAAAGTATGAAATGTGGAGGCCTGGATGTTGAGATGTTGAAGCAATGGAAAAATTAATGACATATTAAACTATCCTTTTCTTTTTTGTCCTTAGACTGAGTTTACAAATATCTAAGCTTTTATATTTTGACCATTTTCTCATTTTCCCGCATTCCTTGATCAGTAAGTGGGCATACCATGCTGTGTAGTTAGTCATTCTTTGCATGTGGGTATAAGGCTCATTAAAGGTATGCAGGTTTTTTGTTCTTTCTTCCTTAGCTCTGCCTTATGCAGCTGTCCTGACAACAAAAAAGAAAAACCCCTCATAAATATTTCATATGAGTATTTAGGGATCAGCTTTTTCTTGGAAAAGGAAGGACCCTCCTTCCAATACTATCAATTATACATCCACTTTTAGAGACACTTGTTTTGTTTTCAAGGCTCACTAAATTGGTTTAAGCTCTGATTCTTTTAAAGGCTTGCATGATTAAACAATCTGTATGTACCAATAAACAATGCCTTTTCAAATACTTGGTCTTAGTCCACTTTTCTGAGCATACTCGACTCTTTTGTCACTATGAAGGTGAAGAAAGGTAAGAAAACTTTTGCTCTGGGAGACAAAAAGGAGTGTGCAGAAGCCCTGAAAATGAAGCCTGGTATGTTCACCTGAGCTGGGGAAACCTGGAGAAAGGGGAGAGGTTCTCAAAGAATCTTGAAAGGCAATGGTGTTTTTACGGCTCTTTTTATCTGTTGAAATTGTGACCTTTCAAAAGTAATATTTCCATTGCTTTGATGCCTGTTTTTAACTCAGGTTATGTTATCATTTTGAGCTCACAGTTTACTGGGTAGAAGATAAGATAAGCAGAAAAGGGAAACAAAAACATACCCAGAGTTTCTATCAGAAAGTGACTGAATGACTAAAAGTAACAGATGTTTCAGTGAATGTTTAAACACATATTAGAGCCCCAAATACATCTCAGAAGTGCAGTGCATCAGCTGCCATTTCATAGGGCAAATCAGTTACCTGCATCACATTCCTCATGGCTTTGAGCTGTCTCTGTGCTAAGCACAATATTTCAGGATGGACCACCGCAGTATTGAAAGACACAAGTTTGAGCTTGTGTTTTATTTTCATAAGTACACCAGTGACTAGAAACTAAAGCACAGATTGTACTCTATCTTCTAGGAGGAGTGAGTCCCCCAAGTAAGGAACATAAAGCTCAGTAAGTGTGATTGAAAAGCAGCAGCATTCATTGACCAGAATACGGTTGTGTTATGTGCTGTAGGGGACAAGAGAACACAGGTGTGTCTGACTGTGGGGTGTGTTTCTTATTTAAGCAGTTACAGAACTCATCTTTAATTTCTTTTTGCTTAAACAAACACAAGTTCAGACAAGAAGCCCAAATGAACAAGGAACTTTTGTCTTTTGCTGTATACTCTGTCAATCATTATTAAACAAACCAAATTCCTTGTAACCTCTGCATTTTTGTGAGTCAGTCAGATCCTTGGAAGTGATCCCGGTGGTCAGACATGCAGGTACTGCATTAATAAACACAGGATGGTTTTCCCTGTATTTTATTGTTGTGATTGGGGAGCAGTTAATTTTGGAAGCTTACAGCTGCATTTTGGCTTAACATTGACATTATGTTTAAGACTTTGGTTAGCTCAGAATTACCTTGTTTTTCTTTGCCAGGAATATTGCTTTTTGTTATTTTTTCTTAAATAAAAGAGAGATTTCCATCACTTTTTGTGAAAGAAAATATATGAAATAGTTTCCCTGCAAGACAGTGAGGGAAAAGGGACTGAAGCTAAAGGTCCTGGACATCCTGTCCTGTCTGCACTCCTTGATACAGAATATCTTTGCCTATGTCTGTCCTGCTGCTGTAATACTGAAAGTAGCCATTTACAAATCAAAATTGCATTATAGCTGTAATGCTGAAAGAATTTGACATGCTGGACTGAAGGGACTTTGGAGACCTGAAACCTTGTGCATTGTCATATTGGTGGTGAAAGAAGCAGCTTTGTCCCCTTAGCAGCCACGATCCTGTGCCCTTTTCTGGCTCTTTTCACAGAAATGGGAGCAGCCCTGGGGAGCAAGAGCACAAGGCTTGCACCAGATTTGCATCACCAGAGAGCCCAGGCTCACTAGAATGCTCCTTCTATGCACACTTCAGTGTTTTGCACAGCTTTTGGGCAGCGGTGAGGAACCTCTGAAGGAGGTGTGAATGCCAGAGAGAGCAACCAGTTTGTACATTCTGCTCCTGCATTAGGCTCACAGTAAAGATGAATTTGCTGGCTACTCAGGGTTACATACATGTTATGTCTTAATAAATGATTTAAAGGATCAAAGTTATGGGAATTACATATTTAGAGAGCCAACCACACAATGAAAGAAAATTGTTCAAATTGCTCAAAAGCAAAATCCATTAAGATTCTTGCTGCTTGTAAAAAGCTTCAGCAGCATTTTGAATGAAAACATCCTGCAATCAGAAACCTACATGGTTTGATGAACAAATATAGAAAGCCAAGTTTTCAATGTTTCTGATTTATTCCCCTCATTTCCACCTGTCAAATTCATTCACTCAATTTAATCCAAATTTGCAAAAGACTTTTTTTTTTATCTCTGGAAGATGTTTCTAAATGGTTTATATTTTCTTTTGCAAACAAAGCAGGGAAAAGGAATCCGAACAACTAAACCTCAGTTGTATTTTACCTGTTTTCTCATTATTTTTTCAAAGTCCCTTTAGAAAATAAAAAGCTATTTCTAGTACTTCACAGTTCTTCAAACCTGAAGATCAGTAAAGCTTGTAATAGTTTATTTGCTGGCTTTAAGAGACTTTATTTTCACTCCATAGAGCTTAATGTTAAAAACTAATGGGAGATTTCACTTATTCATAAGTGATTTGTTTCTGTCAGTACTAAAAGAGCAAACTTAAGGTTAATATACCTGCACAGCTTGTATGTGGTAAATAAAGGAGATGCCTGCTGTATTTGCATATGTTGTCACAAATCTTAAGCCAAGGTCAAAACCTTAATTTCGAGCCTTGTTCAAACACTGTCTATAGGCTTATATCCTGCAGATGGTGGGGTGAGGCTCGTCCAAGGGTCAGTTCTGGTGAGTTAGTTAGGATTCAGGTCTGCACATGGCATAACTCTTCCTCAAACTGACTCAGGGCAAAAGAGCAGAAATCTGGATTCAGCAGATTTCAGCAGAATGCTGAAGTAGGGACTTGCCTGACCAGGGCACCACTGATCAACTATTCCCACTTAGAAATTGGAAAAAAAAAACTATAGGCAGGACAGGCCCTGGGGAATGGCAGGATTTGTTTGTGGCTGTGGTGTGAGCTTAAACCTGTCTCAACCCAGCCACGCTGCCTGAGCTGTGACCCAGTGCTGGCTGTTGGGAGTGTCTTGCAGATAATATTGACAGGGTAGGTCTCAGGATGAGAGCAGTAATTATTTGAAATCACAGGTAAATATTGCTCAATCTTTTCTAATATTTTAAATTCCTGAGGGTATAGTTAATCTGTAGGTACTGCCATTTCACGTGTAATTTTAGAAATGCCAGTGTACAATGTCTGAAAAAATATCTTGACATTGCAGCACGCTGCATGGTAGTGCTAAATGGAGATAGCCTCTTGACAAGGCTCAGTTTTTGTAGCCATATGTAGCAGATATGAGAAGCAGAATATGGATTGTGTAGGAACAGCCATGTTCCCACAGCTGTGGGTGGATCTGTATCTGTGTGCAGCAGCCTGATTGCTATCCTGCAAAACACCCTGCACAGGGCAGAGTGTCTGACTGCCAGAGCAGCAGCTCTGCCTCCTCCCAAGGCTGCACTGTCCTGCAGCCTGCCCAAGAACGCCTTCTTTGGGAGCTCATTTGAGTTTTTATTTTTTGGAGGAAGGATTCTGTTCACCTCTTATTACCACGCAGTGAATAAGATCACCTGGAATTAACACTTGGAAGAATATTTGACAAACACCACCTCAGAAATTCAGTCCAGACACTGTGGGCCACGAGCACACCAGATATAAATATGCCAAAACAGTTCTTCCATCAACCTCACATAACCAGTCTGTCTTTTTTTGAGCTGAGTATGAAATATTAATTGGGAAATACACTATACCTGGGGATTGGAGCTACAAAACTATTTCAGGCAGGTCTCTTATTCCTTTTGACTAAAAAATTTATTTTTATTTACTTTTGACTAAAAATTTTATTCTGACCCTATTTTTTCCTCAATATTTTAGCAAAAGTAAAACCAGTTCCATCAAATTTGGATTATAAATTAGTTTTTTTTTTCCATTGTGGAATGAACTTCCATTTAACACTTATTTATAGAATTATGCAACTCTTAGCCATAGTGAGGTCTTTGTCAGCTGATGCCCCAGTATGGTATTAAGGAAGACAGCACATTCTTTAAAAATTTGATATGTGGACTCAGAAATTTTTGGTCTAGAAAGCATTTGGTTCATTTTCAGGTGATTGACTGGGGCTAGTTAACTTCTCTTTTCCTTATATGCTGATTTTCATTTGAAAATGGGAATATTGATACAGATCTCATTCATAACATGCTTGAGAATGTACAAATGGAAATGCTCCAGATGTATTCTATTTATATGAAATGCATATTGCAAGGAAAGTTTGTCTATTAAAGAGATTCAGAGATTGAACTTTTCTAAGTATTTAATTTTATTTGCATTCTTCAATAATTGATCCATGTAGGAGAGGTACGTTTAGCTGGAGACAAGAACTTGATCCATAGTCCTTCATCCTTTACAGGTCCTTTGGTTTTTGCTTGGACAGTGGCATAGTTTATCCTGAAGCCAGTCCTGTGTCACAGAGTAGGCACCTGATTTGAGACAACTCTGATGACTCACCAGGTTCATAGAAGAGTTGTATGTCTGTGTGTCTGTGTGTCTGTACGTCTGACCTGTGATGGGATTGCTCTGATTTCACTCACAGCTTTGTGGTTGTATTTGTTTGCTGCTGTGAAGTGCAGCTGTGGCTGCTGTGGAGGTGAGGGGTTGTGCCATCATTTTGCATTAACTGATGATTTTTCCCAGCAGTTTCCCTCTGCCTGCCCTTGTCTCCTGGGGTGACACCCTATGGGTGGTGTTGGCTGCAGAGCAGCAGCCCCATGCTAATGTGCAGGGCTTTATGCAGGCACTGGGCATTGAAGGATGCTATTACTGAGCACTCTCAATACATAAAGATTTCTTACCTCTTTATGTCTCTTCCTGAATTTGTGAGCATGTCCATCTAGCTAATAAAACCTCCAAAAAACCAGCTCTTTTATATCCTGACAAAAAGGCTTTTTGATTAATCTATATTAAGTAATATAGTTTCATTCGCTGCAAACACATACACATGTAAAAATCACTGGTTTGGTTTGTTGTTGTTTTTTTTGGGGGGGGGTTTCTTTTTCTTTTTTTTTTGTCAATATCAAAATTTCTCATTATAATTTTTGACTATGTGTCCATTCTTTCCAGACACAGGTGCTGTAGTTATAGACATTGATCTTTCTTTTTCTCTGATAAAAACTCATATTAATATGATATCCTGCAGATCTCTGATGTTTACACAGTATCAGCAGAGGGAAATACTACTTTCAGTTTGATACATAAAGCCCTCCTTGTCTCTTGTGTCTTTTGTCTGTAGGCTATTATGCATGTGACTAAAGCCATGCATGACTTAAGCAAATGTTTGAATAGGGTTCTTGTGTAGTAAGACTGTATAAGCCATTAGGCATACTCTCTTTAACTTGGTGATGAAAACATTATGGTACATTTGGTCACACAAAGTAGAGTAAAATTGCTTTTGTGGCAGCAGAATAAACAGCATTCTAATCTGTGGGGGTTTTTTATTGTGCACGTGTGTGTGTGTGCTGCATATTTTTGGCAAAATTATCAAGCAGGACTGAACATGAAAAGTGTTAATGTTATTGGAGTTGTGGAGTGAAAGCTGGGCTGAAGAGAAAAAAAAAAGTATTGCTTTTTTCATTCTGAAATTTGAAATCAAGATTATTCTGTCATATTTGTGATCTGAGCTTGAAATCTGTTAATTGACATGTGAGGCAGTTGCTAACCATCTTTGTCATTTATAAAGCCTTTTGTAAGGGCTCTGTTTTTCTTTCTTCTCTATACGTGGTGAATGCTGAAGTAGGGACTTGCATTTTTGCTGTGGGAATGTGAAAAACACGGGAAGCTGCTCTCTGCCAAGTTATTTCCCCAAGGATCTGCTTTACATTCTGACAATCAATGACCTGTCAGGTGTAGTTATGCACCATAGCAATGATATGAGGTCAATCAGATGAAAGCAAGGTATGTATTCCCAGCAGACCCCAGCTATCTGTTTAACACTGTCAAACCAAGTTTTCTTTGCTGAAGAGCATCCTCTTTCAGTTTCGTTTCTTTTTAGATTTGATTAACTCTGGATTTGCATCTGATCTGTGAAATTCTAACAATGGTAAAAATATTAATTTATTTTGCTTTGTCTTGAAAAATACTAAACTATGTGTTTTGCTGTTTTATCTTTTAACATAAACCCATGATTGTTATATACCGTGCAACTCTTCTTCATATAAAGAGTGTGAATTTGATGTAAAAAAACCCCAAAAAACCAGATATATTCTTTGGTGGAATGGTCAGGAGATATTTAAGTAATCTGTTTTACAGAAATAGAAATTTACTGTCTCCTAAACACATAAATATTTCCTTAGAAAAAGCCACCTTACAGATACAACACATTTATTTTGCCTTGCAATTCCATATTTGTGAAGCAAAAGATGTATAAATTGGATCTGTGAATCAGTATTTTTATATGGTATCACTTCTCATTGTTTTATGGAAATCCTGCATCTTGCTAGTGTTTCCAACCTTTAGATACCAGAGGAGAAAATACTTTCTTAAAAGGGATTCAGAATTTTCCATATTTTTCCCTTAAAAACCAAATAAACAAACAAGCAAAAAACCCCCAAAACAAAACAAAAAACCAAAACAACAACAACAAAAAAACCCAAAACAAAACAAAAAAAAAGAGCTCTGTTTTGTTAGTTCATGACTGAGAGCTGCTAAGGATTAAGAATAAACATGCACTTGGTACACTGTGTACTGCATACAGTGTAACAGTACAAGAGCATTTTTAGCTACTGTGTGTATCATATTGAAAGCAGAAGACAGCAATGATAACACAGAAACTAAACAACTGGATTAAAATGTATTCATTAAATTGCAAAAAAAAAAAAGTAGAAAGAAAAAAAGGAGTGCTCCTTTTTGAGGGGAAACAAGAGACAATGAAATAACAAGAAACTAAACCCAGAGCTTTTAAAAATATATGTTAAAAATATCTTATTCAGAAATGCGGATTAATCCTGTCTGAAAGCTGCTGCAAGATTTTGTATGAAAAATCCATTTTGTTTTCATGATGTTGTAATCCATCCTTTTTTTGTTGTCTTGCTAAATATAGTTCAAGCATTTGAGCATAAGTTAGTGTACGTCTGCACTGTGATTCTTTTCTTTTTTCAGATATTTTGAAATCATCTGTTGATTTTCTGTGCTGCAAGACCAGCATGTGAATCATGCCAGCAACTATACTCCATGTTTTAAAAACATGTAGAAACATTACAGTTCTTCAAACAGAAGAGATCTGGATCCACAGTGGAGTGCTGGACAAAGAAGACAAAGGTGGGATGTAAGATGATACCCTCATCCTTTAATGGGGGAAAATTTGTAGCTAACTTATGAAGCTGGTACACAATTTGAGGAAACAAGCATCCCACCCATTTTTTCTTTGTGTGCTCTGTAGAATTCATATCCTTCCATTTTTGTTTTTTGTTTCCTTGAATTGTGCCTCATAACTTATTGTCGTTGCTCATTAGCTGTTGGTGTGTTGGGAGGGTTGTCCAGACAGTGACCCTGCATGGTAACAGCTGAGCAGTTCAGAATAGAGTCATAATTCACAGTGACCTTTAATGAAATAGAACTCTGAAGAAAGCTGCTTTTACTTTACCATATCTGAAACAAAGTGAGAACTATTGTTATCTTTGGACTTTGCTCTCTTAGTATTTAAAGAGACTCTGAAGTAGAGGAAATGCATTTTCTCATGGGACCCTACTACTGTCATTGTTTTGGTGAATGGGATGCATCATTTAAACTCCCATTTTCCTCTGGCCATCAGATTTAAGAGCTGGTTGGCCAGGTCTCATCCACTGCTGCTGCATGCTTTTGCAGGAATTCTAAGAGCTGCAGCATGTTTGCACATTCCCTTTTCTCCTGGAAGGGAAGGTCTATAGCTAAGCTGTGAATGCAGTGCCATTTGCATTTTCTCTTTCTAATTTTTCCCGTTTTCCCGATAGCAGCAAGGTAGTACCAGATCCAGCTGCCCTCTCCTTCCAGAGCCTTGCTGTAGTGGCAGTCTGGGTTGCTCCAAAGCAGCTGGCAAAGAAAAGCCTCCATGTGGCAGCCGGGCAGAGTGGCAAAGGGGAGGTGGAGGCTGGAGATGACTGCTCTCCAGGGGAGCTGTTTTTGGGCAAGCTGCACTCTGCCCTCAGAGCGCACCTGCCCGCAGTGAGGGTCTGAGGGCTTTGCTGCGGGGGAGACCCTCCCTGCAGGAGGGCAGAGAGCACTGGAGGCCACGTCCTCAGCTGCTGCTCTGCTCCAGTGGGACACTGAAAGATGGTCCTGCTTTCATCAGGTGAGGAACTGAGCCTGAAGGCTAATGAAGTGGTTTTATCCCTGATCCAGTTTATTAGAGGGTGAAATTAGCCTCTCCCCGCAGACAAAAATAATGCCAACACCAACTCACCTCTTGAGAGATCAAGCCCCTCCTGGAGCCTTTCCCTCTACTCCCTGAACTGCTCAGTGCCCTGTGCAGCTTCATGTTACTCCACTGTTTGCCTCCCCCAGGCCCTGGCAGAGTGGGGTTGTGCTGGCTGCCCATCTCCCTGCAGAAGACGCTGCATGCTGCCTCCCTGAGCCGTCTTGTCCAGGTGCCATAGCCCAAACGACAGCTTGTGGGGCCACCGGGGTAAAATGCTGCCCATCCAGCCTATCAAGGGGCCTTATTTTACCCATTTGGTCCTGAATGGGGAATAAATGTTCATTGAAATGACAAAAGAAGTGCCATCCTATTGCCTGAAACAGATGGGAAACCTACTTGCATTGGCCATATTGCTTTTGAGCGGTTCCTGGTTCATCCGCATAAAAATGTCTGTCCCGTGAGCCTTAGACCTCCTGTGGGCAGCTCATTTGGGCTACCACACAAATCTGTCTGGTGAAGGCTTACTGGATACATCTGGCTCGCTCATATTTCTAAAACTGAGCAAAGGACTTACTTATTTGTGCCTGTTCTCTCCATTTGTGTGGTGCGGGGTTGGTTACCCAAGACGGCATTCCTGCTACGCTCTGAAATGGGGACGATTATCTGGGTGCAGCTTGAAAATAAAGCTGTGTCACAGCACCTGTTCAATCCCATTACAATGAAAGCCAGGATGGCAGGAGTCGAGCTGGAGCAGAGTATATAAGATGCAGTTTTATTTTAAGTGAAATTCAAAACGTACCGCTAGGAATAAACTCTTTCTTCATGAAGCAGTTGCAGGGAAGGGAGAATACATTTTCCAAGCAAATTGCGAAAGTTCAGGAAATTCTTGGCTCACTACTTGTTCTAAGCGATCTAAAGGAGAAGGAAGAGACTCTATCCAGCACAAATCATATTTTTAAGGATTTCCCAATATTGCTTCCTGTCTTTGTGCTTGTGAAGCAGATTGTATATAGAAATAAAACAGATTTACTTTATCTTTTCAGAGGAAAGTGTCTGCTATATAATTTGCTGGCTCTCGTTTGTTCATTCATTGAAAAACAGCAGGAAAAGGGCTTTTGTGTTAAGAACAGTCAAGGTCAGGGATTTTTGTTTTTGTTGTTGGCTGCCAGTAGCTTGCTTTCTCTGGCTACTGTTTCCAAGTCAGTTTGGATAGCAGTCTAGTTGCTAGCTTACAGGGGGATATTTCACAGCTACAGGTCATCTGCAGTGAGTGCAAACTAGAAAGAGATTTGAGGATCAAATTAAATGTCTTGCACTCAGCTCCTATTCATGCCAATATCAAATTAAGTTAATCAAGCCTACTAAAGGACATGCAAATTTCTGACCCTGATGCTGCAAACTCTTCTTTATGCACACTCACCTTTAGAAACTGTGTGAGCAAAAGCTTTATCTGTCTGACTTGGTTTACAGAATCAGAGCCTTTCACATGAGAATTCACTATAGCAAATGCTTATTTTCATGGTAAGCAAATAAAAATGGAAAGCAATGTTGTGATTTTATAAAGAGAACTGATGTTCTGCGAGTGGACATTTTTTAAGCCATAATACCTTGACACTGCACAATTGCCCTGACTCATTCACAGTCACACTGCTGTATTTCTAAAGTCTCAAGTTAAGGGTTGAAGGAAAGTAAAAGGAATCATTAGACAAAATATCTATGTCATAAAATGTCAGTATGAAAATCTGAGCATTTCTTGTTGAGCTTATTTTGCTGGCAGCAGGACATTTGGGTGGCAGGCAGGGACAAAGAAGAAATCTGCTGTAGTTTATTCTGTGGTCTGTAAAACCAAGCCACTATGTAAGAGTGCAACTTGTACATCCACTGACAACTCTTGTTTGAGCCCCTCACAAGCAGTCTGTGGCACATAGAGAGATTTCACTTTTTCTCACCTTTTAATGTAATTCTAAAGATTTTGTGAAGATATCAATTAGAGATTTCCAGTAATGGAAAGAAGCAGGTTTCAAATGCTGGAGAAGTACAATAAATCACCAGCCATATGGGCTTTTGTCATTAAAAGAAAGTCATAATAAGACAAAAGCTGAAGTAAGTTAAAACAGCTGAACAGTGATTTTAGGCGCTCTTATGCAAAACTCACTACCTCAGTTTATTCACAGGAAACTTCTTTAGAAGACTGAAAGAAAATCTTTTTCAACTCTTTATTTCTTGGCTACATCAGAAAGAAAGCAAAGTAAAAGCCATCTCAGTGACGCTTTTCATGCTCTGCTTACTTTGTTTTCACATGAGATCCTGTCTGCTACCTTTGTATTTTCCCCCTGCTTTTTAGAGGGCTCCTTGTGCAAAACAATGAGGAGTCCTGATAACAACAGGCAGTTGCTCCGAGGCCTAGTTGTTCAGCAGGATTCACTCCAAGAAATTGAGAGGGGTGTGTTGGGTCTTTTTTCCATCAGCAGCCTTTACAGTTAGCGGGCCAGATGGCATGAGACGGGCGCAAAAAATAACGACAATAAATAATACTGCAACTTACAACGTGGACCAAGCTCAGTTACTTCCACTTCATCTCACTGTTTGGAAGTGCCTTTGATGTATAAAAGCACCCCCTAAGATAATGAAATGCGGTGGCAGCTGGCTAATGGCTGGGAAAGTGCAAACCCTGCATTGAACTCTTCCCACCAGGCTATTCAGCGCCCAGGCAATGTCAGTCTCAAGGAGACAAGGAGACGGGAAGAAACAGAGGCTTGTTGCTGTGCAGCATTTGGGCTTCTGGGCAGGCTGCTGTAGGTGGGGTGTTATTTGCCTTGCTGAATAGAGGTGATGTGCCCAAGGCAAAGGGAAAGTTTTTACTGTCTTAACACATTAACCTTGCAAACTCTGTCCTAGAAATGTTAAATGAAGCCATAGGGTCACACTGCTTGAAGAGACACCGCTCTTGGGTAAACTTTAAAATGGACTTTTTTTTTACACTGCAATCCCATCGGTCATGCAATCAGGGTTAGCTTCCTTTCAGGCAGGACTATCTCTTGGCTCGGTTCCGTGGGCAATAAAAAAATAAACACATCCAGACTTTTCTCTCGGCTGCTCCAGGCCAAAATGTGGGCCAGGGTAAACGACAAAGATCCAAAATAGACAGCAGACACAGACAAATATGAAAACCCTATTTGTTCAGGAGCTTTAAAACAGTAGGGGATTTATTCCTCAGACACAAAGAAAAGTTTCTGGTCTCTCCGTTAAATGATCCTGTGTTAATAATATTATGGTGGGGTCTGACCCTGCAAATACTTGATTAGATGTGCACTCATCTTCATGCATGTCATTAGTTCTGCTAACCTCAGGGCCGAGGTTTGTCACCAGAAAGTTCAGAATACAACACAGACTTCGCAAGTTTGGGGCTTGCCCCTGCCAAATGTGGCAACAGCCTGTCTCAGCAGGGCGGGTGCAACGGGAGATTTGGAACAGGGTCTCACTGTAAAAAGAGTCAGTGGTGAAAGCCAAATTTACCAGAATAAATATTTAGGCAAAAAAAAGAAGAAGATTGTTATTTTTTTATAGTTAAATTTTGGAACATTCATGCACAATTATAAAATGCAACTTGCCAACAGCCTAGATTCAAGGGCTGGAAATATTCTGAAATATTGCTATTGTTAGTGTTATGATCTTGCAGGCAAGGGTCTTGCACTACCAAGTGACATTGTGACACTTTAATCCTCAATTTATAAGTCCACAATTGTCGGAGAGCTGCAATAGCCTGCAAATCTCATTGGTTTAGGAGGATGCAAAAGATTAAGAAGGGCATATTTTGCATACTTTGTCTCAGATAAGTAGCCAGATCCACAGCCAGGGCAAGGCTGCTCAGTGTGTATTTTGATTGACTGTATGTCAAAGGTGTATTAATTATTGTCACTTGGGCTAATGTATGCTGCATCCTGCAGTACAGCTTCAATATATTTCCTAACAGTAAACCTAAGTCAATGTCACCAAAATTTTTCAGTGCCAAGAGGGAATAGCTCTGTTCAATGCTAAGATTATGGCAGCAAATTTTTGATCTGTTCCTTATGACCCCTTATTCTCACAAAGTGTACTTGCTTTTTAGGAAAAGTCTTTTTGTTTCATTAGGTTGTCAGTCACCAAGGATTGCCAGCCAGGGTGGAAATATTGGCTCTATCAGTCAGCCTTTGACTGTTCCCTCCACAGAGCTTGTTTTCTAAATCTGGTTGTGAGAGCTGTTTGCTTGACAGACTGCTTCGCAGACTTATGATTGTTTGTTTCTGGCTCATTTTGATTGCTCTGCTAATCTCTAGACTTTGGCCTTGAGGCTATTATTTATTTTGTGCTTTTATTGATGTTTGTTATTTGAGACTTTGTTTTCAGTAGATTTGCGCCCCCTTTCTAAACCACTTTTCTGATTAAATTTTGTTGAAGAAGTTGGTGGATTTCTTTACCTATTTTCCCCTCTCGTTTTTCCTCCTTCTAATCGTTCAGTTGAGAACTCACCTGCCTTTTGTTTGTGCCTGCCTTTGTGATTTATTTTCAGATTAGAAGGAGCAGCTGCACAGCCTTTACTTTTATTAGTTCTTCTCAGTGAGTCAGGCAAAATATTAACCACCCATGAACTGCTCTCCCAAAACCTCAAGTGAATTACAATAGAACTTTTGCCTCCACATTTCAGAAAAAATATTTTTATTCCTTGAATGTCACCTCACGCAGGCCTTTTGTGTGTGTGTGTGTATGTGTAGATATATCTGGACAAAATAAGTTAAAGTCTCAGAACATATGAAACTGGCTTGACCTTTCTGACAATTTGTCACACATTATTTTTGCAAGAGTTAGAGCATGAAATTTAAGTTCATATTTCGGCCTCATCCCTGCAACGCTGGGAGCTCAGTGGCAAGAATACAATACATCCAGTTCCTCCTGAGCATACTGCTTTCCAAGGGATTGTGGTTCCTAGCTCTTTGATTCTTTACATTTTATCTACCACAAAATGTAGTTTGGTCCTTTTTATATCTGTTAATAAAGTGGTTTCCGTCTTGATTTGGGTGATTTACAGTTTTACTATTTCTCAGTTATTGAGCATTCTGCCTGTTTACATTTACTAGCTTCGTCAATGCCTTAACCTTAATGGAGAGCTAGTGTTCCTACAATTTACATATAATAATCTCTGATTTGGTCCTTTCTTCCTATTAATACATTTCAAATATATGTTTTGTTGCTCTTTAGGGCTCAGGGGTCAGTGGGAAGGAGGGAGAAGGAGTGTAACATGCCACAGATGAAGCCGGGTTCCCCAAAGACCAATTATTCATAGCAAATTTATGTTATTTTACAAAGTTTAGGCTACTGCATTTCAATTTCTCATACCTGAGGCTTCAAGACCTTGGCCACACAAGAACCTGAATGGCCACAGAGACAGCTAAAGCAAATGGTCTCTGCAAGAATTTTATTTTTGTTTGGGCAATAGGACAGGATGTTCAAAACAGAAGCTTCAGTGGGGAAAGGTTTAAGTGCAGAACACAGCTGACATAAAAGCTTAAGTGCCTAAAATATGAGATCCCAAATTAACTGATGCATAGTTAGTGGGTTATTTTAAATTGTATTTCTTGGCAAAGAATGGTAATGGTATAATATGCTAGCCAATACTGAATTTGCCTAAGTCTGTGTCCACATAATGTTTGCTGATAAAGAAGAGGCTGATAAAGAAGGCAAATAAACTGGTTTTCTTGTTAACCATTGCTCTTTCTTTAAATACCATTTTGAATAGTTGAGTACCCCCTGGTGGGACCCTGGTTATTGAATTTTGTTTTTCTAAATATGACATGTTTCATAATAGAAAGCAAATGTGTGTTGTGATTGTGTTCATCTCCTGATTGATCTCTGATAATCCAAGTTAGAATTTCTGTTTCTTCTTCACATTTCAGCTACCTGCAGTGGATTAACCCTGCTCCTTTTTTTCCTTGCAGTGAGAGCTTAGGTTGTTCCCCCAGTTCTATATGGGCCCTTTTACCTTCATTTCTGTTCAGTTATGTACAAAAGTATTTTTCAATAGCATGTTAGCATTCATAATTCTCTTGAGTCATGCTTTCTAACCTCCTGACTGAATGGCTTTCTGGATTCATTTCCATTGCTCATGTGTTATGAATTTTTTGCCATTTCCATTTGCACTTTTATTAGTCCTCTCAACCATCTTTACCTTTTATAATGTTTGAAGTGATTCTTTTGCCATTTGAGGTTGCTGAAGTCGTGCACGGGGTGGGTCCAACTCTCTTTCTAGGGTGACATAATGATGGTCTCTTGAGCTCTCAGCTGCAGCCTGAGCTCATTCCAAGCTCCACTTCATTCTGCTGCAAGTTTCCTTCAACCACTGAAGCTGTTATATTAATAACTGGATTATAAGCATAGCTGGTTTTTGGTCCTTCACGTGTTTTTTATGCTAATTCTACTTTAGGATTTTGTGTTGTTTTAATGTGAATACCTTAAATAAAGTTAGTTTCCTAAGATGTGCAAGGACTGGCTTCAATGGGTCAGGTCCTATTCTCTACATGCATTTTGAGTTTTGTCTCCCAGCCTGTGTCTGTCAGAGGTGCATGGCATTTGATATGCAAGTTCTTTCTCTCAGGAGCGAGACTCAGCATCCACTGTAGGACTGCCTTCAAAGTGCAGCCTCTATGGAAATTTAGCCTACTTACACCAGGAGATCTATGAGTCACTGTGTTACAGGATCTTAGCTGCTGGAGTCCACAAAGAATTCCATAGTCTTCTTCACAAACAACACATTTAGGTGGTTCATTTCCAAAGGGAAAAAACATCTGAAAAGCATAACTTCTAATGTTCGGTAAAGAAATCCAATCCAAACCCAAACCAAAAACATAGAATGATTTTTTTTTTATTTTACTTTTTAAATTATCCTGAATGCCTTTTCACACCAGTGTGGTAGTGTGCCTTTGTGCCACCAAGTCAGAGTTTCTTCTGCAAATATGTGGTAATTGCCTTTGAGCTGTAAGTGCTCCAGAGAAGACTTGCCCTCTCCAAAAGAAGTCTTCAAGGACATTTCTGTTGTTCTAATTCACTCAAAGTGAGCTGCTTAGAATCTCTGGACTCTCTGACAGATGAAATGGGATTGATTGGAAGACACTCTGTTCTGCAAGGAACTCCAAGCACAGCTCTTTCAAAGGACTTACCAGTAGAATGTAGGCACTCTCAAAGCAAGAACAAAGTAAAACTACCAGCTGTCAGCTGGAAGGAATAACTGAGAAAAGGAATGAAAAGATTAGTGTGTACTTGATAATTAATCTGTAAGGTGCTGCAGACTCCACTTAGCTTTTATAGTATCTAGAGAGAAAAAGATGCAATCCACCATCTCATGTATTCCTCTGTTTTTCTATCAAGAGGTTGTTAAGCCTCACCTCTTCAAAGACTTGTGCACATATTTAATCCTCTGACTTTACAAATGGTAAAATTAGGCATGTAGGTCAATCTCTGCATGAAAAAGATGTGGGGTTGTTTTTTTTCTGTTGTTTTTTTTTTTTTTTCCACATCAGCCAAAGTAAACTGCAGGAGGAATCAGGGAAGATTTCCAAACCATTGTGTTTAGACTTGCTTGGAGGGGTTCCTAAAGTGCATCCTCCTCAGATTTCTCTGTTGCTCCTGAGTATCAGGATTGTGATGGATACACATGATTCTATTTGAGTTATCTCAAGTGCTTTCTAGTGAATTATTCTTTTCCAGTAACTGAATTTTCAAAAGGAAAAAAAAGTTCTCACTTGTGAGAAAAACACAGAAAACACACTAATTTTGGAGCAAAAAATGAATAATCTGCTTTGATTAAAAAACCAAAGCATTCTATTGCTCAGATATCAATTTTCTACAGATAAAGCTCCTGCTTAGGGAGGCTCTGCAGTGCACCTTTCCCTTTCAACCTTTGTTATTTGGTGTATTCATTTCATTTGCCAACAAGGAACTGAAACATTACAATGTGGAGTGAGGAAAGACAACCTTTTAATACCATTTGGTTGTTTGCCAGACATTTTGCAAGCGTTCCTGTTAGGACATATTACGTGAGCATGTATACTACATTATATATATGTACAGCACATTTATATTCTTACAACATGTTTAAACTTCTCAGTTATAAATGTCTTGTACGTCTAGATTCTCCTGGGAAAGCAAACCTGCACAACCTGCCCTTGTCCTCCTTCCTTGGCAAGGTTAATGTAGCTTTTGTCATGCAGGGGGATCTTGAAGACAAGGTCAGCGCTGCACAACAGCCTGCAAGTGGGTGTGTTCCAAGGGGAGGGGGAGAAAATCAGAGAGGAAAGCTGAATGGGTTATGTGTGATGAAAAGGTAGAAAAGTTATAGTTAGAGATCAAAGTATGTTGATTCAGTTGTATAATTTGGCCTCAAATCAAACAAACGTTGCAGTTCACCAGGGGAAATTTTTCTGTTTGCCTGTTCTCCCAAAAAAGGGGAGGGAAGAGGAATGGAAAAAGGAAGCAATTCTCAGCTCAAACCAATTTTTTTAATTGTAGCAGAGCTCAGTCTGGGAGTATGTGGAGCAATTTCTGGGTGACATGTTCCCTTCCTGTTTGTTTTGCTTTGGTTTATTTTTTTTGTGATGGGATTTGTTTGGTTTTGGTTTAGTTTTCGTTCAGTTTTTTGTTTGTTTTGGTCTGGGTTTTTGTTAGGTTTTTTTTTCTCTTCCTTTGGAAAGGGTTGCAGTAAACTCTATTAAATATGAATGTTTGTCACATAATGAATTTTGCATTTTTTTTCATCAAACATGAGGCAAGTCCTTCAAGATGCTTTTCTTGGTAAGAAATGACAAAGAGTGCCAATGGGAATGCTTATATGATCCTTTATGTTTTCATGCTTGAAGTACGTGAGCAGTGAAATTGCAGCTTGAGAAATGCTGCAATATTCCAGTAGGAATACACTTTATTTATTCCTCAGCAAGTTCCTACATGCACCTCTTACCACAGAACAGAGACTTCCTTCTCATGTCTTTGCCCAAAACATTAAAATAAAAAAGACCAAAAAAAAGGCAAGCAAAAAAAAACTTCCCACATTAAGTTCAAGACAAAAGGAAATAAGATGTCTGTAGGGAGACTGCTGCATGCGCTCTTCAAATCCTGTTCCTATTGAAGTCTCTCTGAAATTTTTGATGCTATAAAATCATGGCCACATTTTCTTCACTGGCAAGGGAAACTTGGCCTTCTATTTCTTTGGAAAGTCAGTTTTAGTCTTTGCTCTATCTCATCAAGGGGCTTCTAGAGCAGCCGTGTGCTGCAATATTATGGAACATTTTCCTATGCCGTGGACCCATGGGGCCTGATGATGTTTTGTCCTGTATGATTTTCAGCAGCTGCAAATGCCTAAGGAACATTGCCCCGAGAGAGAGAAGGTGTGCTGCAGGCACTGACCCTGCAGGACTGCTTACAGCAAGCACAGGGCAGCAGGGAACTCAGCAGTGTTCTCCTGAGCAGAGCTCTTCCTTTGCCAAGATATTTCCTGACCCCTTGCAGTGCCACCACACTGCAGGCTCACCCCATGCCATCGTTCAAACAACATGCCTGAACAACAGATAATTCTGTTCAATGGCCCAAATCTGAAAAGCTAGAGGGGAGGTGAGAAGTGGGTCCAGCAGAAGAGATGCTACTCAAATTTGAAGCTAAATTCAAAACCTAGAACTAAATTTGTGGGATCTTCAATATCTTTTCCTGGTCAGCTGGATTGTTTTAAAACATAAAGATATTGTTTTTAAAAAAACAGTAACAAATTTTATTCAGGAAAATATTGAAATAAACATCTTGTCCAAACAAGCCTTTCAATTTTAAAAATATCATAATAGTAATGTCAATAGTCACTATTCAAATGTTTTCCTGTTGATTTTTTGATCTCTTCCCCTGTCAGATTGGTAAAATACGAATTTCTTTCCTTCCTTTTAATTGCCTGGAACTTATGGGGAGACAGAATCTTTTTAAGAAGCTGTGTTTGAAAAAGATGGGCCAAATAATATATTTTTAAGCCTATTGATTTTCATCCTTCCTGGCTAAGCTGTAAAAATATCAGCTTTTTTCCATAGAAATTCCTATTCTGTGAGAGTTACTCCAATCTCCTTTATCCAAAATACTATTACCAATACCTTTATCTAAAAATGCTAATTTAATTTTTGTGAATCTTTCTTCCTGCTGTAGTGGAAAGCCCCTCAAGTGTATTACCATGCCTGCTACTGTTTGCTGTATCAGTTCCACATGCTAATGTGATTTCCTGTAGAGGAGATGAATATGTTTGTTCTGTGGTGAAATCAGGGAAAAAAAAAAAAGAGAAAAGCCTGACCAGTGCTTTAAAGAGAGTAATCTCGGTGGAAATATCAAATTGGTTCTATAGTATGAGTGTTAGATGTGAAATCTTGGTCTAGCACAGACTCCAGACTTTCTCTGCTTTTCTGGCTAGTGAGGGATGTTGTTTCTGCCACCTGTTTGGAGACAATTGTGCAACTGGGACTGTGGAATGACGTCCAGTTGCCTTTTTTAGAATATGAATAGGACTTTTGAAATTGGCTGTGCTGAGCAGTTTGGGGCTGAATCACTCTGTAGACTTGCCAGAGAAAGCGTTTAACTGATGGACATGAGCCAAGCCCACTGAATCTCACAGCAAGGCTCTTTTTGGCCTTGGTAGGCTGGGGCTTAAGCTCTGTATGAATGACGTTTCTTTTCTGGAATTATCAAAAAACCCTCATGATTTTTAGTTTCTGACTTCATTTTGCCAAAGTGTTTCACCTACATTTTTTTCAGTTTGAGCCACCACTGCCTGGTTCTGCTCTTCCCTGCTCTGAAAGGGGTGTTACATTTGATGGTAATGTGGATGCTTCATCATGAAAACGTCAGGGGTAAGGAGCAATCTCAGAGCTCAGCTGGCTGAACTGCTCGGCACCCACTGTCCACTTCTACTCACTTTTCATTTCTGAGTGTGTGCTATTTTGAAGTGCCTCAAACACTCTCAGACTCCAGGCTATTTTGGACATGAGCATTTCATTTCCCTTCCTTCTGCTGCAATCACAATTGGATCCTGCAGGCACTTCCCATAACAGATCTCAGTTATCAACGGCAGGAGTTTCAGTGCATTTCCCTTTGCAAAGGCTTTTGTTGCCAGATGGGAGTTGTTACTTGTTTATGTCAGGCTGTGAGCAATGCCCTTTTGCTAGCATTGCACACAATGTTTTCAGGTTTTTTGACATTTATCCCTCCTGTTGTTAGACAATGTTAGCTTTGCAAGTTGCAGAGAGCAATCTTTTCCCCTCAGGTGCCATTTTTTTCTGCATTTTGCTCTTTTTTTTTTTTTTTTTTAGCTTCTTTTCCAATTTTAAAGGTAAAAAGAATAGACAAAAATAGAAAAATTAACAAGCTTAGAGACCTTCCCCAGTCTGCTACTCACTTCTGTGAATAGATGTTAAACATAGATTTGTGTGCCCACTTTCAGTCTTCTCAGATGCCATTTCGAGTCTCCTTTAGATCTGTTACAGCAGTGTTACTGCTTTCATGCTATTTTCCTTGGTTTTGTGGGATGCAACCTAAGTTGTACCAGCCCCAGCATTCCTGTTAAATGGTAGGATGAGCCCTTTCTCTGCAGACCTCACTCCATCATAATTCATGCAATAAAACCTTGTATTGTGGGCCACTGAGCATGTCCTATGAGAAGAACACTTAAACCATGCTTATTTTGAGTACTGATTTTCAGTATTTGGTCCATCTCTGAAGTCATAACTTGATAATGAAAACTGTCCGTGATAACTTTAGCATCTCTTTCATTCTTTTTCATTTCCCACATAGAAGAAATTTTTCATCCTTTTGATTGCTTCCTAACTTTTTTCTGTTTTTATTCCAACAAAGTTGGCTTCAGCGTGGCTGTATAGACTGTAAGGCACTATACATTGCTGTAATGGTGTAAAAACTGTGGAGACACCTTCAGAGCCAAATTATTATACTTGTGTTACATTTTTACATAGAAGATGGACAGCCCATACCTACCAGACTATTTCCTTGTGTTTTTTCTTGTACATAAATATATGAAAATCTGCTTCAGTAGCCCACTGTGAAGAAATATCCCAATTTCACATGGTCCCTATGGACCAAGCTCCCTGCAGCTGTGCTAAGAAGATGGGTGTTTTTGGTCTTCCACACTGGCCAACTCAAAACTGTCTATTTTGTAAATTTATGGTCCTGTACACCTTTTCCACCAGAACTACATGCCCTGTTGCAGTGAATTAGAACTTCCCTGGAATGCTCTTTCTTGCTTCAGTTATTTTTCAGAAACTTCTTTAAAATAACCCTTAACCCTGAACATGTAGGTAATATCTGCACTGTGCATTCTACGATGACAGCTATTTTAGGTGAAACTTGTCAGAACTTCTGATCACATTCTGACTTTATGGTTGCTCTTTTGTCTTTAGCCACTTCTTTGAAGTTTCCTCCCACTTAGGACTGTGGAAGGGTTTGTGAGAACATTCAAAGAAACAGATGACTGTTGTTAAGACTCTGCCTTCTCTCTAGAACTAATTCAGCTATAGAGAAAAATAAAGGAAAAATATGCCCTCAGGCATGCTTTCCCTTATGCATATACTCATGTCCCATGAAAATATTTATCTGTAAATTAGCAGCTTGGCTTAGTGTTGTCTCTCAAGGTTATGTGGTTGCAGGGTATAGCATGCACTTCATAATAAGTGAAAAACAAGTTTAAACACTGGAATTCTGTTATTTTCAGCTGCAATAAGATGCAAGATCAAGGTAACAAGTTTTATTTCCAGCTTGAGCTGCAGGGTAACAGGCTGCTGCTGGTTTTCCCTGTAGACAACAGCAAAGAACACATTTTGTGTCAAAGTAATTGCACTAGCAGGTGTCGTTGAGCAACTGTGTTTTGGTTGCGACACTATCGTGGCTCATTGCTTACCACAAATGTTTACGTATAAAAAAATTCAGTTCTGCTTTTAAATTCCTATTCAACTGACGAGGAAAAATAGGGTAGACAATGATGAAGCAATAGCTACAGTTTAAAAGGGAGCAAGCCTCCTTCCCATTTCTGGTGGGTGAATACCGCTGTTGTGTCACAAGTCCTTCCGCAGGTGTTTGTCACAGCAACCGTAAACCGGCACTCGGGGCTGGCCACGTGAAGGGCTGGAAGGGATTGCTGCAATGGGATACATGCTGATGTCATTATGTCACATGTTTGGGGAATAATGTAATTTCATGCACCATCCTGTCCTGGCTGAGGTCTCCATGCCCAGTGGACTCTCTTCTTGCCTGCCTTCCTCGGAGGGCTGGCAGCACAGCACCTGGGAGCCCATAGCCTTTAGGGTGCAGAGAAACACTGATCAGCTCGGTGTAGGTTCCTCCTAGTCTTGTGAATCCATGCAAGCTTACTTGCTGAAACCATCACCTTGCTTGTGCCAGGCCCAAGACAATATTTAATTTGAGCTTTTCAAGGCTGTGGACAGCTGCAGAGGAGGGCACTTCAAAGAAATGCATTGATGCCTCAGGCTTTAGCTGTTATAGTTTTCACATTCTGTACTGCTTTAGTGTGTCATTCTGAGCTTCATACTAGGGGATAGTAAGCTCTCTTCACAGATTAAGTACACAAAACAATTCCTTCTCCAGCTGGGGACCAAGGACAAATAATCCAAATTTCAGGTCCAAGAGCATAAACAATGGTGGACTGAAGAGAGAAAAAGAAGAAGGATGGGACTTCATAAGGTAAAGCTGTAATTGGACAATTTTTAATATGCTATGGACAATTTCAAGCTGTACCTGGACAATTTATATATAACTGGTCTGTTAATATGCTAATAGACCAGAATTTATAAAAGTGTGAGACCCTGTAACCAGTCATCTATTTTTGGGATGATTTTGGGTTCATCTTGGGTGTAGCCCTGGCTGGGCTCTTGTGCTGCCCAAGGTGTATCCATTGAGGCCATCTAATAAATACCTACTTAATTCTTTAGCTCCATCTAGTCTCTGTTCTAGGTCAGCCTTCACAAGGCATCAGCATGAGCTGAAATACTCCATGTCTGAGCTGAAAACCTTGTGTGAGATGCCCCAAGGGTGTGTTAACATGTTGCAAGTATGTACACTGATGTAATAGGACAGATATAAATCTCCTAAAGAGGGATTCACCAAATTGCAATTTAACAATCTAAAAATGGGACCAGTGGTTTTAGCACTCTCTTTAGTGCCCCCATAAAACCAATACACACCTCATGCTGTCTAATTAGATGTCTATATCAAAGTTAGTGTGTATCTCTTTTTGGAAGCCAAACGTTTATGCTTGCATCCTGCCAAATGCATGCAGTATGAGGACATCAGCTCCTCACAACACACTGAGAACAGTCTGGGAGCAGAGCAGAAATCCAAATGTGTTGTGCACCTCCATCTCTCTCTATCATAGGGCTGTGAAGCATCTCCACATGCTTGGCTGTCCCATTTCCAGCTCCTTTGTTTTCATGCTTGTGAGAATAAAAAATACTGTCATTGTATGGTATGATGCTTTCAGTTTGGGCGATATTTGTAATTTGTTTTTCCAAGGAAGCATCCCTGCACTTTTGCTAACAGCTCTTTATGTGCATGGCTGTGGAGGAATTCCCTTGTTCTTGTCTGTTTGGCATCTTTGCTGCCCTTAGAGCAGCAACTCTAGTTTGTTGTGATTGCCATGGCTTTGTACTCTTCAGAACACAGTGTTTTACAGTGTTTTACATCAAATCGTTTTTCTTACATGATGTCCATGATGATACAGGTATCAATAGAGTTTGTATTTTTATTTCTTTTTCTTCCTTTTTTCCCCTCCCTTTAGACAGCTAAACGAAACTGCCGAGGCTGTCACGTGTTTCAACTGAGCAGCCACAACGTTGTGGTGCTGTGCAATACTTTCCCTTTCCTCTCTCCCCAGCCCAGATGTCACGCTCCCTTACACTGACATGCCTGGAATGTGGCTGGGGACTCCTGGCATGGATTGACGTTGGTCTACTGGAGGGAAACAGCTGAGAACCACTTTCCACCAGGACAAAACTGCTGTATCCAAAGGGACACCAAGGATACATTGCTTATCCGCTCATGCCAGTTTCTTTCTGAAGGAAGACATGGCTGACCAGGAAACCTTGGTGCTTTTTGAAAGGGATTTCCTCTTTTGGGCTCTCTGAATGATTTTGAGGCAATATCAGGCTAAGAAGATCTCTGCTATCTGACATAATTTTACTTGGTCCTTTTTGGGGGACTTGATTGATCTTAAGGTATTCATTTTTGTATATAATAAGGCTAAAATGGACAAAACATGCTACTGGTTCTTTTTCTAGTTCTTGTGACTGCTCTTTCTTTCAGTTTTGTAGGGGAAATCTAATGCTTCAGACTGGGCTGTTCTACTGAACTTCCAAAAATTGCCTTCTCCCACTGTCAACAGATATGAGCTTGACACCTGCCCTTGGGTGCCATTCTCAGGGCTGCAAATTTGCCCTGGCCACAGCAGTGAGGAAATCTCAGCTTGCAGAATGTGCATCTCCCCTCATCAAACTGAAAGCCAGGCCAGTTCACTAGACATTAAAAAAAAAAAAGAAAAAAAAAATCTAGATTTTCTGAAATCTTGCAAGACATTTGGATAAAACTGGAGGGGCATGGAGTGACTAATAAAACTGGATGGGATGAAAGTGTATAAATTTTGTCATCTAACAGCAAATTTCATGAAAAGGATTTGAGGGTTTATCTGAATGTGAAGTTTAAGCTTAAACTTGTGGATTGTGTGACTATGGAATTAAAATAAAACCAACCAAACACACACAAAAAAAAGTGGGATTTTTTGCTCACTTGGGGTGGAATAAGCTGCTTCAGTCCCTACAGCATTTCATACCAAGAGGGTTTGTTCTCTGTGGCAGTGGGGCAGCAGCTGCCATCTCACTGCAGAGCTCAACAGATGGTGAGGAGGAAAACTCTGCTCTACTTTTGGTGAGTTTCTGAGCTTTCTTCTTTTAGCTATTTACATGGCATGGGAGATAAAACAGCCCAATGAAAGGGCAGCATTTCCATCTACCATTTTGTTAAGCAAAATACCCACAAGACTGTAACTCGTCTATTTTGTTGAAAACGCAGGTGAAGGACAAGAGGTGATTTATTTTGGTGAAGTCAAAGGGGAACTGTAACTTCCTGCAGCAGGAAACCACCATCTACAGAAAGAAGGTTGCAGGGCAACATCTGAGTTGGAGCTGAGACTTTGGATGCCCAGAAGGAGCAAGAGATTGAGGAGGGAGGGAGCAAGGCTGATCTAGGATTTCCCTGGTCTCATTCCTTTCCCCTTTAATTCCTTCTCTTTGTGACCAGTAATACTCTCTTCTTTTGGATTGGTGTAATACCCACTCTGCCATGCAGTATCTTTCTGAATGAATTATTTCAGCTCAGTTCTAAAGATGGAACCAAATTAATCCATGATCCATGATTTCAGATCACTTAGAGAAAAAAAAAACCAAAAAGAGGGATCACCACTGTGAGTGGCTTGGCTGTGCTGCCCCTGTGTGCTGTGAGTGTCCCCATCTGCGGGGCTGTGCTGGGAGCGGGCAGCTGTGCTCTGCCTCTCCCTGGCAACAGCTGGGCTTGCCAGGGGCTGTGTTTGCCCTCAAACCCTCCCAAGGCAGGTGCTGCTGGTAGAAGGGAAAAGAGAGAGGAGGGATGCTTTGCCAAAAAGAAGATAGTTAATGTTTTGCTACGCAAAATCATCTGCCTCACACCTTCATGTAAGAAGTCCACAGTTTTCCTGAAAATGCTGTTGCTGAGAAGGGGAGAGGCTGCTTAAAGCCTGTTTTTCTTTTTTGGCTGCAAAATGAACATTCACTGTTCCCTCTTGGAAGTATTCCTTATCTGACCCTGAGGAGAAATGTTTATTTCTCTTTGCCCTGGGCCAGCACATGTAGCAGTTACTTTTGCAGCCCCTTCCAAAGTTTCCTTGGCTGAAGCAGGACTTGACCCTTACTCAGGAGTGGGTCAGCACTTTTTACACCTGTTCTTTGACTCAAGGACTTTTTCCCATCAGAAGGTATTTTCTGGCCAACATTTCTTCTTGCAGACTGAAATAATAATAAATGGATAGTTCCCATATTTTGCTTGTGTCCCCCCACACCCATAAGATTTTTAAAAATCGACTTCCACTCAGGAACTATTGAGATATTTAATGTTTAAACAGCTATTTTCCTAACAGTGCCCTTCCCAGTGGTTTATTCCCACAAACTCTCTGCTCTCATTGTTGTGCAGTGTAGAAAAGCAAGCTGGCAGTCAGCAGTCTGACAGTAGAACATCGACAGGAGCAGTAACAATCAGGTAACCTGGCATGATGCAATCCATAGAAATCACTCTCAAATGTTAGCTTGGGGCTGGGCAGAGAGGGGAATAGCATAGGTACCTTCATGATATTTAAAATACACATGACATTTAAGATTTTAACTGTTTTCTTGAACTGATCTGATATTATGTTTTCTAAATTTTAAATTAAAGGCAAAGACATCCCTGAGCTCAGAAGAGACAAATAACTTTCCCATCACAGTCTAGGAGGGATGCATATTTCAGGGGTTTTTTATTGGTACGGTCTGCTGAGCCCTCCTCCTTCCTCCCCTCCTGCCGAGAGTGCAGCTACAGAGAGCCATGCCAGGTCTGTGCTCATGGGCAGGGAGGATGTGTTAGAAGGAATGCTGTGAGGATCTGAAAGTCTGCTCTGCTCTGGAAACTAGGAGTTGGTGGGCTATGACTGTACCTGGGTTGTGATTCTTCCTGAAAAATGAGAAAGTGGAAACCGATGAACACAGATGCGAATTTCCTGGGGAAGAGGGAAGAGCTTTACATTTCTATACATGTAGATGTGGGGGAAAAAAGCTCATTTGAAGTATGTGAATATCCAGCAAAGTCGTTTTCCCTTCACTCATGCAAGTTCTCCTGGGCAGCTCTCTGTTCCAGGTTCTGAGTGGGAAGAAAGTGCACATAGTGTTTGTTGTTTCAGGCCATTGGTGCTCAGAGTTGCTCCCAGCAGAATCAATGGGATTGATGTTGTTATGAAAGCAGCAGTGAAGCTGGCTGCTTCTCATCAGGTGATGATACAGAAATCAGGAAGAAGTCACATTTTCACTTCTTACAAAAGAGAGAATGGCAATTACATTTTGTTCTTTGCCTTTCTTTTTGCAGAACTTTTCTTTAACTCTTCAGCTTTATTCAGCTTTTTGACAGCTGGTTAATTTTTGATAAATAAAACATGATTTTTATCTCGATCAAGTCAACTTTCTGTACTGTTTGCTGGGCTTAAAATGTTGCAGGTCTCTGTATGAATCACAAGGAGACAAAAGGCATCTCAGATTTCATGGCTGTTTACAGTAGGGCTAATATAAAATCCTTTATCCAGCCAAACACATTAGCTCAAAACTCAGAGGACTAAAAAAAATTACTTTGCTTGATTAGCTTTAAGCTGACATGTCTGAAAACATCAAACAAGAATCAGTCTGCTTTTGAAATTTGTTTCCAGTTATAGAACATGACCTTCTGGATTCCCAGCAGCATCACATCCTAACTTAAAAAGAGCTGCGCTTTCCTCTCACCACAAAGGTGCCCCCACAGACTGCTGGGTTGGAGAAAACCATTGGAGACCCCTGCTGAAATCCTCCATCCATGTGGAGAGGTATGGGAAATCAGAATGATCTGATGAAGATGTAGAGCACAAACCCTGTGAGGAGTGGGTAAGGAAGCTGGGGGTGTTTATCCTGGAGATTGGAAGAATCAGGAGAGACCTTATCACTCTCTACAATTACCTGAAAGGAGGTCATAGCCAGGTGGGTGTCAGTTTCTACTTGCAAGGGACAAGCAACAGAGCAAGAGGAAATGGGCTCAAATTGCACCAGAGGAAGTTTGGACTGGAGATTAGGAAAAATCTCTTCACCAAAAGGGCTGTCAGGCACTGGAACAGGCTGTCCAGGGAAGTGGTTGAGTCCCCATCTCTGGAGGTACTTAGAAGATGTGGTAGATGTGGTGCTTAGGAACATGGTTTATTAGTGCACTTGGCAGTGTGAGTTTAACAGTCATCCTTGGTAGTTTTAAGGTCTTTTCTAACATAAGAAATTCAATTATTTTCTGATTTTATAATTCTATCTCCTTGTCACCCTCATCTCCAACACTTTCAGAAGCAGACTCACCCAACAGAGAGACTTGTACAACTTTTTACTTTAGGTGAAAGATATTCCTTCAGCAGGCATTATCTTGGCAATGGAATTGTCTGCATTGCTCCCAAATATGGGATTTTTCAAATGGATTTTCAGGACCTTCTGGCAGAGTTCATCTTTACACAGCACAAGCCAAAGCTTGTACAGTTTACACAGCAGACAGGCAATGAGTGGCTTTATCTGGGCCACAAGAAGGGGTGAAGCACAGACCTGCTGGCCCAGGCAGACTTATAAACCAAACTGGGAGATGCCATTTTCCCATGCTTTTTTTTTTTCTCATTGCTGTCTCCATGTGAAAAGAATGACATAGTCCTCTAGCATGAGAGCTGGCGAGAGTTCTCTGCCAGATGTAGAGCGTTGAGTATGGAAACAACAAAGGTCCAAGGTCCAAGCACAGAAAAGATTTCCCTGCAAGATTTCGTTTATATATCCTGGGCTTGCTCAGGGTCTCAGTAGGGAAGGTAACGGGCAAGCTGTTACATGACAAGGGGGTAGGAAAGGAAATAACAAACCTAAAATGATTAGGTGTGTCTCTTTGGGGCTATGAAACAAAACTGTGCTGATTTAAAGTGGGTAATCTTCTCTACAACTTTCAAACAGGTGACTTTAGCTCATACAGGTTTTAGTAGACTGAAGTCATATAAAGAGGCAAGGACCAAGAATATTGCAGCAGTTTACACACTGTAGAACAAGCATCCAGTGTTTTTGGTCTTGGTATTTTCTGTTTTTTTTTTTTTTCAGTAAGTATTCTGTGTGTTTATTTTTCATTCCCTTTAGCAAAAGTATCAATGAACAGAATTTTTAGTACCAGGCATGAATGCAGTTCTCTCAGACCCTTACAAGTGATATACTGGTATTTACCCAGTCAGAATAACCAGGTCAATTGTTTTTGGCACAAATCCATAAGCATCAGTTCCTCTGTCTGGCAAATGCTGTTTTTGTAGCAATCGTTGAGACTGCTGTCTAGTCCACTTCCAAAACATCCTGATAGAAAACAAGGAACAGATTTAGCAAAACAGCCAAGTCCATGTAGAGCAAAAGCAGTCCTCTGAGGCAGGTGATGATACACATATGAAGTAGTCCAGGGAACTGCTAAAAATATCTGCAAAACAAATATATAACTCCAGTTTACAACAGGTACAATTTTCTCCAAGGCCAGAGTTTAAAAGTGGGTCCTATTTTACATTGAAAGCAAGCTTCAGCACATAAGGAAATTTCATCCTATGCCCTGCTTTGGTTTTGTCCCTGTTCTTTAAAATTGTCTTCCAAACTTAGCTATAACATCCGATATTTGGCTGGAATATCTTTGGAAATAGTTATATGGTATATAACTTATTTATATGTTGTGTGGGGTGACAGCTCATGGGTTACAAGAAGTGCAATGCCTAATGCAATCAATTCTCAACAAATTTATAAGTTTAATTTTCTAATCAATTTATAATCTTTATGTGAATAGACATAAAAACATAAGACTAAGTGTTCACCAAGCCTAGAAGGATATCTACTCTAAATTTTAGTCTTGAAAAGGGGCGGATCTTTTTTATAGTGATGTGCTGTGCTTCAGACAACCAAGAATATGCTACAAAATCAAGTTTTCTAAGACACTTTGTAAGCTTTTTCCCCGAAAACTTACCAGATTTTAGTCTGTAAAAGTTGTCAAAGAATTAAATAAATCCATATTCCAAGGAATAGAAAAAGGGCTGGTTTGCATTTTAATTTTAGGCAAGATACCAAAATACGCTTGAGTTCTGTATTTGCACTAGTAATTTAATAATCTAAATCACACTTATATGATGCTGACCTAGAAAATCGTCATTACAGCTCAGGAAAAAGATCTTGGAGTTGCTGTTGCCAAAATAAACTCTGTGTGCAGCATGGACAAATAAGTCCAAAACAGCTTGGGCATCATCAGGAAGGATGTTGAGAACAGGAGATGCGTTATTTTCTGCTATTTGAAATCTCATGTGTCTTTATCTTGAGTGTTGTCTGAAATCCTGCTCTCTCATCTCAAGGAGGATTTAGTGAAGGTGAAAAAGGGCAGCTGCAATGTTCCAGAGGTTAGAGCAGCTGCCTTTAGAGAAGAGATTAAATATCTGGGATTGTTTAGTTTGGAAAACAGAAGGTTTCGTGATAAAATGAAGATATTGGATACATTGAGTGAGGAACTGTGGGCCGATGCTACTTGATCAAATTAGTGGAAGATCAACTTAAAGTTAGTAAAAGGAAAGGTTTCTTTTTTCATTGGGCATCAAACTCTGAAACTTGCTGCAGGTGTTGCCAGCAGATCAGGAAGAGAATGCTAGAGCTAATAGGCAAGGAGATGCCTTCTAGCACCCCAGCAAGGGTGGAGGAGTGAAGAATGTGTCCTCACTCCCATGCCCTTCCCAAATCACATTTGTTTTCTCACTGTTGAAAAAGAATACCATGCAGTACGGGCCAGTGGTCTGACTCAGTAGGCACTGGTTGCAGTTTTATGCTGTACAACTGCTCCCTGTTCTGGAGAGGATTTTAGTGCTTGTTGTACAATGCATTTCTAAAAATGAGAGCAAACAAGCTGACAGTGTGACAGGATGGGTTACTGAAATAGTAGCTGGAACTTTTCCCTCCAGGAAAGGCGAACATTCCTGGAAACGCTTAGAAATTTTTACTAGCAACATATTTTCCCCCATTTTCTCACCATTGTTTTGAAACAATAAAGACTGACACACAAACCATCCAAATGTAAGGAAAGAAGTGTCACAATACCGCACATGTCCATAAAATGCAGATAAAAGTGTAACCCGTACGAGTAGACAAGTCCTTCTGGGGTATTTTCCTTCCTGTTCTCTTCTAACATTTCATGTCTCTGTCCCAGTTTTAGTAGGTTAACAGTACTCTCTAAGTCCTTAGTTTTCAGTTGCCATCTTTGGTAAAAGCCATCCAGTCTCATCTCCCTGAGTGTCAAAGCAGCCTGCTGGAAGGTTGCTGCCTACCCTTGATATGAAATGAAGAGTGAAGCTTGAAGAGTGAAGAAGCCCAGCACACCTGTTAAAACCTTCATTGCTCAAATACGTCTCCTGATAGCATTTCCAGACCTTTATCCTTGAATTTCATGTTGAAAATACGAAGAGACAATAACTCTTTTTTTATGGGCAAAGAAATTCACACTATCCTGTTGTGTGAGTCCTGTAGGCAGCACAAGAGCTTCTAGAGTGTGAATTGTTTGCTCGCAGGCTCCTTTTCGTGCAGGAGGTGCACACAGTCATTTCCATTTTCTCCTCTCATGCATACTGTACCACTTATTAAATGGAGGATGATCATTGTAGAATTTTCTCTGTGCTGCCCCATAAATAATAAATAATGAACAAAGATGTGTGAAGCTAGGCATGAAGGATAAGGGTGGTTTGCCATTTATCTTCCAAGCAGCAGCCAGATATCTCCTGCCAGTTTTTGTGCATTTTGCCAGGTAAATTTTATGGTTGTCTTGTTGGCTACTCTGTGTGTTTGTTCACATTTATGTGGGGACCACCAAGCTCAGTTCAGTGGCATGCCTGTGTGTTTGCAGACTGAAACCAGCTGAGCTACTAGTGCAGATGACCTGGATTATTAACATTTGCTGTGTTGTTTCAGACTTTTGCCAAAGGCCCTTGATTTTGCAACTTAGTATTTCCACCCTGATGACAACCACTGTTCAACCTATTCTCTTGCAGCAGAAACTCAGAGCTATGAATCTGCATGCTCTTACTTCCAGTTGCAAATACACAGTCTATGGTTCACTGATGCAGAAGTTTTAGTCTATGGTCTATGACTATGTGATAAAGAAATATTCAAGAAATTAAGTCCAAAAGAAAACATTTCACACTTCTGACCCCAAACTGTCCCAAAAATAAAAGTCATATTCATAAAGGCTGGACTTTCATATATGAAATTTCTCAAAGTATTCACTCCTCTATGGGATGACAGCAGGTGACCTACAATTGAAAATTAGGTGGTCTACAAACCACTGGAGTGTTCTTCATTTGGCTGTTGGTTTTGTTTGGTTTGGTTTTTTAAATTGTTTTAATTGCTGCTAAATAAACCATTAAATCATTTGGGTTTTTTGTAATATATTAAATGTTGACAGATTAATAGACACAGCTACTCTGTCTTCTGGAGGCTCTTAGCAGAGCTCTTGCCCACCAGCATTACTGACACTGTTCTTCAGGCTTCCCTGCTGCTGCTGAAAAGGAGAATGGGAACAGGACTCTAAGGTATGTCCATGCAGAGCAGCTGTCACAGTGTCATACTCTGTTTTTATATTTATTAGGTAGGTCTGCCAAGAGCTGGCACACTGAGATAAATCTCTGATTCTTGGGGCAGTGCAAGACAGTGGCCTCAGAGGAAGGATTTCTGGGTTGAAGTGGGGCATATGCTGCAGCCCTTTGCTTTCCAGGCACAGAACGCTTTCCATGTCCCATGGAAGTAGCTGAGATACTGTCTCTGCTTGTGCACGAACTTGTTTTCTGCTTGGACAGCACCTACCTTGAGACATGTCTTTGGTCTTGCCCCCCTAAACTGCAGTAGATCCAATGGATGCAGAAACTGGCCATCTGGAAGCTTCAGGTGAGATTTATCCCTAAGCCAAAGCTGACAGAAATCTCAGACTCACGCTTTTCCTTGGAATTTCACTGGGCCTTTGCAAAGCCAGCTCAAGGCTTCTTGGAAGTGATGCCCAAAAATATGACAATGATAATGCAAAAACATTTGCTTCCTGACAGAAAGTAAAATTAGAGGCAGAATGAACGTGGAATGGAGACAGGAGGGGAGAACTGTGGAGAGTCAGCTTGCTGCTCTCACTGCTGCCAGGAGGACCCGGGATGGCTGTACCTGCTTCTGACAGGCATCCTCCCAGTCTTCCTCCCTTGCTTTGCAAAGGGAGCAGGCACAGCTGTCTCTGGCACAGCTGAAGATGCCAAGGATGTTTTGTTGCTGCCCACAGTATTGTAAAGCTTTGTTCATAGTCAGAATTCACTGGGGTGCCCTGGCTTAGAGACAAAAATTCTTCCTAGGGTCTGTTTAATCCTGGCTATGTACAGGTGCTCATTCCACATCATCCATGTACAGGTGTTCATTCCACATCATCCATGGAAGGTTTTTACAGCACTGAGGTATGTTTGCCTTTTTGAGCTTGGTTTTCATTGTTTCTCAGAACTGTTCTTTTCTCTTGAGGTTTGTCATTTGGCAAAATGATTCATGACCACTGTCTGTGTGGGTACATGGACTGGACCACGACTTGCAATTTTTGAGCTCATTTCCTAGACAAATTCCAGATTTTATGCATAAGTTTAGGAAGTTACTTTGGCTCATCCAGGCATCACTTTCCCACTTGCATCTCAACTTAGGTGTGAATATGTAACAGCAGAAATTATGACCCTCTGGTTACCCAAATTACTATTTGAAAAACAATGTTCTCGGTAATGACTGTGTAAAATTTCAAGCAGTTGAACAGCAAAGGTCAGAGTGCAGCACTGGGTGCAGGCTTTGTGCAAACACTGATTGCATCACTGGAAACTGTAAAGCTCCAGTATGTTTGTCCCTCAGCCTCTTTCCCAGTTAAACCCTAGAAGTTTGAACCAGTCGCTGCAATGCAAGCTGCTGACAGAACAGCAATAATGTGTCTGTCCCTTGTTGCCAAGACCAATTAGATTCAGATATCACAAACATTTCCAAGAGAATTAACATGTTGGCACTAAGCAGGGTTCGCAAGGATTGCACGGATGCAGCTGGGGCTTTTTGAAGCGCCATGGCAATGCAGGCATGTGGCAGTGTGGTAGGAGAAGGCAGGTATTTTGGGCCACATGACACTGTGAGCCACTGGAAGAAATGTCTGTGGCAACGTGCCAGACTGGTGGTGTTGAACCTGACAGATAAGGTGTTTGCAGTTTGCCAAGATGCCCTGTTTCCTTCTCACTTTGTTTACTTTTCCTCCTTGCTGGCTCTCCCCATCTCTTCCCTTCCCCAGCAGTGAAGCCCATTCTCTTGGCACTAAAGTCACAAGTCAGAGATGGTTTGTCCCTCTGCAGCTGCAACATGGAAAGTTTTGGCCCTCAGCAATGCCATCCAAAGTGCATCCTCCTGTTAGCATCTGCAGCAAAGGACACGCTGCATGTGTGCAGCCACCAAGTGTGCCTGGCCAGGGGAAGGGTGAGGAGCATACAGACATGGGCTTCAAGTGGAAGTCGTTGTCCTGGCTCAAAAATCCCCACTTATGAACTCCACTAACTCCACCTTTGGGCCCTGGGGCTGTTTGTGGGGGTGCAGTGCAAAATGCTGCCCACAAACACCAGCAGCAGGACAAATCTCTGGCCTTTCTGCAAAGGAGACGGGGCCCATCTCACTCCAGCCTTTGTGTCTCCATATGGAACTGAGAGGGTTTGGACCATGGTGGTTTTTTGTGACCCACAGAAGGCTGATCTGGAGGGAAATGCACAGTCTTCATGATATAAAGCAACGTCTTGGTTTGAATACTTGTGGTGGAGGGACGGAGTGAGGATTTATAGATTTACACCTAACAAAATATTTCTAACATCTCAATTTTGAGGGACACTTTTCTATAATGGATTCTAGATCACTCCACAAATAAGTTCATAAAAGTTTACATGTAGGGAGATCTCTATGAACACGGACAGAGAAGACCAGAGTTCTTTTGAACTTTTGTGCCACCACTGACCCATTGATGAGAAAAAAGGCCACTTTTTAAGCATTTGGCACTGAAAAAAAACTCCCTAGAAAGATAAAAAAAAAATTGCTAATATTTTCAACTTATTTGAGATTTCACAGTTGTGTCTAAATCTAATGCCTAGTGTGAGCAATGCCTTAAGACACCTGATTTTCCAAAAGTCCTTATATTCAGTCTCTGAAATAATCTGTACAAAAGTGTGGAAAACAATCCTTTTTGACTAATGCTTTGAAAGTGTCCTGGACAAGGCATTGCTGATAAAATGTGACCTGCAAAGCAGCAAGAGCAAATCAAGGTAATATTCTACATCACTTTTTATGAGAGGTATGATGAGTAGCTAGAAACAAAATAAACCAAAGAATTATGCCTGTATGGCATGAGGAATGTTGCCCCAAGGAAATTAAAAGCTGCTCACAATTGCAAGTGTCAATCCCCACCTTAGACACTGAAAAGACCCTTGAGTTTCCCTTTGGCAGAGCTTCAATTTCTAGAGGAGTTTTTGTGTTGTGCAGAGTGGTTCCCTGGTAGACACATATGGATCTGCCTGTACCTGCTCAGCAGGAATGTAAACAAGACAGAGACTCTGCTCTTTTTAGCAGCTTGATCTTTTGAAATCACCCAAGGAGAAACCATAAGAGTGTTTCTTGTGTCTCTACACGGTGTGTGCATGCTTTGTGGCAGAGAAAGGAAATTGTGCTCGCTGCAAGTGAGCCCAAGAACAGAAAATAAACTCCTTGTGACTCAGAGAAATGAGAAGTAACATGAAGCAAAGGTTAAATCTGCAGAAGTGTCATTCATTGGCTATACAGCAAATGAGGTGGAGCAATCCTTGAGCAAAAGCATCCGAGGCAGATGACGTGACTGCAATCATGTATGTTGGCATTTATCTTGCCTGGTTAAAGCTCTTGTGCTATCCATGTTGCTCAAGAATTGATATGGAAAGGTCAGATACACTGCAGAGCTGAGAAGAGAGCAACTCTGGGGCATTTCAGCACCTTGCAAATGCTCACCAGACCCAAAACTGCACAGGATTCCTGGGGAGCCCCACTCACCAAACCCATTTAAGGGTTACTTGATGCTGCCACACTTGCTGTTTTTCGTTGCTTAAACTGTGTCCTGATGTCCTAAAGAAGGCTGTGAGAGAGGACATCTGTAACCAGTTTCTGCTTTTGGTTACTGTCTCACTTAGAAAGAGCTCTGATTTCCCTGTGTCTGACCCTCAGTTTCTCCTTAATTAAGGAGATGTCACTGTATATGTGTGTGTCTATCACAAAACTTAAATCACTCTTTGCAAAGAAATTTTATATTTCTTCCTTTCTCTGGAAGAGCTAAAAAACTATCTGGAGGAGCTAAAACCAATCAGGTGGTACACTTCTGACAGTAGGAATAGGGCAGCTGCCAGCTGCTATTTCACAGCTGTGGATTTCTCCACCATGCCAGCGCTATGGTAATAATTAAAATGACAGATATAGAGCATCCATGTTTGTTTTTCTAGCATTGAGCAAACTCAGTATGGACCATTTTATAAGTGTGTGAACTCTGCTGACCCTTGCCTGCACCACTTAGGAATGCAGTGTACTTAATTGTCATTATTATCTGGAACAGAGGGCTTGATCAATGCATGGTTAGCAAGAAAAGTCACGTGTACATCTGTTGGCACAAAACCCTACTCCTATTCCTTCAAAAGCACAAGAACATGGTTTCCTCATGGTGGGAATCCTGACATTTTTAGGATTACAGGCAGGGTTAAACCCTCTGCTAGGTCAAACTATGAAATTCAATAGTAAAATTCAATACACATTTAAGCATTTTCAGGTGTGGGGTCTAAGTTCTCAGTGCACTAGTGAAACACCCTGGTTCTGAGAGGGCTGGGGAGGAGGAGAAAGCACGTGTGGCTTTGTTTCTTCGGTGCTGCCACATGACAAGAAGTGGCTTAGTTTATCCTGTCAGGTGGAGAGCAGGTGGTGTAAGTTATACAGCAGAACAGCTGATTCCATGAAATGCATCTCAAAATTAGTTTAACAACCCCAGACAAGCACAGCCTGTGGTTTAATGACAGCTGAGTGAAGGTTTGCACAGTACTGATAACATCCTGTGTCTCTGTGCTGCTGTGGTGTATGCACACGTACTCCCTTGCAGCCAGAAACTTCTCAACAGATTTTCACATTGGCTGTTATTTAACAAGTTTGTTTTCCTCTTCCTGCCATGGCTTTATTTTTGTTGCTGTTGCAGTAGTAAAATTATCCCTGATATTCTCAGAAATTCCTCATAGCACTGTTAATGTTTTGACTGATGTTTTGCTGGAATTGGTTTTGCTGCGATTTTTTTTAAAATGTCACATCTGTTCTCAAAGTGCAGTTACTTAATTGGTGTACATTGCTGGATTAGATTCAGTACCCACGCATCTATTAGCAAGGTACAAAGCTGCACAGGTTGTCAGAACATGCTTGAAAATGGAATGGGAGCTCAGCTCCCTGCAGCAGAAAGGTGACAGGCTCTGCTGATGTGGGAGGTAGCGCTGCAGGGTAATAATACCCAGGGCAAATCGAACACACAGGCCCTGCTGGGTGCTGCAAAACACAGGCAGAAGCCAGGAAAGACTTCTTTGCAGTGGAAAGAGTCCTGCTTTTGGAGACCATTCAATCTGAACAAGAATAAAATCAATAATATTGACATCTCCTATAACGTGTCTGCTATCTTCTCGTGCCTATCCTATTCCTTATGCACTGGTAAACACATATATAAAATACATAAGTTATATATAAAATCCTATGTGTTTTATGTATTACATACAAATAGCATACCCCAGTTTTTCCACAAGGCCTTTGTAACAGATAACAATTTACTTAATCAGTGAGATCATGCATCGTTCCTGTTTCATGGCCTGGGGAATGGAGAAGCAGAAATAAAATGGCTTGATGTAGAGGCCAGGGGTTCAGAGAGAAAACACTGCATAGAATTAACTTTCATTTGCTGTCATTCGGTAGTCTGTTTGCTAGGAATTGATGCCTCCATATTTTGTAGCATGAAAATGTAAAAATACAGAGCAACGGTATTAAAATACCAGAAATAACTCAAAGAAAAGTAATAGGCAAATGTAAAAAAAAAATGGAAATAAAATATTTTCTAAGTAGACACACAAAATTATCTATTCAATTGCTACTGTCACTTTCCACTATACTTGTTTTTCCTAAAACAATATCTGATCTAAATTCTTGTGTGTACTTCCAGTGTTGACAGACTCCTATTTTTCTAATTAAAAAAAACCCCAAACCTAAAACCAAACCCTTGAAATTTTTGGCTAACTTCACATGCTCTAGAAGAGTGAAGGGAAAACATGAAAATACAGCAGGACTCCTGAAAGGCCAGTTGTTTTATGGGTCTTATTTTCCTTTTTGTTGTTGTTGTTTTCCTTTCACTTAGCTCACTTTACAAATGTGCTGTAGGCTCAGTTCACAGCAAGAACACATCTTATCTGACAAATAGTAACTGATGCAATATGATTTAAAAGTCTCCCCCATCATACAGAAATTAAAATCCTCTCTCCAGGGACATTCCTCAAAGCATAAAGCAGAGCCTTTCTCCACATTTAAAGCATTTTGTTGTGTGAGAAATGACAATGAGCCATAAAATCTGGAGGGAAACGATTGCTGAGCACTAACATATGCCCCAAACACGTGGAGGCTGTCAGCTGCACTTCAGACCAGGGAAATGAGGGTCTTGATCTCGTCTGGTGGAGGGCAATTTAAAGAGATGTTGCTAACAGAGTACTGAGGCCCTGAAAGCTTGCTTTCAAAATAGCAGCAGCAGATGCAGCAGCCAGCAATGTGAAGGTGCCAGCTTGTTTTGTTTGCAAATGCATGTCCTATTGTCCCTTCACTACCCTGGCATGCTCTTTTCTTAAAAGAGATGAGAACAATTGTCTCCACCATTATTACTATTATGCATGAAAATGGCATAAAAAGAAGATAGAGGTTGCCTACTCAGGCACTCAGAAGTTAAAAAATAATGGGATTACTGTTGCCTTGACAACATTTCTCTCTCTTTCCCCTGCCCCCAGTTTCATTCTTGGAAATGGCTAAACCACTTTGCTGAAACTCTATCAAATAATTAAATAAAAGGTTCAGTTGTGGTGAGACAAACAGCATCAGAAACTTCCTCTTGCCTTTCCCAGAGCATGACAAATTTCTAGTCTGCTGAAAAAAAAGGGTTTTATGATGAGAAGGATCAGGTACTGTCACATACCTTGATGGCACTTGTAGGTCCACCTGCATTTTCTCCTTTAGTTGAATTTACTTTACACAGATCCCTGAAGAGCATGTTTGATGTGCACCCCTTGGTGCTGCCAGAGGTAAGGGCCACGTAAGCAGCAGCACAGGGACCTCAGCTCCTTTCAGCTCACCAAGGAGGGTGGGCTTCCCGCCCCACTAAAGTGAAGACCAGGTGGTATTGAAGTGGGATGAAATTTTGCTGGTGGCAACCCATGCCTGGGTGACCCAAATTCAACCCAAATGGATGTGCCTGGCACATGGAAAGAACTCTGTCCCTCTGGAGAGCATTGGAGGGTCTGCAGAGGTCCTGAGCTGGCAGCCCCTGGGGCAGGTGACAGTGCCTGGTGACACCAGGCTCTCCTAGCTGAGCTCTGAAGGAGCTAGGACAAATGGCCCTGCTTTGCCAGCCCTGCCCTCGTTGGTGCTGTTGTCCCCAGCCAACGGGGGCGTGAAGGAATTCACATTCTGGCCCCTCCAGAGCTGGAGAGCAGGTGGCCACAGGAGCTGTGGAGGTATCTGTGTTTGCTCATACCACCTACATTCTCCTGCAAAGAAGCTCAGTGTCTGGTTTGTAACCAAAGGGTCTTCGTGGATGATTATAAAATATTATGCCTTGGTTCATTTTTCCTGCTAATTGAATTTATGATGAGGTTTCTTTCAAAGAAGGTACAGAACATTTCAGCACACACTGGCATGGCTGAAACACTAGCAAACCACTGACCTGGTGGAAAGCCCAAAAATACTCTTATGCTCCTTTCCTGACATCTGATCAGGGCATCCAGAATGTGAGGCAAAGTAGCATGCATAGGGGCTGGAAGTGGACCAGGAGACCAGCACAGTCTGTGACAAATGATCCAACAGCACTGTGATGGGGGGGAGAACTGTGGTTTATTGAAAAACTGATTTCTCTGGGGGGAAAAAAGAGGCATAACTAAATTTGCATTTAATGGCACGTATTTTGAAAACAAAACAATTCCAGCTGCAATAATTTTTCTTCCTTTTCTTTAGCTTGGAGCACAGTCAGCCCGTGCTTGTTGCTTAGGATCCCTGCTGAATGCCTTCCTGACTCAGATCAGAGCCCTCTGGCAGGCAGCTCCTCTGTTCCCTCTGTGCACAGCCAGCACCACCAGTGGTGTTTCATCAGCACCAAGGCTGGTCCATCAGGCCCATCAGGTCCTGCTCTGCAATCCATTCTCAGCACCAGGGATTGGCCCCACAGGTCCTAACTGGTGTGTCTGTGAAAATTGAATCTGTCACATGCAGAGTCATCCAGGACTGACTCATGGGAGGTGTCTGTGTGGCTCATTCCTGCGCTGGGAGTGCTGGGTGATACAGCTGTCTGTGACCTCAGACCAGCACCAAGGCCTTCTGGCTCAAAGCATCTTCTGCAATTAGATATTCTGTTAATTTGTCAATCTTGGTATCCCATAATAGGTGTTTTCTTTCAAGGGAGGACACCTAAAGGAATTTGATATGTCTTGTTTCTGCAGCTCTGAATCAATCCCTTTTTGACAGTGCTAAGTAGTACTTTCAGTTTAAAAATCTAAAATCATTGGATCAGTTGTGCACAGATGCAAGAGAATCAAATGCTGTATTTCCCACTGGTGGCTATCAGTCCTCAACCCCTGCCCCTCTCATGCACTCATGTCAAAATAAAGACAGTGTTCCTCTTTCTCAGCGAAGCATCAAAGAGTGCTCTTGTCTGTTCCAAATACCTTATTAATAAGTATGGAAGCATTAGGAAATGAACAATATATTAAGGTCAGATTGCAACTTGTGTACTACAGGGGAGCAACCTCGACACAGCAGTCCACAAGTAAGCCAGCTAAAGATCTGGCCTATAAATTGATGGTTAATAAATGTGGAATAACAGGTCTAAGAACATCAGGCTACCAACAGCTGCTATAAAGTGGAACTGGTTGTTCAAAATCCTCCAAATACATTAATGTGCTGCTTTACATTTTATTGCAGAGATGGATGATTGGTCCTGCTGGCCAAAACCCAATTCTTCCCACCAGGGAGAATGATCTGCAGCAGAATTACCTCTGACATATTCCTTTCAACACAGAGACCATTTTGGAAGCGTAATGCAGTTTGGTCATGCATGACAACAATTTTTGCAGCAGAGTAGCACGTGAAAAATCTAAATCATGCTGGAAATTTGAAAGGAAAATCCATTTGATTAGGATCTATGGCCTGGGAAATGCTCTCTCTGTTGTATTCACATCAATAAAAGCTTCTCTTGATTTGATTTGTATGTAGTGAAGTTTCACTGGAGAGATTACTGGAAGTCTTGCTGCAGAATTGAAACTGAGACAGAGATATTAGAAATATAAGGGTAGATAAGCATTTTCCACCAAAATCTTATTGAAAAAATAGTTGTTTTTGCTAAAATTGTTTTCCTCAACCAAGAATTCTACCAAGGAGAGCAACAGTGTAGCATTTAAAGACACTCAGCAGCATGAAATGCAACCACAAAGCAAAACACTGTGTACACTGAAGGGGAACAAAATGCTGCCCTGGTTAAAATTTGGGCAGAAAAACAGGTGTAACATCCTGCTCTGCTGAAGTGAAAATGAGAAGAGCTTTGATGCATAGACAGCAAAGAAGGCTTTGTCTTTCTGTCTCGCCCAGGCACCAACACTTGGTGCCACACAGTCAGTCATCCCCCATGGTCCAGCACAGCCCTTTCTTCAGCCCTGGCTCAGGGCTGGGATGCTCGGAGTCACCCTGCTGCTTCCTGCAGCACTCCCATCTCCTGTGGGGAATGGGCTGGCAGAAGTGAATTGTCCAGCAGAAGAAATCACCAGTATTTCTTCTTCTGGACAATTTTCTTTTCCACATCCCACTGGTCTTCCCTTTTCTGTTCTTTTGGTTTTTTTCCCCCGCTTTCAGGTTTTGTGATCCCTTTTTCATGGCTAGCCCACTGTCTCATTTTTTTTAGCTGTGATTCTCCAGTCAGGGTTTATCATTCATGGAGGCAAAGGACGTGCTGAGGGAAATGAGCACCAGACAGATGCTGGTGCCACCCTGTAGGACCTTTGCTCAGGGTGGGTCCCTGTTTTGCTGCTCTTCTCTTTGAAGTCATACCTGAGGCTCCCTGCCTGGAAGAGCCCAAGTCTGTTTACTTAACATGGGGCTAAAATAGTTGATTTGCACTTTTCAATATTGAAGGGATCTGGGAGCAATTGCCCATCTGTTGTTAAGTCTAATGGCAATTCTGCTTCACACTCTGTCATCATTTGTCCCCTGTTTATTATTATAACTGTAGAGGTGACTCCAGCTGCTCTGTGAACTCACAGCTGTTTATTACCATCTCCCAGCTAAGAGGCAGCTACCTGCCATATAATCACTCTTAGTGTGTCTGAGAGTAAAGCCACACAAACTTAAATTGCTGCTGAAGGTTTCCTTTTTTTGTTTTGTGCTCACAGGTGCAAGGAGTGTTTGTACAGTCAGTCATGCCTGTCAGCTGGAAGGAAGTAAACACCCTTTGGGAAACAGTTGGGAGCAGATTTTAAGCCTCTTTGCCACTGGCATGGCCATGTGACTGCTCCATATTCTCATCATTGCAAGGTCAGAGAGGCTAGCTCAGACAACCACTGTCTGCTGTACTTCCCAGAGTGTGGGAAGTGCCGTAGGCACCACTGCCCACGGCATGGAGATGCTCTGGGAGGCTGCTCCTTCCTGCATCCTTTGGTCACAGCCACCCTGGGGAGCTGCCACTGTCCTTTGGGCTGTGGAGGCTGGAGCTCTGGCTGGCCAGGAGTCCTACCTGTGTGCAGCTCAGGGCTCCTGGGTGGCCCCATGCACTCCTGGGGACGACAGGGGCTCTGTGGAGGCAGCAGACCCACAGCTGGCAGAGGGTCCCTGTCATGTGTGACCCTGAGCAGCAGCAGCACAGAGACGTTTCATGGCTCAGACTGGTTACCTTCTTTGCAGATTCTGCAAGTAAAGATCCAAGCTGAGAAACACTGTCCTGATGGTGGCTGGCAGCCAGAGCTATGCATCCCTTGGGAAGGCAGTTAGGATCAGCAGGTAGGATCACCCTACAAGTGTGGTGACACACAAAGAAGGGTCACTCCAAATATGAAAAGCCAATGTTCATTTAACATAGTTATCTAGGGTCCCAAAGAAAGCTGGAATAGGGTGAGCCATTAATTTAGCTGTGAGGTTTAGCTTCTTGAAAGTCATTTTGAGGATTTCTTCTTGAACAGGTACAATAAAAAGCTTTTAATACGCCCAACCTGCTTTTGCTGCAGTGTGTGGTGTGTGTTGCCTCCGTTTGTCTTTTACTGTCAGCAGTCTTCAAGCACTTAATTCTACTCTGATATCTGATTTCTTTAACAAAAAATATACAATTGCACATCTCATCTACATCTGAGGAACAAACCCTCTTCAGCTGTCAACAAAGAAATTATGATAACCTAAAGAAAGTATAGACTACATCATTTGCTTTACTGAAATTCAAGTGCAAACTGGAATTCTCAGATCAAGTCGAGCAAATTCTTATTTTTGTCACAGGAACCAAAGGTTTGACGTGCATCAAGGCCAAGTATGTGGTTATTGACTTCAGAGTACTTTGAATTGGTGCTGCAAATAGCACCCTTAGCCCAAGTGGCCCAAACATCTCTTTTGTCTGCATGTCTTCAGCATCCATCTACATTCCTCTGAAGATGAAAGTTTAGCTTTCCTCTCATTTTCTTCTGGGTGAAGGTGAGATCACAAGGTATTTATTTTTAGATGGCATATAGCTACTTTAGTACAAAATGTACCTTTCATTTCACGCAAATATTCAGAAGAGGAAGTGGAGTACTCTGCCAAACACACTGAAGTTTTTGCCATTTAATGGCAGACTGAGAAAAGGAACAATTAATTTCATATTTTATTTCATTTAATTGTTATCTGATTTAGTTGTCACCTGCGATGGCTGATTACTTCAAAAGAATTCTACTTCCAGGTCACAGCATGTACGAATAAAAGATGTTTATGTGCACTGCCTAGGTCAGGTGCCACAACTCAGTGCAGATATCCACACAATGAAATACTTCTGATTTTAATTACTGTATGAATGGACATGCTGATTATGCAAACAAGCAATAAAACACTAATCAGACTATGCAAGAATGTAGGTGGCCAAAGATATCAACAAGGCATAGGTCTGTCCAACCCAAACCTCTCCCTGCATGACATGTCCTGTGTCGCTGAAACAGACAAAGTCACCAAAGTGTCATAAGGCAAAGCTGCTTAATTTTTAAGCAAGAGTAGGTATATTTTCTTTTTGACCCCTTAGTGACTGACTGGTACTATTTCCTTTCTGGCAACGCACTTTCCAGGCAGGTCAATGGAATTTCTTTCTGCCTGAGGGGACAGATTGAAGTCACTGAGGGTAAAGTACCACACAATGTACACCAAATCAAACCAAACCAGAATTTATGCTTCTTCTCACTGCATTATAGTGTGTTATAAAGGACTCACACCTTTATTTTCCTGTGTTTGTTTTTCTTTGGGAATATCAGAAATACCAAGAGAGTGCATGCTCTTGTACTGTCTCCCAGACTGTCTGTGCCTGGTTGTTGTTTAACTGCTTCTAAAATCCATCTGTGGTTACAGAAACAAATATTAAAACTGTGCTTGACTTAGCCAAATAAAATATTCAGTCTCTTACTTCACAAGCAGATATAGAGCAAGCAGTCTTGACCTCTTTGTTACCATTGCCATTTGGGTGACTGACAAGCAAAACTTATTCATCAGTGACAAGCCAAACATATTCATCAGCATGCTGCACTCCAGGACTGGGCTCTGCTCAGAAGTCGGGCTTCTCTGAACAAGGAGGACCTTTCGGTGCCCTCTTGGCACCCTGGGTACAGACTGTCATGCAAGCTGAGTTACTGGCCTGGAAATATTTCCCTGGTAATATTTTGAGCTTTGGGCCCTTTCCTGTGCTGTGTTTTGCAGAGGAGTGGGGTCTAGAATGAGACGGGCTTTGTTATTCTCGTGTGAGCGCAGCTTTCCTCCCGTTTCCCTTCGCAGATCCCTTTGCAGGATATGTTTTTATTGTACCCTTGCTCGCTTTGGTTCAAGCAGAGTTATTCATTTCCTGACTGTATGTGACCATATGCATGGCTGCTGTCAGTGATGTAAATCCCCTGCCTTCAGCTGAACTAAAATCAGCCCGTGATGTTTGATGTGCTGTGCTAATGGGACACGGCTGTTTTGAGATTTCTGACTCTCACAGAACCAAGTGTTTAAGCTGTGCCTTTAGGAAATGACAATAACTCATTAAGGCCACGCTCCGGTGTTTCTGTTTAAATACAGATGTTATTAAATGTGCAGCTCTAGACTGCTTCTGAAAATGCTTTTTCCATTCCTTCTCTGTACAAAACTGAATAATGTTTCTCCCCGAGTCTCCTTTTACTCAAGCAGCAAAGGTTGCTCTGATGTCAGCTGCACGGGTGAGATGTAATGTGGATAGCTGCGAAATCCCCTTTGACAGTAACAATCAAAGTGGAAATATCCTTCCTACCCAGAAAAATCTTTCCTCACATATAGGCTTCTACTGTTTTCTAATTGTAACTGCTGAATCTGAGCGCTTCAAACAAATACTGGAGAGAGACACAAATTCTTCCCTGGAAACTCTTAAAATTCAGAATATAAAATATATATCCCTGGGAGAATGCGACCAGGAGACAATAGAAGCAGAGCTGTCCTACCAAAGGCCAGTGAAATTCAGTGTAGGACAGGCTGTGGAGGTGGGTAGTCTGTAAGGGCCCCTTGTTTCCACTGGTGCCTGGGGGAACTGTAGGGTGTGTTTGTGAGGAAGGGGAGCCAATGGAGGAAGAATATCATTCCCCAAGGAGCTCTCTGAGAGAATCTGGCAGGCATTGGGCTCCCATTAGTCCTTGTCCTTGTGATACATGTCAAGAGAGGATACAGAAAGGAAAAGGGAACATACTGATCAAAAGGGAGTTTTCAAAAAATGTTCCGAATAGTAACTGCGACTCCTTTTGTGGCATCAAATCTTGTTCTCTTTAAGGTCATTGACAGAGGACAGTTGAGTTTAAGATCCAAAGTCATCTACTTAGGCAGCAGTGGTCCCAGAAACCGAATCCTGGCTATCTGAGGGACCACCCCAGGAGCTGAGGAACAGCTGGATGTGGGAGATCTCTCAGTGCCTTACAGGAACCTGGAGCCAAAACTCCCTTTGAATTAAGTCAGGCCATGTAGTGAAGCCAAGAGACTGCCAATCTTACCAAGCTTTGTTTTACAGTACTGGGATACCTTGGTTCTTAACTGCAACTCTTTAGCACAAAGCTTTAGGTGTTTTCATCCTGCTTGAGCAATCCCTACAAATTAGCTTTTTTGGAACATGGAACCCTATTGGACTGTGTAAACAAGCCACGTTCAGCTGAATGCAAAGCCCAGCTACAGTTTCAATTTCTGTAAATTATGCAAGGATATGAATGATGACTGCATCAGTAAGCTAGACCAGAGGCTGATTCATTCATCTATTGATTCATGCATGGTTTATCTTCATGCCTCCCAGAAAGAAAAAAATTAAAATGGTTACACTAAGCGGTAGAACTTGAAAGTGGTGGTTGAGGGGGAAAAAATCATTGTCTGGTAGAAGAGTGGCAGATGAAACTCTGGTTTGTGTAATAACCCTTTTTAATAATTTGCATCACTTTAAATGCTTCTTAGCTGTGTGTGACTGAAGTAGAAAAAAATAATAAGCTTATCGAGGAAATTCACTGGATATTTTATTATTTTTATACCATGTGTTTGTTCATTGCCTTTCTTCCTCACTGCCTCAAAAGCAAAACCAGAAGAAGATGCTTCTTTTATGTTTTAAAAAATATCTCGGTAACAGAAATAAAACAAAAAAATCATTCCCATGGTCTGGGAGTGTTTCCAAGCTCCTTAGATAAAATCCCATTAGAGGTTTTAGATGGACAAGTGGGACAAGCAAGGAAAGAGGGTGTACAATTTTCCTAAAAAAAAGCAACAAAAGAATGGAGAAAGAAAATATATCTATTCCTTGCAATCTTCAGCCAATCAGGGTGCAGGAGTGACATACAATTTTCTTCAGTGTGTGGGTGAGTAAACCATAATTCTTCACTCCCATTGTCTTTGATGATAAAATGTAGCTATAGGAAGGGCTTTTTCTTTCTCTCTTCTTTTTTTTTAACCCATGAGAAGCTTTCAAGAAACAAAACATCACATGAACAGACAAAATACAGGCGGTTTCTTGTATCATGAACTGTTTATCTGTAAGCATGAACACAAATAAATCCAACTTACATAAAAGCAAGCCGTGTAAGGAATCTGCTGCTGATCCTTTCAGCTTTTGTTTTAATTAGCAGATGCAGACACTGAGCACATGGTCTGCTGCTTGTTTTTAAGGATGCCTTAGTCATCTGCCATTTTTGCACTTTTTTCATTGGCTGCTGCTAAGGGCAAGGAGAGCTCTGTAGTGGTTGTGCATAAGAAAAATGACTTGAATATAAAGCTGTGAGAAGGTATTCTTTTATCTAGCTTCATCTTTGCCACCCCCGTGCCATTAAGTTCTTTACCTTGGCTGAAAGTTTTAAGCACCTCATTAGTAATATCTACTTTCATGTACACAGTTTCCACTTCACAGGTTGACTCTCAGTGTAACTCTGTTTATTCCAGGAATAATCTGGGGTTATTTTAGCCCAGCATGGCAAGGTATAATGTTAAACAGTTGCTGAAATTGTAATGAGTTTGTGAAGTTTTACTGCCAAAACTGAATCATGATTGAAATTTATTTCCAAAGGGAGAAAAGGAGTAAACCCAGGTTTAAAGAAGGAAAACATATCCCTCAGCTACCTACCCCCCTTTTTAAAGAATGTTTTAAAATTTTTTTTCTAATAAAATATGAGAAAATAAGGCTGAACTTGATTGGGAAGTGAGCATGGACCTCCAGTCCTTGCTGCCCTGAGGAACAAAGCATTCTCACAAGCACTGTCTTTGTCAAGGTTTGAAATGGAGGTCTCTCATGCCAGTTAAGTCTAATTTTTTTCTTAAAAGCCCAGAACAGCTTTTCAAAATGCCAGCTGTCCACTCTGAATGCATGTACAGATTTTTGATAGAAAAGGAACACAACATGTCTTTTCATTTAACCTAGCAAATGTGTATAAACAGACCATGTGCCTAGAGTGGTTCAGTTTTATCACTCCCGTGAATGGTAAAAGTGACACAATGGCAGCCTTTTCTTTCTCAGCACTGTGGCTTCCACCCCTAGGTGTCTGTAAACACTCTTGAAAACCATCACTGTATTTTTAATGATACAATGAAGTTTATCAACCTCCCAAAACGTGAGATAAAGTCAATTAAGAATATCCCCAATTAGCCTTTTTTCCCTCAACTCACAGAAGAAAAAAATCAATTCTATCCGGTAGTTAGTGGTTTTGCAAATTTCTCATAATTAGAGACAGAAAAGAAAATGCCTGAAGAGCAAAAAATCTGAACACCAAACCTTTGATCCTGGATTTGAAGCTAAGCTGTGCAATTAACAGTGGTTTTGTCACAAAGGGAAGAGTCACAGGAAGAAAGGATGGAACACTGCACAAAGAAGGGATCAGGTAAGACTGAGGAAATGGTGCTACAATAATTTACAGAGTCAAATCCCTCCTCAAGAGTAAACAAAGTAGGTGAAAAAAAGGAGAAATAAAGGACAACAGCATGGAAAAAAACACAGGAACACAATTCTCTCCAGGTTATCTCACCAGAGGCAAAATTCAACACCATCACATCTGGGAGGCTGTGTTCAGACAAGGATCTTCCCAGTGTGTAGGAGCCATTGTAGGGATGTCAATATGTCTTCAAGCTGGGTTTTGGCTTCATATGAGAGGTTAGTTACAGCCCAAGAGAGGATTTGATGGCTATTTGATAATGCACATTCCCACAGCCAAGAAGAATGTTTTTGGTCTGGCAGACCCAACGCAGCCCTAGATGCTGCCAGAGAAGGAGGCAGTTTAATGCCTTTTCTCTGATGGACCATAAACATCCACCTGAAGAGAAACCCATGTGTAATGGCCCATAGGTACCAATAACCTTTTCTTATTCTGACAGAGGGCTTACAGAAACAAAGTCAGAGTCTTGCAAGGATCAAAAAAACAAAACCAAAAAAGATGTTTGACTAGCAAATGTCTTTGGGCAAGTTACAGTCCCCTGACACCTTGAACAAATCAACATTGCTTAGCTCCTTACTCACACTAAGCTCACTGGCAGTTTCTTGTCATGGGATGCAGTAAATTCTTGGACTGTGGATCATCAGCTGGATCACCTACCTGGAGAACTCCACCCTGTTGTCTTAGCTTTGGAGAGCTGCTGCCAGCAGCAAACCACAGCTCCACATTACTAGACACGATCAGGTGGCGTGAAATATATCCACAAACATTCATGTGGGGATACCTTTTCCAAAATGGTCTTGTCCAAAGTACTCCCTGTGAAAAAAAAGACGTGTCTGAGGTGGCACAGAGTGAGAGGATATCAGCTTTCATGACTATGTTGAGTAATGGGTAGACAGACCTTTGTGCTGAGGTTGCTTCGTGGCTGGCAGAGCTCCTTCCCTTAGCTGACAGCACAACTCAACTCGTTGCATTCCTGATGCCATCATCTTTCTTCCAATACTCCACAGCTTACCAACAAAGGCTTTGTGATCCCTTCTGCACCACTGTGAAACCAATGAATCCTGCAGTTTAAGATGTTCTGGCAGTTCTCTACTACTGCTGAAATGAGGATGGGCTTTTCTGGCAGAGGTTGGGGGATGCATGGAGTAAGAGGGAACAGATTCCAGGTTTCCAGAGGCAAGTTAGGGTGCCCAGAGAGGAGAATCTGCAGATAAATCCAAACTGTTCAAAGCTCATTTAGGTATCCATGTACAGTTCAGATAAAGGATTGAAATGTTCCTCCTATGGCGTTGTGCTGGTGAAACCATAGTGGCTCGAGGTTACCAGGGTTTTTTATGCATTATGCACATTTAAAAATGGATGAAGCAGATGACATTTGAAATTTTCCATATATTTAATCATCACTCTGAGCTTCCTGGCTTTAAAAATTATTTTGAAAGAACTGGACAAATTTAAACTAGGCTTTTTGCCACTATGTTACTTTTTTTTGTGCTGTCTAGAGCATTACAGCTTAATGAAATTTGGTACCTACAATATAAATCATTGTAGAAAATCTAAAATAACATTTAGGGTGGGCTTCTTTTTTTTTTTTTTTGTTTTGTTTTTATATTGGTTTAGTCAATGTACTTTTTTGTTTGTTTCCTCCCACAATTTGTTTACTTGAAATGTCAGTTTTAACTCTACAGAAAAAAGTGCATTTTCCAATTGCAAAGAGATACATTGAACTTTTCTTGACTTACCCATCACTATATTGCTTCTCATATGAAGCAATATAAGAGTTAGATAAAGCTTTTGAGGACAGCTTCAACAAACCATGGAATGGGTCTCAGCATTCTGAAAAGCTTGAGCTGAGGAACTGACTGAATCAGACACAGATTTACCAGAGGCATTGGGCATATCTTGACTACAGCTGGAGAGACTGTGTGTGATAAAGTGTTCAAAAAATGTTTGGGTGTGGCACCCAGGACATGGCTTAGTGATAACATGATGGTGGTGGGTAAACAGCCGGACCTGATGACCTTAGAGGTCTTTTCCAACCTTAACAATTCCATTCTTCAATGATTCTCGGTAGTAACTCTTTCCTGCATCAACACTTTCCTTGTTGTGGCACCCAGGAGTGGCAGCAGAGACTCTCTGGTGCTCTGAATCTTACCATAATCTCAGTTATCACCTCTGTGCCTTTGTCTGCTCCCAGGAAGTAAAAGGAACACGGACTGCACTGGCTGCTGCTATGTTCTTGGCTATTGACAAAATCTACAGGGTGCACTTTGATGCATCTTTTGAACAGTTTAGGCTTTCTGTAGTTGGGTCAGACTAGCAGCATTGTCTGAAATGAAAAGGAAAACAATGTTTTAATTTCAAGCTGTGGTCATAGCCAGCAGGATCCTCTGCATTGTTCTGAAGCAAGTGATGCAGCCTGGGAATAACATATGCCGTCTTTTCTGGTCACCACCTGCATAGATTATTTTCTTCATTAGGCCTGAAATTTCATAGCATGGAAATCAATGGGTTCTTACCCAAGGGTTAAGAATGTTTGGTTTTGCCTTTTCACCCTGCTTGTGTTTTTTTAGCTGATAGACAACAAATAGCATAGAGCAACAGAACAGGGATGGAGCAGTTAGCAGGAAAAAGTAAAAGCCTGTTGTCTACTCCCCCTGCATTTGCTACCAAAACCAGTGAGTGCAGGGTTTAGCTGGGTGTGAACTGAGATGCTGTGTCATAGCAGGATATATTATATCTTGTTAATGTATATAGACAAGAAGGTGCAAAGAAAGTCTCTTCATCTTTGGAGAAAAAAAATCACATAAAAATGGGAAGTCAGTGAAGAGGGTAGGGTGCCATCCCATTTCACATGGGAATACTTGGAATGCTTTGAAAGGGAAATTTGCAAAGATGAACTTTATTTATGGACTTATCTCAATGGAAAAAAGGGACAGTCTGAAGAGGCTCTTAATTTGGGTGCTCTGAATCTTTCTGGCAAAGCAGAAAGCCAGCAGCACTAGTGCCCCGTGCCTGAAGCCAGCCTTTGGGAAGACAGCCTGTATTTCTGAGCATACCCATAACCAGCACAGTAGTTGGTGCCTGTGTCAAAGCCTGTGCAGTTTCTGTGCATTTCAGCAGCATGTGCATTTAAGGTATGTAAATAGTGTTAGAACAATGAATCAATAACACTTCCTAGAAATACAGTGGAGAACACGATTCTGGCATGGCTCTTTATTTTTGAGTTTGGAGAGTGAGATTATTTTTTTTCCTTTTCTATTTTAAACCAGCTTCCAAACAGTAACTCATGCCAGGAAAAATAGAGCCATTCTCTCAACGACAACAATGCTCATTGTGTTTTCTGTAACAGATGCCAGGTTTTTATCACCAGACCAGACATTAACCCCCTTGGTATCATTCTGAAAGGAAGCATCCGTGCACCCCACTGACTTCTATTCCCCATGGGCTTCACTAAGCCTCCTACCTTTAAAGCTTCATGCGTATTTCCTCGCCCAATACATCAAGAAGATCCGCAGAGCTGACCTTATTTTTTTCCTCTCCTTTTGAAAGGTAGAATTAGTGCTTTCTGGTTTCCCATCAAACCTGTGTAATAAAAAGAACCAGAACTATATCTTGGGATTTTTTTTTTTAATTTTTTTTCCCTCCTTCTAAACAAAAGGAACTAATTTGGATAACAAAGCTTTAAAAAGCTTTCTTTTTACTGGACCTTGTCACCAGAACTTGTCCACAAAGCACACATTTTTCCCACAGAAGTGTCTGTTCAAGTGATATCTCTCCCAGTTAATGGATTTCAACATGTGGAAATCTGAGACCAGCAATTACATCTTTATGGTATGGAAAGACTCACTGGAAGGGCTGCTGACATCCCTTCAGTGTTGAAGATACTGCAGGCTCACAGAGATGTGCAAGGAAAGTCTCTGCTGATAGTTCCATGAGCACCACAGTGGAGAAGAGAGGCTGATCCTCGCTGCCAGTGGTTTCCAAGGGACATGGATGTCCTCCACTGACTGCATATTTCCCTGTGTACTTTGCAGTGGTGCTTATACCTGTACTGCCAGTTCTGAAAATATTGCAATGACCAGCTCATGCAGCTACTATTGCTCCTCTGAATGGGATTGTGTCCTGGTTTTAGGCCATGCTGGAAATGAAACACCATGCAGCATTCTGACATGCAAAACTGCCAGTCAACACTGCTAATTCAAGAGAAATTTGTGTAAGACTGTGGTCAGGTATAGTTAAAAAGAGCTAAATGTGGTTGTTAGTTACTGTTATTACTGTGGCCTCATACAGCTCTTTCATTTCAGTTGCAAAAAGATAGATCAGACCTTTCTGGGTTATTGGTGGTTTTGAAAGGAAAGATCCAACAGCAGTATTTCTGAATAGAATTATTTAATTAAACAACCTTTTTTATTTTGAGGAGTAAAGAGACAAAAATGGATGCCATGGAGGCATACTAAAAGATTTATATTATGGAGACATAATTATGATTTATATTATAGAGGACAGCTAGAATCTTCATCTTGACTACTTGTGCAAAACCCAGAAATACATGGAAAACAAAAATGGATGAAACTGAAACATGCTCATTTAGATCCACAGGAACAAAACCAAATGCAACATGTTAGCTCTGGGAACTAACAACCACAGGGTATTACTGAAAAGAAGTAATCAGTATGATTCAGAAAAGGAGGCTCAGGAATTAAAATATCATTTGCAGTCGCACTGGGTAGGATAACAATTATCTGTCCTCATACTTCAATATATGTGAGCTGATTATCAACGGGAAAAATTTTAAATTTTCCCTGAAGCAGTAATATTACACAAGTGTTAAGTACACTGTAGGGAATTTAATGTTTTCCTCTGGAACATCTGCCATAGAGCACTGCCTGAGAAAGGATATGAACTAGGCAGATCACCAGACTATTACAATGGTAATAAGTCCCAAAATAATTCTAGCATTATTATCTATACTACTGCTTTGCAAACGCTTGGAATGAGATGGGCCAGATACAGATGTGAATGTGCACTGTGGTGTGGATGTTTAAGAGGGCTCAAGAGGTTACTTTGGAGGACTATATTTAATTTCATTTTTATTTTCATTTTTAAAAAATTAATTAGAAGATATTTTGGGCTTTTTTTCAAGCATAAAAAAGGACGTTAATATGCCAGGTTAATATAAAGATTCAGATATGCTATCTTAGCTGTCCTTATCTTAAGGAGAAGAAGGAAAGATTTTAAAAATGAATAATTAAATGAGCATTAAAATAATACAGCTGCTGATTTTCCATAATTCTATTGATATTGTTACTATTGCTCATAATGGTTCTACTTAGACAGATTGATAGTAGCTTTTATCATCCTTCTAAGTGTCCTATCAAATTCTGGTGTGTGCAGCAGAGCTGATAAGAAGTGACAAATGCCACCTCTGGGATCTCCATATATTATATTTATGCATGGCTGTTCACTGACAGCCAGTCACAGAGAGCTGGAAAGTAGTTTTATTGTTCTGGTGGGGCAGCTGCTATTCTTCTTCCACCAGCAGAGTAGAAAAGGGTGCACCTGCCATTGTGTGAGAAATTGAAATTTAATTTCTTGCAATTTTAAAACTGCACTGGTGGGCAAAGAGGCCATCATCAGGGGATCTGGAGGCCAATGAAAGGAAAGGAGGGAGTAGATGAACTCCAGCCTTGGAAGCTGATGCTGAAAATAAGAAGGGGACACGCAAGAGAGCATTCAGGGACTCAGTGGATAAAGAGTTCTCTGCCTGTGACTGGTGGGAAAGCACAAAACAGGTCACTAATTTTGTCTTGTCTAACCACCTTTCATGGACTCTCATCCTGGCAGGTGGGAGCTTCCTGCCTCCTGGTGAGAGAGGTGTATGTCAGTGCAACTTCCTGGCTTGGCAATGCTGCTAAGCAAGAAAGATCTGCCACATCTTTTCTTCCCACTCTAAATCTCTTCTGATATTCAGCCTTGTTTACTGTCACTCCTCTACTTGAGGAACAGAAAGCAATTGTGATTTTTCTCACACTTTCTGCTCCTGTCTGTACTATGGTCCCAGGTTGCCTTCTGTTACCAAGATCTTTTGCTTGAATGGGACTTTGAGAACAGCTGGGACCATTGATCATTTGGCAACATCTATCAATATCTGTCTTTTCACTGCTTCCTTCTTCCAACCACCCTTGTTCATTTTTTCTTCTTGCCTTTCTCTTTCAGAGTATTATTTTTGCCCAGATGCAATGAAGAAATCATCAAAATATGACTCATGTATCCTCAAGGCTCAGCAGCCATGAGACAAACAAAATTAACCCAGAGCATATTTGTTAGAAAACAAAACAAAAAACCCCAAACCAAACCAAAATTCATGTAATGAATGGTCAATGAATGTCAATTCATGCAGTGACAATTTTGCTTCCACTTTCCCACCATTCTTGTACTGGCTTTATGGATAGTCATATATTTAAACAGACTCATAAGTGAACTGCAAAGACATTTCAGGAAAATAAATAAAGCAACAATTTAAAACCAAGTTTGTAAAAGGTGCAAGACTTTAGCAGAAATGTTGTATGCACACTACGCTGAAGAACTTTACTCATTTAATTGGTTAAAAAAAGAAGAAGTTGAACTCTTTATCTGTCTCTAAATTGAAAACCAAGAAATGGTCACGTAAGACAGTGTGGTTGGCTTCTTGTGAATGTTATGAGCTAAAATTATATTGCACACTGGTTAGTCTGAGTCCTTGTTTGGTTATGTGTAAGCAAGGCTGATTTCCATTTTTCTTATTTCTTTTTACTTTGTTACAAAGTAGACGATTACCTCTATCTATAATTCAGATTGTGATTATTTGTCAATAACATTTTTAAGCCATCAACAGCTGTACATAATTGTGGTGGGTATGCCAGACAAATGACACTGCCTAGTAACTGTTTGTATGTACAGTCTGGTTGCTTTTGCTTAACCCCAGCTGGCAATGAGCACCATGCAGCCTCTCACTCACTCTTCCCTCAGTGGGATGGAATAGAAAATCAGAAAAGTAACTGAGAAAACTCATGAGCTGAGATCAAGACAGTTTAATTGGTGAAGAAAAATCCACACGTGCCAGCCAAACAAAATAAGAAATTCATCCACCACCTCCTGGAGGCAGGCAGGTGTTCAGCCACATGCAGGGAGGCAGGGCTTCATCACACGTTCTGAACAGTGACAAGTGACAAGATACATCCATGGGAAGGTGGGGGACTGACACTACATTTCAAGCACTGAATGTGTTTTAGAGAGGGGCTGAAGGGCAGCATTTGAAGGTGAATATTTTCCTGAAGGGCAGCACTTGAAGGTGAATATTTTCCTGAAGGGCAGCACTTGAAGGTGAATACTTTCCCTCCAAGGTGAACTTCCTAGCTGTTGGGATAGAGAGGCACATATAGTAATTCTATAAATATAAAACATGCAAACGCATGGGAAGGCACTGGGATGTCTCTCTTCCCAGAAAATTGGGAAACACATTAAGTGACAGGTTACTAAGAGTTTGTGAGTTGCTGCTCAATAGGTTTTAGGCCAGATTTTCCTTTGCCACTTTAGCTGTCTCATCTCATCACTGTGATGCTTGAGATGTAAGTGCCTGGCCCCCCAAGTTGATGGTGGCAGCCTAAATTAGACCTCTGTCTGTCTTTTACTGATATCATAGATCTGTGCAGGGAGAAAGGCAAATCCAAGAGCTGATTCAGTGTCTTGAGGTGATACCTAGTGTGCTGGGAAACTTCCTCTTGGTGCCCATGCAAACCAAGCTGCCTGTCAGCCCATTGGAAACTCCGTGCACAATGGTGTGTCTAAATGAGTGAGTGACCAACAAGCCCACAACTTTTGCATCAGTTTATTCAAGAAAAAGAACATTGTAAAGGACAGAAGTCAAACGACCTTCATGACAAGACTGCCAGTTTCTGGAGTTGGTCTTCTTCTAAAAGAGCCTACTTAGTCTTATATCTTAAATGTATTTTAATTCCCTCATCATCCCTTCAGCAGAGCATCCCCACAGGACTTGTGCTGCTGCTGTAAGCAAATCTGATTTCCCCACTGCTCAGAGTTGTCACCTTTGTTCACTCTTTCCCTACCTCCACCCATTGGATAATCCTCCAAATGAACAGATAAAGGCATTCAGAATATGAATGATAAATTTTGCTGGAAACCAGCAAGGTTCCTAATATTCTACGTGGAGTTGTGGAACGGAGGCTCAGCAACAGGTGATCAGTAATAAAAAACCAGTCAGCTCTTTTGAGATGCTGGTTATCTTGTCAGGTGAGATGAAGAATTAAAACCACTCTTTCCCCCCTCTCAGTATTATGAACAGCCTCAGGCTTTTCTTTCTGCCTGAAGCCACCCCAGGGTGGAACACTCTGGGGTGTCACAAATGCCTGCATCTCTTGAAAATCCTTGTAATTTCAGACTCTTTCAGAGTCTTCAAAAATGCCGTTGTCAATAGATGATCTCATTCTGACAAAAGGACATCAGGAATTTTGTGGGAATATGGAATTTATGCATATCATTTTTTAAGGTGAATGAAAATTGCCCATGGTAGGGGAAAGGAGGAGCAGTTGATCTTCTGGTTACAAGTTTGATTTTAATTTGTGTTTTGCAACTCTGTTCTTTTTCTTTTACTTATTTCCTATGAATATGGAGCAGTACCTTGAACTTAAATATTTCTAATGTCTCCAAGATCAGCATGTATGCATTTAAGCTTTTTTTCATGAATCAAAGCAAACTGCTGGAAGGACTCTGATACCTCATTCTACAATTGTTGGTTTTCTCTCATAATGGAGTTCCCTTTGGCTTACATTAGATAAAGCCATACAAACATCAATCAAAGGAAATTCATACAAGAAATGCAAGACATGCAAACACGTAGATTTTTGCATTTGCCTTTATCAGACAAGAAGGTTTTAATACTAATGAAAAAAACATTCTGAAAAGTTACCTAAGCCAGATAAAATATTTTATCTGGACGCTGCTATGGAGAAATACCTTATGAAACAAAAGGTGGCAGTTGAAAGGCAAAATATAAAGTAGTAGGTTTTTTGGATTTGGATGGCCTATTTAAACCATGCCTTGACTACAAACAGCATCCTGGTTTGGGGGAAGATATGACTGGAAAAGTTTGTTTGAAAAATGATAAAATTTGCCACTTTTTGAAAAAAAACCTTCCAATTTTTTATACACCATTCCCAGCCCCCAAGTGATGAGCAGCCAAGAGCTGTCAGGGGGCACACTGGGTGAAGATTTACAGCTGGGGGAGTGGGATGTTGCCATCGACCTCCACACTTGCTTCTCTCCTTCAGAGGACCAAGTTAGTCCTGCTGATGGCGAGCAGAAGAAGGCTACACACACAGGACCTCTCAAGTCAGTGTGGAGAGAGGGACAGAGCAGCTGCAGATCCCTTCTGGGCCATTCTCAGTGCACTCACAGGCAGCATGTGCTGGCAGCACTGGCTTTCAGAAGCCAGTTGCTTTTTGGAAAATCATCAGCTTCCAAGACTTTTAGACCAGGGAAATGCTAGAACATCGGGAAAGATGCAGATGCTGCCTGTTAAGAAATGTGGTAATGTCAAATGAATAAACAACAAAAGAATGGATTGTCCATTGAACAGAATTTATCTTTATTTGGAAAAAATATTTTTCTGACAAAATAAACACATTGAACAAAGTGGGCAAAAGTACCAGGAAAATGGACTCCTTAAAATCAATATAATTTTACTATGAGGGTTCAAAATTTGAAATCAAAACACTGTTTCTATTAAAATCCAGCTACTTTCTGAAAATGCTTTCAGAATTTCTTGACAACATGCAGTGACTCTAAAATGATATTTTATAAAAAAGGTGATTTGAGTAGAAATGTTTGCAAAGTGAAAACATGTTCTGCTGATCAATTGTAGCTGCCATAAAGCCCCTCTCATTGCTATGACTCCTCTGCATTAATGTAGCCTTTTTGGAAATCCTGAGGAGGCAATATGTGCTCCTTCAGAGAAACACTAATTTTTTCAAAGACTCATTCTTAGAAGAGTGTTTAGACTTGTAGCCTGTAGCTAAAAGCTCAAATACATTCCACTAACTAGCAAGCAAGTTATATTTCTGCAGCTTAAGCTTTACTTGTTTTACATCTGAAACCCCAAATAACTTCTACTTTTTTTGTGTGGTATAGAAGTAATTTCACAGGATATCTGGGTTTTAATTTTCTGTTGACTACAAGTAAATAATCAGCTAGTTCTGAAAAGATAGGACTTCAAAAGATGAGTGTTTATCACAGGAAATCGCATAGTAACTCAATTTTAAAATACAACTAATTTAGAAAATTGAAAAAGAAAATAAAAAGATTTTTTTAAGGAAAATGGAACAGAGATTATTCTAAGGACTTTTTTAATTTTTATCATGGAATTTCAGAAGCACCAAAGACTTGAAGAAACCTCGATCTTCAAAAATCTAATAATTATTTATCATTTATCTACCATCTTCTTCAGGTCTTCTGATACAGAAAATGCCACTGTGTTTTATCTGGAGAAGAGTGGAGTCACCAACTGCGAGATCAAGAGGGGCTCTAAAAGGGTGAGGTAATGCTAGGTATTATTTTTGAGCCCACATATTCCAATCACTTCATTGCCATCTCTGATGAATCACCCTTCACTACCCTTCTCTTTGCATTAAACAATAATAAATATCTGAAAATGTACCTTGTACTTCACGAGTACCACTTCAACACTGTAGTTTCTATGGAGACAGGATGAACAGCTCATTGCATTTACTTAGTGCCCTGATTTTGTTTTCTCTACTTTTGCAACACCCCAAATATTTGATAGCTTCCCAGATAAAGAATTCTCCATTCTACATACTTGATTTTACAGTTTACCCTGTAATTTCTGATTGAATTAAAGCAGCCCTTCTGAAAATGGAATCCAAATTAAATTAGATTCTAAGTGATGACAAATGTGCCAATATATTAGGGAAACAGTTGCAATGTTTGATTGTGGTCACTAGCGTCACATTTATTTTCATTTTCCAGCTAAAACTGGTTCAAAGTTTGCCTTTTACAGTCTTCTGGACCCACACCTGCTCTCCTCATATTGCATAAGACAACAAATAATGTCCCTGGGGACAGTTTCAGCCAGTTGTCTAAGTCCCCTCAGGCAAATTTCATCCAAGTTTGTTGATCTAAAGCAATTCAACTTGTGTAAATACTCTGCTCTACTCTTCTTCCCCAGTTCGAACCTGAGAACTCATTCATGTGCTACTGAGGTTAAAGATGGTGTCTACAAGATTGTCACTGACCTCTTACCAATGAAGGGATTAACATTTCAGTTTTCTTAATTCATCTGTCACCTTTTCATCTTCTTCTCACTCCTGATCTTGTTACAGAATGACTGTGGCTCACATCTCTCTGTCCATCCCTTACAGCCCTTTCTTCTCTTGTCCCCACATGCCTGTGCCCCTCTTTCCTACTCATCCTTGTTACTCTGGTTAGTTTCCACTTGCTGTGACACTCTTAGGTTTGAGATTATTGGAAAAGGGTGATTTTAACCAGCAGGTTTCCATCTAGGCTTGTCATTCTCTCTCCACACTGAGACGGCTCATGCCCAAGTCCTTCCTGTTCAGGAAACTGCTGTTTCTCCTTAGGTGTTGTTGTTGTTGTTGTTGTTTGGTTGTGGGAGTTTTTATTTTGTTCTTTTTTGTTTCTTGTCTCTTTTGGGGTTTTATTTTCCGGTCTCTAAATGTATGAAGTCAGTGTTTTGAATTTCATTGGCATTTTTGCTACTCCCTTCACTTATTTTCTAAAGATCATGAACGTAACAATTTCACAATGATTTTCAACTAATTTGCCTACAAGATTTTATCCTCATCTACTCCATCCTTCCTTTTCTTGAATTCTTCCTTCTCACTGTTTCCAGCACATCCAGAATTACCACCTTTCTCTATCATGTTGGTTCATTTTCCCAATGGCCAAGTGGATTACTAAAATCCCCAAAGCAGACTCTGTTTCTTTGATGGGCTGCTTACATAAAGCTTCATCCTCTTGATAGGTATTCATGGTGATCTGCCTCTTCCTTCCTTGCAGTCCCCACATTTGCTGCCCTTTCCATTGCTAACCTTTTTTTCATCAGGTTAAATGGTGGTGATTTAAAATCACCCTTCCTCAATTCCCCCACTTGTCTTTAATGATCAATCAACATTCCTTCTAGTAATTTTTAGCATATTAATATACCCCAGTAAGTCTTTATTATACCAGGAAAAAATTGCATTTTTTATCATGTTGTGAGAGTGTGAATTCTTTTTTTTCTTGCAGCGTCTATGCACATGCAAAGTTTTCAGCTAATTGAAGCACTACACTTTCTTCCTCTTCTGATCCTGTTATTATAAGTGACCAGTGAGTTCTTAGAAGTCTTATTCAGTTTATCCCAAAGCAATCCCAGTAAGGTTAGCAAAGCCTATGTACAATGATACATTCCATGCTTTTCCAAGCTGGACTGCATGGTTACCTATTATTATTCTATGAGGTAGAATATCATATTGAGGAAATCAAGGTCTTTATTGAGATACCAATTTTCCACCATACACTAAATTTTGGAGCACATTTTTATTTTTCTGATCCTTTATCCGTGACTGAAAGGATTATGAGGGCAGATCATAAAGGTAAATTCTCTAACGTGGTCTCTTCTGGCTCCTTTCATTATCTTTGTGTGGATAAAGTGCGTGGGAGACTTAACACATGAGATCACTTTGACAGGTCACAGAATAAGTTCCTCAAATGTTTTTCTTTCAGTTGTGAAAGAGTAAGAAGAGTAACGTGATGGGCAGCACTCTTAGGTGAAGAATGGTTCTCAATTCTGTTTACAGTTCACGGTGTCACACATCAAATTGTTCTAGCATTATTGTTGGTATCAGTTCATAAGAAATAGTGGCTTAGCATGCTAAAAATTAAGAAATGTGTTAAAAAAAAAACTATAGGAGCAGGTGTGAGATCAAAACCAAACTTGTACTTTGTTACTTGCTCTCTCTCATTTTTATCTTCCCTGCTTTTTCACAGGATCTTTTTTCATAGCCACTATCATAGCTCACAGTTGTGATCTCTTTACACTGAAAACTTTTCGTTCTTATATATCAAATGTTTAAGGAAAAAAACAAACAAAAAGAAAAGAAACAAGCCCTGGTCGAAACTGGAGCCATTTGCACCTACTGTAATGTAAATAGTATGTAGCCCAGACATACAATGAACGGAGGGACTGCCAGTACTTTCTGGGCCCACACACTTGGAAGGGGGTGGAGGGAGCAGGAAATGATTAGCAGAGGGGAAAGGCAGAGCTCCACCGGGCAAAGCTGAGAGGCTCTGCAGCTTCAAGAGCTGCCAGCCCTGCTCAGGGCTGTCTTTGTGCGCATGTTGAGATGAGGAAGCTGCTCGAGGTCAGCCAACTGGGCTGTTTCCACACTCGCTGAGATTCTGTCTTATTGGCTTGAAAACACCCACAGGTTAACAGTAAATAACAAGGATGTAGTGAAGAAAGCAAGTAAAAAGCTTGTTTTGAATTTAGAGGTTGCCAATAGCACTAGCTGTGTTAGTACCAGAAAAAAAAAAAAATCGCGTCATCGCGTCATAAATGTTTAAAACACCTCAGAGTCACTCAAATAATGAAAAAAAAAATTTGTCTCTCTGCTTGTTTTCATTCACATCTACGAGCTTGCACACACACACTAAACCCAGTTGTGTTCTTCGTCAATTTAAAGCAAAAATCATTTTACTGAGTCATCAGCTGGAAGAGGTATGAACTCTTTCAGTCAGTAGGAGCACAACAGATTTTCCACAGGATTCTTTGAAAGTCTCCTTCGTCTGGGCTGAACCTTCACATCTGGCTTAAACTTACTTCTGCTGACTCCCAGACCCACATCCAGGACATGAATATTCATCATGTTACTCATGCTGCATTCATTTCCCTCTGATGTGTTTAACTCCCAACACCAGGGAGACACTCAAAAACAGCTGGGGAGGTTTTGCCAGGTTTTACTATTCAGGCTAAGCAGGAAATAATTTTTACATCCCATGAAACTTTCCAGTACAAGGGTCTTCTTTACTTTCTTTTTTTTTTTTTTCTATCCTGCTTTAGCAAAAAATCTTGACTAAATGCAGTTTTTCAGTGAAGAAAACAAAAAATTCCCCTTACCTGCCTTAAAATAAGTCAAACCAAGAAAATAATCCCAAAATCAAGAAGAAAGAACCATTTTCCATGATTCAGGCCCTAGATGTAAACTGGGATGCCCTGACACCAAGTTATCTTTTATGTCAGTAAACATTATTTCAGTCTGTCTCCACTCTTCATTCCCCACTTGAAGTTTCAGCTTGAATCTAAGAGTTTGTTTTCCCAATAAGAAACTGAATTGACTTCTGAATTTTCAGATTCTAAAAAGTATAAATTTTTTAATACTTTTATATAAAGAAACAAATTCCTACCTAGCTTTACTTATAGCATTATTTGAGGTCCTTTAAGAACATGCAAGAAAATTTGTACAAGAGTTGTACAGCTTGAAATAGAGCGATTCATATGACTTCTATGGGCTCTTTGTAAGATCACAGAATGATAGAATCACAGGATCACAGAATGCCTTGGGTTGGAAAAAACCTTGAAGATCCCCTGCCATGGGCAGCACCACCTTCCATTAGGCCAGGTTTCTCAAAATCCCATCCAGCCTGATCGCACTCACTCACTCCCAGGAATGGGGCATCCACAGCTTCTCTCAACAACCTGTTCCAGTGCCTCATCACTCTCACAGCAGAGAATTTCTTCCTAATTTAAATCTGTTCTCTTTCCATTGGAAGCCATTCCCCTCTTGGTCTGTCACATGGTCTTTAATAAAAAGTCCCTCTCTATCTTTCTTGTAGACTCCCTTCAGGTGCTGTAGCTGGGTCACCCTAAGCCTTCTCTTCTCCAGGCTGAACAATCTTGGCTCTCTTAGTCTTTTCTCATGGAAGAGCCCCAACAGCTCCATGTCCTTCCTTTGCTGGGACCCCCGAGCTGGATGCAGCCCTGCAGGTGGGGTCTCACAGGAGCAGAGCAGAGGGGCAGAATCCCCTCCCTCCCCTGCTGCCCACACTGCTTTGGATGCAGCCCAGGACACCTTTGGCTTTCTGGGCTGTGAGTGCCATTGCTGGGTCATGTCCAGCCTCTCATCCCCCTGCACCCCCAAGTCCTTCTCACAGGGCTGCTCTCCATCTGTCCATCCCTCAGCCTGGATTGATACCAGGGGCTGCCCCAGGTGCAGCACCTGTCACTCACTCTTATTAAAACTCATGAGATTCCATGGGCCCATTTCTGGAGCCTGTCCAGGTCCCTCTGGATGGCATCCCATCCTTCAGGTGTGTCAATCACAGCACTCAGCTTGGTGTCGGCAGCAAATCTGCTGAGATAAGTTCTAGGATGAAAAGGATGCTCTCCAGTTCCCACAGCTGTCTATTGAGCTTACAAAAAGGGGGAGAAAGATGAAGGAACTGTAGGATCCCCATTGTGGCTGGAAGCAGGACACAGGGTGCTGTGCAAGCTCTGCTTGTTGCATGACCACCACCTGGGAGCTCCTACATAACCAGAAGACCTTGCCATCAGCCTTAACAAAGACAGGAAAGAGAGGCCTGTGAGATGATGGCAGTTCAACATTTTATAGATTTTGAAGTCCCCAAATTAATCCCAGTTTTAAAATAGGCAATGAATAGCTAGTATTATGGCTAGGAACAAAGATAAGAAGAAAATGAAGATGCTTCTATAAGAGTAAAGGCCAATTTTATGTAAGAAATACACAAAATCACCTCTAAAATCTTACTGCCTAAAGTAGAAACTATCAATACTGGATAAGACAGAAGTGACAGGTTGATGAACCTATAAAATACAACATAATGCATGCAACTCTTCACAAAAAAAAGCAGGAATCTGTACTAGCTTAGTCATTGGCAGGTTAATGTTTACCATTAAAAGGGGCAAATTTAGTGCTAAAAGAGGTGGCTTCTACACAAGAATGTCTATTCAGGGGTATGGGTCTATTAAGCCTTAAAAGACATTTTCCATTAATGCAACCCATAAACTCTCTCATGTAGAGTTTGACTTTGTCAAATATTTTGCATGACACTGACATATTTAACATTAAGATATTTGTGTATAACCTGAGATTTAAAGCACATTTTAATATCTCATTAAAATTCCACTTGGAGAACATATGGCATATAAATTCATTTGTTATCTTGATTGATGGCATTTCAGTGAGCACTGTTTGAGTTTAGAATCAAAATATAATCTTAGACCTAATGAAGCAGAATGTGCAGGCTGAACTTTTTTGTAGCTTCCCACAAACTGCCTCAGTATTTTTTGGCAGCGATTTTTGTGAAACACATCACAAGGGACAGATCAAACATACTTTTAAAATATGTAGTCTGGTAATAATTGTGATTATATGTGTGAGAGATAAAACAGATATTCAATGACTGATAACATTAAATAATGGTATTATTGGTAAATAGAATCATCTGGGAGAAATGGAAATGTGCTGTACAGGGAGAATTGTTTCCATTCTGTCTGGGACTGAGGGAAGGTGAATCCAATCTTAACAAGTGATGCAGTTTGAAAAACAAGATTTACAAATAGCGTGTGAAGCATGAATGTCAGCAATGTGCCATTAGGTGGTGGCTGAAGGAAAACAAAGAGGCTTTAAATCTGTTTGCTTATATACACTCGAGAATAGCAAAAGAAATCTTTTAATCAACAACAGCTGAACTTCCTGAACTCTTTTGTGAGTCCTGCATCCCGTGTGTATCTTTGTGACAGAAGCCTCCTGAGCATTTCAACAACTGGGCTTGCCAGTTGCCAAGATTTCCATTATGGGTGATGTCCAGACGGCAACAGATCCTGTCTTGTTCAGACACCTGTCTCACAATCCCCCAACAGAGGTGCCTTTTTTTGCTCTTGATTATAGGGATTGAACCCAAATGTTCAGTGCAACCCAAACAATTGGATTTTAAATGGCTGCAACTAGCAGAAAACAATATTGTGGCTGTCTCACAGACACACAGAGCTGGAGTGGGAATGAGGGTAGGAGAGTTCAGCCTGCCTTGTTTAGTTCTTCTACTCTGCTGCTTTGGGAGTTTCTCCTCAGGACTATTCAAATATGTACAGCATACATGTAGATTAGAAATTTTTACTTCACCTCTGAAATGTTTCATTTTGAACTGTACTTTTTGTTTATCTCTCTTTTTTTCTTAACATTCTCATTAGCTTAATAGACCTGAAGCAGCTCAAGAGAGAATGGAAATGTGTCAAACCGTCCCTTTCTCCTCCCTCTTGCAAGCAGTGCTTTATTTTAGAGGTAAGTTTGGGTGCAAATGCCTGGGCCAGACTTTGCTCTACATCAATTTCTCATACTGAACCTGGGCCTCCTCCTTGGGTCTTCCAGCATAACTTGGTCCCTTACTTCCCAGAATACGTGACAATCTTGTGGTTTGATTTTTGCCCCATCCCCAAAGGAGAATAATGAGGTACTCTTTTGTATTGGCAGATGAACAAGTTCTCTTTCCCCCCAGAAAGTTAGGGAATGCAGAGGCTGGCTCAGTGAAGCCATTATGGGCTGGGTCCTTTGTACCTCAAAGCCTACCATGCTGGGGATGAAGGGGCATAGCATGACCATGAGTCCCTCCTTGCCATGCTCCAGAAGAAGCATTGCCTTCCATATAAGCCAGCATCAACCTTAAAGCCAAGTTTTCTTAAGTATATGCATGTGACAATTCAGGTGTAAAAATGTCTCATATCTATATGATATCCACAATACCCCCACAGAGACCAGGTGTTCTTTCTGAATGAGGATGCTGATTATGATGATGATAGCGATGATTGCGCAGGCAGCAGTTGCTGGGAGGGTTGTTATTGCAAAGCAGAGAAGTTCACAATAACAAACCCCACCCTCTCTGCCAGCACACACTGAGTACACAGTACACCACAGGCTAAATTTATGCTTTCCTCAAGTTCCTTTTTAGCTGCCTTTTTTTTTTTTTTCTTTCCCCAGCCTAAAGCTGTTACATGTCTTATTGAAGGTTTTGATCTGTTCTCACCAGAACTGCTACAGGGTTATGGGATTTGACAAGTCATTGAGATGGGCCACGTGAAGTTCAGGGCAGTACATTAATGACTCAGAGTGGGTTATTCAAAACTCTCAGGCTCTCCAACATGCCATCCACCTCCCTCCTCCCCTTCACCCACAAGATCAGGCTTAGCTCACATTTGTTTTTAGAAAGCAGAACTTGAAGCCAGGTATTTTGCCACAAACATTTTCAGGCTTACAATCCAAGCAGTTGTAACTGAATGCTGTCTCTCACATGGAAAAAAATTCTGTACATGCTGTACATTCTTCAGTGCAAAATAAAATCCAGATGGCCTTTATTTTACAAAAAGAGTGGGACCAGCAGATGAAGAGACAGAAGTCCTTTCTTACTCACATCCATTTCCAAACCTTGCTAAAAAAACCCCGACCAGCCGAAAGCTCTTGTGACTGGCCAAAGTCAGGCAGTTACAGAATTATGAGATAACAGCATGAGGAGAAACACGTTCTTTCTGAAAGAAAAAGGGTATTACCAAATGCAAACTGAATTAATGTAGGTGTTTATCATCTTGCAGTCCAACAAGTGGGTTTTTAAAGGAGTGCTGGACAGCCTGGCATGTGAATAAGTCAGGTCTGATGAAAAGCATAGGTTGCTGCCAGAGAACACTGGGAAAAAAAAAAAAAATGGAACGAGGTAAATTTGAGTGGAAAATGCAGATGTTCTGCTATTGATAAAGGCTGGATGGAATACTCCAGGGCTATCAAGATACTTTCCCAATTTCTTTTGAAAGAAACTTTAAACAAATTTCCCCTAGTTTTGTGCTGCAGTGGAAACAATTAACTAATGGCCAATTGATACCCTCTTCCTGCCACAGCATACTAAAACCAAGAAGAAATAAGAAAGGGTCTCCAGCATAATATTTGAAATTAATTTAGGATTTTCAGAAAATTCAGTGATTCATTTGCAAAAATAAGGAAGGCAGGCATTCCTTTTATTTTTCATCAATATTACAAAGTGGGCTTTTTTGAAATGTGTTTTGAAATGTTTCTATGTATACAACTTTATAATGGCTGTTTATTCTATGATCCCCTTTTCTTCCCTCCTGTTTTGCTTTTTTAAAAAGTAGAGAAAAATAACTTCAAAAGAAAATGTGTACTTCAGCCAAAAGAACTTTTTTTGTCTTTTAAATCCATTAAAATATTAGAATAAAGATTGAGAGTTTTTGGTTTTAAAAGTTCATATTTAAAAATTCCCCCCATTATGGTGAGAAGATTTAGATCTAGATCTAGATCTATTAAGGGCTTTAAAGATAAGCTAAGCACTCAGTCCTCAGAAATTAATTAAATAAAAGTACAAAAAAATTTAATTTTTTTTGAATGGGAAGAGAAAGGGAGGGCTCTCTATGTTCCAGTGTGGCAGGAGAATTAAACAAATTAGGAAACCACCAAGGATGCTGAGGAGTTTTCTTTAGGTTGAACAGAGATACAAAACAACAAAGCAAGAATAATATAATGAAATGTAGTGCAGAGAGAGTGGTTTTCCTTGCAGATGTTCCTCTGAGTTCACAAACTGTATCAAAGTGTTCTAGGTGCTGTGAAAAGGGGAAGCAGCCCTGCCTTTTTTGGCTGAAATTTTGTTCGATTGAAAGCACTGGAGTTTTATCCCTATTTGTAAAATGAAATAAAAGGTTTTATTTCACTCCAAAAATTCCTAAGTGAAATACTGGTTCTCCACCCCTTAAAGAAAACCTCCACTAAACACTAAGTGTTGTTGGGATTTCTTAGTTCTGCTAACTCACCAGTTTTGGTGATTTTGGAGAGGAGGTTGAAAGCAGAACTGTCCTGTGCAAACCCCATTTTTGTCCACGTGCAGTACAGGTGTGTGCACAGCTCTGTGCCCATAGCACACAGATGTGGGGATGTGTCTGTGTGTACAGGAGGATGAGAAACACCCACATCCAGCTGTGTCACCCCCCGTCCCCAGCAGTGGCTGGAGGCAGCCTGGGATGCTGCTGGCAGGTGCACAAGAGCCAAAGAGTTCAGGGGAGAAGCACCAGTGTTCACTGCAGAGCTGAGAGACTTCTTGCCGGAGGGAAACAGCATCAGACTGTAGCTACATGCTATCAACAGCTAGAAATAGTTGCTTTCATTTGGATCAGAGGTCGCCTATCTCTAAATTGGCTGCTGTGAAGGAGAAAATAAAAACAAGAGCTGTGAGTCACAGGTTCTGTGGGAAGGGATGTGTAAAAGACTCTAATGGATTCCTCCCTGCTGCTGACATCCTCCAAACTGCCCCTGGGCTGTAGTTTGATGAAGGCAATGAAAGCTGATATTTCCATACCCAGATACTTATTTAGCCAATATTAGCAAACCAGCATAAGCTCAAACACATTGTGCTGTTTTGTATGCTCAAATCTGACACACCATGAGAACAGCACTGAAATGATCTGATTTCATATCCCTTAATGACTTTTCCTGATACCAGAGACCTCTCACATGCACTCAGCTGTGTTCCAGAAATTACTAAATAAGCTTTCACTCAGGGCCAGACCTCTGAAACCAAAAAGAGTTGGACAACTCTTCCTGTAAACTGTGAACTATGCAGACAGTTCTTAAACACCTTGTTGAAGCTATGTTGCTGATAAAAACTAGCCACCTTAATATCCAGTCATGTTTGCTTGACTTTTTTGTTGTTTATGTATTTTATTCACATTCCTTTCCTTACAAGAAGTCTTGAATTACATGAATTCCATGACTGAACAATTTAGAGAAAGAAAATGCTACAGCAATATAAGTACAGCTTATATTCCTGTTTTATGGAAGCCAGAAAGTGACTTGTATTTTCAGTAAGAAGCTGTGTGTTTGTGGGTTTGTTTGTGTATCTTTTTATTGCCCATTCTATTCTCATGCACCAAAAATCTAAGTTTTCAGCACCATTGTTCATTCGTATGTCACACAAGTCTGTCTATTTCTGCTACAACTTCTTTTGTTGGACATGGTATTCCAGACAAGGACACACAATTGATTTATACAATAGTTTCAATTAATTTGATAACTTTTCTGTACCTTTGTTTACAAGTTGTTTGTCTTTATAAACGAAGTTATGTCTTCAGCATGCATATTTCCTGGAGCACTCATTCTGACTGATAAGATACCTTCCTGGGTGAATAAAGGTGTTTTAGATTTTTGATGTTTCTAGGAATAATTCTCAGGGTTCCTTTTTCAATCTTGTATTTATCAATCCTGAAAAAGTAGTTTGATGACGCATTCAGCAACATTATTAGATTTCCCTAGCATTTTACAAGGAAATTTGTGTTGTCTGGCAAAGATGTTATCCAATGTCACAGGGAGAAGCAGTTCCATGCATTTTTTTGTTGTTTATTAGGTTGTATTTCAATGAAAAATTTTGCCTTATGGAGGCAGGCAGCAGTTTAGGAATTTTTTCCCCTCTAAGTTGTGTGATTGCTCATATATAAAAAAACACAGTGAATTTTTGAAAACGTGGACCCTCTTGAAGTACTCAGTGAAATAAATGTCCATATATTCAATTAATTTTTTTTTTTAATTTTACTTCAGTAAGCTCCAGGTGAGGACTTGAGAGTGAAGTTGTCACACACAGTGAAAAAATGTATTTTTAAATTTAAATATTCTCTGAGAAAGCAGAGAGCCGGGAAGATTAAGTCTTTTTCCATCATTTCCCATGTAACTAGAATAACCTTTTGGAAATAATTTTAGAGGCTACTTAGAAAAACCTACCTAGTAATAGTAAAGGTTTAATAACACTGCAGTAAACTTATCAAGCTACTATAGTTCATTCTGTTCCACCTATTTTACCTTGAAAGGAACAAGTTATATTTGAAAACTGTGTAGAAATGTTTGTGAAACTGACTCTTTGTCTTACTACCTGACTGTGCAGGTGAAAAGTTGAAGGATTCTTTCTTTTCCGTGTTTGTTAGACATTACTGTATAACATTCCCTGAAAAATACTGATGAAGGGGCCAAAGGATCCTGGGCAGAATCACCTGGCAAAGCAATCATCTTATCCTAGGGAAATCAGTGATTCAGAAATCAGTGATTCTTATCTCTGTGTAATTGCTGTCCCTCCTGTCTGTGGTCTACTCTATTTAGACTGCAAGTCTTTATAGGCAATAAGATGAGACTCATTTCATCATACGGTCACCTTGGAAAAGCCAGAGCCTCATTTCAGTTAGTTTTCCAGTCTCTCTGTGCATTTAATAAAGAGAAAGAGAGAGAGAGACACTTCAGGGGATGAATCATCCTCCTTGTCTAGGACTGCAGTAACATTAATTGCTCTCTGAACATTATTCTCACTGCCTCTTCCTGATGACAACACTTTAAACCAGATGTTAAGCTATGGCTAGATAAAGTTAGGTGAGATGACTCAAGCCCTTTTGTGCATTGCCTGACACCTTACCTCAGCTGCAATTTCCAGACATGACTTTAGTACAAATAAATAACAGCGTGTTGGGCCAAATGGAGGCTGACATGGTTTTACAGATTTTTGGTAAAAATCTCCTAAGAGATGTTAAATTTTCAAGGGAGTTCTCAGCCTGCATTAGGCAGAAGACCAAGGCATATTTCTGCAATGGTTGTTACTTCCCTTATTTATATATTATACAGAGTGGGCCAATATTGATTTACTCTCACTGCTGTGTGATACAGCGCCTTAAGGGCCCCAGAATGAGATCTGATGAACCTGTGAGCCTCATAAACAGCATGCCTTTGTAGGAGCAGGAGAGGATATCTGCTGACCTGCCTCCCCTGCAGCTGTGAGCTCACCTTGGTGTTTAGGCCAGCTCTCATGTCACTCCCTGGTCCCTTCTTATGCCTCAGGGCTTCAGGAAGAAAGAACTGAGACATAGGTTTATTTCTACTCATGCTAACCCAAAGCTGAGTGTGATATAAAAGTGCTTCATCTAAATCAGGTTTAATGTAGTTTTATAGCCCTTTAGTGCCATTCTTAAGCTGCAGAAAGCTTAAACCACAAATCCAGCCTGTAATTCAAGATATATTGTATAACACTGCATCAAAACTGAGGCTGTTTATTCAACTCCTATGTTCTTTAACTTCTCTTAATATCTCACCAGAGCTTTCTAACCCAAAAGGATGGATTTTCAGTTCACATTTGCTGCACATCCCTAGAAGTTGACATAGAATATAGTCTTTAATAAAATTGCCAGTAGAAATATATTTTAGAGAGTGGGTAAATTGCCAAAGTAAGGTTCTGGGTGACTAAATACTGTTCAGTTCAAAGCAGCAGGGCCTTCTGTATGGGCAGCATCTTCTCTGTCGAGGTGTTCTGCCCTACATGTGATTTTGTGCTAACTCAGCTGTGCTGGACCCCGTGGAGCAGTGAGACAGTGAATTGTTCAAGGACCTGCAAGATTTTCACCCATCCTTAACCAATCCATGTCTGGGCCCACCTTCCACATCTCAGTGCACAAGAAATATCCATTGTGGGAGTTGAGCATGGACAGTTTTGGGTTAGGTCTTACTCAGCTTTGGTACCTACATACATGGGTACCTACACACATGGGTACCAAGACACTCTATAGGTCTTGGTACATCTATGTTGCAAATTGCCTTTTTAGTGAATCCAGAATCATCACTGAAAAATGGCACATCTAAAGTTTCTGCACAGCAGGATCCCCAAACACTTCTGTCAGCAGTTGTCCTATCAAATGTCCAACTTCAGCTGTTGCAGATTTTTGTTTTCACTTAGGGAAAAATCCATCTTGTGAAATAATTGTCAAGAGTTCTTAAAAAACACATGAAAAATGAGAATTAAATATTCATGAGTCATATGCTAAAATTCACATTTTTCTGTGGTCTGTGACTGTTGAATTCTGAAACGCACATGACAGCAAATGGAAGAAGAAGCTTAGCTTTAGAGGGGATGGTAGAAAGGTAAAGAACCCAATTTAGCAGTTCTAACTTTGTTCCTCCTTATATCATTCTGCCAGGTGGGTTACTGCCTTTTCTCTTTTCTGCCCCATGGTATTTAACCTCATTTTAAAGGGCAGCTGTATTTGATCACTTATAGCATATTGTGAGAGCTCATTAGGTGAAAGATCTTCATTTTCAAAATGTTTTAAACATGATTTAAATATAAATTTATAAATATTATTTAAATATTATTTAATTATTTTCTAAAGTGTCATGAACACATTCTAATTCAAATGGAAATAATTTCAGATAAATTCATTATGATGTATTCTTTCACTTGCCAGCATCCAAACAAGAAATAAAATATCTCATTTAAATTCAGTCTGGCTTTTGAGTCCTAGAGAAACAGAGTTTACAAGACAACAGCAACCAGTAGAAAGTGAGGGTATTTCCCCAACATGCTTTCCTTCAGAAGAGGTAACTAATACCTCTTAAAATATTTGTGATCCATTTGGTAATATTCAAAATGATAAATTTTCAGCTTTGCTTCCTCAAAGCCAAGTATGATTTGTCTCTATCACGATAACTCCGATTGAAGAAAACTCACAACAAGTGTGTCTCTCAGGCAGGTCAGAAGAAACAAGATTCTGTGTACAAAAGTTATATTTGTGTGCTTCTCTCTCTGAGACTGCACTGACTGTCAAAGCTGGTCTCTAGCACTGTTATGACCTATCTATGCTTTGTATATCACACCACATTTTTGGAAAGTGACAAAGAAACTTCACAAGGTGTGAATGCTATGATCTTCAAATACATTCTGTAAATTCACATATAGAAGGACAGATTTCTTTTTTCTCACTAATTGACTCTGTCTTCTGCTAATCTTTGACTTTCATATTTGTGTACATTGCTTTAATAAATTTAATAAATCTATTTTTTGAATTAAATAATAGAGTGTTATTTTCATGTAAAATTTTTCACGTACTTTTAAATTCCAGCGTGCAGAGTGCACAACAAATATTCAACTAATTTCAGGTAAACTCAACCCTTTACAAAATCATGCATATATAAGTATTATCAGGAGATATGTGTTTCTAAACTTAAAGAAAAAATTTCCATTTTGATTAAATTAATAAAGCTCCAGTAAGTCAGTAGAATAATGCTAAAAAATGCCATCAGGATTGAGCTCAGAGCATAAAGATTGCTTCCAATGTCAAAAGAGCTCATTATTGTTTGATAGCCAGATTTCTGTGAAGATAAAATGTACCAAGAACAGCACAGATCTTTATGATCTTCAGAAATGCTTCTAGGACAGAGTAGTTTTGGAGGGTTGAGCCAAAGTCATATTGTAATTCCATGGCGCAGGGACTTCTTCTCAGCCATTTGTTTCCTGTAGTAATCCATTTCCTAAGCCAAATGTTTTGGTTTTGGCCATGAAGAGATAAAGCTTCTCTACCTGAATAAGACCTGAACCCCAAAGTCCTGTGGATTCATACCTGAACCCTGATACTGGCTTTCAGTTTTCCACAGGTCTCGTGTCTATTCTTTTATTTCTTCCCTTGGCACAAGTTCAGCTGTATTTATGTCAAGTCCTGTTTCTGTTGGGCATTAGGCGTTTATTCTGCTCTGTTGTTCTCTAAAATTGCCCTCCAGACCCCGAGCACTCAGCTCCTGAGCAGAACCCAGTTCATCCACAGAAATCCAAAGTGTCTCAGAGAGGGATCCACAATGCCCACATGACAGACTGCGAGCAAGAAACTCTGAGGACAGGAAAAAAAATCTTAGATTTACTTTGCATTTTTTGAAAGATGCCTACATCCTCTCAGGATTCTGATTTAGGGATGTGAATAGGCTGAGCCATTATCTGAGGATAAAGAAGAAAAAAGAATACCTCTACCCATTCCAATGATTAAACATCTGAGCCTTGTCAGGCCTTACATGAATGTGAAGAGAACCCTTAGTAACAGAAGTGTAGATACTTTCAAAGTGCAGAAGTGGCAAAGATGCAGTATTTAAAAGTTGTGAACTTTGGGAGCAACTTAATGAAGGCTTTGAGAACTTTGACTTTAATCTTAGACTTAAGCTCTTAGGTTCTTTTGGCACTTACATGACCAGTTGTGAGAAATATTTTTTTGTGTGTTAAAGGAGCTGTGTGTGCTCTTTTCTGTACAACTGTGAGTCTGAATGTGGAGGTGCTGCTGGCCACTCACCCTACACAGCCAGAGGGCTCTCAGGGGATTTACTGTAACTAAAACCATACCTATGGCTGCTTGTTCCATAATGTAATGTATGGCCTACTTGCACTTGTGCATATTTGAGTAAATTATCCACTGCACTCTTTTCACTTCTGCTTTTTGGGTTTTGGTTAATTTTGTTTGGGGTTTATTTAGGTGGACTTTCCCCCTGTTCCTGCTCAGGATCTGACCTTTCAACTTTTGGCCATTTTTTTTCAGTCATTTTATTTCAAAGAACTTGTTAGGGAAGAACAAAAACTTAGTCCTCCTGAAGACCACAGTAACAGACCTTCTGGTTCTGTGATTAAAAGAATAATGATCTGTTTTGTTGTTGTCACCCCTGAAAAAGTACTCAGTTCACCATCATGTGCAGATCCAGCTGCACATCTGTCTGTACAGACAGACATGCACCTCTGGCATCTATTGAATGGAACACATTGCACAGGAACAGATTGCATTGTTTTTGCAGAGTAGCAATAATTCAGCAGGACCTAGCAGAAGATTTTACCTCTTTCACTTAATAGAGGGACTGCAAGGTTTCTGCATGTTTTTATGAAAGAAAAAAATTATTGAAAATGCTTACCTTACTGGCATTTAAATTACATTGCAAACATCTTGATGCAGCTATAAAATGATCACTTATCCAGTTTGCTGTTTACAAGGCTTTTTGGTTTTGTTTTGATAAATGATAATGGTTAAGACTAAGGCATGAAAAGACATTTCAGTTTTGCTATTTAATCAAACGCCAATTGATAAAGAATATTGTATTTAAAATCATTTGTCTGATGCATTTTTTACAACTTTTTCTATAGTTATCTTGCTATTAACTTACCTGTTTTAAAAGATGAGAACATTTATATGTATGGAACGTCATCTCACATTTTATGAAGTACGACAAAAGGAAACCTTTCAATCCATCTTTAAAGGATAATGTAATGGCTCAATATGAAACAAAATATTTGCCCAAAAGCCTGTTCCACAGGTAGAGTGGGAAATGAGGAACCTAATGGAAAGTACAGGAGAAGTCAGAGTGTCACTGCCAGAGCTAGACTTAGGGCTGAAGCTGCCAGAGCAGCACACTCTGCTCACAAGGGAGCAAGTCACATGTGCAAAGGAACACAGCACCCCCCCAAAAGGGATTATCTATGCCACTGTAACTATATATTCATTCTTTCTTCATATTCAGAGAGCCAGTAAGAGAATTATGTGGTATCATGTTATCCATTAAAGATGCACATTCTTATCACAGGAATTCAGTGATTTCACCATAACTCTCCCAGTCAGCGTAACATTAGACTTCCTTCTGCAGATGGCTGATTGCAGGCTCTTAGTGCATGACCAGATTAGTCCCAGGATGGGGGCTGTGTGCTCAGACCTTCACAGCGCCCCATCTAGAAGCTGTTAAAAATATGTGACTTTTACCTGCATTCTGCCATTGAGCTGACACAACAGTAAGAGCAAGGAGTTCCAGCCTTAGCTGTACATACACATCAGGAACTGGAAAATCCATTATGCACTGTGGGTCAGGAGAGCACAGCTAACGGAGACAATGCCTGACAACAGCCAGAACCAATCCTGTGCATCAGACACCCTCGGCTTTCTTACACACACAGGAATCGTTTGTTGTGCTGCCACGGGAGTGCTTGCTATTAATGGAAACAGTTTCCTCTCTACAGATTTCAGTTTTGCAAAAGGCTGGGAGAAAGATGCATACTTCCCTTCCATACTAACTGCAGGCTCGAGATGAACCCAGATAGGTAATGTGATTAATAATTAAAAGCTATGCTAACAAGGGACCCAGGATCTGCTTCTACATGCCCAATTCTGCCCCAGGGTTCAGTGGAAGATCTGCACTCTTTAGCTTGCTCAGCTCTAGTGTTAACATTTTTCACTTCTCTGTTTTGAGTTATTTGCCAGCAAGATTTAGGTGAGCTCTTATTCATTTTCATATTGATTTTTGGATGATTTTTTTGGGTTTTTTTGTTTTTTTTTTTTTTTTTTTTTGGTTTTCTTTTGTTTTGCTTTCTTTTCTTTTAAAATTCTGTTTTAAGAAACTGAGGCAGCAGACATTTTTCTTCAAAGCCATTTCAATTAACAAGGATGTATTCGAACCTTAGAACAAGTCAACACATATTAACCTTCAGGTGGTAAGCAAACCAAAAATCTCACTGCCCAAGGACAGCAGTTGAAACAGTTACAGGGAAGGAGAATATGGACAAAATGTGACGTGATGGCCATTCTCAGCATTGTCAGGACTGTTTCTGTATTCTTTGGGTGCTGTTTTGCCACTAAGCATGGACTGGACAAAAAAAAGTCATAAGGTTGGAAGAGCTCTCTGATCAAAGTATTTAAGCATCCTTCAGGACAAAGAGAGTCTTTAAAAATAGGGTTTGTGGACATGTCTTAGAAATATGACCGTGTATCACTGAAATGTGAGGAGGTAGGTGAAAAATATGGACTCTTTTGGCTTCTTGACTAATTTTTACAATGTAGGCTTCTTCAAAGAAGAAAAACCCCCACTGTTTATGTTTATGTTAAACATCTTTATGTTTAAATGACCAGAGAAATGTCAGGAAGACTTTCTTTTTGAAAGATAAACATGCCTATAACTTTTTTGTGGTGACAGTTTTCGGTTTTGACCAATTTGTGATCTGGGTACAAAAAATCAGCAGAAAGCTTTTAGGTTTATTGAATGATTCTTCCCACACTGGCTACCAAGACTCTTATAGTCTGGTTTGTGCTGTGTATATTCAGGCTCCATTAAGCTTAATTTTCACATGGGAAGTTTATCTGACATTTTTTATTTTTTTAGAACATTGTTTTGTTTACTCAAATAAACAAAGTTGTAAGGCGCAATTATTTCTGAATCTGAAATACTTAGGTTACCAATTTTAATTTTCATAATGTTTCAGCTATCAAACAAACCTTAAAATTACTTTGTATACAAATATCAAATTATATGACAAATGCTTCTTGCCATAGGAATCACTATAAGTTTGCATGCATACTAAAAATTATGTTTTAACTTTTAATGTTACAAGTCTTTGGGAACGTGCCTAAAACACTAAATATTTTTTGCATCTTTTTTCAAGTGCCTGAAAAAACACAGCTTGGAAATGGAAGTTGCACATTCTTCTGATTGCACATTCTGAAGGGAAACATTCCAGTCCTAGGATCACGTTCATGAGTTTTTCCATGAAGTGCTTTCAGCTAGACCTGAATATTGCTAGAATTCTCTTACTGTATGGTGATGCCTTTCACTATTTCATCTCAGTCACAGGTACCTCCCCTTTGCCCCCAGTATTGCTCTGTTTGACTATTTCAGGAAAACATCTCATCTTGAAGAGCTGGTATGGCACTTCCTGTGGAATCTCTCCCACTTGGCCTCTCCCTGTGTCATGCAAAAGGATTTTTGTACCTCTCTGACTGTAGCATTAAGACATGCCAACTTTATTTGCTGACTGAATACCTGCTTCAGATGTGATTAAAAAGGCCAGCCTGTCACAGAGCTTCCTCTCCTCCTAATCTCAGCACAGTTCGGTGATAAATTTCAGGTTATGCCAAATCTTTATCTACCTTGTCCAGCCTCCTCCAGAGCTCTTGGCAAAAGGCATTGCTTGAGCTACGTTCACATCTCATTCCTGTCCCAGGGCAGCTAATCAGCCTCTGAGAGATGATGAACAGAGATTTGTTTTGTTAGATTGAAAACAGTAAACCTCACTTATAGGAACTGTAGAAATGACTTAGAAATCTTCATCACCCTCAGCCATCCTAGTGTGTGCTATGATCTAATTCCAAGACTTTTCACTCATGTGTATAAAAAGAACTTTCTGAAATTCATCTTTAAGAAGGTTTATAGGGGCTAGATTTCAAAGGGACATCAGCCCTGTTGAAAGCAGGCACAGATTCAGTAGCTGAAGTAGAAGCCTACAGTCAGCTGGTAACCTTCTAAATTGTACCCTAGAAGATTAAATTCCTATTTGCCCTACAGGGATTGAACTTGTCAGATCCCCTGTTATACAATGAATACAACAACAACAACAACAACAACAACAACAACAACAACAACAACAACAACAACAACAACAACAACAACAACAATAATAATAATAATAATAATAATAATAATAATAATAATAATAATAATAATAATAATAATAATAATAATACTTGTTTTCAGTTCCATTTTCTTCTGCCAGTTCTGAGGAAAAAAATGAAGTTTTAAAATTCTTTGGATTTTTTTCTGACATTCATAAGTGAACATCTCCAGCCTAGAAGCTAGCAGAGTCAAATTTCAGGCATCAAAAGAAGGCAGAGATGGACAATATGGTAATGGCAGGATTTCAGAGTATATGCAAGATAAAGTTTGTGGACACAATGAATATTTACTGTTAGGTCAACTGATACCGTTTTAAAGAAATGAAAACAGACAAGTCAAATCTTGAAACATGGATTTTTCCAACAGTATTGGCTGACCTTCTAAAAGGTACTACTTGCAAATAAGGCATCATGAAATATTTTATCTGTGATGATGTCTGGTAGTCACAGACTTCCTATCTTGCACTTTGCAAGATCATTTTATTGGAAAAAACAGGGAACATACACTGGAGGTGAACTAATGCATCATATAATAGACAATGCTAACTTGATCTAAACTTTGAAGTGAATTTCAGTTTCCCAACTACTATATCAGCCCTTTAGATCAAAAACCAGAAAATCCTGAGGTTTTTCTCCTCCTATGTTATCATGCAAACCAATGATCTATTATTGGAACCTATTTTATTAGTAGCACAAACAACTTCAACTTCTGCTTGAAGAACAAGTGCAACCTGTACTTGCCTTAAGAAATAAACAGTGAAACATTTATGAAATGTGTAAATTATCCTTAAAGGACAGCAAAACTGTACAACAGTTTTATATAGCGTGTCTTATTAAAATTCTGCTAAGTGAGTACAAAGTTGGTTGGCTTAATGTGCATTTATATATTTTTAAGCAAGATACATATTGCATGAACCAAGGAATTCTGGGATTTTTTTTTTTTTGTAAATAGATATATCTTCACCCATCTTTGTCATAGCCTAGGTCTAAGTAATTTATATTATGATTATTCTCTAGGGGTTGGCTAGCTGCTGCTGCAGCCTGATCTTTCACCAAGCCAAGAAAAGGGGGACCTTTTAGGGAATTTAAACCTAAACCAGTAAGAGCTTTAGGCTTCAGTGCCATTCATCCTCTATGGCTGAAATTGCATTTGAAAGGTGCTTGGAGATTTGTTAGGACAGAGGTAGATGAAAAGGAGAAAAGAATGGCTGTGGAAGGGAGAGAAAAGCATAATTCAGAGAAAAGAGCTTCGTGCTGGGCCTTGATGCTGTGAACTCTCACGTCTGAGAAATGAAGATCTATCAAAATGAATGTTAAATTAGGAAGTATGGCTTTTGAGCAAATAGCATGGTTTCAAGTCCTCTGACTGATACATAACCATGCCACAGCTTTTATCACTAGCCAGGAAATAAACCAGCCAAGTTATTTAAACTTTCTCCTCTCCAGAGTTACATTTGGAAGGGGGCTATGTGTCCTCTCTCCTTCTACCTATAAGGTGACCCAACTCCCTTCCCCACAATGTCCCTGGCTTTCCCAGCTGGGATCAACAGAGCTAAGATGGTTGGTGTGAAAGAAGCAGACACATGTCCAGGCTCCCAATGGCATCAGGTCTTCAAGGGAAGAGAAGATGGTGTTTTGTGTTTGTGTACCTTGAGGGACAGGGTCCACTCCAGCTTACATGGCTGTTACGCCTCTCATCTCAGCCAAACTGGATTGTCAAGGCAAGGAGGCTGGGACAGCATGTTTGTATTCATCCTTTTGTCAGTAATTTTGTACTCTTCCACTTAAAACAGAGTTCTCTCTAACTTACTGTCCAGCAGCTCAAGGACCAAATCTATACTGTCCTTCTCCTCTTTCCTACCATCAGAGGATGGGAATTGTCTGCCCACTTCTGATAGCAAGTTCTTTTTTCTGTGTTCACACACTGTTCCACTGTTCTGTTATTTGTATCAGAACAACTGGAAATACAGGCAAGAGGGAATTTCTGACATCATCATCTAGCTGGGGGTGTGTAACAGCAAAAGCAAGTGTGCAGGTCTGGGGAAAAGAGGACATACAGTGGAAAGCTGTGTATCTCATTGAAAACTGACACTATGCTACCTAGAGAAAAAGATATCACTTTGTGCTTCACCTTCCATTATTTGGTCACTTTAAGGCATTTCACAGCCCGAAATTGCACTTGTTTCCATGTTCTATTGAGGCAAAGGGTTTCCCTCCCCTGTCTCAAGCATTCCCAGAATGACTTGACAGTACCCTATGAGCTTTCTCAATGATGCTCCAGCTGCATGCTAACTAGAATACAAAGTTTGGTTTTTGCCTTGAAGGCAAACATGCACTTCTCTTTGGGGAATTTCCATGCTGGAATTTGTCTGTCACTGAGACATTAGATGTAGAAGATTTAAAACCATCCCATCACCTATTTGATGTGCATATGTAAATCACAATAAAAGGACATGTTGCTCAGACACGGGGACGCTTGCTGCTCCATAGAAATCATCTTTATGAGAAATAGGTATTCTACTTAGAAACATCATGTCAATTTAGTTTTATTGGTGGGGAAAAAATACCCACACCATAAATAAGGAAGGGAATGAAAACCGAGGCAAAACACACAGTTTTTTGAGGGTCTTTTGCAAAGCTGCTTCACTTAGACAGCAACAACCAACAGAGCTTCACCAGCGTCACTGAAGTTCCTCTGTCTTACTGCAGCTAAGGATTTGATCCTGGTATTTGAACAATTGTGCAAGAGTGGCTGATGTTTAGGAATTAGGGGAAGCTAGACAGCCATGTGGTGTCACATAAGCCAATGATTTGGCCTTAATTTTGTCTGACTAAAATATGTAAAGCAGTGGTCATGAAAACAGTAAGTAAAGACAAAGCAGTTTTGTCCTAAAATTGCTTAACGAAGGCAGCACTGGCTGAACAGTAGCACTGTTTTTTACTGGTTTTTACTGACCTTTCATAAAGAAAAGGCAGTCTGTCTGTCATTATGCAAATTTAAGAACATCTGTTCCATGAAACCCTGTAATAATGCCTGAGGTTTGCATGCTATGAGAATAAAAACTGTTTTGACAAAGGCTACAGAGCACGCTTGTATTAGCCAGACAGCCCTTTTTTCTAGTCTGAGTCCACCTCAAGCATAGGGGGGCCAGACCTTCAGCTGGATTAATTGTTGTGGCTCAGTGGAACTGGTTTCTCAGAACACTGTTTTATTTTGTGAATAATGAAATCTAAGAGGTAACCCCTTTATCAGAGCATTGCTATTTCACTGGTAACAATGGCAGCAACGGATGGGTGACACAATGTGAAGTGTTTGTTGCAGCCTTCCTATGCAAGCCACAAAAGAGGCACCAGGCACTTTTTTCAGAGCTCTGCCAACGACTAACTCACATCTGCTTTGGTTTAATGAAAAAAAAAAAAAAAAAGAGAAAAGAAAAGAAAAGAAAGCAGTATTGACAGCAGATATAAACAATAAGTGGATGTCTCAGTTCTGTTTCATACTTAATAAACCTCAGGAAATACCTATTAAAATATATTGATTTTTCCCAAGACCATTACCAGCTCTGAATTTAAATGATGGAGGGGCTGAGGGTCGTGAGTGCTGGGGCTTTCTGCACTCCAGTGGCAACTGACAGAAATGTTATGAAGATGGAGATCAGACAGGAGCACAATGTACAGCTGCTCACATAATCTTTTTAGGAAGAGCACAGGCTGCTTTCACAGGCCTAACTAGAGCACGGGGGAATTAGAGCAGAATTTCATCTTGCCAACATACGTCACAGCTCCTTTTCAGCATCAGAAGCAGGAGCCTCCTCTGTGTATGAAGGCAGAAGATAGCTCTGTCCTTGGCTGCAGGGGGAGAGAGAAGGCTGACTTCTCTGCACGGGGGCTAATGTCAGTCCTGGCTAGAGGACCTGTTGTAGAGCAACCATCACCCTTTCAGAGCCTAGCTGAGCAACATGGGACTCAAAAAATATTTCTGTCGTGCTTATTTTTAAAACTACTTATTAACTTTCACATCACAGATATTCACAGATATATACGGAAATGTTTGCAAGGGCTCACGATCAGCTGGGAAGTTTTCCTCTAATAATGGGTTTTGCTTGATTGTTTGTTTTCAAAATCCAGCCTGGTTTTTAAGGGTGGGAATTTAGCCAGCTTATCTATAGGAATGCAAACATTTGACATTAGGTCTAAGTTGAGAAGGTGCCTCTGCCTGGTCACAGATGTTTAATATACGTGTGAGGGTTCAGTGTCTGCCTCTGCCCATGTCTGCTCACTGAACACAGGGTGGAAGCCAGGACTTAGCTCACACCACAACCTCCACATAGCTAAACAGGGCTGAACCAAATCCTGCCCCAGAAGGAATCCAGAAAAGGCTGTCCTAAGGGATTGGACTTCATTTGCCCCAGACAACTAGAACCAGGCAAGAGTCTGGCATTTGTTAAACAGTGTGGCAGTTACTTTGGGGGTGATGGTGAAAACAGTGCAATCTACACTATCTCTGGTCTCCTTTCAGGAAGTCACCACCACAGCCAGCAACTGCTGATGTGGATGTTTGCAGGAGATGAGCTCTGTGTCCCCTTTTCTCACTGCCATCCTCTTCCTGCCTGCTGAAAGTGACCAGTGGCAGTGTGGGACCATCTGCCCTACCACTGTAGGGCTGAAGTGTTTGTCTTGGTCTGGAGTGACTTTCCTGGGCAGGATGAGCATCAGCAGTGCTTCCTGCAGCGAGTGGCCCTAGCAGAGCTCTTGGGAAATGGCTGTGTTTGAGCACAGGGTTACTTGTGCTCTTGAGGGCAGCCCATGAGCAACGGGCTATTTCTGGCCGTTGTCATCATGGACTGGTCACAGCCCATAGATATTTTTTCCTGCACCTTAAAGGTTGGGGGTGGTATCCTGGGGAGTGCTGCTGGTTTCTGTTCATGTGTTTTTCTGATACCTCTCATGTATTCCCTTACAAATTAAATTTACCTTTGGCAGTGATCCCAGTGCCATATCAATTTTGAGTTTTTGGTTTTTTCCCAGTAAATATCTGGGACTAAAACGTTGGGAGTAAACTACACAGCAGATGAAAGAAATAGATATCAATTTATTTTTTTCCAATAAAGAATAGATCACATGCTTTTAAACAGGTGAATGAAAATAGCAGATGAATGGTTAAAGCCTTGACTTGTTTACTGCTAAAATTAAAATGTTTTCCACTCCTTAAAATTCACGCAGATGTTTTACCCTCAAAACTGGCATTACTAGCTCTTAGGCTGAGTGAGCTGAAATGTGACAAGAGAAGCAAACAGAATTTTTTCTTACAAGATATAACCAAAAGGTCAGAATTATATAAAGTGTGCTGACACTTTAGTGAAAAATGATGTTCTTAATATGAAATTACCCTCTTGCATTTCTAAATGCAGTTATCGATCAACTGTAATAAAATCTATAGAGTTTTCCTTCCCTGTGCAAATCATCTTGCTTTCCAAGGTGGAATTGAGAAGATAAAAAAAGCAGGATAAAGCAACAAAAGCCAAAAATCTCCTAAATCAACTTCATATGGTTTTAAAATTTTAGAAAGACAAAATTTCCTAAAGCATTCCTGAAATAAAAATATTAGTGAACTTTTCAAGATATTTTATATGAGTTATATTCTTCCACCAGCTTTACAATTGCAATGGTCAAGCTAACTTGTTAAAAATAGTGCATTAATACTACATTTCCTGTATTTTTTTATTGCTTTCATTGCTAGTGTTTGTGAAATGTTAATAGACAGTCCCATCACCCAATATATGCCTGCAGCTTTAGCTTCATCTCAACATGCTATTATTATTGTGATTACTATATAATGCATCAGAAATTACTTCTCATTATTGTTTTAATCATGATGATTAACTTGGATGCCTTCTTCAAAAGATGCAATTCTGCATCTTCATTTGAAATCATAAGAGACCTTCCTTCAAACCTGAGGCATGCCAGAACCAGACAGACAAATTTTGTCACCAACTCTTATTTTATTACTGGTTACATGTCAAGTTTGTACTCTTTGGTGGATCTGTCTGTGAAGTAAACAACCTTGTTTGGTCACATTGTGTATGGATAGCGAATAACACGTTCAGTTAACTCGCTTTCCAGAGAGGCAGAATGTGAGGAAGCAGAGATCATTTATTTATGGCGTGATTCATATTTTAAAGCCATCATTTATTTATAGTGTTGATGCAGTTTTCTTACTACCATCATATCACAGTTGCCTGTGCTTTCAAAAATAGCACAAGGCCCCATATATTCCACAAACCAGCACCCAGTCACCACGGGCCATGAGTGCAGCTTTCTAGTGTACACTGCACAGAACATCACAGCAAAATAATCCTTCATGCATAATTCACAAATCCAGTCTCTGCACGCTTTATGCACTGATGAATTACTTGGTTGTGCTGAGGTAATTCAGAATGAGCTAAAAAGCAAATTATGGCAGGCATGTACTGAAACATTATTATTCTGCAGGCCTGGATTTCGAAATTACTGTTTTTGAGACCTGATTCAGAAATATAATGTATTCAGCCTCCATTATATTTCAACCCAGTGTCTTATGTCTGAGGACGTCCGTGGACTTGTTTCAAAAGATAACACTGTCCAGAAACTCTATTTGATTTCTTTCTTTTTGCCTGAAATGGGCCTTGACATTTTAAAATCATTAAATGCAATCTGTTTCAAATGCTCACAAAAGGTCACAAAGACTATGGGACTGCTCCTGCTACACTGCACCACCACAGCTCTGATCCCCTTTAGCAGGGGGACTAAGTGCTCAAGGCATTCAAAATCGAGCTTCTAATGTATTAAGTGCATTAGTAATAGTCACAGCTCTGCTAGAATTTCCATTTCAAGGTCTAGATTACCAAGAGAACATGCTGTTTGGGATGCAGTTGACTTTAAAAGGGTTTTAGTATTGTGTTGGATCAGATCCTGAGCACACACTTGATCTTTTCAGGATTTATTTTTTTCTTTTCCTGCAAAACATGAAAACATGGTTGCCTTTTTTTTTTTTTTTTTTTTTTGTTTTGTTTTGTTTTGTTTTTGGTTTTTTTTTTTTTTTTTGGTGGGAAGGAGAAAGGGGGGTGGTAAAAAAATATACTTGGGGCACAGTCTGAAATAATTCCAACAGCATGTTGCATGCATCAGCAGCTGTTTACAAGCCTCTCTTTAATTTCACACCACAAGTATCTGATGACAACCTAAGAGAAAAAGGAATAACTATAGAGAAGAGAACAGCTGTGACATGAATACTTTCCTTTCACACGCTGCATTGTTGTCTATTTGACGTCAGAAAGACAATATCTCAAGTTACTGAAAAGAAAAAGATTCACCCATTTGGAGAACAAGATCCAAAATGCACCAAGTTTGCTAAATCTAATTTGGTTTATGTAGCACTGGACCATGTTTTAAGCATTGATTGAACGTTTTTTGCCACATTTGCTTCCAAAGGGATGTAGTTTACTGTATGGATATCTTAGTGAGATAAAGGTCATGAGGCACCAGTGTAGACCCCACTGGTCTTATTTGTAAGGTGGGACAGTTTGCACAGATTGCAAGGGCCACATTCAGAAAAAGGCTACACGTGACTAAAGTGAGGATTCTGAAGAATTTAAAGTTGTGGAATCAAGAGTGAGATCTGGGAATCTCACTTAAACCAGCACAGTCACTCATGAATCTGTCTGAGAGAAAAAGGTGATAGAAGGGAAGGTCTGTCCAGTGTGGCAACTGCCCTCTGAATACAAGGATGAGGTACTTCCTCCTCATTTAGCAGTTTACAGCACAGACTTCTGTCTCTGAGCTAATTGTCTAGACTCCTCTCGTACTCATTGGAATCAGGCACTTCTGAAAGGCAATTTATCTGACCTGTTTTAAATGAATCTGTAAGGGGAAAATTCACTATATCTTGGAAATGCATGCTCCTTGCCAGAGACCAAAAAGGGTGTGTGGATGGTGACAAAGACACTGCAAGTTAGGCAAGAAGGACCCCACTTCAAATAAAGGATTCCCAGAAAAATTTATTCTGGCATTTCCCAGATTTAGACTCCAACTAATCCCCATGTATCTTCACTTATAGGTGAGTGGGAACAGGTGACATCTTATGGACATGTTTCTTTGACCCCTAGGAAGCACTGTGCTTCTTGCAGCCCCCTTGCCCCTGACATCTAAGAAGGGAAGCAGTGCTAAATACACAGTCACTCATAAATGGAAACTGTTGATGTGTGAAACGTGCATGTCCTAACATCTCATCAGCTTTACAGTTGGTGCTATTTTAGGCTTCCACAAATGATTTTGTAGCAAAGGTCTGGCAGGGCCAGCAGTAACTGCAGGAAAAGTATCACTTATCAGCTAATTTTGCACTCAAGAAAGCAACACAGGGTTCTTGTAGACAGATGAAGCTCCTTCTGTCCCATGCCTTGTCACCTGCAACATCTCAGGTTTTCTCTTCTGGTGCCATGGAGTGACCTGTGCAAGCTGTGACTCTAGCATACTTCTGTGGCACCGTGGGCTCACTCTCAGCAGTGCTCAAGGAACACCCTGAGCACAGCATCCTGCCCCTGGGCTGTGATCCCAGGCCCAGAGACAGCCCTTGGAGGAAGAGCACAGGCAGCAAAGCCCTACAGCTTTCATTCTCCCCTCTGCCCCTGAGCTTACCTACACTGAGCACGTGCCCTATCCAGATTTTCTCCTTGTTTAACTCACTCTTGGATAGGTGCTGTCATGAATTTGAAGTCTGATGCTGAAGATGAATGTGTCTGTGATCTAGAGATGGATAAATTCTGCATCTGAATAAACGCACAGGAACTGCTTCAGAGAAGAGAAAAGAAAAAATGACATTATTGTATTTAGGCTATGTTTTGGCGTCTGCACAATTAATTCAGAAAGTTATCTAGAGCAAGATAGCAAGATATTTTTAGCATATGATGGTTCAATACTGCTAAGCTTCTCTAATCCTTAAGTAGTTCTTTTACAGTGCACTTTAAAATTATATTTTACACATATGTATGGCAGTTTGTAGTCTACTTAAAATAAATATTTCCCATATATCCATATGCATGATCCACACTTATTTTGTAGTACAAGATGTGCTGACAGAGATTAAAAGATTGCAACACAGCAGAAGGCGTTGTGCTATCTTGCAAGTGTAAAGTAGGTACCTTTATCTGACTCAGTTTTTAGCATCTGTCTTCCGATTCATAACAGCTCCTGTTCCACATACAACTATAATCACCTCTCAAGCCTCATTTCTTCAGGCATGACATTGTAGGCTCCTTGGGGTTGTAGCAAATAAAAGCCTAAATAGAAGCTTAAGTCCCAAGTGTGAAAATGCTTAAACTGCAAACTTTTCTTATTGCAGTCTTCAGTACAGCCTTTGCTGTACAGCTCTGGGGCAAATCACCAGAGCTTCTCAAGTGGGTTTGACAATAGCTAATAATATCTGTTTTTTTTAAAAGGATGTAACACCTTGCCTTTTAGGGTGGGGTTAATAAGGAAAAAACCCTCCTTCCTTTAAACCCCATATTTCCTTCCAAAGCTGAATTTCCTTGCAAATTTCCTTGCAAAACCAGAAGCAGGGGTCATTCACTTCCTTGTGCCTCGTTATAAAGTTAATCTGATCAGCCTGACGTTGTGCCTGGCCTCAATCAGGATGAGGCACGCTGAGCGCTGCAGCGAGCAAGGAGGCGACAGGAGGAAGCTTGCTGTGGTTTTGTCCATTTGGAGGGGGAGTCAGTGACCATTCTTGCTGGGAGGCTGAGGAATCAGGGCACAGGGATGCTCCTTGGCACTGCTCTGCAGCCCAGCGTGCCCTTGGCAGCGCTGCCGCTCATCGCCTCCCAGCCCACTGCGGGGACAGCCTCTGCACCAGGGATGGGGCACAGGGCTGCACCTCGACAAGTCACAGGATGTGTTTTATTCTGCTTTGCTGTCTTCAAAATCTTTTGTCCTGGTGGACCTGGAGGCCAGTAAAATCCAGGCTGGCTCCGTGGGAAGTGGAATGGCGCTGCCCTGCTGCTGACAAAGTGATGGCAGAGGAATTATAAATTGCAGTAACAAGTATTAATCCCCTATTTTGTCTGTCCCCACCTTTGCCTCTCCCACTTTTTCTGGCATGTCACTTGGAAGGGATTTTCTGATGTTTTTACTGGCAAATAGCTATGGATTCTGTATAACAGGCCTTCTTGTAAGGAGAGCTAGATCAAACAAAGAAATACAACTTAGACAAAAGTAGTACCAAAACTTGCACGTAAAGGAGTGAGACACTGAGCTGTGGTATTTCTATTGCCCTTCCTAACACAGGCTAGGAAGTGGATCCTCACCTCTCAGCTCGTCACCTCATGTGCTGGACAAGGGGAAGCCCCTGGAAGCTTGCTGCTGTTTCAGACCTGTGCTGAGAAAGGAATTTGGCACGGAGCAAATGGACAGGACCTGTAGCGCCTGACCTTCCCTCAGGACTGTGGTGGGGGAGGCACACTTCACTGGGATTGCCTGAGCTGAGCACACCAAGGAGAGACTGCAAAAGGTCCTTTGCTTACTCCATGCTAATTCTCAAGCAGTAAGTTCCATGAAATATCACTACCAAAGCAAGAACCACATGAGCCAAAGGCATATCAACTGTGGAAAGGACTACTTAGGAACATTTAAGTATTTTAATTAAAGAAATGAATAATATAAAAAATAAAAATTAAAAATATAACTGTAAAGAATCTTTTTAGGCTACCAACTTGCTAAAAGAAATTGTTAGAGAAGGAGAAAAAACAATCCTACATTCTCTCCTAAAGCAAACAAACTCTCTTAAGTCATTACTCATGACACTTGTATTTCCTAAACACATTGCCAGCAATGGAAAGAAAAGGACCTCAGGTATGGAAGCCTCTTACTTTTCATAATTTTCACAGATTTTTTATAAACTCACACTATCTCTGAAGGTATTTCACAAGACAGGATATGATTGGCTGTTGACTCTGTGGTTCAGCCAATATTTTGAAAGACTAATACTGAAGTAGAAAATTGAGTTTGCATTAGAAACCTTATAAAGAGAATAAAACCTACCTAAGAGAGGAAAATAATCTATGACAGGATGCTAATCTAGGAGGAAGATAAAATCTATTTTCTGACATTTTTATGTTTAAATAGCAGTGTGAGATCAGTGAAAAACAATTTGCATTTGATTCAAGTTCCACAGTATAAAAAATATTCTTCTGAAAAAGAACTTGATAATTTCTAATGCTTTTTAAATTCCATTTTCCAGAACAAGTAGCCTTTCCAGATCAGTAGTAAAGAAAGAAATTCTGAAAAACTAAAGGTTGCAAAGTCAAACACTGTTAGATGAAAAAGTGACAGCTAGGGTTTCTAGTAATTTAATGTTTAATGTATTACTAAATCTTGCCTGTGGCAATCATTGCTACACAAAATTTTTTCAAAAAATTCCTGCTCTAGAGTACAGAAAGTCCTCCCCTATCAGCAGGTACACTTCAGCCTGCTTTTGTAATTATTTGAATCTAGACCTCATCCTCAATACTATTCAAATGAAACTTTAAATGCAGGGTCATTAGAGTCCTCTTAGTGTTTTCAGCTCAGGCAAACACAGAGAGGCCAAAATAAATTTCTATGGTTGCTACAGAAAAACTTAACAGTTGTTGATTCTCTCCTCTGATAAATTCATGTTGTTTACTGAACTAGTGCTGCAGGAACTAAATGGCAAATGCTGCACAGTTGTGTTAATCCCCTTTCTTGGAGGAAAGTGGGACAAGCCAGGGACAGAATGAGCAAAGGTCACAGCTGTACAATACTCTTGAACCCATAAAGGGAATACCAGAATCATAACATCCATATGCTTCTAATAAAGATACAATAATAATCCTTACTCTATACCTTGCCTGTTAGAGGAAAGGATACTTTATTCACAAGACCAGCTCTTTTGAAAGGAGTTTATAATTTCTACTGTTTCAGGCAGTGAAGGAAAGTATTGTGAGTCTAAAGCAGCTGGGCACAAAGGGTGTCATGGTTGAGCACTAGGAAAATTTCTAGTCCTCCGTTCATTCCTTCCAGGTGCAGCAATCCTCCTCTGAAGGAGCAAATCCTTTGGTTTTCATCCCCTTCTGATCCTTTTACTTAAGAAGCTGTGATGAGACACATGTCTGTAGGGATAGCTGGGCTATTTGTGTTAGATCAGCTACATGTTTATGTTACCAGCAGAGCAAACCAAGAAAAAAAATTACGGCAAAGGAGATAAAAATATTTGCATGTAAGATAATAACATCAGAAGCACAGCATCATTCCTAAGCCACAGGCTGCTTACAGGGGTTTGTTTGTTGCTATTATTGCTTTTTTGAAAGAGAGATATTAAGTTCTGAGTGTTACCCATGCAATATTAGCAAGCTCTCACAGGCAGAGGTGGTAATTATAAGGCTTGGTTCACTGGGAAGCAGGCTGAAAGCCTGAGGGGCACGGTTTCTTTGTATGGTGTAATTGCACTTCCTTCTCATAAAAGGATGCTGCTTATTTCTCACAACAGCCAGCTAAGCATAAAAACTTATCTTTAGCAGACCCAAACCACTGTCCATTCAAGTCAGGGGAAAGACTTTCATGGTCCTCAGCAAGTGCTGCTGGATTGGGTTCATAAACCCTGTCAAATAAAGCCAATAGATTTATTGCTCTGAATGGGAATATTCATGTGCTTTGCTATGCTACCTGAGGAGAACAAGCAGTATCTGTGTATCTACATCAACAGAAAGTCAGGCACAAGAAGAACAGAATAACAAATATTTCATTGGGAACCAAAAGATAGAAATCTCCAGCTGGAAAATGCTGAGCTGAGGTCCCCACCACGTGGGACCCACGCACCTTCAAGCCATTATTCAGTCTGAGTAAGCTGCTGCTCTCCCCATTTCTCTGGCTTTTCTTTTGCTCTGAGCTGCCTTAGTTGCTTTTGTTTGTTTCCAAGGTCCTTTTAGGCCTTTTAATACACTGCCTGTGGCTCTCAAAACTGATCTAACACTCCTCACAAAATTCTCAACTTCAGAGCACTCTTCCCCAAAGCTCTTTTATGATGAATAGTCCAGTTCCAAGGCTACAGCCTTACAGCTGAAGCAGACTACAGACTTCATCAAGCATCCTGTACATGACTTTGAAGAAAAATGCTAAAGCCTTAGTCTTTTCTCTACCTCTAGCTTTCCAAGTCTTTTATTCCATGTGATTAAGTCTGTAAAGAAATAAACATTCTCTCTCTAGCACAAATGTTATTTTCTGGAAGTCTGTGTTATTTTTCATTTCTTGATCCAATCTGGTAATTTTTTTTCCAGATTTTCCCACCTGTTCTGTAAAAAGAGCAGTCTGACAACTTCTCTCTCCTTTTTAAAAGTTTTCTAATTAGTCTAATTAAAAGATGATAGTCTGTCCCCAAGTTGCTCACATCCCCCCCTGCTTTCTCTCCAAGGCTCAGTCCTTTGCAGGTAGTCTCCAGGAGCGGTTTGTGTGACTGGACAATCATCAGATTTGATAACTATCATTATTCTCCTAATGACAGCTTTAAAGATTTCTCCTGTCAGCTTCTGTGGTTTCAGCTCAAGATGAAGGAAGTAGATAATGGCAAACCCCTTCCTCCTGTTTACTGTCCCATTTACTACAGCAGTAGAATCATCACAGCACCCACCTGGGGAAAGACCTCTCTGTCAGGAAAAATTGGTCAATAACATGCTTTTTTCTCACATCTTTGTTTTAGGTACTAAAAAAAAAAAACAAAAAAACACCAACCAAGAAAAAGGAAAAAAAGCATTTAATTTTGCTTTATTTGGAATTCTGGATAGGAAAAAGCACAGTCAGATGGCAGGAAGTTACCAGTTCATTGGCACTACAGGGTTTGAAACCGTGGGGAAGGGACTTTGCCACCTCAGGCATGGTCTGTCTGGAGCAGTTCAGAGAAGGCCACAGTCACAATTTTAAGCCTGAAGCTAAATGTCACAATCTGACTCTTAATCAGGCTCTTGCAGTTAAAACCTTTTTCCATGGGACTGTATATTTAATAACAACTGAGGGTGGTGTCTCCAAAAACGCAGGGTGTGAGCAGAACCTAAGGGCTCTTCCTGCTATTCCAGCTGGCTGACACATCTGAAAGCAACCCTCAGCCTGCTCTACAAAGATGCAGTCGATGGATTTCATCACCTCCTCATTTATTCATTCATGTACCAGTGGCCTGTGCCCCATGACTCAGAGCCTGTTGAACTTCACAATAGCTGTTCCCATGAACCTCCATGGGTATTTTATTTTGCCTCCCCCAAAGCAATTTGTTTTGGAGAGTTTTCCTTTCTAAACATTTCTCCTTTACAAACGTTTGAATGGAAGTTTTCAAAACTCACAATGCGTCTTGAAGCATATTTGGGGAGGGGCAGTTGCAGTACACAATTATAAAAGTCAGCAGTTCTTTTTAAATCTGCAAAAGGAGATTATTGTGTTATGGCTACAGCTATGAAAGTGGAGATGAAAAAGAAGAAGCTGTTTCAAAATCTGAAGGGAATCTGGCTTTGGAAGAGTCATGGGCAGAAGACAGGATGGCTTAGTCCACTTGGAGATCTGCAAGAACTTCTCATAAGTGTCAAAATGAAAACATTGGAAAACCATGCACTCTTGAGCTGTTGCCTTCCCAGAGGACTGAGCTGGAGCAGCTGGTGTGAAACACAGACCATTTTCTCCACATGGGCAGTGCACAGCTCCCATCCAGAGCTGCAATGTGTCCACCCCCCTTGACCCTGGCAGGGGTCCAGGGCAGGCTGGCACAGAGGTGACTCCAGATGTTCTCCTCTGGAGCCGCGCTGTTGGTGGCAGACCAGCAGGACGTGTGCCAGGCTGCCCTGGTGACTGACACCCCCACACCCAGAGGTGCCCCTGCCAGTGGCAGGAATTGCCCAGCAGCTGACCTGCCTAGCAGGAAAAGAGCAAAACTGGAGGCAGCCCTGACGTGGCTGGTCCAATGCCAAGGCAGGCTTCAGTCTTGCTTGAAGGCAGGTCTGTGTAGACATAACAAAGGGCAGCTCTCTCCCTTTCAGTCACAGTCCTGCCATGGAGCTTACCTCTGTGAGATTGTTCCTGCTGTCTGGTAACACAATTAAAAATATTTTATTTTCCTCTCGAGTCCTTGAAGATATGTGAATGTGGGTGTGAGACACAAAGCACAGGCAAATGTGACCTTTCTAAATACCTTAGCATAGACTGAACATTTTATACTCTTTAAACTGTTCTGTTTTCTAATTTAAAGGACTGGGCATTTGTTCATTGTAATACTATCTTAGAAGAGAAAGAAAAGAGAGCAGTAAACTTAGGAAAGTAAAATAGGCTGTAGTCTCAATGTTCTGGTGCAGACAAAGCAAAGCTAAGTCTTTGCTGGGATTCACAGTCTGAACCTTGTTTAGGCCAGACTGCAGTAGCAACGTGAGTGGGAGGAAGTTAGTATCTATGCTTCCAGCACACCTATATCATAAAACTTGAGTGGCTCACCTTCCTTTCCCTTCAAAAGAGCAAAGAGAAAAATGCAAATATCCTGGGACAGATGTAACAAGCAATGTGTAAAATGTAAAGTATTTTTATGGACTATAGTTCGACTGTTTTAGACTACAGTTTGGCTGTTTTCTGAGTGCCAGGAATTTTATGAATGGACTCTTTATGGTGTTCAACCAATAAACCTCCAACATTTAGAGACTTTTTTGATGCGGTTTTCTATTCCTTTTTTTCTTTTTTTTTCTTTATTTTTTTTTGTGTTTCATTTCAAACACCTCCAGCAGGACAGTGTAAATCAGAGAGCTTGGACGTTTGTGAAAATTATCACTCTTACACGTGGCTCATCTCTATTACCCAACCATAAAATTCAGTGTCAATATTTCTGGGACAAAGTGTACTTAACTTCTTTCTTTTTTTTTCTTTTTTGTCAGGTGATAATCTATTACTCCTCTTCACCAGGACCTATCTGTAATGATGCATAATAGGACTATTTTAGACACACAGCAGGAGGAAGTGCAGGTATAAATAATTCTCCCAGTCCCCACAGTCTTTTGGGAATAACAACGAGCATACTTTAATAGCAATTGTAGAGAGTATTAGGACTTTGTTGGAGGTAAGGTGAAGAAGAAACATAGTTTATGCTCAGGAACATACAATACTTTAAATAGAGTACTAAGTGGCATTTCTTCTGGTTACTAACAAGGCTGGTTTCCTAGGAATGATAGAAGTGCCCTTCATTCGTGGGCCACTCCAGGGCAGTGGTTATTGCAGCTGGATAGGTCTGTTTCCAGGGCTCATCTCCTTGTTTTCATTCATTCATACAGTAATGTGGTAAGATCTCCCACCAAGGCACCAAAACTTTGTCCAAGGGACGTGAGAAAGTCTTGTGCAGTTGGAAAAGCCAGGAAGAACAAAACTTGTCCTAAACCCACCCACAGCAATGACTTGTCTAACCAGAATGCTGCACTAAAGGCACACGCTCTTGAACCAACAAGATCCAGCCATCCTCCATCTTGGAGCACCCTGAGAATAGATCCAGGAATACTCTCCAGGACTTTAAGTTCAAATTTTTCAAATTTAAGTAAATGAGAGCAAATCTGCTGCTCTCTTCTGCATCTGAGTATACTGGCATGGGAAAAACTCAGCTGCAACACGTTGAGCATGATCTGCACGTCAAAGTAGTCTGGGCCTTGGAGCTCATTTCCAGAACTCACCTGCAGCACCTGCTTGGGAGAGAAGTGAACCAAGGTGATTGCTCCCAGCAATCCGTGGTTTAGGCATCTCTCATGCTGGGGACTGCACCCAGACTTCCATGTTTAACCTGTCCTCCTTGGGTCTACGGTGCACCCTTACCTCCCTCAAGCATTTCTGCAGAAAGTTCTCCTTTCTCCTCAAATGGTCGCCCTTCCATAGACCTCATCATGCTGGACAACCTTCCATGCACTTAAACAGTGCCATCAAAGATGACATAAACAGAACTGTGGGTAGTTTTCAAGCTATGGGAACCTCAGATATTTTTACAGTGGCTTGACAATGCTTTCTGTCCTGTCCTTTGCTCCTTTCTCAATAGTTCATCATATTTTATTTGCCTTTCTGGGTGCTGCTGAGCACTGAAATGGCCCTTTCAGAGAACTATTCACAATGACATGAACATCATATTCATAAATGTAATAAAATAAAATTTAGAGCTGTCAAACCTTCTCCCAGACTATTTTGGTTTGATTATATTTCCCACTATTATCTCTGGAGGCTGGAGAGCATTTTTGGCAGACAGTAGACTTTTTTGCATAGATACTTCCTTTATTACCACCCCTTCAAGTGGCTTGTGCAGCTGGCATGGTCTGTGTATTCTTATTCTTGTGACATTCTGAAACAGTATATTGTGAGTTTGTGTCCTGTGGAAGTACCCACTAGCTGTGCTTTATTCAAGAGACAGTTTGTTCTATCTTTTGTGGCACTATTAACCTGCCCTGCCTCTCTAGACTATCTCCTCCTTACAGCAGAACACCTACATTCTTAACTCATGGAGAGTAAAATGTTGTTTTCAGCTGGGAACCCACTTCATAAATCTGTGTGTGAATATTTCCAGTACATCAGACCTGCTCTTTTACAAAAATATGCATATTCACAGCCATATTTTATGCAAACATGTACATGCCATTAATATACGAATTTCATTAGTGTCTCTTGATTGGGTCTAGACAAAACAAGGATGTCTTCAAGGGATACAATGAGAAGAGTTCATTATGCATATTCAGTTAAGTGGGATGAGATCTGTAAGCAGAACTAATATCTTTCATTAGACAACTGGTGCAGTTTGAAAAAATCCCCAAGCTCTTGGACCCCTTGGATGTTTAGATCCGAAAGAGAAACCTCAGCTTTAAGAGCTAAAGACAAGCACAAACCAATTGCTCAGAATTTAGTTAAATATGTATCAATTAGATAATAATCTAAAAAATGACAGCTGGTATCAGTGAAGTAGAGGTAGAGTACCACTAGAAAATGTAGAGTTGGAGTTATTTTTTCCTCAGCACTTGGCTTTTATCAACATTGAATTTCATTTGCAATTTTATCACCCTGTCTCTCCAGTAATGTGAAAGCTTTCTGCAGCTCTTCACAGCTCACTGTAGATCTGATTATTCTGAATAACTTTGCCATTAGCAACCTTTATCACCTCACTATTCCTTGCATTCACAAGATGATTAACATGAAGTATCCATACACCCTTCCTTATTAAACAATAATGGCATCCTGACACCGTATGGCACCACAGCCATAGTCTGTGCTTTACTCATCATCAAGGTTTTCTAAATTTTGAAGTAAAAGCAATTTTCATGAAGATGGCCATCACAAAATCAGTGAGCTGAGTTTTTCCAGTTCTTGAGAATGTTTGAGGAAGGATTCACTTGACAGCTCTACCTAAAAATAAAACGAAAGCCAGAAACCTTGGGAATGCAGTACAGCTCCTCTGGAAAATGCTTGTTTACCTCTGGTGAAGATCTATCCATGTGCATTTTCTGCTTTTAATTATGCATCACATTCTGTAATTTTTCAAAGATTATTACAAAATACTTTCTATTTCACCCTGAGCTGTAAATTTACTGACCTCTACCTCCCTATCTTGTGAGCTGGCCAATATACCTGCTGATTTAGAGCCTTGTAACAGGGTGAGCTTTAGTGGAATAGCATCTGCTGTGCTTTCAGATCTAACTTTGATTTGAACACTGGCCAAACAGAGGTATGGAGGTTTTGTTTACAGTAATTTCCTATATCTCAGGGTGGAACAAAAGAAGAATCTATTCAAGAGTAAATAAATGACCTGCAGCATGGATTGACTTTTCTGGCAGGAAATGCAATTTCATGACTGGTCATAGTATATCCACATGAGATTTGTCTGGATTTCTGCCAAATATTTAACATCGTCTACATGTATCTTTGGAATTGGGAAAGCTATTATTTAAATGCTTTAATCTGTACTTCAGAGAGAATAATGTGCCTGACAAGCACAGTAGATAGTTGGAAAATACTAATTATCATTATTTTCAGGTTCTTTAAGATTCTGTAGTTCTTTTTCTGGAATTTTTTTGCCTTTCAAATTTTGTATTAAAAGTTTGGGAAATATGAGAACTACTATTTTTCACTCTTAGCATGGAAATATGAATTCTTACAGACGTAATAAATAAGACATCAGTGACAGTACACTGCAGACCCTGAATCTCTCTCTCCCCAGGCCCTACACTTTCCATGCTTGTCTCCTGTAAGGGGAACAATAGATGGGCACCTTTCCAAAACATTCCCTACTTGGCAGCAAAATAAGACTTCACCCACTGTGCAGATCGATGCCATGCCCTCTAGCTTATAGCAGCTGGAAATGTTAATCCTTGGTTATTATCAGTGGGCAGCTGAATTAAGACCTCACTGAAATAAGTGGAGAAACTGATGTTGCTCAGTACTATCATGCTATGCCCTCTGCTATTCCATACTGTGTCAGTCTAAAGCAGACCACAAGAGCAGAGACCCTGCATATTTCTCCCATGATGGTCATTCCAATACTGAAATGAAGTCAGTATAAGGTTCACTTAAAGCTCATATAATCTCATGTGAGACTGAACTGAGTGATGATGCAGCATGTAAGTTTGCCCCCGAGCATTTCTGCACGTAGATTTGCCCTCTACCCCTAAGCACTTCCTCGCTGGTTACTCCCTCTTCAGCTCCTACAGGTTTTTTTAGAACCACATCATATAGGAAATTATTTTGTAATAAAAATAAGAGTGGGCAGTGGGTCGAGGGAGGCGATTCTGCCGCTCTGCTCCACTGTGCTGCCACCCCCACCTGGAGTGCTGCATCAGGCTCTGGGGTCCTGAGTGCCAGCAAGAGCCATTGCAGCATGTCCTCAGCAGGGCCACAAAGATGATCAGAGGATGGGACAAATCTTCCATGAAGACAGGCTGAGACAACTGAGGCTGTTCAGCCTGGATATAAAAAGGCACCAGAGCAAGCATGTACACCTTCTGGTACATAGCAGGGACCTCTAAGGGAGCTGGAGAGGGGTGCTTTACAAGGACATGTAGTGACAGCCCAAGGGGAATGGCTTTGAACTGAAAGGGGGTAAATGCAGAGTAGATAAAGGGAATAAAATATTTTAGAGTGAAGGAGGTGAACACTGGAGAGAGAGGTGGTAGATGCCCCATCCCTGGAAACATTCATCATCACTTTGTCTGGGACTCTGAGCCACCTGACCTAGCTGAAGATGTCCCTGCTTATTGCAGGAGGACATAGACCTGCATGACCTCTAAAAGTCCTTTCTGTGATTTTGTGGTTCTGTGATTTCAATATCATTTAAAAAATTAAATGGAAAATGCTGAAGAATAAATGTATCTTTTGAGGTATTTTTCATGGAAGATAGAAGGCAATATTATCTCACTCTTGTCACTGGAAGACCTAAATCACACTGCTTTAACTTACAAAAATAAATAAGCAGCCTGTCAGAACTTTTCCACTTTGTAGGGGGGTTTTAGGAGTCATAAAAGAAAAGAAGTAGTTTGGTGTCCATAGTGTGAAAAAATTATTAGCTTCCAGATTTCTCTTTTTTTTTTACAAGTTAAACCTATTTTTTAGAGATATATTTTCAAAAGGCAAGATAGAAACATGCATGGTAAAAACTAAGAAAAATGTTGTCAGATTATGCTGACCATATTTAGGCAGTGTTTTATTTTGAATTCAGTTCCAGTCAAAAAAGGGCTATGTGTATAAGTCTAGGAGTGTGAGAAAAGACCTTGTTCATCTTTTGTGGAAATGGGAGTCTCATAAATATCACAAATGCCTTGCCTTTCCATTTGTCAAGAAGGGAAGAAATAAGGCTCCTCCAAACCTGGGAAAAGGATAGATTTTATAAAGTGGAGTTGTATTTTATTTTATTTTATTTCGTTATCAAGGAAATAGACTGCGTTTTGTTATGTCTCTTTCCCAAGATAAGAGGAAGGAAAATTTAAAGAACAGATGGAAATTTGTTTTGAAAGGATATAATTAAGGATCAGGAAAAAACTAATCTGGATTTAAATAGCTTAAAGATGTTGTTGAATGTATTAATACAAGAAAACATTAAACTGCAATGCAAGTCAGAGGGTTTTTGAAAGAAGCTCAAGAACTCCAATCTGTGAGCAGTCATAGTGAAATTTGGTGCATTAGGGGAATAATCCATATAAATTAGTACCAAAATTATTTAAAGAATTTTCGTTGCAAGATTTGACCCTGGGAAATTCATCATTCAAGTCTTTCTGGTTTAGCTTCTTCTTCATTATCTCTGAGGTCTTGATTCAATGAAACTAGAATAGAAAACCCCATGACTTGAAAAAAATCCTTTTATATCTACATATCTACATATCTGTATATCTGTCTCAGTGTGTTATGTATATTTATAATATATATGCATATGTTAAATATGTATATTTTATATGTGTATATATTACATATGTATAAAGGTAAGCATGTGCTTAAGTAGTTTCCTGAGCAGAACTGGCTTGTTGAGTTGTGGGACATAAGGATGATCTTGTTTCAGGGCTTTCCAGGATGATTAGCATACTCTGAACATTAGTGCAAGGCTGATATTTCCAGCTGCCTGTGAGATTCTGTTGTGTGAGACATACCCTAAAGAAGTGCTCAGTGTGCCACCATGTGCACAGCCCATCCTATAGGTAAGAAAATATCCTCTCTCTGCTGAAAGTTTGCCCGTGAATTTGACGTTGAATTTTTGGTAGATTTGTTTTCTTCTAAGGGGTGGATGTATGGGTGGATGAGGGCAAAGAGCTTGATTCCTTTTACCTTTGCCATGGTGAGGTGTTTGAGGAATAAATATGTAAAATTTAAAGGTAGTTTGTAATGGATGTTTCTAGGGTTGCTTGGGGGCATTTTTGTATTTGCTTTTTTATTAGCGTTTCAGATTTTTTTTACCTAATTAAATTTTTAAATGTCAACTAAATAAGAAAAAAACCCTCTCACACCTTATCCCTTGCCTTAATGAAATGTTAATTTAATAATTCTAAGCATATGGCAGTTTTAAATTATGGCTCCGACATAATAGTTCCGTGCAATAAACTGTCATGTAAACTGTGATTAAGCACCATTAGAATACGAACACCCACCCATTGTGTTAGAAAACCACGTTTACAGCTTGTGTCAGCAGGCAATCTCTCCAAAGACTGGTACCAGCCAGAGCCAGCGCTCTCCCCCGCGCTCAAACACGGCACAGGCAGGATGGGGATGAGCGAGAGCGGGACACAATCCCCTCCACCGCTGCCCTCGGTGACTCACAGAGCGCAGAAGATCCTGGAGGAGGATCCTCCTGGTGGAGAATCTCTGCCCTGGGTCCTGGAGCTGGGCTGTGGAGTGATGCTGCTGTTCCTGCTGGTTTGCCTCTGGCAATTGCTTCCCACCGGGAGCCTTCCCTGCGGGCTGCACATCCCAACAATCAGCAGTGCTATTTGCTTATGGGATTCCTCCCTGCACAGCTCGCTGTACTGCTTGCTCAGCCAAGCCATTACCACCCTTGCTTTGCTGAGAATCACATCAGGGAACTGAACTCTCCAAAATAAGGCTCTGAGAGAAAAACAAAATAAAATTTTTCATTCCTTACCCCAAAATCATACACTGATTTGCTCCCCTCACCCTCTTCAATATGTGATTCTCACTTGTACCGTGTCCCCCGCCACCCTCACAGTGTCAGTCCTGGTTAAAGAAGGTCCCACATTCCCTAAGACACATTCTGTTATTCCCTTACCTTCCTCAACTCACTCATCCCTTCAGCTGGGCATGCACAGTTCTCTGCAGGGCCGTGCAGCTGCTCAATCCCTCCTGCTATTTTGTGACCTGGCTTCTCAAATAACTCAATCAACAAGACTGAGAGGTTGGAAAACTCAGGAGGGTGGTGGTGGGAACCTAACCCTCAGGATGGGAACCTCTCAGACCAGCTTTGCCAGCAGAGCTATTGCAGTATGGAACTGCACCCCAAGGCACTAGATGCAGTAGGCCAAATTTCAATCTAAAGATAGAACCTCAGTTTTCGAGCACTGTAAAACAGAGCATAATAACCACAAAAAACTTTCCTTTCTTTCCGTTTTTTGGGTTTTTTTAATAATACCTAAATGGCCTGTGCTAACAAATCTACTGTCTTAGACTGTATCTTAAAATGGTACAAAAACATTGTTCATGAGCTTGTTGAAACTGTTTAATGGAATTGTGGCACAGCATTTTAGTTCTTTCTTTGCTTTTTCAAGGGTCATTTGGTATTGGTTTGTTAACTGCAGACAACTGCTGAGCCTCCTAATCAGAAACAAGCAACCTGCACCCAGAGGTACATTTTCAATTTACAGAGATGGGACTTCAGGGAAGTCTGCTCTAGCATATTTCCCACAGGTATGGCAGTATCTTAACAGGTATGGCAGCATCTTAATATGGCAGTATCTAGATTTTCCCTAATTCTAAACAAGTATTCTATTACAGTTTAATTTAGATATATTGTAGAAAAGTTTACTGATCATTTTTTATGGCTGACAGCAGGCAAAACTGGAAGGCCTGTGATGACTTGGCAATTATGCTCAATAATTTTTTTTCAGTCTCATTTTAGATTAAATAACAAAACAAAACAGTTTCTTAATTCAAACATTAAAGACTGGTCTATCTTACCAGACTTCTTTTGAATATGCCAGTGGTTGCTTAATGAAGCATGAATTACTGATTGTGAAACATAGAGAGATAAAATAAAATCTAAAATTAATAGCACACACCCTCTTACAGTCAAGCAGGAACTAAAGTCTGATTGTATTAATAAATTACAAGATCCTTTTATGAATGAGAGGAATAAGTAATTGAAATTATCTTGATTTTTTTTAGTATAATTTTAATTAGGTATATGACTTGCCGTTTCATTAAGTAAGTGAAAATGTTGTCACAACCTGTACCTTGTGTTTGTGTACATATGCACACATTCAGATAGGTGGCACATATGCAAACCATCTTTCCAGGAATCAGCTGTTCCCAGGGGTGGAGAACACAGTCATCTGGACTTGATTGGTCAGTTTGTCACTGCTGGAGGGGATGCCACCAACCCTTCTCTTGTAAAGAACCACTTTGTCATTTTGAGGAGGTGTGGGTGGGGTCTACCGAGGCACAGTTCCTTTTGGGGTGGGTTGTTGTTACAGGGAACAAAGTCTCCTGTGTAGTTGGTTAAAAATTTGAATTAACCCTGAAAATATTTTGCCACACCCTTAAATGACAGATCCGTCTCTGTTAGTCCAGGAGTCCAGTCTGGGCCGTCCATCATCTCTGTCATGCGTGTTCAGGATGCTCAAGCTAAGAGTCTCTTGTTTTGCTGTTTCCTGACCTGCTAGTCACATTTGCATTTCACAAATCCCAGCTCACTGTGTAAAAGGTTTCCACATCAGGCCAGCTTTTAGTGCTGCTTCTACATTGAATTTTACCCATTGTGCTTTTAACAGCGGCTACTACAGAGAGATTTTGATCTTGACTTGAGCTTATAGACAAACTGTTTCTATTACACCTGGTAAATCAAGCCTTTTCTTAGGCAAGATCTGAAAAGTTCCCACATGCATTTCCTAGTTTCATGCTCAAACTTTGCTGAAGGTAACTCAAGAAGAGGGCTGAGCAGGTTAAAGTGACAGCAGACCTGTTGCATGTTCCATCTGGCTCCAGGTAGGCTGTGAGCTCAGTGAGCGCCAGAACAAGGTCCAGCTTCCATGGCCAGACACCCCTCTGGCAGACCTCTGCCTCACATGGGTGTTGCTCCTTGGCCCCTCTTCCTTCTTCTGCTCTCCAACAGCTTCTCTGAGCATTGGTTTGGTCTCTGCAAACTGAAACCCACGTCTAAATCTCCTTTTTCCTCTTTGAGCTAAGTCCAGGTCCAACAGGAAATTTACTTTCCCCCAGTACTTTGACAGTTTAATCACCTCCAAATCAATAGAAAATAAAAAATACTGAGCCCTCCCTTGTTTCAGCTCCACATGGTCTGAAAGAACAACCTTAGGAGAGCTGCAAATTAGAAAAAAATTTTATTTCACTGCTTCATTGTAATTTTTATATCTTCTCCTTTTGTACATTGTTTAATTCCTTGCATTGCCTATGAGACTTAGCATTTGTTGACTGCAAGCCTTACCTGCTTACCTGAAAATCCTCAGGGCCATGATCACTTCTAAGCTCAATTTTGAACTTATATGGAAATATCAGAATATTTTAATTAATGCTATTAACTCTTATCAGCAGTAAAAATACTGAATTCATTCAACATGCAGAGTTGCCATAATTTTTCACTTTAGCTTTATCTAATCAGACCCTGAAATTACTTCAATTTCAAAAAAAGGAGATGCCTATGTTTAGATCATTTAGATAATAAAATTTTCAATTTCTTCTTTTTCCATTTTTTATTTTAAATGAAATTTGTCTTTCTGAAGAAAGCCAGGATAGGGATTAAATCTGCTTAAATCTTGCCTGAACTTGAGTCCAGGCACTTAGGATCCAAGTAATTCTCAGCCTGTGAACCACATGTGCCTCTTTACCAGAGCTGCCTAGCCCTGGAGCTCTTTATATTCACTAGACAACTCCCTGACTGGTTTGGGATTTCTTCTGGCATGTACCCTGGTTTGTACCTACGATCTAGAGAGAAGGAACAGAGACTTTTAGACACTACTGTCTAAATTTCCCTTGCAAAAATTCAGTAAAGTGATGCCTAAAGTAGATAGATACTGGGAAATGAAAGGAAGAATAAAGTAAAAGAAGATCAAGTCCACTTCTGATTTAGGAGTTTTCAAATTAGTTGGACCAGATCAATTTCATATAAGATATTTGAAGCACTGTCTGAAGAAGCCACAAAGCTACTGTCCTTGAAAAATATTGGTGAATGAAAAGGTGCTGAAAGATTAGTAAGGACAAATATACCACATAACTTTTAAAAGGAATCAAGAAATTAAAGACTAATCAGCTTGATTTCATTTCCCAGCAAGATCCTGGAATAATCAGTCAAGCAAATATTTGAAGGGAGGTGTTTTAAGTGCATGCTCCAGAGCAAGCCAGGGACTCAGTCTTGAAAAAACTAATGTAAGGAAGGTGCAAACCTATCTGTGTGTGCCTATCTGGGGATCAGTTATGTAGGGAAATATTCAAGGGCATAAGAGGAAATTAGTATTCAATAGAAAACCTTAGAAATCAGATTTAATTATATTAATTGCTTTTATTACTTCACAGATAATAATTTCTTCTTTGCAGCTTAGAGAAGATTGGAGCAAGTCAGGGAACGGGGAGAAGGACCAGACTAAGGATGTGAATATTTTTTTCCAAGAAGTCAAGGTTAATCATTTATCTCTGTACAGGACTGGTAAAAAATAGGAAAGGATGTGTTCAATTTGCAATAAGAAATGCTAGCTCAATGTTAGAAAACCATAATGGAAGTGAAGACCAAGGAGGCCCTGGGTATGCCACCAGTAGAAATTTTCTGCTTTTTCATCACAGCAGTTTATGGAAATCCATCATCAAATGACCAACAGGGAGAATATCTGAAATTAAATGCTTCAGGGAAGAAAAACATTTTTTTTTTTTGGTCAAAAGAAAACATTGAAAAATCTTTATTTTCTTTTTCCCTGAAAGACATGGAAGACCACTGAGCTCTTCTGTTGTTTCATATATACCATGGTTGTCGTTTTATATTTACCATGGTAAATGCAGGACAGCAGTTGATCAGCACTACTGCACACTTGTTTGCATTAATCTCACCATAAGCAGGAAAAAGAATTGATTTACTTATTGTCTTTTGCTCAGACAAAGCATACCACATAAGTACTGTTGTTGCCAGTGGGAACACTACTCAGGTGCATAAACATGCAATAACATCCCTGCGCTGCCTTTAGCACAGACAAATAATTCTGGTCACTATGGTTTGCTCGACAGTTGCTGAAGTTCTGCTGATGTGTTTGGCATTTGGTTGTAATTACCTATTCATCTGAATTAAAAGATTGATCACTGCAGTCAATGACTGATACAAAACAACATGAAAGGGATACATTAATACTGAAATTTGATGTAAGCGTCGTTCCAGAGGGAAAAGAACATATGCAACAGGAAAATTGAGAAGACATCTGTCACGGCAGTCAAGCCTCCATCAAGCTTGATAATGATTATGAATCCATTACCATTGATATATTGCATAAAGCTGTGGGAATGGGAAGCTTTTCACATGACAGAGAGAGTAATCAACATCCAACAGAAGCAGTCCCATCACACACACACCTGCTGTGTGCCTCACATCAGAATGTGTCATTTGGAAATCTAAATGGTATTGGCATGGCAGAAGGAGACAGACAAATAATGAGATTTGCTTGTGAGCTATTTTATTCCTCTGCTAATGAGGTTTTCTAGTCACTAAACAAGCATTTGGTAACTTGCATATATTCCTCAGAATGTGTTGACAATACATAATTTAATCAATACATTTCAAATGCAGCTGAGTAATATTTCCAAACTATTCCTTATGAGGAAAGTCCAACTGCTTGTAATTGAGACATATATTTCTTTCCTGTATATTTATGGTTATATATGTTTTTCTGGGCATTTATGCTACTATTAAAAAAAAAAAAACAAAAATTAAAAATCCCCTTGAATTATGTGGGCATAAGTGTGTAGTCTAAAAATGGATGCAAAAATATTATTTAAAATTAAGCAGAAAATACTTTTATGTCAATTTTTTTTTCCAGAGTTGGGCTGAATTCAAGTGTGTGTAAGAATAGGAGCCTGTGTTTTGAAGACAAGAAAATACTAGAGGGTTCTGTCTAAGAAAAAAACCATGCAGCTCAGAATCTGCTAAAATCAGATAAAACATGAATCTCGTCTGGTGTGTTTACATACACGAACTGCAGTTCATGTTTTTAAAACAATTTCAAAATTTCCCAAATTATGCTTACCCAGCATGAGAGTTTACACACACACATTTACATATGCATGCACGCAGGATGTTGATGTTTCAGCATATATATACATATACATAAACAAAGCATGCACGCATGAATATCTTATAAAATATATATGAAATGTTTCAGCAAGTACTTAGGTTTTTTTTTTCTTACTAATTGTTTTGAATTATCGTGAAGTCCCAAATTTTGTTGTGCTTTAACCTTTTGTTTACAGGCATTTTTAACACTTGAATAAGTAAATTGCTACTTTTCCCATTTGATTTATTTCCATCACTTAAAAAAACCCCCGAAGCATCTCTATATAAACTAAAATCAAAACAAAACTTCTAGCTTTTTGAATTATGAAAGCTATATTAAGATGACTACATAAAATATGCTTTTTGGATGTAATTTTTGCACAGAAAGATTCTGGTAAAACAGGCCATCAGAGATGGAATTCTATGTTGTTGTAGGGACAAAAGTCTTAAGAATAATAAACCACTAAAGTGGTGAGATGGTAAAACAATACCAAAAATAGCAAACCAAAAGGAGTTTAAACTTTTCTCTCAGACACAGCATCAGTCTAGTCTCTGAGTGAAAAAATACGTAAACATCACTTTTGTTTCAAATCACCATGGTCTAGCCAGGATGAATCAAAAGAAAATCCATATAATTGTCACTGTTCTACAAAAAGAGACAGACATTACGTGGCACAGAAAAGGAATCCTAATTTGGCAAATACAAGAAAGTTAAGGTGGCTTTTCTTTTATTTTAATCTTTTTTTTTCTTAGCATAATCCAAGAAATACTGTGGCTTAGCATAGGATTTGTTGCACTGGATGTGCTCTGAAACTGGTCACTGGACTGCATCCTCTGGGTGGAGGTACACATGGTCATAGCAGTCCTTAGGGCTGCTCAGCGCTGCCATGGCTGGGAAAACACCAGACCTGCAGAAAACTCATGTAGAAATATTCAGAAAAGAAATTTGCCAGCATAGGCCTTATGCAAGATGAGAAGAGTGATTCAGACCAGCAGCTGTTGGGAAAGATCGTTGGTTCTGGGGCTGATAAGTGGGACAAGAGTTTTTCTTATTTTTCTGCTCAATTCCTTTTTGATACAGTGGAGTCATGTTGAGTATTGGTTCTAGCCTAAATATCTCCTAAATCCTGCCTGAGAGCAAGCAGCTAGCTGTTGTTAAAAAAGATCAGTAAACATGAGCAGGTGTAGAAGCAGGAGGAGTAAAAACTGGAAAGAAATGAGGACGGTGGGAGAAAATGAAGTAATGAACAACTGAAGGGTTTTGTTTTTTTTTTTTTCCTGAAAAAGATGTTTGGCCAGGAAAATTTTCTGCCTATGATAATGAGTTCATGAAAATCAAACACCCCTTAAAAAATGGTGCTTTGCAGAGTATCAGCTGTCTGTGAAAAACAAAAGAAGTATTTCTGAAACGTCTGTAACCTATTATAGAAATCTGTAATTTCAGATCTTGGTTTGTAACTTGAGATCTCAATCCTGGAAAAAAAGACTCTTTAGAGACTCATTTTAAATTAGAAGAAACAACAGCAATTGGGAGGCTACACCCCAGAACCAGGGGAGAACGAAAACTCTGGAGATAAGAAAATTCTGTGATGGTCTTTATTGCCTAAACTGCAAACTTACAGAAACATGCAACAGCAAGAATGTGCAGAAGATATTAAGAGAAAATCTGAGAAGCACAATGAGCCTGAGGTGGCCAGAAGCAGAATGTGCTTGGGGTGGAAGATACCCCAGCGTATACTCCGTGTACAGAGCTGCTGCATCTGCAAGAAGCCAGTGCAAATGGCCTCAGGCAAGGTTGGTCACCCCTTAAAGGAAGCAGAGTAAGCACACGTGCTTTTTTTTCACCGTGATGCAGGTTTCTGCAGCAGACTCTGCAGAAACACCTAGCTCCATTTCAGAGATATTATTAGACTTTTCCTCAGCAGTCACCGGCATTTATTTGTGGGAACTGCTTGAAGGAGACTGAGAGAATGGAATACTGGCTGGAATAAGGGTGGGAAACTCACAACATACAGAATATAGAGGTCTTTTGGAGAGGGTAGATCTATAGGTAGATGGGCTGGTAATAGGCTGGCACATCCATTAGCACTTGCACCTACCAATATGGGATATGGAGAGCTCTATTGCTATGCCTTGCTCACAAAGACATTAATTTTTCTCTAGTCCCAAGGAAGAGTTTCTGTGTGTTCTGCCATAGATCCTACATGACCACCCCAGAAATGTCACCTAGTCCACTCTACCCTGTTCAGTGTGATGTCTCCAGGCTGGCATGCACGGCCAGGAGCAGTGTGACTGTGGTTGTGCTCCCTGTGCCTGTACCACCAAACCCTGCTGAGAGCAGGGCTGTGCCTGGGCAATGCTCCCAGCCCTGGGGTGCCTCTTCACAGCACAGCACTGCCCCGAGCCAATGGCCAGCTTATGGCTCCCTAAAATCCCCTGCAGACTCTGAACATCCCTGCAGAAGCGCACATTTGCAGGCAAGGCTCAGTGGCAGGGGCTGCTGTTGGTGAGCCAAATTTTGAGAGCAGCACTAAGTCTCTAAAATCCTATCTAGTCCTTGGGGGTTCTAGCATAAAGTGCTTTCAAGTTGGCTGTGTGAAATAAGCAGCAGTGAAAATCCTTGGCTGCATTTTTCTTTTTGTTTTGTATTTTAGTCAGATTGAGGTGGGATGGGTTTCACAACTTGCTTCAGCCAGAAAATACTTCCTTAGATTTTGGATTTTATTTTTTATTGGTAAATGTGCTTAGATGAAATGGAAATCAAAAGTTAAATTTAGATGTCAAAAAAGTACTTAGTTTTGAAATTCAATTCACTAAAACTGTATATCCCTAAAAGACAGCATTTTTCTCACTAAAAAATATGCATTTTAATTTTTGTATTGAATGAAATTTGATGAAAGAAAGGTCTAGTAAATGAGCTTTGAATGCACTCTTCCATCATTGAAATCACTGCTATTAAATAAAAATTGATGAGTTTATGTTTACACATTCATTCATGTAGTGTAAAATTTGCCTATGTAAAATTGTCGCAGGGCAGTCCATCTAAAAGATAATTCCTCCCATTCTGTTTTCCTGCCAGCATCCCTGAAAACAATATACTTTTCATATCAATGTTTAAGGAAATTTAATTTGATTAAAGTGAAACTGCAGATTCTTTTCTCTGGGCTAATTTAATTTGGAGGTTTTGCTGCCTTTGTTGCTGTGAAGTACAGTTAACAGCTTGAGTAGTCTTCAAAAAATACTTAGTTTTGAAATTCAATTCACTAAAAATGTATATCCCTAAAAGACAGCATTTTTCTCACTAACAAATATGTATTTTGAAGAAATTAATGTGTCTATGCAACAATAAGGTTCTAATTATGTTGAGTAAGTGGGATAGTATCTGGACCTTACAAAATTGTCTTTTCAATCTACATCCAATTTGTTTCATAATTTTATTCATGGCCAGAATTTTTTTTCGATATTTACATCGGTGATGTCAAACCACAAACTTAATCCAAATTCTTTGAAGTTAGTGAAATTTCTTCCATTTATTTCCACAGGATTTAATTTCATCCTAGTGAGATATATGAAAGTACATCAAAAACTAAATGTGCTTTTTCTTTGAAATGGATGGAAAAGATGGCATCTTTTCTTTTGTGAATTCATTGCACTTTATAACAAAGTAAGCCAGATTGGTATAACTTTGACCATTTCCAAATGAATCTTGTATTTGCTGGCACACAATTTTTGCAGGAGCATAACTGAGTTTATAGGGAGTTTTACCAGTGCTTCCAAGAATGCTAGGAATATGAAGACTACAGAGGAGCTTTTGGTCATGGTGTTATCCTTTCATCTGATTGAAGTACAATGAAACAGATTTAGAGCTTTGTTTCTTCATCTTCTCTTCAGCTCAGGTGTACAGTAATTATGAGGTATTTTCCTTGAGAGGTTCAATGATTGACATGCATTATTTGCAGTAATTGGTCTTTTTACTTGAAAAGAATATTGAATACAAATTAAAAAAAAAGAAATGAAGCCTACAGATAATGTTATGAAGTATGGCCAAACGCTGATGTTTGTCTTCCCATAAAGGGGAATGTACATGTGTGCATTCATTGAGTTTGTTATTTATACTCATGACATAATTACCAACAGAACATGCTGCACCTCATTGCTGAATTCTTCTATAACTTTTAGTGATGACTCATTTAGTAAAGGAGCAAGCTCTTAGAAGTTCATAAATATCAGATACAACTTGTCTGCTCAATACTTGAAATGATTCAACAGGTCAAGTGTTTATGCAGGCTGCTTTCTTACAAAACAGTTAAGTAGCATACATAAGCAGCAGATACTAATTTTCAGTGCTTTTTTCATTGGGCCATGCAATGTGAGATGGGCGTTTTTTTTGAGAAAGAAAATTAATGTGTGGCCTGCTATTTGAAAACAATAAAATAATCCCTTGCAGAAAAGCACGACAGGTTTCAATTTAAAAGAAGAAAAGGCTTTCCTATGTACTTTTGGCCTCCCTTGTTAAGCTTACTAGAAAATTATAAACTTTAGAATTCAAAAGTTGAATATAAAACAGTGCAGCATGGACATTGATGCCCTCAGCCAGTTGCCAAAAAAGTGATTTCTACAGACCATTGTTGCTTTCATCCTTTCAAAAAACGTGCTAAGATTCTTAAGTTGCATGCAAATGAATGCTGACTATATTTGTATGGTTAGTCAAAAATTATACAAGAAAAGAGAAAGACTGTGACTATTCACATTATCAAGTTCTATTCTATTCAAAGGCAGAAATGTATCTCAGATAATGTATGCTGATATGTACATGTACTTCGATTCAAGGCAGATCTAAGGTAATCTACACATAATTCGGGTTCAAAAATCTGATTTGGCTTGAAACACAGCATGAAGCAGTCTTCATATTCTTCGTACTCTAGCTGAAAATCTGTTCTTGAAGGACTATCAATGTCTTTGATGTTATTGCCCTGAATTCAGAGACTGGCGCTTTGCTAAAGCTGCAGAAATTCTGCTTTCTGAAACTCTGCCCAGTGACTTACATTCAGCTGGTCGGCAATTTCCTCCTGCTTTTCTATCCCCTAGAAACTGAGGACTCATCAAAAAGACAGGTTTGTTTTTTTCTTATAAAAGCATATGAATTTCATCACTCGTGTGGCTTTGCTGATTTCTCTACCCTTTTTAGTACACAGGTGTCCAGAGCACAGGTTTGAGGAGTGAAGAGCTCACTAGTGCTCCCAGGCACCCCAAAGTGCCTCTGCCATCTGTGACCAGATCTCAGGCAGCAGCCACAGGGACAGGTGGCTCAGTGTGGTTGCTCTCTCACACTTGCAGGGTTAAACTTGTTTGTCACCAGTTTCAGTTTGGACTTGGAAAATAAATTACTTTGCTACTTTGGGGCAATGTAGACCTTGTGAACTCTTAATCAAGCTCACTATTCTATCTCTGATATTAACCATCCCTGATGAAATAGGACAGGATAAGCTCTCCCTCCAATTTGATGGTTCTTCCTTGAGCCTTCCTGAGCTCTTATGTTTCCCCTGGCACAATAAAAGTACCTTGGGGGAATAAAACAGTAACCCTAAACAGATATTCTTCTAGAGAAGACTAAGAATAGAGCAAATCTATATTTCTTTTTAAGAGTTTTCCCATCTCCAGACACTTTCAGCTAAGGTTTCCTGGTCCTACTATGATCTATCTGCTTGGTAACCCCCAAGAAGTCTCTCTCTTCCAAGACTTGTCTCCCATTCAACTGTGTCGAAATTTTTGCACCCACAAAACTTTTTGGTGAGGAAGTTGACTGAATGGCTCTCTGTTGCCTGAAGAACCACACCAATTTGTTTGCTTTGAACCTGGTTTCTTTAAAATTCATCTGACCATCAGTTTTTCTTGATTGGGAATGATCATGAAGTCAACCTGCCTCCGTCCTCGCAGTGCCACACATGCTTTGCTTGACTCCATCACTTCTCTAAGCCAGCTGTCAAAGGTGCTTGGCTGTTCCCTGTGTGGAAGCAGCCCTGGATCTCCCTTTGAAGCTCTTGTTTCTTCCTTGAACAGGGTCATGTCCTTCTAGTGCTGCCCAGGAGGATAGACTCTCTTAGTTGTTCCTTTTAAACAAACTCCCTCATCTTGGCATGGTTGTGTCTTTGCAGCTGAGTGTGGCTCTCTGGGATCTGTAGAGAAGCCCACTCAGATGGTGACCTGCAAATCTCATGGCTATGGTTACAGAGCAGCACTTTTAAAAGCAGATTTTTGAACATGACCCTGGATATAGTTCGGCATCAAGCTTCATACTACTTCTTCTTGAGCACTCAGTCAGCAACGACAGAGAGAACCTAAACACTTCAACTCTGCTTCAGGCTGCCCTGTGACATTTGCCCAGTTAGGATGGGGGTACCTGAAGTAATCCAATAAAGTTGTCTTTTCTGCCCTTGCTGCCCCCTTGACCTGCTCTGTCTGTGCACATTGCAGTCAGAGCTGCTGTCCCCACGGGGCTGTCAATGACACAGACCCAGCACTGCCTTCTCCTGCTGAGGCCCTGGGTGTCCATCAGTGCAGATTTCGTGTTCCACACAGATGAACCCATACAGACTCCATCCAAGCACCCTGGGCAGTAATTTGATTTGACTTTAAGCTCTTCTTAGTACATAGCATTAAGCTGCCCCTGGCACAGTTCCTTCCAACTTTCATAACATGTTGTCCTGTTGGTTGCACTCCTTCCCCAAGGTTTCTCCAACCAGTGCTTTCACTGGAAGCCACATGCCTTCTTTTCTGGACTCCTTCTACCATTTGCAGAATGCCATAATGCTGTTTTGGGTTCTTTCTTGGCACTGTATTAAAATAACAATCTGTTTGTTTTCCATTTCCCGTTTCATGAGTTTCTGAGTTGCCAATGGGCTGAGCAGGACAGGACTAGGCTAAAAGCCAATGTATTTTGGCAATCAGTGAATTCTGGTGCGAAAACATACCCTTCCAACACCTCAACCTAAGCATACAAAACTGTACAGATAGCTAATCCAGGCTTTCTGCCACAAATCTCAGGGTTTGTGAAGCCTGGTAAACCAAGGCACCCAATTCAATTTAAAATGGCTGACTGCACAATCACAATTAAGATATGCAATTTAGCATAAAATGAGGCAAACTAGCATGAAACAACTGATTTGAATTTGTAATGGGATCATAGGAACTAATTCCCCCTCAGAAAAAAATTATGCTTGAAGAATAACTAAGCAAAAAAAAAAAAAACTAAAGAGAAGGAAGTGAAATGCCTGCCAGGGAAACCTGGGGTGATGGAAAAACTTCAGTGGAAGTTAAAAAGAAGTATGAATAGTTCAATCCTATTAGTGACCAGTTTTTTTTTCTTCTTTATAAGAAGATACATGTACTGCCAATGGCTGACAATCCTCTACTAGAGGACATCTTCACTTTCTGCCATAAATTCTATTTATGAGGAACATACCATTCAAACAAAAGGACAGGGAGAGAGGTGTGTCCTTTTCCTTCTTTTGCCATAAACACAAGTAGATTTTTTTTATTAGGGATATCAGACCAGGGACAAAAGGTATTAGCAGGGGAAGTGCAAAGGTATCAGGCGCAATAGATTTCATATGAAATATTAGCTCTCTTGGAGAATATTGTTTTGTCCAGGATTTAAGTGGAATACTGGTCAAAGTAAAAGCACCCATGGAAATATGCAAGTGAAATTGACGGCATCAGAGAGAAGAATATTCACTTTTCTTCTTAGAAAACCAAATTCCCAGCAGTGCAGCTCTGTGTATTCCCTAAACGGGCTGATCAGGACCAACAGGTAAAATCCTGAAGCTCACAATCAGTTTGTAATGAATCAGATCTCAGCTGAACTCAGAGAGCCTTCTGCCAGGATATGCATATGCACTTGGGTTTTTTTTTTTGTTTTGTTTTGTTTTTTTTTTTTGTGGAATGGGAGGTCTCAGTTGGGATTCCCAGTCCTCAGTGTCCTCCTTTCCAACGCATTGTTCTGTGATTGGTTTCTATCCATTATTGTTCCAAGATGCTAAGGGTTGTAAAAGGGATTTCTGGGAGCAGTAAGGGTTTGCTTAGCTCTGTCTCACAGTGGTTAATATGACCTTTAGTGCTAATTTCAGCACAATGAAATTAAGAAAAGCACAATATCTTGAAAAGTTAAGATTTTTTACAATATCAGAGAATAATTTACAATATCAGAGAATTCTGCCAGGCTTCCTAGATACTGTAGGTCAGTCTTTGAGAGAAAAATAATCAAAATTTTTTTAATATTCACCTTAGATATGGATGATCTTGCCACAGCTCAGGTAGGTGGAATAGAGAACTTCAATGTCTCTTGATTTCATGCTATTTGATTTTTTTCTTTGTTGAAAATTTCTGCTTTATGCCCCTTTCTGTCTCTAGATTTGCCTTTTGGCAGGACAACAGGAACATGTCAAATTTTTCAGTGTTATATTAAGGAAAAAAAGGGGTAACTTCATTGCTTATGGCAGGTTATTGCAGGGTTTCCTTTTCTAGATTTAAAGAGATTATGTTCCTACAGGCTAGCTAACCAAAACAGAAAGACAAAATAAAATAAAGCAGAAGATGATACAGGAGTGAAGCAGTTGCCATCTGTTGATTTTAAACTCTGTCTGGCTGCTGTTCAGCTGACTGGATAAGAAATACCACATTTTGCCCTCATTCTGATGAATTTTTGAGGGCTTTGTACACCAGCCCTTCATCTGTCTATGATTAAAGCAATACATTCAATTCATTTTTGTCATAGAAATAAAGAAGCTACAGTTCCACAAAGTAGACTGCCTTATCTGAAAAAAAACCTGAATGTTGAGTTTTCCCTAATCCTCAGCATATCAGATATTGACAGGCCATGAGTGGCCTAACATTATTCTCCCTGGGAACTGAAAACTTTAATTCTTTGCTAATGTTTTGACTGATATAAGAATCACAGCCTAATTTCTACTAGAATGCATGTGTTAGACTTTAGATGCTACACGAGGACCAGCCTTTGCATAATGAACCACTGGAGTGGACAAGAATTTTCATCTGAACATTACTCCCATCTCCCATGCTTAAAGTGAAATATAACCATGAAAAGCAAGGAAAAAAAAAACAAAACAAAACAAAACAAAAAACAAAACAAAACAAAACAAAAAACCAAAAAAAACCCCAAAAAGCCAACCAAAACCCTCAAATTATTTGGCAGCTAGGAAAACCCTGACCCAGATATCACGAAGATGGAGAGAGGTCAGGTGATTCAGACTTGCTGCTTAGTTTTATTCAGTGCAAATAGGTGGGAAATCTGAGGGAAAAGGCTTTTTAGTTTGAGCAGGCTGCAGTTATTAGTGTGGCTGCTGCAGAAAGCAGGTTGCTCTGCCTGAGGAAAAGGGCAGTTAGATATATATTCCCAAGAGATGTATATTCTTCTATTCCCAATCCCAGCAGAAGGTGGGATTTAGGGAAATGTGGTACCTCCCACCTCCAATAGTCCAGTATGCCCATCATTAGCATGTCCTCTTTCCCTTTTATACCAGTCATACATGGAGGCCTGAGCTTTCAGGACAGTTCTGATCCAAATACTTCACAAATTTAAAATGTTTTCATGCAAATTTAAACACAGAAGCTCAATAGAGTTAGACAGACCCCCATAAAAGGTTTTTTCTGTCATTCAAATAAGGCCTTTTTAAAGGACCAATATTTCTTCACATCTGCTGATAGATACCTCTGAGACCTCGGTCTCACAAACCGTGAGTTACATTTTGTTATGGAATGGCTTTGCGCAAACACTGTTGTACAACTTCTACCAGGAAGTTACAGTCATTAAAGAGAGGAAAATATTTACATTTTGATAGTGCTGAAGATATAGGGAGGAAAGCAGCAGAGAGGGTGTGCTGCATATACAGCGTCACTCTTTTCCATGCAGCTGCCAGGAAATCTTTCACTGGCTTCACTCAGGCCAGGATTTCATCTCAAGTTCATCTATGACAAGAAGAGACGCTTAACTAAATAAATGTGAAACACTGGGGGTTTGTTTCTGTATAAGCCTCCTGAGGGTGGAGGAGGATTCAAAACAGATCTGAGAGTTTTGCAACCCTTCACCTCTGGAACTGCATTGCCTAAGAGAGCATGAATTCTTGACTTTCTTCATCTCTCTGAGAGCAGACAGTGTCTGTGCTGTTTCTTTTCTTCTTTACAGTTATTGTTTCTGAGCTCTGGCTTTCCATCCTCCCATCTGCCACAATCTTTACACAAATACAGAACTAGGGAAATGACAGGGCAATGGTTATTACACTTTTATATACCACACTTACTGCATTTAACTGATTTTACAAATGCTATGTATCTTATTTCACTGGTTTCAATTTGTATGGAAGATGAAATGTGCTCAGACGTTGGCTCTGAAGTAGTTCTTAAAACCAAGACTACTGGCAGAAGCTGAAATTAAACTTACAGTCTCCTTTTTCTAGATTTAGTAGCATTGAAACATTAATGATTCCTTTGTTGTAAAAAGGATAGGAATAATAAAATGAAAGGAATAGGATATGAAATGTGGCCCTGAAATGTGAATTCATCCACAACATGCATCATCAGGTTGTTCTGGAAATGGTGATGTGAATTAGATGGAGGAGTCACTAGCAATACCACATGCAATTTAAATTAACGATCTTCAAAAAGCTGAAATTAATTTAAGGAAAACAGACACACAGAGCATCAGTGATTTGGAAGGCATTTTTAGTCACTGTTTACATTGAACAACATCATACTGATTCCAATCTATGTTTGCTATTGTTTCATTTCTTACCAAAAGTCAAAATCTACTTTCCTGGCAACCCAAAACTTGGAAGCTGTTAATGCAATTGGAAGGGAAAAAATAAACAGAAAGAAAAAAAAAAACCCCTCAACCCTCTAAATATCTGGTTTATTCATTTTAATGAAAAAATTACAAGTGTCTAAAAATGTAAGCATTTTGTGAGAGAATATATCACCAACTATTGCTATACATTTTTCATAAAAGGTAACAGCTGCAGGATTCTTTTTCCATGCTTCTATAATAATAACTTTTAAAAAAATGAAACCAATGTTTACTCAATATGTGCATTTCTGAAGAAACAGAAGCTTGGAAAGGTTTTCATAAATACTCATTATAGATAATGGGAAATATTAAGAATCATTTCATGAAACTGTTTTACAAATCTATAGGCCAATTTTGAGAAATAGACTTTCACTCTTCTTTCTAGATTTCTCTTATTGTTGACATGGGCAGAAAATGATTCTTTAACAGTAGATGAAGGTCTGGGTTTTTAAATAACTGCACTGAAGTTGTTTGTGTGTTTGGGGGCTAGAAGAAGATGATGAAGCTTTTAAATCTTGCTTCACATTTCAGCTTCAGCTTGAGGTTAGACATCAGCAGAAGCAGACAAACCTTGAGTAACTGTTTGGGGCTGCGAGGCTCAGCACCAAGACAAAACATCCCATCTCCAAAAGCACAAATTATAGATAGGGGGCTGTGCAGCTTTAGAATATATAGCAGCAGTTGGGTGCTCAGGGTGGAGGGGAAGAAATGCATAGTTACTAAGAATATTGCAAGATTAAAAATAACAGCATCTGCAGATTTTACATGTAATCAGCAAAGAAAAGCTAATGTAGATACTGGCTAAGGAAGACACTTGTGAAATCTTTTTTCCCCTCAAATTACATTATCCTTAAACAGAATATGCTGAGAGTATTTTAAACCATACAAGGAAAAGTAAGCTGAGATTTCATAAGATCCTAGATTTCATGGCATTGCTACATGAATATATTTCCCAGAAAGACGTATTTATAGCAGGAGATGAAAACTACAATAATATTGGTTATTTTAAAGTTATTTTAGGAGCCGACACAGTTTACAGCCGTTGAGGGAACAGGGAGACACTTTCACAGAGGAAAGAAAATGTCTGAGAACACAAACCATCAATTCAGATGCCAGCACTTGTCCCATTCATTATGGTTTTTCACTGATGTACAAAAACATCTGGCAATTGCCTAAGACCATAAGTACAGTAACATGAAAGATAAATCAGCTCTCAAGAAAAATAGCCACATAAGGATTCCCTTCCTACCAACCCTCTTTCAAGTACCCCTGCAAATTCAGAACACTGAGGCAAAGTCTCCACCCTCAGAGCCATTGTGAACCACCTGAAGTCATTAATCATGGAAGACAACAATCAATCGCCAATCAATCAATTAATCAATCAGAGAATGGTTTGGTTAGAAGGATCCTTAGAGGTCATCTTGCTCCAAACCCTCTGTGGTGGGCAGGGTACCTCCCACCAGAGCAGGTTGCTCAAATCCCCACCCAGCCTGGCCTTGAGCTCTTTCAGGGATGGGCCATCCACCACTTCAAGGTTATTGAGAAGCTGCTTTTTTCCAGTGTGTGTAGAAAGACAGAAGTCTTCCTGTTATACATCTGTCTAAAAGAGATTAAAGACATTCTACAAGTAAAAAGATATCATACATATCATCACCTGACCTGTTAGATAAATTTAAAATAATTTAACTGTGTTAAATAAAAGAGTTGGCCTATTATACACAGAGTTAAACAGAGCAAATAATGAAAGTCCCTTGTCACAACTCCAGTTTTAACTGAATGCTACTCTGTTAGAACTGCAATAGGAAAGGTATACCCCTAGAGCTGTTAAGTATATGGATCAGTTCTTGAAGAGGACTTGTTCTTTTTTTCCTGACATTTAAACATGAGATCCTGGCCCATTTAGGCCAATAAAGGTTTGGCTAATTATTTCAACAAAGTCAGACATAAAGACTTCTCTTACCTCCTTTAATGGAAGGAATGTGATTTTTTGGAAGGGATTGGAGTCCATATGAACAGTATTTACTGATGTTAAGTATTCTGATTGTTCTCACAATTGAAACATTAAAAGGCAATGGTTTTAAAATTAATTTCACTGGCAATTTCTTTACTTCTCCATGTAATAGAGCTTTTTCCTCTATGTGCATATAGATATATGATGGGTATTAATCTAAATAAGGGACATATGGCTGTACAAGAAGATTCATTTGATGAATAATATTTATTTAAAGCTGCATGGCATGACCAGTTGAACACACACTTGGGGAAAAATCTGAGCTGTTTTTTCTTTTGTTTTCTTCTTTTTTAGTCTCTAACCAGCTCACTGTGAGCAAAAAGAAATCCAAAATAGAGTCTACTCTGATTGCTTTAATTTTATTCTGATCATATAAAAAGTATAAATTATCCCATTGATGCTACTCAGGAAAAATTCCCTCTGTTATTTTGACACTAGAAAGCTAAATTCAGCTCATGTCAACTGAAGGAATGTAAGGACTTCAGCAGCGCTGCCTGCTGCAGCTGAGGTTTTGATCCAGCAAGCTCACAGAAAAAAACCCTGCAATCCACTTTTGTTATTAATCTGCTGAGTTGTTTTAACATTCACCTAAAGCATGAGAGACATCAGAGTAACCTTCTCAGAGGTTCACAGAGACACAGCACAGAATAATTTGACCTCAGAAGATAAATTACCCAGGTTTTGAACCGTTTGGATGATTTCAATATGAATTTTTAATGATGTCTACTGACTCAAATTTATCTTTGACTCATTCAGTAAAATACCAGAAAGGTTTCAATGGGAAAAGGCATACTGTAAAGAAGAGCATACCCAGTATCCATATAACCAGGAAAATCCTGCACCACTTCTTTGGATCTTAAATAAGACTTAGAAGTGCAAATCCCTGTCTTTGAGCACTAATTATAACCTCCCAAGACATAATGAACAGAAAATAATATGGCTGCCAGAGCAAGACATTTTGCAGTGAAAAATCAAAGAAATTGAAATTCTTTGGAATGGTAACAGGGACTTTCTTTTTGGTTTCCTAGGAAACAAAGTGGCCTAGACTCCTCCTGTGCCAAGAAGCAACTGGGACATCAGGTCAAAGGCTTAATTAAATTTTATGTGAGTTACTCAGCAGTAAAAACCAGTTAGCTTGCTCAGGAAAGATGATGCTTTTTACGTCAATCAGAAAAACACTTCAGTGAAAAAAACTTCTACAATTAAAAGACAAACACAAAAATAATAAAAATAAAAAGCACTGAGATTTAAGTGCGCCTGCTTTATAATTTAAGGAGCTAAGCATCATAAATATTTCAAACCCTGAACTCTTTCTTGCAACTGATCTTTGCTGCCTGTTTCCTACCATCAGTAGAAATGACCTGTGAACAAGAAGAGGAGGCAGACCCACACATTCATCTGATGTATGCCATGGTCATGAAGTTCAACAAAACAAGCCTTAGATGCATCATTAAAATTCATCTTCATGCTGCCAGATGAAACAGAGTGTGTAACACACTTCACAGTAAACTCTTTAAAATAAACAAAATATTATCTTGAAACCTCTCAGGGGACCTAATTTTTGCAAAGTGTATGGAAAGGAGCAAAGACAGCTGCTCAACAGACATCTCTCCTCGTGGTTTGCAAGCTGGCTTCTGGATGCTGCTCTGCACCAAGCACATTTTGAGTACTAAAAGCTACCCTTGAATGGCAACTCCTCCATGCAGGCTGCCTTGCCTGGACTTCTAAAGCTATCAGCTTTATCATTTTTCTTTACTTTGTGGCATGGTTTGCACAGGCAGCAGAGCAGACCCCAAATCTCTTACAGTTTCACTGCTGAAGTAGGGTTCAAGCCAATAGTTCTACCCCCAGTTTTGACACACAAATCAGATAAGGTTTTGGCATCACCTCCTAATTTTCTTGTTTATAAAGTATCCCTGTGACAGTAAAGCTTAACAGTTTGCATTAATAGCAGAGCAGGGTAACAGATGTTATAAAACCCCTGTAAGTACACATGGATGCAATGCAGATATACCAGTTATTTGCAGATCAGATTACTTTCCTTTCAAAGTTTCATTTAAGCGGTCACAGTTTTAGGGGGACTTCTATGTACATAAAATGCAAAACATTTCTGGATCTATATGGAAAAAAACCATATACTCTGCATGCTTTTAAAGAAATAAGCAGAAAAATGTGGGAAAACCACCCAAAATATTGGAATAAATCTTTTTCTTACGGACGGAACTTTTCAGTGAAGCCATAATATCTAATTTTGAGGGTATCATCTGTTGGCAAAGAAATAACTGTCATATCACCATTTCTGTAGCATGACTTCATTGGCAGACTGGAAAAGAGCAGCCAGATGGTTTGCAGAAAAAGAACCTTCTTTAATTAATGAATATTTTTAACGACTAACACCCCCAAAAGACACAAATAACATTTCTGATAAATAAATGTGCTGAAATATTACTAGTTCTATCTTTAGAAGCCTTCTCCCACATATACATCCTTCTATTTTAAGCAAAATTCATTATTTTGTAAAAAGAATTTAGATGAATTTCGTATCTGAGAAGGGGTTATTAGAACAGACCAAATGTAATATAAAATCTCTGCATTTCCAGTACCTGACCTACATATGGCTACTATGTCAGTTGCTATTTGCTTTATTTTTCCCAGATTTCTCTTCTGTTTGTAGCACCCTACTCACCAGGGATTAATATTTTACTAGGGAATTCATTTGTACTTGAGACTGAATATTGAATTTAATTCCAAGTTTTGAATTTTAGATTTGACAATAACATGTAACAAGAAGATTGTCTGTCAGCACAGTCATTCTTTTATTAACTTTTCTAATATTTTCATTGCTAATTGGGTCTGACTTACACTTTTGTTTTTCAAACTCTAAGCCCAGGATTTTCAGGAAACTTTTGAAAATACTGAAGTTATTATTGTATGTATATTTATCTAAGGCATGTACTTCTTTTAAACATGTGTGTAAAATGTGTTCATTTTAATTTCATTTATTCATCTTAATTGCAGATTTAAAGAAATGATAAAAGGAGATGTAGGCCCACCACTGGAAGAGGAGAGACTACAAACAACTTATGGTCCAGGGAAGGGTGAGGTATTTAATGTCACCCTCAGTCCTCCTAATGAAGCATTTCAGTAAACCATTTTAAGAAGGCTTATCTGTGACCATCAATGTAAGTAATATAGTAAGGAAAATAGAGGGTTTGGTAATTGAATCAAAATCCCACGCTGAAACATATGACCAACAGTGATAACTTTAATATAAACAAGTAAACCAGTAACTATTGGGGAGTTTGTAGACGAGAAATTTGTGGTTGCCAGAGAGTCAAACTGAGAACCATATGCAGGTTTAAATACAAATATTTTATGGAATGTTCTATTTCATTCCAAATCTCAAAAAGAACCCTCATTCAGGACAAAATGATGAAAGAAATATTTTTTAGGACATTTAGATTTTTTCAGACTGAATATTCTGATGAAATTAACTTAAGATTCCCAGAATAGAATTTCAACAACCTGGTATTATTTTAAAGAGCTCATATAGATGAAATTCAAAGACAATGGAGAAAAAAAAGTAAATACAATGAGTATAAGTACCTTATCAGACACCAGGTTGGCAGAAAATAAACTATTTTAAATATAATCTCCTGGAAAAAAAAATCAAGGTTCTTTGTTATAGGGTTGTAGCACATATAAGGCTGTTTAAACCAACCAGTATATTTTTTTTCCAGGAAAGCAGACACAAGATTTTTCCTGTTTCTGCTCTTACAGGTAATTATGCCTTCTAATATGTTCAGCATGCTTCTCTTCTTTCCATTCACCTGCCAAAAAGATGAAATTCATATTGCCTGACTTTCTATGGAGGTATTGGTAGCAATCTTCCTTTTATTTTACTGCCTTAAACTGAAGCCTGTGGTTCTGCTAAATAAATGCTTTGCAGTACCAATATAATGATATTCCAACTGTTCAGTCAATTCCAATTTTGTTTGCACTGTTGGTTCAGCTTACATTAATGAGGTGAAGACATTTGCTTTTTTATTATATTTTAATGCAATATACTTTTTTCCTTTCCTGTGGCTTAAAATGGGTAATATTTACAGAATATTTGCAGAAGTCAGAGCAAAATTGCTTATGTTTGTGGTCACTGATAACTTTGCTGCAATAAACTGTGCCAATTTTTTTACAGGTTACATCATGGCTGTAAGAGCAGAGCTCTGATTGTTTGTGTACTTATGTTTTAAAAGGTTTGAGAATTGAATCCTGACTTTATGCTTCCATTAGTTAAATGGTTTGCTTTCTACAATGATATTGCTTTACTACCTGGGACAATATTAAAATAGTGCTGGAAATTATCATTATAATTTGCACCCAGTAAGGAAGGGCACAGAAATTACATGCAGCAATTGATTGCATTCTGAGGTTTCAGCATAAAAGGAAACTGCTACAAAAGTATCTCTCAGTTTCAAACCACAGTGTTATTATCTCTACAATAAATTATCTTGCCCTTTAACTTCTCACCTTCGTACTGCACAATAATCCCTTTCTGCAGTGAATGCTTTTAAAAGTCTGAAGCAGTTTCAAATGGAAGTTATTATATTCTAGGGTCCAAGTCAAGAAATAGTTTTGATGCAAGAGCAAATTTAATCATCAATTGGTAGAGTTTTTTAATTTTTCCTTCTGGGAATTTTTGTGATTCAATACCTTGTTCAGCAGTTGTACAGAGTATTTTATTGGGATTTCTGCAATATTCTTGATTTCAGTGTGCAAAAAATCAGATACCATCTAGAAAGAAGTTATTTAGAAAACACCTTTCTGTATGTATGCCATCAATAAGGGTTACACTTCAGGAAAACTTAATGCATCAGTAAATTCAAGGAGGTTTCCTGTACATAGTTTATATTTTCCTTCCTATATGCAATGAAGGGAGACTTCTTTGTATCATGGACAGCCTGGAACTGTAACACCTGAGAGAGAATTGCAGCAGTGTCTGTGAATCCTGAGTGTGTGCCTGACTCACGTTGGTGCAGAGGCTGGTTTCCATATGGACATACACAAATGTGGGCATACACAAATAATCAGCCCTGAAATGCAGGGCTGAAAGACCAAACCCTTGTGCTCTGAAGATGCAGGCAGGGTTCAAATGCCTGCATACCTTTTCCCAACACTTTCTCTTCAGTTACTTTACCAGCTTACAACTTCCAGTTAAGTGAGCAGAATGGTCTTATGAGTGTTGCTGGGCTGTGACCTTTAAAACTAAAGCAGTTCTGAGTAACCCAAGAAAAAATATATTGATTTTTTCCTTAGTTTTTGGTTTGAACCTTAGGTTTTTTGAAGCATCTTCATGTTCTTCTGGTACTCTGAACTGCTAACATGTTCAAGCTACTAATACCTTTTTCTAACCCTTCTCATTGAGTAAATTGCCCTACCAAAAATTATTCTACCAAAAATGTCTTTCTGCCTTGGAACCCTCCTGTCTTAATCCCTGGTGCTATCTTTGGAAATGCCTGCAAATGTGAGCAAATTACAGTTCTGGAAGATGCCATAGACCAATCTATAACCTTCAGTGTGGCTTTTATTTCATTTGTATCTTTTTCTGGTATACGCCTGTCACATGCTCATACTTGAGAATACCAAGGTAAAGAGTCCCATGGGTGCTTCCATAATTACAGACTTGCAATATGTTTTCTAGAGGCTACATTTCTGTGAATTGCAAAAATCATTCTGAAAGATACGTGTTCTTAAAACTGGATTTGGAGAATTCTTTAATCTCTAGTTCACACAGGGAGCTCACAGTATTTCTGGTACCCCAGCTCAGAACTTCATCTTAGCAAAAAGACAAGCCCTTGATATATCTGTTTAGTTACTAGTAAAATCACTGTAGAACAATAGAAGTATCTATAAATTAGCCATATTTAACTCTCTGGCAAGAATATTTTTTGCCTGGGATAAACCCCTGCCCTTGAACCTTTCCAATGGAGGTCCTGCTGATTGTAATGGAATGTCTTGCATCTGCCTGAAAACTCTTACAACTCTGAGGCTGCTTTATTTGATATTTTTAAAGGAAGTTGATAAGTCTAGGTCAGTGACTGGATGTATAGATGGAAAGTTGAAGTAATCAAAGGTTAAAGACAAATACCCTCACATGTATGACAAAGAGATGGAAATTGGGACTCAACTGTTTGGATCATAGTCTAACTAGAGATTCATGCTCTAAAAGCATCCAGCATTACATCCAATATCACAATTAGCTGCCACTTCCAAAAATGGAAACACATAGTTTTGATCAAGAAAATGTAGATGCTGATAGTTTAAAAATTAACACAATTAATACAAATAATCCAATTGGCTTCAATGGTTTACTATAAATTATGCTCCTTCCTAAGGGTTGGTTTTTTTTCTGCTTGTTTCAGAAGAACTGGGACGTGAATAAATGAAATCATCCTTTGGGTTGCTCTCAGTCATACAATGACTCACCTGCCGAGCTGATAACAGAACTGTCTCTGCTGGATCTCTATTGCTTTCCCTATGTTTCTGGCACCAGGCTCACTGCTAGCTCAGTATGATCTGCAAGCTTAACATCACCATCTGCTACCACTCAAGTGGTACAACTCTTTCCCAGCATTCCTGATGTTTGATGTGCCAAAAGCAGAGATTTTAGAATTTGCCAGTGCTTTGAAATTGGAGAGTGCTAAACCACATCAGTTTTATGTCCATTATGTTCTTAATATTTGCATAAACTGATCTGGATTTTGGAGATCTCCGATTCTACAGAAAGTTAAAAAAGAAAAAAGAAAAAAAAATCAGGATGCAAAGGTCACTCTGGGGATATATGTTTATGGTGATTGTTGCAAGACACACACCTCATGTATTCCTACTGACTCTGGCATAGCCAAAAATTAAAAAAAGAAACAGTTGTCTTAAATAATAAGAAACAGTGAATCAGATCCTTGCCAATCTTGAATGGGAACAGCTGATGTAAACAGAGGGGACTTCAGCAGGAAAGTTAGCATTGGAAAAAAGCCTTAAAAGAAAATGCCATCCATAGAAAGATGGAATAAATTGTTGGTAAGCCTGTCTGAAAGAAAATCTACAATGACTACATTTCCACTTAAACCTGCCCATGTGGCAAATCAGAAAGACTGCAAGAACAGAAGAGGATTTTGAAGATGATCGTAATGATCGTAAACTGATTTTCCTTGTTCCATGTCCATACCTACTCTTGTCCCAGAAGCTGATGACATTGAAGAGGATAGTGAGTGAAGGCTTGACCAAACTGGGCGAGGAAGGGAATATGGAAACACATTTAAGTCCTCTAACAAGTGCAAGACCGTCCCATTTGTGTTCTTCAATGCACCCCTAAATAAGTTTCTGGAGACTTTTTCTACAATCTCTTCAATCTGATGGGGAAATAAAGCAAAATGGAGAATCTTACAGTGATCCAATAGTTTTAAGTTAAAAGGACAAGACCCTGAGGGATATAGTCTAATGGCAAGGCCCTTCTCCAGGTGAGGGACTGGACCAGATGACCTCCAGTAGTCCTTCTTATGACTCTAATCAGCAAATGCTATATTGCTGTATCTCACTACCAAAGAAACATGCACTTGGAAGGGACATTTGATGCTTGAATGTTCATTCATTCACAAGAAGATTGGGAAGATACAATCCTGGCCATGAATATGGGTGTCACTACCCAGTGAGACAAAATGACAGCCAAAACAACTATGGTGCACTTCTAGCACACGATAAAGAAAGGAATAATAATGGATCAAGTGGTCAATGATACTTCCTATTCCTGGTATTCAGGTATCATAATATAAATGATAAAGAGAAATAGTAAAAATAATAAGTAAAACTTTGTCCTCTTAATTTTCGTTGTTTCGCACTCAAGAAAAAAAGAACTAAAAATCATTTCAATAAATTTGTCTTCAGGATATCCTTCATATTGGTTTGTTCAGTATGTGCTGAAGTAGACAGTATGCAGTGGCAAGAGAGGACCTCCCATTTACTTTATCCTGTGCCCCAGTTCACAAAGAGCTGCCAAAAAGCAGGGCAATCAGCCTGAGTGCACCAAGGTTGGAGGAATTGTTTATAGTACAGTGTGAGACAGACAAAAGAAGATACACCTTGCCAAGCCTCCCAGAACAGTAAAAATAAGATTTCTTTTGGAATTTGAATGAGAAAAGTAGTGGCTATTGGCGTGCAGGAAGCTGCTGAAAAATTGTTGGCTTGACAGAAAGCTGATGTTGGGCAGAGAGACAATTGATTGCCATTCCTTCTTTTTTATTCTGTCATGCCTGCCTAGTACATTTATTTTTTCTACTAAAGAACAGTTAATCCTTCCTAGCATGCTGAAAATACATTTGGTGTTCTTGACAGACTCATTTTAATTAAACCATACAGAAAATCTACCTCCTGACTGGTTAATCTGAGGTATCATATTTCCTGACAAAATTATTGCTACCTGAGAAGAACCCACATGATTTAGACACAAAGAAATGAACATCTGGACCTAGAAATAAAATCCTGCCCTATGCTAGGATCTAGATATTTTAAAGTGGGTATAAGGCTTACATGACAATTACCCATTCAGATCTGGAAAGCACCTGTAAGGCTTTGGATAAGGTCTAAAATTAAAAAAACTACCCCATCTTCAAATATTTCTCCAAACTGGAAGAATGTTGGCTGATATATGCTAGCACCTGAGGAGCATGGACTGTCCAGCCTGAAATATATTCTTTTTGCTTGCTTTGTGTTATGTACATTCCCTAAGGGAACAGATCCTCTCTGTAGGTACTTCTGGCTTCCTCCAAATGCTATAGAAATCTCAGAAATAGTGGATTTCTTCCCACAGCTTGCTCAGTGTCAAACCTTTCTTCCAACAAATAACTTGACATGAAAAGTTTCAGAAAAAGGATTTGTAGGTAAAATTTTTCCCTCTCCCTACTGAGCCTCCTAAACCCAATTGGTTTTTCTGCAGGATCTAACAAAATACATAAGAATTGGCAGAAGACATTTGGACAAACACTACAGAACCTCATCAGATCTGTTAATATTCATAATTCAACATTTGGGTTTGGGAAGTCCATTTCAATTCCTTTAGAAAGAGCCAAGGCAACAGTCCCATGCCATCACCCATTGCTCAGTGTAATGTGTAGCTGGAGTGGAACTGAGATCCCTTTCTGAGGATTCAGAGGGTGTCAAAATTGCTGCTGGGCCCGCTCTGCTGAACAGCACAAATTCAGCAGGGCTTTCTGAGGCAACTGCTGATCTCTGTGGATTGGCTTTGCTGGAATGAAATATGCATATGCACGTTTACAAGCGAAAGCCACAGCCTTCTGAAAATCACTGGGAGCCCTCCCACTGTTTCTGTGAAGTTTTAGAGCTGTTCCAATAGCTTGTTAACTTGTTTTGAGAAAACATGCACTCAGACATCATCATTTCTGCCCTGGGCTTAGCAGACGCATTCTTCCGCTCAATGTGACATTTGTTGTGTGTAGCACAGATTCCTCAGGTTCCTACCCATATATTTTTTCTATTATTCATCTCAGAAAGACCTAAACTGAGATAATGTTTTTTTTAGCTACTACTTTTAGGCAAAAGATTAAAATAATCATAAAATCAGTTTGACCTCCAGGAATTCTGAGGCTGTTTTTGTTTCTTGACCATCAAAAACTCCTCCTGAAGTCTGCCTTTTGGCTGCCTAGTCCTATGTTCTCTTCAAGGATCTTTAGAGGATGGACAGATATGATATTTTGATACAATAAATTGAGCTTTCTAATATATACAGTTGAAAATACTGCTTGATAACTTTGTAAGACAATTATATCCCCACAGCCATGCTGTGAGAGGCAGATGAATTAATAAAGACATATTCAAAAATTCCCCTGGCTTTTAATATAAAGATCAAGTAGGAGGAAATTGCCAAATAGAGCTCTTACTGAATCTTCAGGGTGTGAAATTTTAACTCATTGTGGCATCTCTGGTTATTTTCAATCACAACTATTTTCTTCAATATTATCCTTGCACAGAACTACACAAACCAATCATTTACAGAAAGGGAGAATGGACAGAAAGTTTTTGTTCAGTTCTGTTCCTTTAAGGCTGATCACAGATGCAGCAGATGATAACACAGTGATTTACCTGTGTGAACCTTGTCAGCCCTGTGAAGCTTATAATTATTCAAATTAGAAAAGTTTATGGAGTTCACAGAAAGAAAAAATTACATGAGAGCCTTGAGTTTTTGTTTTCCTCTCATTAAATGATAACCCAAATTTTGCCACGTCTACATTCTTCAACATTGAAATTAAGTGGAAAATATAGTTTGGCAGCTAACTAATGATTTTGCCATTTGCAAGAAAAGTGGGTCTAGGTAGGAAAAAAATTATGTTAATAGTTAATGTTCAGCATGCTCAGCAAACCAATTTGGCTTTCAAACCTGGCGTGGCTGGTTTTATATTATACTGATGGATTTTTTTGAAGTAAGAACCACTGCTATCAAACATTTCCTTTTCCTGTGTTTCATAAATATATTATGCTTTCCCATTTTCCATAAAGAATTGCATGATTATTTTCAATAGTTTGAAAATTTACATCTATTTCTTATTAAATTACCAGAGGATAGTTCATGTTTTGTTTTAACATAAAGTCCCTGGAGAAAATGCACATTGGAATAGCCATTTTCCTATATGCATTGATCAAAGCATTGATCAATGCCTTGATCAAAACAGCAATATTATATTAAACATTTTTATGTTTCTACTGCAACAGAAAAACTGCAAGGATTGGAGCTCTGGGACTACTGTTGTGCACCAAGATTTAAAAAGCAGTAGCTGAGGAATAAAGGACAGAGTGATCCATATGAAGAAACCAGTGGACTTCTTTTGCAGCACCCAGAATAAGTCAGCTAGCTTTTTCCACGAAAGACAGGAACCATTTCTGCAAAGTCCTTCTCTTCTGTGCGTGCTGTGGCACGTTTTTTGCAGCAAGAGACCTTGGGGTAGCCTATCTGGGGGGGGGTCAGGGATGGGAAAGACTTCTGTTCCTGCAGAAAATCCATGCAGCTCAGCTTTAAAGGCTGCTCCTGCTCAGGAGGTGCACTCCCATTTTGCTGTTGATGGGTGTTTCTCCAAAGGTGAGTCCTGAGCTGTGAAGTCGGCAATCTGGGGTGATCAGAGAGAAAAGACTGCTGATAAACAGTGAAACCTGTTGAACCAGTACCCCAGGGAAAGTAAGAGATGCTATCATCAATGGTTAGCAGGAAAAAAAAAAAGGATCTGAAACTCAGGTTTTGGCAAACAAATATAGACACAAATACTTTTAAAAGAAGTAAGTCTGTGTTCTCAGACACCTTAAATTAAAAAATTCCTTCTCTGTAGGGCTTTGAGGACATAAATATTATCAAGTAATCACTTTTATACAGGTGGGGTTTTTTTTCTTTTCAGATTCTTGGAAAGGGTGCTTTGGCAAGATCTGACAAGCTGTCTGCAAAGCCAAACACTGAAAACTAAACTTTCAAAGGAAAACATTTCAATGAAAGACATGCAAGTTTTGACACTCAGTCAAAATGTTGGATAGCAGCCAGCATTTTATACCCTACCTAAGTCAGAATCCAAAGACAGAGTCCTGTTCTGTTGCTCTGAGACCTTCTCCTAAGGCCACCATTTAAAATGTACTTGCCATTTGCCTAATAGCACTGGAGTGCACCGATCCTTGTAATGACGCAAACATTTACTGTGGTAGAGGAAAATCTGAGTTTGGTTCTCTGTTATCCTAAAATTTCCTCCTGTTAAAGCATTAGGATATGCATCTACTGAAACTTTGAGTGTGACAGACAGCACAGCTCTGCAAGCTTGTGTGCAAGGGTAAGAGTGGACAAAAGAAGCCCTGGCTTCCTGCTCCAGCTGCGCAAATTTAATCTGCAAGAATTGACTTGAGAAAGCACCATGTCAATTACATTTTTTAATCACAGAAGCACAAAATATGCCAAGGCGGTAGTGACTGATGAGGATCATCAAAATCCAGATGCTGGAAGAAAGCTAGACTTATTTTGAAAAGGGAAGAACCCCATGAGGTTTGACAGTGGAAGTTGGTACTTCTCTTATTTTCAGGGGCTGGGATTCATATCTGTGGAGAGAGCTGGCACCTGGGTGAAGCTGAACCTTTCTGCCTCTGCACACCTGTGAGCCTGCTGGCCCTGCTCATGAAGAAAAGATGGTAGATTTTTGTTATTGTTCTTGTTTTTCTTCCTCTTGCTTAATTGAGGCCAGGTATTAGTCTGGTCTGCTTGTTTAGGTGCTCAGTTTAAGCATCCAATCATTAACTGATTTCTTCAGAAGAAGAAATCCAACGATATTAAAACCTATGTATTTTAAATAACGACTCAAGCATGGCATTCTTAATTTCTGTGAGGGCCGGGGAGATTATTCAGTGCATTTAAGGTTAAAAAAACTGTAACTTTCCAAAACTGATCTGAAGATCCAAGTAAGTCAAGTGAAAAAAAATCAAAAAATAAAAAATAACTAAATTTCTTTTTTTTTTTTCTTTTTTTTTTTTTTTGCCTCAGGTTACTTGATAATAACATCCTATGAGGGATACCTAGTGATTTGCAATAATGATCTGGAGTCTCTTTATGCTTGTTCCATACATGAGAAGGACCATGGAAATTAATGGATCTAACCAACAGAAGTATAGCCTACAGGATCAAGCATCTGATCAGCAGGATTTACTTCTCTTCTTTTTGGAGTGTGCAAGATTTTGGAGTGGGTGAGGTGCAGAGAGGAGGTAAATAATGGAGGATAAAATACCATAGGACTGGGAAGGTCATCTAAATAAATCTTAACTAATGAGGCGTCTGCTATTAAAAATAAATCATCATCACTTTGTCACTATCCAATTTCCCATTAAATTAGTTTCTAGATACAACATCAGGTCCAATCTTTTCCTATAAGCATTGATGCTTCATTACTGTAAAATGTGAGCACTGGAAGAATGAAGATGGTTGATGTGTATTAGTAACATGGCTCAGTAAACACACTGCTTGAAAAGGTGCTCCTCTTGGTGTTTTGCCATTCCTGCTGGTGTTCATGATACACAAAATACAAACTAGTTAACTCCTACCTCTGAACTTCTGACAAAGTAGTGGATTCCTCACATAGGTAAATACTGGTTGGCTTTTTAAAACTTGTATACGCTGTTAGCAGAAAAACAATACTATAACAAAGACTGTCAATCCAAGAATTTCATTGCAATCTAACAATTCTATCTTAATTAAAATGTCTCCTTGGAGAGAGTAATTTTCCCTCAAAACACTGCTCAGATGTGCTGGATGGCATTATCTTCCTAGTAATAATTTAAGAAAATGCTGTCAATATTATTGTCTTACCAGTTAATCTACTTTGCTTGTTCCCTTGTGTCTTTATTGCAGGTTTCTTATTTCATTTGGAGTTACATTTCACTGAACTATAAAAAAGAGTTATATAAAAGGTGAATTGCTGAAACTGAATTACTATTCAGTTTTATCAGTTCCTGGTTTTGGTATGACCAACACATTAGTGGTTCCCTTTCTCAGTGGCTTGCTTACAACACTGTTTCCTCCAAATGTAAACCAGGCAAAACATGGGACAGGATTTGGCCTATCATATAGTTAGGTTGTACTTTTATAATTAAGAGTGTCATTGTTAGGATGTAAGAGTTGCAGGAACTGAGGCAAGGGCATTGTTTGATTAGCTGTCCCAGGACTGTCATATTAGATGGATAGTTGAGGGAGTGCTTCTGTCAGGACTCCCTGGCACTCCCTCTCTGAAATTACTGGCTTCAAAAGCCAGCCGTGGACAGCATGCACAATAGATCACAGTGTGCACAATAGATCATCCAGGTGCAAGGAAACTCAGTGGGACTGGTACAGGCCAGAAATTGTGTTACAATTTAATTGAGACTGGTTTCCATTGCCTCATAAACTTGCAGCTTCAGCAGTGCCTGAATTTTCCATCTCAGGGGAGATGAATTAGCATTGTACCTTACCCACAAAGTGTGATAACCCTACTGAGCAAATAGCTTTTGCCATTTCAGTGTAGCTGCTCACAAATGGGGCTGCTAAACCTTGCCATACCCCTATGGTCTGATTCACAGTTGATTGTGACCTTTTAAGACCTTTTTTAATAGTCCTCAAGCCCATAGTCATCAGCCATCTGTACTTTATTCCCCAGGCACAGTTCAGCCCAATGAACTTCCAGGGGTGAAGGTGATGGCTTACTTTCTTCTCTGCTTGTCTTACATCTTGTTCAGCATCTAAAAACACATCACAGCTTTAAGCTTATGAAAGCACAAGAAATTTGCCAGTGGCAGTCCAACACTTCATTTTCCTTGCATTCTCATTTTCTGCAATTTCTCCACAGCATACAAGACACAAGCAGCACACCCCTCATTTTCCAGAATACTTTGCTTGACACAGCATGGGGAAACCATGAGTATACTTTGGTGTTGCACTTTCTAAAACACACGAGGCAAAGTTGGAAACTTTGGGGTGGGCTCAACTCATGTCACATGGACTGTTGAGAAAATGACCTCTTGGCTGGGGCTAAACATCAGTGAAGACCAAAATTTACAGATAATTTCTGTGATCCTGTTCTTCTAGTGTGACTGAATGTCCCCTTTGATATTCCTGATTCACATTTGCTCAGGTTCAAAGATGAAATCTACATTAGTGAGAAAGTTGATGCCGTAGTTTGCAAGAAACATGTACTTCATTGCATTGATCAGACAACATCAAACTATTGTATGCAGTGTGTCAGCAAATTGCCTGGGAGAAGGATAGGCTATTCTATGTGAAAAGCTATTGTTATTCTGCAGCTTTAAGAGCCTTAAAAGAGGAGCATTATTTAGTTCTTTAACTAAGTTATTATGCTTATCAAACACATAATTTACCAGATGGAATTAAAACTTTAAATTAAATAAAAGGAGTGAAATTTATTCTGAACAGACAGAGAGCATCTAGAAGCCAGTCATGCTCCAGAGCACCAGAAGACTGAGAAAGACATTTCAGAAGAGAAGCAAAGTCCTCTTTCTTACAAAGTGGACTTCTGCTCACTCTTAGTGACAGATTTGGGCAAGGTTCCCTTAAGGTAGATAATCCCAACACTGTGTTTTCAAAGGTATCTTCCACCTCTAAATGCTTATGTTGAGAGGAACCCAGCGACTTGAAGTGAGGTCTGCTTTTCTTGGCTCAGGACACACAGAATAATTTCTTGCCTGCATTGTACAAAATTCCTCCCCAAAACAGGCTGTTCCCTTGGAACTAGTGACCTGGAGTTCATCAGGAGATGGAAGTCAGGACCTTTGCTAAGTTTTTTATTTGAACAATTGCTTTACCCCAAATGAAGACACGAGTGAGTGTATTACAACTTTTCATTAAACCTTTCTAAAGCTTGTATTCAGAAAAGTCAACATATTTCACTTTGAGTTGAGTCAGTGTTAGTATGAATTTATCTGAGCCACTCAGGTGTCTTTAGGAAGCTGTCCTTGAAGTGTTGAATAGCTCTGTTCACTCAGGCTTCCTAGACGGACAATATTTTACGTATTCTAGGTTGGGCCATGGTTTTAGTGCAATGTACAGCCTCAGGTGAGACCATGTGCTGCCATGGGCCAGGTAGTCCCACACCCCAGCCTAGTCTGTATGAAGCCTCCTTGGTGTCACTGTCTAGGATTAACCAGTGAAAAGCAAATGTGTGGATTAGGTTTTCAGAGGAGGTAAAACAAATAATTTCAGAACACATCACATATATGGAAAAAATACTATGTTGAGAGAGATAAAACCAAAAGAGATTTGACTCATCTGTTATAGAAACACAAGTGCAAAGCAGCAACTGAAGTTGCTGGAGAAATCTTCTACATGTTCAGAAGACACCTAACATACCTGTGCAGTGCCCATCCCTGTTTTACATGGACTGGACGCCTAGGATGAGGATTTACCCTCTAGTCCCCACCTCTTTTAGCTGCTGATTTGGACTGCATGAATGGAAGTTTAGTCTTGTGTAAAGCAACACTAGTGGTGCTCCAAGGCTGCAGGTTATTCAATGAGCCTGCATTGGGATATGTCAGTGGGAAAATGAATCAGTTTCTGCAAACCAGGGAAAATAAAGCACTTAGAAAACCTCTCTGTGAAATTTGGAAGACGACCCACTAAGTTTGATTTGCTTGTTTTCTGGTGCTCCCAGGGGCTTTGTTTTGTTTAGAGTTTGGTATTAAGTACTCTAATTGTGACTGTAGATGGGGGCCTTTTTAATTTGCATAATCTTCTCATGGGACTACAGCTGCTAATTTGGTGATTAATTATCCATATTACACACTGTTTATTTGACCATGCCTAGATTAATTTCTCTTTCCAAGCAAATCACATTCAGATATGAATTTGCATATCTTGATTACATTTTAATGCCTTGGCTATCATTGTTTCTTCCCTGGGTACCTCATGAGATTAGAGCAGAGTGTTCAAGCAGGGAATGATGGAATGTCTTAAATGACATTGAGTATCATTGGACAGACCATGCACATAACTCCATGTTAATGGAAGAATTGTTCCTTTTACTGTCAGGGAGGTTATGGTACCTAGACTGCAGATCCTTTGCTAGTTTCGTGGCATTATTACTTAAGGTGATACGAAGAAAAGAGCTCATTTATGTTTAAAAATTTAAAAGATATTAATGTTCATAGATTTTCATCTACACTCAAGCTTTTCCAAAAATTTTCCACCTTTATGGGAAGAATAAACATATGTAAAGCTTCTCCCTCATTTAACAATAGCAATCACTGGTATAGTATATGTATTTTGATATCAAGGTTGAGCACACAATATAGAAAACCTTTGAATATATTCCAATAAAAACCAGAAAACCGATTTGTTCCTGAAATGATTTTCTGAGACAAAATTTTGCAGGAATTGCGTTCTAACACAGTTGGAATCTGTGTTAACAGCAGGAAAAATTATTTGCTTGTTCATAAAAACTTTCCAAGGATCACTCTAGCATCCCAAGAGACAGCTAGGATATTCTCTTTATAAGGCAAGCTGCTTATCCTGGATAACTACAGGTTATATGTGGAATTTTGTATGTCTCTTTTATTTACTTTTACAGCACATGCATTACAGAGGCACTACTCAGGTATAGTCTTAAAAAAAGAATAATACTTATTGTATAAATCATGATTTTTTTACAGTTCTTATGATTAAAAAGAGTGTTCTCCTATGCACATTTGTCTATTTTATCATGGCAATGATCTGTACACAGCATAAATTACTAACTGCAGTACATCACTGTTGTAATGGTAATTAGTTCCACCATTCTTTACCAGAAAATTAAGGCAAAAAAAATACACTGAGATCTCCAAACTTGTGGTTGCACAGAGGTTCACTTGGGAAGGAAGAGGAAAGTTAAATACATTAACTTATAGGAATCATTGACACTAATTCTATTTTATCTCTTCTAAGCTCTCCTCCAACACTACTCGTATTCAGGAAAAGAAAGCTAGCAAGTAAAACTGTAACTGTTAAAACTTGATAAACCAAACATATCCCTATCTTTTGGAGGGGAGTTATTTGTGTGTTTAGAGCAGTTTATCACCATATGAAAATCAATGACTTCTATCCACAGAACATTTCAAGAAGTATGTCAAAATATTGGGAGCCTGACCCTAAAAACACGTTCCTGTTAAAATCAATTTGATTATTCATATGAGTGAAGATTTTCTTATGTGTTAGTACTTGCTGTAGCAGACCCTTGACCTTTGGCTTTACGGGAAGACAACACAGTTGTCGTGATTTCACAATATAAATAGACACTATTAAAAGACCCAAAGAAACAACATAGGCTTACTGGGATTAAAAACAAAGCATCATAAATGTTTATGGGTGTCACAAATAAAGGGCAAATTCAAGTTCATGTGAGCTCTGCACATTTTTTGTTTGAAGTCCAAGTTCATGGGCTTCAGCTCTCCTCCTGAAATGCCTGCCAACACTTGTATGCATATTCCCCTATCAGTTTGATCCTCCTTTTAAAAACAAAACTGTGTTTTGTTGCACAATGAAGATGAAAAACAAATTAAACCAGAATTAATACTCCCTAAGGAATGAAAATCAGCTTTGGAAATGGCATACAAACTTTTAATCATTATATTTTAGGTTAAAAGACTTTCAAAAGCCAAAGTAATGTTTAAAAAAGGAGTGGGTGGGACACTACATCATGAAGCCCCAAACACAATAAACAAATCTGCTGGCAAACTTGATGCCTTTCTCTTTCCAGAACAGTGTTCTTTGTGTTATTGTCCTCAAACATGGGTTTGGATGAAAGTCTTGCCACATTGAAACCAATGTTAAAAATGATCAATTTTCAGCCAAAATGTAATCCTCTGTATTAAATTAACCAAACCAAGGGGGAAGAAAGCAATGGCCAAACAGGCCCATAGCACAGGAAGCAGAGCCACCAGCTGGGGATGCTCTACTGGTCCCCAGGCTGGACCCTGCTGAACAGTGGGTCACCCTGGTCCCTGGCATGGCCAGAGCCTTGCACAACCTGCTCCAACCCTTCCTGGGCTCAGTGCTCCAGCCAGAAGCAGCTTGTCTGGGCAAGGGTGCTTTGCCAGCTTAGGAGGAGCTAACAGGGAAGAGGACCCTAATAAAGAGCTCTACTGAACTTAGGAGCCTTTGGGAAATTGTGCTAGAGGAGGCTCTGAATCTTTTCAGCTGACAGTCTCTCTCAAGCCCCCAGATGAACTTGGGCTGGTCCTAGCCAGGGGATGCACACTGTGAGTGATGCAGTAATGGTCTGTACTGCCATCAAACCTGATCCCCCTAGCTGAGAAGAAGCTTCCCAGAGGAATCTTATTCACGTTCTTTCCCTACCTGTAAAGCACTGAGAAAATTGCAGTGGTAGAATTCACTATTAAGTCACTCTAGATTAAAAACAGATGGGTCTGAGGGACACTTGGAGATATGTTTTTCTGCCTGACTTCAAGACAAGAGATGAGTTTTACTCCCCATCCAGAAGTAACTGTCCAGGGGACCTGGCATCTTGAATTTGACCAAGGTACTCTCATGTGACAAAACTAGGAGGGAGTTCAGTAAGAAGGCGATGAAGAGAAAGGTCCATTGTTAAGGGGAAAAGTTGAAGAGGAAAAAAAATTCCCAACAAAAACAAACCACTCTACCAAACAATTCAAATGTTTGTTTGAGATATCCTGCATGGAGCCAGTGAATATTGCTCTTTCTGGGGTTATAAATTGGGTGTGTATTTATTACTTGGATGTGTTCCTTAGCACTATGTTTCTTCTGATAACAAAAAGGAATATTATAGAAATTACTGTACATGGAAGAAATTAGGAATGTTTTTCCAAATGCCCTGGAACTTTTCATTACCTCTCATGGACTAGGTTGGAAATACTCCTACTGTATTTTTAAGACACGCAGTAAGTGTACCTGCCTCTAGTACAGGTACAAGGGGGCTACCTTTGAGTCTAACTACTGCTATTTACAAATCAGCATAATGATAAGAATTAAAAGTGAAAGGCACTTCAGTGAAATTCTGTCAACATTTAATATGCAGTCTTGTGGTGTTTCTTCTCATTATTTTTTGTATGTTTTACTTGGAAAAAAATTCTCTATACTGCTGTTCTGATTATACTCATATACAACACATGAAATCTTGTTTTACCTCAGCCCACTTCAAGAAAAACTTTGATAGACATCTTTAAAGTCTCCACATGTGCGTAAGTGTTAATGTTTCTGTATGAGAAAGACCACTTTTGGGTGGTAGCTTCTATCAATTGCAACTGTCCACAACTTTCTTGTGTTGTGTGCTTTTCTGCTTTTTAAAGCAATAGCTCTATGTCTAATAAGTGTTCCTTTGAATTCGCACATCCCCTTACAACCCTTGTAAGCAGTTGTCTCTTGTGAATTAGCTCAGATGTATTTCAGCAATTTTGTCATGGCAAGTGGCTCTACTAAGGAATGGAAAATGTATAAAAACACATGGATGCCATCCTTTGTTAAAGTTCAGCTTGTTGGAATCAACTGACATTTGGTATGAATTAATCTTTTGAACAGTTATTCACAAATGACAAATCACAGAAACCCAGAAAAGATAAGGCTGGAAGGGACCACAGGTGGTCATCTGGTCCAACCTCCCTCAAGCAGTGTCATCCTAGAGCACATGGCACAGGATTGTGCTCAGACAGTTCTTAAATAACTCCAGCGAGGGAGAGAGACTCCACAACCCCTCTGGGCAGCCTGTTCCAGCGCTCAGTCACCTGCAGTAAAGTTCTTCCTCATGTTCAGGTGGAACTTCCTGTGAATCAGTTTCTGCCCATTGCCTCTTGTCCTTTTGCTTGGCACCACTGAGTAGGGGCTGGAAACATCCTGTGGACACTCTCCCTTCAGACACACAGACACTGACAAGGTCCCCTCTCAGCCATCTCTTTTCATTTCTGAGTCATTCCCAGCATGAGAAAGATACTACATATTTTAATTGCATTTGCATATTATTCATTGGATTAAAATATGCAGTTATTTTATACTAGCAAAACTAATTTTTTCTAATGTTTAACATTTATGACTTGCGTTCCTAAAAATCAAGTTAGTCCTTAATAAGCATGTGTTTACAGGATATTTTTATACAAAATTTATGAAAGAAAACAAAGCTGGTTGGATGGTAAAAGTAAATAAATATAGTATAATGAATAACAGCAACAAGGTTGTTTTATGCCTGCACTTGGAACAATGCCACTATTAAAAACAAGAGTCTGGGAGATTTATGGAAAACAGCCCTTCAGAAAAAAATGTCAGTGGAGCCAAAACTGAGTGCATGGGCTGTTCACCACAACAGATTAAAAGGAGTGTCTGCCTAAGAGTTGAAAAGCGCCTGTAGGATTATTCAGCATCCGTCTTCATCTCTCTCTTAATCAGGGTGAAATTAAATCTTGTGCTAATCAGTATAAGAGCCCACTGGATCCTGAGCTATCAGCTGAGCAATGGACATGACCTGACAAGCCTTCCTAGGGAAGAAATATTCCCTGGACTCTGCAACCAAACTCCTATCGACCAAGCCAGGGTCAGAGTTGCAGATGATGTAGTCTCTCCTGCCTTCCTTTCCTCCTTCTCCTGATTGAGGTGATATTGAGCAGCACTGTGACCTCATCACTGATGAAGGGAGCTATGAGATGTGTGTGTACCAAGCCTTTCTTTCTGACATCTTCCTAGCTCTTTCTGATTTACTGAGTCACCCTCAGAGAAGTGCTGTACACTGAGATATAAAACTGTATACATGTCTTAATTTAGCAACTTACCTTTAAATTGACCTTTCCTTGAAAGCCACTCTTGGGTAACCTGCCATGGTCCATCAGCCCGATGGGCTTCCCATGCAGGAACAGAGCTCTTGGTCAAGCAAGAAAGCCCAGGTTGCAGGGGGTGAGAACCTTTTCCCCTCCCCTGCCCTTGCTGCTGGCTCCTGGAGAGATCCCATGGGGACCAAAACCCACCAGCCTGGGCAAAGCCCTGGCTGGAGCCCCAGGAGATGCCAAGCTCCTCCTTCAGAGTGCGATCTGGGTGCCTTGGGCAAGGCTCCTCTGGCACCCACCTGGCTGTGGAGCACATCAGCTGGGACCAACCACCCCTAAGTCTCAGACTGCCCAGGACAGCCCTGGTCTTGGGACTCTACTGCCATGAAGGTGAGGAGGCTTTTTATTCCCCTAGCTCCCCCTTCCACCAAAGCTGACAGTCTGGAGACAGCTTGAGAGCTGTGGCGAGTGGCTGATGAACTGCAGCTAATTGCTCTATACCTTTTAAATCTACACTCACCTGTCCCCAGGTAAACTCCCTGTACTATCCTGCCACAAACAGTCCTGCTTTGGAAATACTGAAGGTGGAGGAATGTTTTTAAAGGCCTGCTGATAACCTGTGGACCACAACCATGAAAACATGGTGCCTCCCACTGTTACAGGAATTTCCGTATTAGTCAATCTCTCAAATCTAGTAACATATTTCCCCTGAACTCCTGCTCCACCAAATTAGTAAATGTTCCTACACAAGCATTCTGATGCTGATTCAGCAAGTAATTAGCCAGCTACCTCAAGGTCTTCTAAATCAAGAACTTTGTGCTGATGGAAGAGTATTATAAGTGCCTGAATTAATTTTAACCTACATTACACATCTGCATTTCTTTCATACTTGAGCTGATGCCCTGAGAGGATGACCTGGAGCAGAGACTAGACAGAGATAAGAGAATAAAGGAGGTATTTATTAAAAGGCCTTAAAAGGATACACCTTGGGCACTACAAGAGCTTGGCCAGGGCTGCACCCAAGATGGACCCAAAATGGTCACAAAAATAGACAATCGGTCATGAGGTTTTCTCACACTTTCATAAATTTTGGTCCATTTGCATATTGGAGTTAATTGTCCAGTTACAGCTTCAGGTGATGAAGTCCCATCCTCCTTGCCTTCTTCAGTTCCCCATTGTTTATGCCTTTTGGCCTGAAGCTTGTTGTCCTTGGCCTCAAGCTGGGAAAGGATTGTTTTGTCTGCCTACCCTGTGAAGAGAACCTACTAACACTCAATATGAAGCTCAGATCTACACCCCTAGGCAGCACAGAATCCAAAAAATATGAAAGCTGAAACTAAAGGCATAATCTCAAGCTTAGAAGACGTTAGTTTTTATCTTCTTGAGGCAGAGAAATAAGTGTACATATGTAGTGAAGATCCACCCCGATAGGGCCTGAATGACCTTCCTGTTTTGTAAATTACAGATAATTGGTGAAACCGGCTCTAGTGTAAGAGATGCCTTGTTGAAAAGGGCCAAACATTGACCTTGGGCATACACAGTAGCAGTGTAAGGAAAATGGAATATTAGAATTTGGGAGTAAATTAGCAGTTTACACCATAACAAAAGGAGTCAATAAAAGCTAGCAAGAGACAGAAATTTTGATTATAATATGGAAATCAAATTATTGTATGAACCATGCTAGAAGAGAAACTTGTTCTAGATAAGTGAACAACCTTTCTGTCTCATTTCCTGAAGTATAAAAATACTGAATAATGTAGCTGGTGTGTTGTTCCTTTAAATTTCTCTAGAACAATGCTGTACTTCCAAATAGGGACGGTGATCTCTTGAATAGAAGAGATGACTGCACTAGCACAGAGAGATCACTCACTTGGCAAGCCAGGCATGGTTTTCATTCAGCCTGCCTCATAACCCAAATTGACCTGGGTTTAAATGCTGAGTGAATTAGAATCATGCTTTGGTCAGGGGGCTCAGGGCTGCCTTTGGTGCTTCCTTAAGCTTCCTCAGCAGTGTGTGTGTGCCAGGCATGAGAGCATGGCTCATGCTGTTCACTATGTTCTATTTAATGCAGTGAATGCCAGAAGTCAGGCTGGTCAAAGCTGGAACTGGGGTGGGGGTTTTTTTTGTATGAGTTTATTTTTTTAAAATATAATTTGGAATTAATCTCTAACTTTCATGTTTTATTTTTTAACCCTTTCCACTTCCTCTTTGACATTTCAGAATTTTAAATAAATTGGAATCTGAAAAAAAATGAAGAAAATTCTCTTCAAAATAGTCTTTGGAAACATTTGTTTCCATGGAACAGTAAATAGGAACCATTTTTCTTCTACCTTTATAATAATTAGCATTCCTTGATGGGTGAATCGATGTGAGTAAAATGCTTTTGTTTGTGTCAAGGCAGCCCCCTCCAAAGCTGGAAGTAACGTTCCATGGGAAATTTACCTGTCTGTCCTTGAATAATAATCTGTCATGTTAGCTGTGTTTAGATAATATTAAATCAAACAACTTGGGAAAAAATCCAAAACACACTTATTAACAAAATAATATGTTTAAATAAAAAAATTATTCGTAAGAGTCACACATGAAGTTTGATGAATAGAAAGGGTGATGTTATTTCCCTGCAAAGCAGCTGGAGCCTAATCATATTTTAAACTACAGATATGTCTCATAGTATCCTGCTATGTCATATAAATTGGATTTCTGATGCTTTTTGCACATGGTCATGGACAGTGTGTAGGGAGGAGAGTAACTGTTGTGAGACAAGCTTTCTCAGACAAATCTTAGCATTCAATCTAGAAACTCCAAGAATAAAAAATGTGGAGCCAGTATTTAATTACTGTGACTAAAATTATGTATTTAATCAGCTGTAAATAAAACTAATCACATTTCTTATGATGAAATATGAAGCAAATACTTACTTTTGATTTTGAAAATGCCAGAAAATTAGAGTCCTTTTACATTATGATTAATTGATTCAGAACAGTTCTTGTTGGCTAATTTTGTGCTTAATGAGAGTTCATTCATTCAATTTGTTATCCATTCTCTTTTCATAGAAACCATAGTGGTGTCAGGTGAAAATTTAAACTATGTTTTATAAAATATAGATCTTTAGAAAAATAAGTTACATTTCCAAAATTTATGAACACCCTATACAGCAATGCATTTTCAAAGAACTGAGATTGATTTATGTCTTTCAAAAAGAAAAAGCTGTTCCAATGAATTTGTATTTTTGCCTAACTGAAAGAATCAGAGAAATAATCAGAATAGTCTAATCTAGACAGGCAATGTCTCTGTAAGTCTGTATGTCAGCCTGAAATATGCCACACAGTTACACAGTACCCATCCTGTGCCCTGCTTCTGGTAGTTATCAGGAAACTATAGTGATTAATTATGAGAGGTACACCTGAAGTTGTTAGGACCTGTGGGCATTGGCAGGAATTGTGTTTACTTTTTTGCATATTTCATCTTGTCAAACTGCATTAGGACATAAGCTGCCACAGTAGCTTATCCTTTATGACAGTTGGCAGGATCACACTGTGATACAGTGCACAAGGAACTGTGACACACAGGATACCAAACATGACAGCAAAGATGGACTTTGGGAAAATTAAAGCAAACACGTTTCTTGAAAAATGTGCATGGAAACACACTGTGATCAGTAATTTGAATTAAACAGAAACACATCATCTTCCTCAATAGTTGCAAGGCTACTCAAAGGGATGCTGTCCTGGTCTTGCAAACTCACAACTCATGACTGGGCAGGGAGCAGGAAGATATGTAAGTCTCACAAATTTTGGCAAGAGCTGCAAATACTCCTAACCCTTAGCTGCTCAGTCATCATGCAATATCCTCTGCCTTGTATGTAATTTGATCTGGCTAGTATATGAAAACTGATGCAATATGCAAGATCTACTTTACCTCGTTACTGAGGTGGGCAGTGATCTCACTGCTCTGTGTCTGATCCTGGTCCACACCAGGTGCCCTGCAGAGTACTCAGGCATCCATCTGCGCTCCCTCTTGTCCATTCCACACAAGGAAAACTGCTTGATGTGCATAATTTTTCCTTGTGATACATCTGATTACTGTTGTTTACAGCTGATGAAATGGATAGTTTTGTTCACAGTAATTAAATATGAGCTCTATCCTTTTCTGTGAGCCTTTAAGCTGTTTAAAAGCCGTTTAAAAGAGGTCATCTCACAGCAGTGCTTGCTTCAGCCTCTAACAGAACTTATCACACTCGACGCTGAACTTTTCAGAAGTGGATTAACCTTGTGCCTGCACTGTACCATCACCACATGTGGATGCACTACTCCTCTCAGATCTGCTGAGCTGCAGCCTGGTACTACAAGAAGGAAGGACTTGTTTTCCCTGTCCTTGCTCCTTGCTCCAGCCTCCTGGGAAGCGATGCAAGCCCATACCCTGAGCTTTGACTTTCTGGAGACAGCAGAAGCAACATGATCCCCTTTTCCTCTCCTGTCAGACAACACACTCTGCTACACTGTGTGCTTACCCTAGCTGACAAACCCTCCTCCAGGAGATCAATTTTTGCAAATGGAATAATTCTGTGGCAGATGGAAATCGTATGTTCAAAACAGCATCCCACACCCATTGGTAATGATCCTTTTACATGTGTGAATTCATTATCTCTGTAGGGGCAATACAGAATTGACTCATGACATAATCCAAGGTTATCTTTAAGGATGAGATGAAGCTGCCAGGCATAATGCATGGATTGATGGAGATAGAGTGTCAACAAATGTATATGTGATCTGCTCAAATTAAAAGAAAATTCAATTCACAGGCTGAAACAACATTTAGATGGCATTAAGTATGAAATAGAAACCAACAAGTCAGTAAATTCAGCAGTGAGAAGTGTGTCCTATCTCTGGCTTTTCTGGCTTTTGTGAGTTTATTCTATAGATGTAGTTATTTACCTACAGTCATTATGTAGGCTCTCATTTTTTTGCTTGTGACAGTGTTTTAAAAAAATGTCTTTTTTAACATACACTCTACAAAAACATTCCTTCTCATAAATACAACTCATTGCATTTAACATACTCCTGAATCATAAATGTACCTATGGATGTTTTTTCTATGTATTATTTATATTTTGGTATGGACTCATTACAAAACAGGAAAAAATAAGGAAGGCCTTTTGCAGAACATAACCCTGCATAATATTTTGGTAACCAAGGATGCTTAGTTTGTTAGTCCCTTTGTATATACATAGATCAAACAGTCACCCTACCAGTCTGCTCACAGAAACAGTGTTTTGATTTCAGAGAGCCAATTATCATCGAATCATAGAATCATAAAATGGCCTAAGTCAGAAGGGAGTCTAAAAATCAACTACTTTAACCCTCCTGCTGTGGGCAGAGACAATTTTCTCTAGACCAGGTTGCTCAGAGCCTCATCCAGCCTGGCCTTGGACACTTCCAGAGATGTGGCATCCATAACTTCTCTGGGCAACCTGTTCCAATGCCTCACCTGGGCAATCTATTCCAGTGCCTCACCTGACCTTTGTTGCCCATGGACATTGCTTTGGTGTACTGGCTTGGTCCCTTTCTCTGTTTTTTAAAAATACTTGTCATGCAATAACATTACTGGACTCAAGGTCAATGACTTTAGGCTTGTCTCTGCACCTAATTCTGAGACTACTGTTGGACAGAAGGGTAGAATTCCCAGCAATATAAAGACATGCCACACCAGAGTTCCAGTAACTGAATTTTCAGAATGCACTGGGATGTGATTTTATATTAGTTACTGCATTTTTACTGTGAAAAATTGCATTGCATTTTCCCAATTTTTATCCCTTGGACTTCTGCTGAATGTAAGCTGCATTAGATACACGGTTGCCTTTAAATGAGGTCACACATATCCCACCTTAGGCCTTGGAAGACTTCATAGGTCAAGGAAGAAGGTCCTCACCCAAGTCAGTTATTCCTGGACAGTTAAACAAAGCGTGGCCATTCAGAGAAGACAGTGAGGGAAGAAATATCTGTACCTTTGAATACACATTCACCAGTGATGAAGAAGCTGAAGTAGAAGATTTGGGGGTTCTTTGATATCCATATGGACATTTGTTTCCCTGTTTCAATTCAAAATTTCCTTGCTCTCAAAGAAACAAGTCCTTGAATCTATATATCTCTCCAAATAATTCTATGTTGATTAAATGGATTTTATGATTTAAATATTATTATTATTATTATTATTATTATTATTATTATTATTATTATTATTATTATTATTATTATTATTATTATTAATAATAATAATAATAATAATAATAATAATAATAATGATGATGATGATGATTTTTTTACAGCCTCATAAAAATGTCTAGGGACACTTTTGGCAAAGGAGTGGATGCCTCTAAGTATGTATGCATGTTATGCTAGCAACCTTTCTGTCTGCTCTTACCTAGTTTAGCAGCATTTTTACCTTAAAGGTCACTCTAACACTGTCATGAAAAATAATATCAGTAATAATAAAACTTACAATCTTTTTGTTAACTCCACTGTACAAGTCAGCACACTCAAATTACAGCTGGAGCACAAGATACTGGAGTCTGACCTTATTCTTCTTGATAGAGTTAGGGTCCTCTTAATTCCCTTAAGAATTTAGACACACCCTTGAAAAAGATTCCAAACCAATACTGACCTATGCAGTACTTTATTTTAAAGAATTTATTCTGAATCTGCTTTTTGTGTTGCTTCACATGAAAAATGTGTTAATGCACTAAAATTGCTGCATACTTGCAAGAAAAATATGCTTAAAGGTGACATTGAAAAGCAAAACAAAAAGAAAAGGGGATTTGAAGTGATAGGCAAACTAGAAAGCAAATATCTTGTTCAGAACCTGGCATTTTATGTATGGCCATTAGTTCCACAAGTGATGGTTCAGTGGGAGAACTTTAATCAAGGCTGGAACCCCGTGACAACAAATGCCACAAGGCATGGACATGAAATTCAGGTCCCACCTTAAACAATGTCCCATAGAGCTAACAAGTAAAAGAAGAGTGGAAGGAAGAAAGGAAGAAAAACCAAGACAGGACTAGTACATTCCATATTTATTCAACTCTTATGGCTGCTGTCCAAGGATTTGTCAAATCCATGTATATCAGTTGTCTCCTTGGTTTTGTTTGGTTTTGCTTTGGAAGCCAAAATTGGCAAATTTCAAGACACCTAGCTTACATCTGTTAGTAACATCCAGCTGTATTTCTTTTAAACCTTTTCTGAGAAGTGAAGCACCCAGCTCCCAACATTTTCCAAGCAAGGTTGCCTTCATAGACTTTCCAGAAGGATGATCACCTTGGCGTTTGTGGTGCTGCTGTAGCAATTACCTGATTTAAAAGGAGGTAGAAAACTTCATATGCTGAAATGATCACTGGAACATGCCCTGGCACACCTACCTACTGCCAGCTTCATCAAACTGGAGCCACAACGCTGCAATGCTACCACAAAACTCAGTGATGATCTTCCTAGGTTGTGTTTGGAACCCGTGGTGGGGCTTACATAAAATAACTACAGAGATTGAAAACCTACAGTGCTCAATAAGCCGGTGTGAAAAACAAATTGTGGAAAAGGGGCACTTGAAGGGGCACTTTTTATCTCAGCCAAATGTGGAAGTCCAAAATTGGTGAGATGAATTTTCATTTTACAGCAAACCCTATCTGCATCTCCAAATCAGTTACTCCTTTCAGAAAACTAGTCCAGACTACCAGTCCTGTGAACATTAACCCAAGCTTGCTACCCACTGGGTGACAAGAGTGCCCGAGTCTCCCTTGTGAATCTACTGGAAGGGGATTTAAATCATGCAAGTGCTAATTCAATAATGATCCTATAAATAGATTGTGCATTACTCACTTGAAGCAATTCAGTACAGTGTAAATCTAGGTCAGAAGTATCTTAAATGAACTGCACCATTCTTGAAACAGAAACCTTCATTTTTCACCTAATGAACAGTAGGTTGTACGTTAGAGGGTTTTTTTAATAATTTGCAAAATACTCACAATTGTCCCCCTTTTAGATACATAATATGCACCTCATGGTTGCTGTGAACTAAAAGACCCCTTTTAAGGAGTAAGGAGGAAAATCAGCAGCACATTCATCCCAAACTTCTTTTGCAGTTGCGAGCTAATTATGTGTGTGTCACTGCCTTCACGTATTCGCCACAGAGAATAAAGGCAATTAAAAGCTTCTTACGCCAGAGGTACTTGTAGCTATAAAGAGGATATTGTGACCAATATGTGGTGATGATGAGACCTGTGCTACTAAGGTGGAGGATTTTAACAAAGCAAAAGGATTAAAAAATCCATGCATGTTTTGGGTGAGAGGACAAAGAGCCAGAACGACTCAGGATGGTTTGGCTTTTCAGATTTTTCAGGACAGGATGGGAGTGCTGTCATGGGCAGAGGGCTCTGCAGCTGCATGTGAGTAGATGGCACTGGTGGCTGAGGGAGCTACAGCACCCTTCTGCCCTGCTATCACATTTTTGGTCACTGTGACACACACTTTTCACTGTTCTGGCATCTGTGGAGAACAGAGGATCATACCAAGGCTCCCAGTGGAGTCAATCATACCACTGAGCTGGTGGAAGTGGGACCCAGAGGAGACAGCCTGAGCCTCAGAGCAGGAGGATGCCTCGAGCCACTGCACAGGAGCCACTGCTGAGGCTTGTACCCTGTGTCACAAGGGCATTCTCAAACAGGCCCCCCCACCATGGGGCAAGGATGGCCAGAGACCCAGCCTGGAGGGGTTTCCAAAGAACAGACACCTCCCAGCTCCCTTCTGGTTAACCAAGCCGGGTTCACCCATCCTCTCATACTCTTCAACCATGTAATTAGTGTCACAGTCCTGGGAGAAGGTATCAGAGGCAGGAGTTCCCCTTTCAAGCATAATGCCCTAACTGCCCTCTTTGTTGGTTTGCCAGATCACTGACTAGGCACTCACATGAAATATTTGGAAAAGGGGCTTAAATCTCCTGGGCAGACAAAAGAGTAAAGGCCTTAGGACATCCATGTGCTGAAAAGCTAATTTGAAAATACGCCTACTAGACAGAGAGTGATCATCGCCACACTCTTCTTTGGCTCTATCTTAAAGGCAAGGAGAATCAGAGCTTCATTTTTGTTGTGGAATCCAGCCCACAAATCTGCAGTTCACCCCAGTATCATCTACAGGGTGGAGCAGTTGGACATGGAATCACACGTGCTGGATTGATCTAGCCACATTATGGTTGCTTATGGTTGCAGCTGATCCAGCTGCATCCACCTGGAAAAAAAAATATCCCAGCACTGCAGGCTAACACAAAAGGAAATCCTTTTCAAGACTGCAGTTCTGGACTGGTGCACATTTTAGATTTGGCTCAAAGTCAACAAGTAACATGTGAACTCCTGATTTGTATCCCATTATAGCCAGCTCCCAGCAACAAAATTCTCACTAGCTTTGACTAGAAAAGGTTGCAGCTCTCAGTATTGTTGCTTATTTCAGAGCTGCAATGCCATGGATGACCTTGCCTTCTAATCTCATACGGGGGGAAAACACATTTATGCTGAGGCACTAATAGTAGAAGTGCCTGCTGGACAGGCCAATGTTTTCCAAACCATGCTTGCTTAAAGCATAAATAAATGACAAATAAAATAAACGGATCCCTTTGTTGTGTAAAACTGGAATAGAAGAGAAAGCAGCCCAATTGATCACTGTTATGTTTGGTCTCTCTGGAGTCATTGTGCCTGAGGAAAAAGAGAAAAACCCTATCAAAGCCAGAGTTGCATAATGCCCTTCGGGTGATGTTGCTTGCAAAGTAAGATATGAATCACTGTTGTTTTCCTACCTGTGAGCTGGGCCATTACCCTTAAAACCTTGTAGAACAAATAAATGCCACTTTTGTTTCCGAAAACAACCTAATCTAACAGAGAGCTAACATTTGTTTTATTGCATAATAAAAGAAGCCAAGAAGGATAAATAAAAAGGGAAGAGGGAAAATGTGAATGTGAAGAAACAGGTAGGAAGAAATAGTTGATATTCCTGAAAGAGTGCTTTGGTTCTTAAAGGATAAAGGTGGGAATGAGTATTTTTCTTTTGTTTATGGGCATAATCCCATGAAAAAGCAAGTACTCAAAATAATACTGTCCTATCTTTAGAGACATATTTCATTTTGCCTTCTATGGAAAAGCTGAACAGAAGGGGAGGATCCTGGCTGCTGTCATTGAAGCTGTTTCAGTCAGAGTGAATAAAAAGCACAGCTGTCAGAAAAGACACAAAGTGCAAAGTCCAAATATTCATTTTCTCATTAAAATGGGGCTTTATTGCTAGTGGATGCAAATAGGCTATAAGATTAATTTCTTCCTGCATTGAGAAACTAAGAATGGAAAATATCATTCTGGTATCAGTCAATATAAATAAAGAAAAGATTCAATCTCACCACCACAGAAAATGCAATGGTGCTGGTCCAAAGTTCACTGGGGCCAATTTTGAAAAATTCTTGGTAGAATCCCTAGGAGAAATGCCCTAATTGCAGAGAATTCCTCATAAAAATAGACTTGCCACAATATTTTTGATATCTTTATCTTTCACGTTTGCAGAATTTATGGTAAAAATACAGATCGTAGTCAAGATAAGATTTTTAGAAAAGCCTTTACATAGAAATATGTGATTGGTGCAAAATACAAAACCAACAAAGACCCTATTGCTCTTTAAATGGTCAAATTTGGCCAAGCCAGTTTAAGGTTAATGTCTGAGTACAATAAGCCCAGCAGGGGCGAGCTTTACAGGGCTGTGAAGTGAATTGCACGGCTGAACTATTGGCCTTCCCCACAGGGACTGGAAGTCAAGGACTGCTCCTTTCATTGGCCACATGCAGCATGGGACAGAGGTGTCTCTGAGTTACCTCGCATTCAACAACCAGCTGCTAGCTGAGAATACAGAATTAGACGCCTGCAATCATTAAAAAAGGAGAATTAGGTGACTCAGAAGAGCAATCCAATCAAACCCACATACTGTGCTGCCTAGGGCTCGGGAGCAAGAATAACTCTTCAGGCACACACCTGGGACGCGTGGCTGAAACCGCTCCTTTCCTATCAGCCTGCTCAGCCTTCATGAAGCAGCTCTGCTCAGGGACAGCAGCACACCTTCCCCAGATGGACAGCTAGAGTTTCCTTCAGGAATTGAGTGCTTTCACTGAGACTTTCCTCTGGCAGTAGCTCACTTCCACTCAGCTGGGGTGCAGGCTACCACAAATCCTTGCGATGACAGCGCAGTCACAGGACGTGCACCCCACGCAAACCCTGGAGAGGTGCAGTTCAGGAGCCAAACCGCTTTCTTGTTGTCAAAACTCACCCATATTTTTCCTCAGTAAAGACAAAGACAAAAACAATATTAGCTTGTCAGCCTGGAGTAAATTAGTAAAGTACCACAGTCCTTCATCAACTCCCTCACCTCCACTCACAGGTTAGATTAGATTTCTTCCTGCCGAAGCCATCTGGCCATTGCCCTCAGCTTTTCTATTGCCCTGTATTTTCATCCTTTCCTGCCTAATACTGAACCACAGAGTGTGTTACACTGTCTTCTCTGATGGGTTCACAATTTTGTCCCAGCACAGCAGCGCACCTTGTGCAAAACTTGGCCATGGAGGACCTCAGCTGGGGCTAGAACATCCCTGCTGGACCTATCCTGTCTATAAAAGCCAGTGAGGTGACCCAAGCACCACAGCATTTTAGTTTAATTCTATATTGAAACATATCTGAAAGATAAAGAAAACCTTGCAATTGCAAGCAACTTGCCTGACCTTTTTGGGTTAAATATCTGTATGGAAGCTACTTCAAGACCCCCCCCAACAGCTCCTATTTGAGGTCTTGTACAATAAGGGTAAGGTTTAAGCCACCCCAAAGCATTCTCAGGGTTTGTTGAGTACCACAGATGTTCCCATTGAGGCTGGTTGGCCTCAGTTGAAAGAGAAGCTGCTGCTACCCTCCTGCAACCCAGCTCCCAAGTGATGGCAGCAGCTGGGCTTAGTTAAACAGTTACCAAGCAAAAATCATCTTCTGGCTCTGCTGTGCAAAAGTTTTTTTCTAAATATTATTTCCACTTCTTATTTAATTCTATGAAAAGGGCAAAACATTCTCTGGAGAATAATGCTTTGGCTCAGTGAGTAAGTAAAGTGTTTTGAGTATTGCTGGTCTATTTTAAGTGAGATTTATTATCTAGATCTTCATTTATTAAATTTGTGGGTTTTGCTTTATTTGTTTATATTTATTTTTTGTGGAAAGGGAATAAATGCTCCTATAATTCACAGACTTAAAAGTAATTTATATAACACTATTACTTATTTTGAAGCCTACTTCATGGTCTATAAAAAAGCCTCTTCATGCTTTTGGAAAGTTGCAAGGAGAAAATCAAAGTCTGATGGGAAGATCCATTTGCAGTTAAGACCAATTTAAAAGCTCTGTGTTGTGAAGACAGGTTTCTACTTACTTCAGGTTGATTTAAAGCCTTTTAACAGTCTGTTCCCTACATCTTGTATTTGTCCTAAGTTGTGGGTTTCACTTGATGAAAAGTCCCAGCATGTACTATCACAATTTTGGATCAGCTTTCTTCACATTGAGGTGGAGCAGAGTTATGGCTAACGAGCTACATGTTCCTCACCTGGGATAATTTTTCAGCAGTCCACAGGCATCAAAGGAACTGTGGATGAAGGACACTCACGTGTGTTTTCACTGACAACACATTTAAACAAAACAAAGCATGTTTATATCCTACAGAAGACCTTGGATCAAGCTTCTCTCCTTGGTAACCTTTCTAGTCCTAACATAGGAAGAAACCCACCATCCTGAACTTTAACACAGATGGATGTTCAAATTAGTAATTTCATGTGTTGCAGAATTTTATTTTAGGTTTCTCAATTCCTGTTTAGGTTTGGTTAAACTTAGACACAGACTGACAATAGGGGACATAAATATTCAGAGCAGAAGATGTTCCTTATGTCTTGGTGGACCAGATTGGAAAACCCCAAGAAAACATTTTACAGGTTTGAGTGCAAGCTGAGGAAATTATCTGTATGTGGGTTGTATATCTCCCTGTCCCTTAGGGAAGGAAAGGAGGCAGTATGTGAAAGAAAGACACCTCTAGAAGAAGGAAAAAGGGCCCAGAAAAGGGTAAATAATTTGTTTCATATATAATCTGTGTCCATGACCTTTTCCATTTCTCCATGCTCGCCTTATCTTTAGATCATCAAATGGTATCTGGCAATAGCAGCAGGTTATTATAGCTGTTTAAAAGCACTAATAAGTTCAGATATTGTACTTTCTAATGACATTTAGCAGGAAATAGCAGAATGGAGAATGACATAGTCCAAAAGCACTAACACATGGTATTGATAAAAGCACTGAACACATACTGAAAAATCAATCTATTGCTTCAGTGACTGATGCCTTCTTATTTTGCAGATTTCACTGTCCTCAAATGTGCTAACTACATCAGTTATTTCTTGCTGTGCTGAATGGTTTTGCACTTCATAAATCATCATCAAACATTTAAAAAGACTCACCTATATGATGAATAAGCAATAAAGTGCTTTAAGTTCAAACAGGAGACATTAAAGAGTGAGAATTTCTCTTGATTTTCCCCACAGTTCCTGTAACAGATGCACATCCTAATGAGGAGTTAAAGAACTGGCAAAACCATTGGCTCCCAGATACTGAAGCTCTCAACAGCAGAAGAAACTGAAATGAGCACCACCAGAATTGTCACACACCTGGTGCCTGAATGCTGTGTGTCAGGTCCCTCCCAAAATAATTAACTTGATTTCAAACAGCAGTGATAAATGCAATCCAAAAGTACATTTGGACATCTGGCTCTTTCACTTGTGTTTCCCTAGGTGGGCTCACTCTCATCGATCTGTGCTGTCACACATTTACAAGACTTGAAGCACAGAGGCTTTTAAAGAGCCACTTGTTATCACAAGATTCACAGTACAGTTATGAGAGCTAGCAGCCTTGGATCCTCATGTTTCCCCCACAGCTGAATATTTACCTTGCTCTGGGATTCTGAATAAGTAATTTTCTGTACAGCAAAGGATGGAAAGATTATTATTAAAAATGGAATATCCAGGAGTGGTGATAAATTCATAGTGACTCTGAAAAGTCATATCAAGCAAATCCAAAAAAAAAAAAAACCCAGTGAATGAGTCAGAAATTTCAACATCAGAGAAAATAACTCGTTCAGATTCAGCCTAAAAACCCAGAAAAGTCATTTCTGCTAGTTGGATTTTTCAAATTTACAGGTAAATGTGTGCCATTTTGCTTCTGGCCTAAAGCTATTAAAGCTGGAACAAAGTCCCAATAAAGACAACAGGAGAGAAAAAAGGAATACTACCCAGCTGATCAGGAAAGGAAAAGGAAAAAACGTACTGTGATTAAAGTGTCAAGAGAGATACTTGATACTAAATGCAAATAATTTCTCTGTATTTATCAGGTTTTCCAGGACTGAAGCAAATATTTATGTCCTCTCGATTAAGAATATTTTTACCATTTAAGGCAGAAATTTCTGTCAAGTATCTAGCACTCTGCATTCAAACCCTTTTAAAACTAAAGCAGCAGATGTGCTCCAGCAGTCAAGCTTCTTACAAACTGCAATACCCTTTCTAGAATAAAGCTGAAAAAAGATTTAAGAGCAGTTGAAAAGTACCATTTTACTTGAATGTAGGTCAAGAATACATATAGGGTTTTTTTTTCTTTGAGCATCTTAGCTACTCATAGTGATCTATCCTTTTGTTTCTGGAATCTAGAGTTTTGACCTGGTTTCTTAGGGCCTGAGGTGTTTCTACAGTATATCATTTATGTAGCAATTCCCCAACACCGCTTTCAACAGCAAGAAGATTTTTGAAGGAGCTGTTTAGTAGTGAACTACAAAACCTTCAATACCCACTTTATTTCATTGCTCCTTTAGACTGTTCTGCAGTATTCAGAGGCTGAATGTAACAGCCCAGGAAAAAAATACAAAACTCCTACTGCAGTCTGTGAGTCACTCATGCTATTTTGTCACTGTTTTATTCTCCACTATTACCTTATGGCATTTTGCTGAATTTTTCTTCATTAGGCTATTCAGAAACCAAATGGGAAGGTCAGGATGAGCCCGTTTCTGACAAAAGTCTCCTCTGAACTTCATTTTGCATACTTGTCAGGGAATGCAGCTGCAGAATACAGAGTCACCAGTTGCGCTGCTTTGAAGGAATTGGAACAATGTCTGGAGTCAGGTTCAGTTTTTCACCTCCTATGGGAGGGGGAGAGGATACACTCAAAGGTTTTACAGTCCTCTCTGAACCCATCTAGGGACTGATCCATGCTCTGGGCTTGAGAGATTACAGCATGCTGCCTGCTCTCCTTTCCTGTCCTTTGGCTGGTTCCCCAGAAAATCCTTGTTCTGGGAACTGCAAGGGAAGGTAATTATACTTTACTTAATAGCTGATTTCTCCATTGTGTTAATTTCTCCATAGGGAAGCTGCTTGGGGCTCAGAAGATGTTTAAGACTTTTGTAAATATTTGTAGGAGGCAAACTTAAACTCTGAATTATGCTGACAGCAGTATGTGGTTGTGGTTGGTAGAATGGTCAGAGCCAGGTTCAGACACAGAAGTGAAGAGGGAGACTTGAAAAGTCTCAGGTAGCTTGAGCTGCATATCTGAACCACACCTGGCTGATGGGGCACTGTGTGAAAATGCTTCCATTGCACAGAACCTGGGCTAGGGCTGGGAAACCACCACTGAGCACGTGTCCCTGGTCAGCAGCAAATGTCTGGGACACAAATGACCTCAAAGATGCTCCCTGTGGCATGTGAGGGAGGGTGTGGGGGGTCCTTCAGGGAGACTTTCTCTCCAGTGCAGACTGTGAAGGTCGTCAGATTCAGTTCTCTGCTGCTCTGATGGGCAGTGCCCTTCACACACAGCTTGGAGGACACTTGGGCACAGTGGCTCTGTGCCTGTATGGCCATCCCCACAGGATATTAGCATATATCACCAGTGGGAGAAGAAGCAGTGAAATGGTTGCTCTACTTTCCACAAGAGAACCAGGTAGATCCCTGTGAGGTGTGTAAAATGCATATATTCACTGAGCCTGTATAATGCATATATTCACTGAAGCTGAGGCTCACGTGCCTAAAGTGGAACAGCAACTTTACTGCAATAACCACAGGAAGCATCTTTACTGCAATAACCACAGGAACTGTGCAAAACTCCCTTAATAATGTCAGTACAGCTGGATGCCTCAATCTCTCAGAACCCAGTGATGGTAGCTGGAATGTCATGGGCAGTGAAAAGCTGGGCAAGGTTTTCAAGATTTCAGTAACAGAAGGTGCTTTAAGTGAATGCTTGAGTACTGACCTGTTCATCTATTCCCATATGGGTCTGGCACACCAAATACCCACAGGGTGGTAATGATGTCTGACTCAGACTGGGCCTAGAAAAAGAGGAACAACTCCTCTGTACCTCATACCAACCCCTGAAGAAAAGCTGAATGAACAGACTCCTGAACCTTGTACCTGGAAAATAACAGCCCACTGTCGACATGGAGGCCAACAGGCAAACTCAGGCTACCAACAAGACACAGCAAGGCTGACATGAGCACCAGGAGCCTGCAGTCTTCCTAGCAGGGCTCTGAGAACTGACAGGCAGGTGACTGGAGCTGGTACCCGTGTGAGATTGCAGCCCTGGGAGATGTCAGTGGGGCTGCCCCACGGAGAGCACTTGTGTGTCCTCTGTGCCCTGGGGTGGCTGCAGCACTGAGGCTGCCCAGGGCTGATATGGATGGGGAAACTCTCAGTGTGGGCCTCTCTCTCTGAAAGGCACAACTAAGGCAGCTTTAGAAATAATTCAGGCATGGTAGTGTAACTCCACCCTATTTAGAAGTAAATCCATGAATGTTTAAAATGTTTGCTAACTCCCAAACAGGCATGTGTTATCCCTCATATGGTTCATGTTCAGTGTGCAGGTAAGCAGATTTGACATATTAAAGCACTGGAAAAGCACATATGATTGAAGACTTGGTGTGATTTTTGCCTATAAATATGTTTTCACATTCAAAACTTAATTAAAAGCAGGCTTGATATGGCCATCAGTATAGACTAAAAAAAAAATCAACCCATAGCTTCAGAAAAAAAAATAGGTTTCATTTCAAAAAAGTAATTTTGTTACAGCTCTTTAAAAAGTGGGTGGGCTCAATATAAACATCCACAATTTTTTAAAAATGTGTTTACTCATCAAATACCTTCCAAAGCACTCCAAATCCCATGTTTCTCTACAGGATTAGTTATCATTGCTACAACAAATGAATCCAGTTTAATGGAGATTGACTTGCTGGGTGAGACAGACAAGTGCACTAAGTCCATTGCAGTGTTTCTGTAGTATTAATTAGTCTACTGTAGACTTGGTAATTAATTTTGAAATGATGTTGAATGTTTTCAGATCTTGCTGTTAATTGATTTCAAATAAGGTTTTTTGTTTTGATTTTCTTGTATGAACTATTGTGTTGAGATGATGTCCAGAAAGCCTTTGTATTTTAAAAGCCTGGAAATTTCTCACATTTACAGATTTGAAATTACAGCACTATAAAGGAATTGGGAAAGAAACTGCTCACTTTCCAGTTTGCCCTACTTTTTTTAAGAAACTGATTTGTGTGGTAGCAAGATATGGGAAATTAAATTAAATATTTCATCTTTTTTCAAACATTTGAACACGTTTCATTCATTCAACTAGTGTAATAGTTCAACCATTTGAATACCACTTTTGGGCTTGGAACCACTCGGTGGTTTTGGACACTGATCTGTCCTACACACATAGCACCAACACCTCTTCTGGGCCAGTGCCATACACTGGGGGCTGATCCCTGCTGGCCCAAGCACAGCTCACGTGAAGGCTGCTGTGATTAGTGCCTGGCTTTGCACCGTCTTGAGTGAACTATCAATGTGCTGATACATTAATCCAGCAATTCATTAATTGTTCTGTTCTTTTTCTCCGTGCCTGAAGAGTCCAGCCTTGCTCTGGTACACTTTCTGTTCCTAGTACACAGGCTTTTGGTCCAATTTATCTCCACTGATTAGAAATGGCTTTCAAAATAGTGTTCTTTAGGGAATAAAGTTTAATGCAATATCACTACAGGGCATATAGATTCAGCAAAAGACATAAATGAATGAATAAATAATAGATCCCAGCACCACAAAAAAAAGTTGTCTGTATTACCGTGTAGTGTCACATCAGTGTAGAAAATCCTTTTGCCTGTCACAATATTCATCATTATACCACCCAGGGTTCATAAAGCACCATTTATAGATAATGGAAAAAATACAGGATACAACATGTTTCTGGCTAATAATATTGACTCCAGGTGTTCTGAGAGAAAATTAATTAAGTCATGTGTTCCAGCTATAACACTGCTTACCCCTTTTATGGATGCCTGTTGAAACAGTTCCTAATATTCTACAGACCCCAGACCCCACATCAAAACTAATTACAAAAATTAAGCTAATTGTTTAAGAGCTTGCAGCAGAGAGACACCAGCAGCACAATGCCGCCTGGATCTCTTCTTGCCCATGTGGAGTTTATGAGAGGAATGATACTCAGATGAGAATTAATAAATTCAACAGATATGGTTTTAAACTTTTCTCAGAATATGATAATTATACTCTTGGAGCCTAGATAAGTCACAATCATGATGTCCCCTCAGCTTTTTAAACTTGTACATAACACCTGTGAACAGAAGCAAAAAATTTCCATTTATTTCAACCAGTACATTAGCCAGAGAAGCAGTTAGTAGGACAGCTGAATTATTCATCACAAATACTCTCTCCTTAGGCTGCAGATCTTCAGCAGCTCCATTCACATCTGTGCAAGTGAAAAAAAACAAACAAACCAAACAACTGTTTGGCTAGCATTCGTTTGTGGTCAAATCTGAACTAGTGACACACTTGGGAGCTACAGTTTTGGGCTAAATTACTGTCCCTTTGCCATGGTTATTCATCATGTAAAATGTGTCATCTCCTAGGATGTAAGGTTACCTTTGTCTCAGGACAAACTGATACTACCAAGTGTGAGAGAACCCATATTGGTGTTGAACAATTAATACTGGCCCTTGGAGAGAAGTCCTTGGATGAAACTGAATGTCTGTTGAGTAAAATAATGTTTCAAGGCTATCACATACACTGTTAAAAATTCCATATTATTTTCTAGTGCTCCTGTAAATTAGCTAATCATTTGCAGAAGGCCAGAGGTTTAATCATCTCTTATTATGAAACAAATGCAATGCAAGAGACACTTTCACTTCTCGAGTTAGGACCCTCACTATCAACTTCCTTGAGCTAAACACTGAATATGTCCTGGGCAGGAAAAACTGAGGATGCTCTTGTACTACCCACAGTGCTGATATGGCAGAATGCTCTTCCTTCAAACCTCATATAAAATTATATGTCATAAGTGAAAAGAGGAATGTGCTAATCATAAAGCTCACTTGGGTTTTCCAAAATTAATCTGCCTTTGTGTTTAAATAATTGGGGTTTTTTGTATTCATATTTACTCACCTTGGTCTTTAAAAGAATACTTGACAATGACATACTTTGTGGTGAATCTGAATTTCTGTGGTCTTGAGCATGGGATGAAAGTATGTAAGTTTTTTTGCCATCCTACCAAAAAGTACTGAAAACCAGCCTGACAGCAGAGCCTTCTAGATGTCCTTCTTGTTTACTTTATTTCGAAGTATTCAACTACAGATTTCATTGTGAGACCCAGCTCTAATTTAATCTCTTTTGACTTTGCTATGAGGCTGTTTTGGAGCTGCTTCAGAGCTGATTGAGTTGCTCTCTGAAGATAACAAAGAAATAACATTGCAGGGAAAAAAAACAAGCCAATTTTTTTCTATGAAACTCTCGGGTGCTGCTGTCCTATATATTTTTTTCAGATAATATTAGAATTCATCTGACAAGACATTTCTATGTGTTTGTCCCATGTAGCTGAGCAGTATCACTGTGCAGTATGCATTCCAGTCTCATGGGAGTGGAATTGTACACATTTGAAAGTTTCCTCTCCTTGTATCAGATTCGTGCCTACTTATATGACATTTGTCTTAAATTGAATGTAGTCCCATGAGTACATAGAATTTATCTCTCTTCCTTGAGGTTTTGTTTTTGGGTTTTTTTTTTGTTGGTTTATAGGGGGCAGGTTATGTTTTGCTGTTGTTGTTTTTTTTTTTGGATTTGCATTTTCTTTTTTGCGTTACACTGTAACTTTAAAGGAAGTGTGTGGGTACTTAGAAGGCCTTCTGTAAATGAAAATGTATGCAAATGGACAATCTGGTGTTCCTTTGTAGAGGACATTGTGAAGCAGAATAACTTGAAATTCACATTCCTGTTTGCATTTTCCCTCCAATTTATTGAAGATACCCAGATGGAATTTTGCTAAGTTGTGCATTTATCAATTCTAACAGGCTACACTCAGAACACTATGTAGACAAACCAACCATTAACAGCTGGAATAATTATTTTAATGGCTACACTGTGTAATAGTTTTTACACCCGAACTAGAACAAACAGTCTGATCCTTAGGTATGGAAATTCTAGCTTTGTCAATATTATCAGTGCACTGGGTCTATTTGTATTAGGTTTAAAAATTCACAAGGTGTGTCACTTTGTCACTTGTTATGTACTTACAGTATATTCACACATCATGTTAAAAGTAAGAAGCTTCAAATCCCATTTGTTAACAGATAAAGATATTTAAGAGCTAAAAAAGAATATATTTATTAATCTCACTTCCTGTGAACCTTATAAATAGTTTTCTCCATATTGGGAATGGGCAAGCCAGAAACCAAGAAGTTCACTTCCTGGATGAGTTTCTCCAGATAGCTGCTTCAAAGTTTTACAAAGCTTCTGCTAAATAGCATATATTCAAAATGAAAACAGGTGAATCCTAAACTCTGCATTCACTGTTAGGGAACTACTGAGAAAACTTCACCACTGGGGGAAGCAGCTCACACTGATCCTGAAGGAAACTTTTATCGAGGAATGTAATATGGAAGACTTGATCCAATAATAATGATAATCCATATCATTATTAGATTTTGCAACAGGAAATTTCTCTCTGAAAATAGTCCTACACTCTTAGTAGCACCCTTTTCCCCTGCTTGTGAAATTCATACTCTTCCTGAATTACTGCTGGATTTGGTCATCGGATCAGATGAGGTGACAGGAACGGAACTATGCCAAATAACACAACTACACAAAAACAAGTCAGTCCTCAGGTTCTCCACTGATTAAACGATAAAAATGTGGACAAAACAGACATGTCAGGTGATAGAGGAAAGTGTACTGCAGCCACACACATCTCAGCCAGGAGAGTCTAAGCTTATGGGGTTGACCACAACAGAATCTTGACTTCTTGCAGAGTTTCTGAAGACAGCCACAATTCCCCGCATGGAAAGTCTGGTAAGTGCAGTATCCGTAAGATATGTGGTCCTGTTTGGACTTGACAAGAACCTTTTCAGCCAAGCTCCACAATTTCTCAGCAAAATAAATGCAATAATAGGGGCTGAGAGCAAGGCATGGAGATGTCAGCATCCTCCACAGCTTTATCTATTTAAAAGCTACTCCTGGACTTTAAAGCACCTGCTGTTCTTGTCTACAGCTGGTAGAAAAATGCCACCTCAAAAGGACATTTAATTCTGCTTACTTCAGTCATACTTTAGCAAGCTGGATTGTCCTCCAGAGGTTAGTCTCCCTCCACTGACCATAGAAAGAGCTTCAGTAACTACTTTACACAGGATGTCTAACTTTTAAATTGCTGAGGTTAGTGAGCTGAGTCCCATTTCAATTCTGCAACTTCAGAAAGCTGGGGAGCTGGCTTGAATGATCATTTGTTCGTTATTTTGCCAGTGCTGTGCTGAGCAGATGTTTCTATTGAGCTGTCCACAATGACTCCAGAACTTCTCCCAAGAGCTTGCCATTAATTTAAAAGTCAGTCATGTGTGAGTAGCTTAGATTGTTCCTCCCAGAAGCCCATTGCATTTGTACTGAATTTTATCTAACTAAACTAATACACATAGGCCTTGCTTTCTCCAAATGACTGTGGAAACAGTATAATGTAATAATCTGAGTCTAACCATGATGCTTTTAAGCTACACGTGTGTTAGTTTATATGGGAAATCTTCTTGACTCAGATTTCCAATGTATAGGCAAAGACTAACCAAAATACAGATTCAGGTGACAAAATTAATAGATTCACAATTAAATACCCAGCAGTCTGCCTCAGGAATTCTGAAGAATGATATTTCCCATCATTAGTTCAAAGCATATAAACACACCTGGTGTTCGTCATCAGATTACAAATAAATATTATCGAGACACATGAAACTGGGCCAGATGGAGCACAAGCCCGATAGGCAGTTATCAAATAAATTAATTAACATTCAAATTAAAATCATTACAATTCTCATCACATACAAATATTGAGTTGTCAGATCTAAGCTTTGCTTGGAAATACAGCATTTGCCCATATTGATGGATGGAAGAATCGGAATAACTATTGACTTGAAATCTCAAGGTCTGTTAAACCCATCATTCTGGATTCCACCCTTTGTTAACTGACAGATCTGAGTGACATTTGGTTAGTTGTTTTGTCTTGATAATATATTTAGTGTAATCTCTTTTGCAATGTGATTAACTGTACTGGAAATGCAGATGAAAATGTGCATTCAGTGTTTTGCAGAGTCACAGATGGGGAGCATTGCCGTCAACCTTTGTAGTTATCCAGGCACAGAAGGAGATAATCCATACTCTGTGGCAGACTACCAGCGCTTCTCATACTACTTGTAATGACCACACATAACAGATTTCAGAATAAAGGCTAATTGTCTCATCGTGCAACCCAGAAACAACAAACCCTAATAACTAAGGAAAGGGAGCAACAACTCATTATACAACGCTTAATATGAAGCATTAGAAGATATAATTGCCAAAAGTTCTCGCTTATGTTCAGTCAACAATAGAGGTCAGACATGTGAGATTAACCTGATTCTGCAAAGAGGCGCATATGGATAGATACACGCACATAGACGCACAAAGCATTGTGAATGGCATAATTGAAATCAATGGGCCTGCTCACAGAGAGTCTATAATTTATTTACCCTGTGGTTGCTCTAAAACTCATCTTGTTACGAGATTGGTTGGAAAGCAGTCATCAAATGCACTTACATTCATTGCAATGATGTAAAAAGGCCTCACTTTAGCTAGGAAAGGCCCAGGATACATTAAGCTAAATACACACATAAATCTTTGCACAGTCAGGGCTTAAGGGCTTTATGCACAAGGTAGTGCTTTCAGATGAAGTCATTTGATATAAGCAGTTAGCATAATTCACGTTGCTAAATAAATATGAATATGGTGAGAAACGTATATTTAAGAAAAATTACTCTGAAAAACCTCATTACTTTCCAGCTATGGTTCTCCTGTGCCCATACCTACTTCACTCTTTGGTAAGCACATGTTGACACCTTCTATGCCAAGGAAAATGGAAGTATGCTATTCTCGATGCTTTAAATTACAAATCCCTAATTTAATAGAGGTTTTGAGCTTTTTCTTCCCTCTTTTTCTTTTCAGCAGGACACATCTGAGCAGCAAAATGGAAGACAAATTTAGTTATGGGCGAATTTGTTATGGGCTTCCTCAGCACCTGCCTCAGCAGAGCATGGCTGGCGGGAAATGAGGCTGGGAATTCTGCACATGGAGGGCAGGACCAGTGCCCTGCCAGCACAGGAGGCTGTGCACAGCCCTGTGCCTGAGCTGTGGCAGCAGCTAGCCCTGCACCAGCCCCTGCCCACACGCACAAAATGGTTATTCCTTACGTACATGTTTGCTCTCTCTTGTGGAAATATCCCTGTGATGGTTTGCTGCTCGTGGCTGGAGTTCTGGGGAGTGGTCACATCTCCTCACATATGGAGAACGCACATGGAATAATGTATCTGCCAAAGGCATGGATCCACTCATCCACTATCAGTCACCACGTATTAATCATGAATACACTGGTCTCAACCTGGCCTATTGGACAGTAGTTGAAGTTGCTGACATTTTCTCATTCTTCTCACCATTGTCTTACAAAAACAACCAGATAGGACACAAATGACAGGGCACTGACTGAAATGAAGTAATGCAGCAGCCCTTTCTAGGCTGGGCAGGGTTATGGTAGCACTGAGGGAACACAATTATATGTGTGTTTACATACTTATCACTAAAATAAATTCCTATGTTGGAAGAAGAATAAACTACAGAGTGGGCATATTTATGTGACCATTCTAGTCAGGCTAAATCAATAAAAATACCAGTATGTGAACATTCAGGGAAATAAACTTAATCCATTCATTATCATGAGAAATATGTTTGTTTAATTACGCTCCCAGGCAAATAAAAATCTCAGTTGGCTGAGTTCTCCTTCTGCCATCTCACCCCCCATCCATTCCCATTTATTAGTGATAGAAACCCCTAAATGTGGCTAGGTATCTTCTTCAAAGCATCATTTACTGCAAAATTCAGCAGGCTTTGTCCTGGACAGCATGTCTCTCAGAGTACTGGGGAAGGACTGATGTGGAATCAAAGATGGTGGGAGTAATGAAATAAAATTCTCTGGGAAATTTTAATGGTTTAATATCTGCCTTACTTCTCATCAGAAACTTCCAGAAGAATACAAAGTTTAAAAATAAATACAGACAAAATATTACTGAAGCATTTATTTTCCAGGAAAAAGCAGTATTCCTAATTTATATAGTACATGATATATTGTGGCATATTGAATAGAGGCTGATTTGTTAAAATAACTGAAATTCTAAGCAAAGGAATCAGAGGTAAAAATGAAGGGTTTTTTTGGTATCAGAGCATCTCCTTGCAAAGATTTACCCCAGAAGATTTCATTAGAGCTGATTTATTCATTCAAAATGTTTCAATTTCAATAAAATTGTGTTTTCCAATAGAAACATTTTCCCCCATGTTTTAATCACCTCTCTTCAGTATTTTGTTAAACCTGAAAGCATAATTCTCCATCCTTTCTTCCTGGAGGGAAATTCTCAAGTCCCAGACACGTTTCATTTGGTTAAACTTAGAGATACTTATAATATTCCTTAGTACATTGTGTACATTCGTTGTCAGAAACTTATTTAAATGAATTTTTTTAAAACCATTACTGAAGAATTTTTGCTTAATAAAACTCCACTTAGTAATTTAAAGCACTATTTTTCCTGACTCAATTTTATGCAAGTTTTGCGCAGGTAATTTCTGAATTCCTTGAAAAACTCCACAGATTCAGCCTCCCAGCTACTATTTCTTCCTGCCACAGACATGGAAATTTTCAGATGGAAATTTAATGCTGCGCTGCTAAATATTTCCTTTCCTCACAGATGCATGAAATATTGATAATATGCCCTGAAGAGGTCAGACCTTGCTCCTAGGCAATATTTTCTTCTATGGAACTGCCGTAAAATTCTTTTTTCTTATTTTAATATCTCACTGGTAATCTCTAGACGGCCTATTCATTTTTTATGCATGAATGCTATTTTCTCTCAGTAGGCACAGTCCAGCTCTGATGCAAGGGCCAATCTACAGCGCACGGATGAGGGAGGAGAAGGCTTTTGAAGGAGCTGTTGCCTGGTTTGCCTCCCTCAGCTGCTCGTTGCCATAGCCACCACTACATGGTTTGTTTTTCCACTGGCTCAGCAGCACCTGTGCACTGAAATGAAGGGTTATTTTGGAGAGGGCTTTTCTTTTAACTGTTCCTGTGACATGCAGAATGGACCCACAAACTGCTCTTTCCATGGCACTGACAAGGTGAGGGGCAGTAGGGAAGCTTCCTAAGCCAGCTTTGCTGCTGGAACCTGTCTCCCCCTGAAAAATGGTTTCAGACAGCTTTGCTAATACTCTGGTAATCGATGGTTTGGAAGAATAAGGGCTATATGTCAGCTATTTAATTTTTATTTTTGTGCTTGACCGGTGTTGAGTAAAATGATAAAGGGTAAAGAAATCAACCAACCCTGAATCTTTCCCCCAGACCTGATTAAAATCAAGTTTGTTGGTACAAATTAAAGGGATCCCATGAATTTTGGATGAAGCAGAATGGTCAGTGGAAGGGAGGAATGCAATGGAAAGAGAATTAGGTGACCAAGGGAGACATCAGAGTCCTCTTGAAGCCAACATGAGATTCCCTTTTATCTGCAAGAGGAACGACACATCACTTTGGGTTCTGCTCCTTGCTCTGAAACAGAACTTTGTGTCTTTATTTACAGTTTTTCAAGAAATGGTGTGGATGCAACTCCTCAGTGATCCCAGAAAGATTCATAAAATTGCTGAGGTGACTGGATTTTTGTTCTCATCCAAGCTCAGCCTAATTTATCAGTGAAGTGCCTGTCTTTTTTCAGACAAAAAGTATTTTACCTGATACATTGTGACTCTGGGTGGGACTTTTTAATAGACAAAAAGTTGATAACTGAATGAAAACTTAATAGTTGCCAAAGACTTGTCATCATGTACTGCAGAGGAAGAAGGTAATGGAACTTTGCAAAGAGAAAGGGAAAAAAAAAATGTGTCTGGAGTCTGAAGCCAGGCAAAAATCAAAGCAGAAATAAGGGACAAGTAATTACAAATGAATACATTAAATAGCTTGCACTGTGAATTTGATCTTGGCCTCTCAAGTTCTTCACTTAGGAAACATTTGTAAATAGAAAACTAGGGAAAAATTATTTGGATTCATTAGAAATTGAAACTTTAACATAATTAATTGCAATTTAAAAGACTTTAGAAAAATAGAAAAGATGAAAACCAAAACAAAAAATTGAAAGTGCTAAAAACATTTTCACAAAGCTAATTTTGTGACAAAATAGTCTGAAATGACATGCCAGAATCTGTTTGCCTGTCAGCTCTGCTGCTATGAAACTCACAAATATGCTATTAGCATTCTAGCACCTCATCCTAGCACTTGTTTCATAAAAAATTAGCCCTGCATACAAGATGTACACACATGTCTTTTTGTGGCATAGCAATGCTGATTTAAAAACTGGAATTCACAGTAACCCAATAAAAATGATGGCTGTAAATTAACTGAGCATAATGTAGTCTTTACAGTTCTCCAGAGGACTTGAATAAATACAAAAATAAATGAGGAAGAAATGGAAATGGAAAGAAACAGCCTTTTCTTCAGATGGTCTACATTCCTAATTGAAAATTTTGGCTAGCATTAGTTGGCAAGAGCATGGCATACACAGCATGAAAGGTCAATAAATTAGTCTAATACATGCTAAAAATGCCTTACTGGAAAATTTGATGGACACCATCAGTTTTAGAGTCCCATATTCTGCTTGTTTACCCAGTTCAAAGCCCTTTCAAACACAAGCCCAACACATTGATTGACAAAGACTTAATCAGTTCAGGTTACAAATTAGGAGGTATAAGGGAAAATTTGTTAGTATGTCTATCCAGTTTCCATAGCTGGTAGAAAACCCATTTTTGTAAAAGAATGATGCTGAAGAGAAGATGCACATTTTATTTTGGAACACTAATGGGCTGTACCAGTGGTATTTTAATGGCTTCGAAAATGTCAGTGGTGTACAAGACCAGACAAATTAAAAAGAAGCCTCACAGGACCTACCTGAAACATGCTGGCATTTCACATTCATCCTGTGCTGTTTTATGTAACAATTCACAATAATTGTGTTTTAGAATATTTTGTGCTTAGTCTGAGAAGAATTCTCTGCTGATTTCCACAGCACAAAATGATTGTATTTATTTAGGTGCTGAGTCTTTTAGGGGCAAAGACTGTCTCTGCTCATTTCTTTTTCTGGGCCTGGCACAGTGGATTTTGTCCTGATGGTGTTGTAATACAAACAAGTAACATATTTTAAAGCCAGAAGGTGCACTGTAATCACCCACTTTGATCTGCAAAACAAAATGTCTGGGGCTCAGGAGGATCCAAGTCTTGCTTTCTTAGGAAGCAAATGTGAAACAAACAGAGTAAAGACTCTAAATGCTTCCTACTTAGCAGTTATTTACCTCTATTGAGCAGAATATCAATCCTTTTGCATTCAGTCTATGATGTCAAGCCACTGACTAATAATCACAATAATGAATAACACCAGAAACAAGTGAAATAGATTTGATTTTCTTTCATTTCATTCTTCTCAGAAACTCAGCAGGGGTTCTGTATGCAATTTGGTGGTTACATTAAACTACATTTCCAATAGGGTTTAAATTAAAACTATGCACCCAGCATCAGCTGAAATTCTGTATTTGGTGGGTCTGATGATAAAAAGGAAGTAAGCTTAACTCAGGCTCATTCATGAAACTCTAATTTTCATATTCTCCAGGGATATGAAACATGAAATACAAGGTGGTGTGTTGCCTCACTAGAGGCACAGGGATTAGTGTCAGGTTCAGACTGGGGGTACCTGCTTAGATGTTTAGAATCAAGTTGTGAGACCATCACCAATTCTCTTGACAATCATAAAGTATCCTCCTACTAAACACAGTTTCACTGTGCTGAAGTCCTGTTTTAAGCAGAATGGATGCCTTTAAGCTATTGTTAATTCATCAAGCATGGTTTAAGGTCCCTTAAGCTTGAAGTTTTCTATATAACAAAGGCAGACTGCCTTGCCAAAGCTAGACTTTCCAGATGTGTGGATTTAGCATGTGCCAACCAACAATTTCAAGCATTGTATTTTCATTACTAACCTTGAAAAGGCAGAAGAGAAAAAGCCAAGCAGGAGCATAGTAAGCCAAGGGATAAACAAAAGATATTTTAAGGAAGCAGATGTTTATGTATCCATAAAATATTCTGTCAAAAGAAAAAAGTCCCTTCTAAGATTTCAGTCTAAGCTTGGCAAAAGAAAGACTACTGGTTTTATTTCTATTGCTGCAGCATCATAGTGGTGCAGCAATAGAAATAAAACCAGTGGCCTTTCTTTAGCCAAGCTTAGACTGAACTCTTAGAAGAGACCAGTAGTTTTTGTGTTCAAAAGCACACAACTCTAAAACAATTTTTTCATTGGCTGAACATATTTTATCCGGAGGGTTAAGGAAATTTACTGCTAAGCATCACGCTGCTAATGCAGAAGACCTAAATCATTCAGGTGTCCTAATAATGGTTGCTTTATGGTTCAGAATTCAAGATACAAGGCTGAGACAATATATCACATACAAAGGACAGAAATCCAAACCAGCATCTTGAAAACAAGAAAATACTTTTGTGAGAATAGAGGGGTTTTATCGTAAATATTTCACAGAAAAATCTTCATCTAAGGAATGTGCCTAAATATCTCAGAAGCTGAAAATACCAATGCTTCTAAAAACACTTAGATAAGACTCAGAGTGATGTGGATTATTACCCACTATTTTGAAAGTTCATTGAAGCATAACAGGCAGACTTCTAAAGACTTTGTAAAAAATATCAATTTTTAAAAAAGGCAGACAAAGCTTGTAGCACCCAGATATACAGGGTGATCAGGAGAAAGTACAACAGTCCCCTCTTTTTAGGTGGAGAACAGAAGGACAATATTCTTATAGGCACACAGATGTCTGACTGAATTATTTTATTTTAGTTGTGTACATGGGCTGGAAATCTACTGGTGATCTATAATTTTTAACTATGAGCAACTTCCATTTTTGATTCTGTCTTCTTAGCAAACAGGTCAGACCCATTGTGATGCTTCCCTGTGAGGTTTATTTTGAAGGATACAATTTTGGGTTTTAGCCCTTTTGTTTAAGGCACTAATGTTCTTTATTAGAGCTGGCCCTGAGCATCTTGCCCAAGGTTCTCAGAACCACTTACAACACAGGATGTGACCATGGATATGCAGGGAGGAGTCCATAAAATCCATAGGCCAGTGATGAATTGTCTCTTTCGCTCTCCAGACCTCACCATGCTAATACTGACTTCTGTTTGTGTGGGAATGAAGGAGATTTGTGCCCAAACCAGTGCACTTATTTTGTTTATAAATACAATGTTTATTTTGTACAGGAAAATTGTGCTTGCACAAGGCAGGAATCATCTTTGTCCAGACTGTATATATTTACATTATGCAGTAGGACAATTTGCTAGATTTCTGTGAGGTAGAACACTAGTAGCTTTACTAAGGAAGAATTTTGCCTTACAGATTAATGCAAGTAGCCAGTTTGAAACACCAGAGGATGGATTGTGGGAATGAACATTTATGTGCAGCTTGTTCAGACATGTGCTGGTGTTTGGTGCTGAATAGACCTTTTAGTGATGACTGCGGGAAACTTCAATAATAGCTTTAAGAATTTGCCTGACAATGAGCCTGAAGAAAATACCCTGGTATTACAAGATATTTTCCTTTCAAAATAATCACACATTAATCATATATATCAAAATGAGTAGTATCACTTCTTCACTCAAGAAAATTCAATTTCTATATATTTCTAACAGTTGAATATGGGCTCAAATCACAGCAGATAAATACTATTTGCAGTTATCATTTTTGATTGCTTTTCAGTTCGAAGTCTTTTGCTTCAACTTTTTTGGAATGAATAAGACAAAAATGTATATGTGCTCAGGATATGTATCTGTTTTGACTGTCACTCAGAAGGAAAGGAAAGAAAAAAAAGCAAGAAATTTTTTTGGAAGAAAAAAGCCAGCAGTTCCAATTCAAACCAATAATATTTCTTACTTCTCAAGCATGGGATTCATCTAATTCAATGATTTCTTGCAGTGTGATCACCTACCTTGGAGCTAATTATCTAAGACTTAGGCATATAAGGAAGGAAAGCCATGAATAAAAGGATAGAAAATGAATAAGAATGTTGCTCAAAATGATGTTGAAGATTTATTGTCAGAGCCTCATGTTAGTCCATCCTCTTCACATCATGTAAAAGGGATGAGGCTGCAGAAGTTGTTATGTAGGAATTGCTAAAACTCTGCTTTCATGGGAGGATAATTCCTCTGGCTTAAGTGCCACAGGAAGCAGGAAATTTTTCAGTCTGGAGCAGTCCTTCTAGTCCCTGGAAATGGCAGGTGTACATACAGCAAAGGATGTGGTTAGGGGTGCAGAACTGGGTGACACTTTGATCCACTGAGTAGTGAGAGGCAAAGAAGGATATCTTTTAGGTCTGGAAAACCTTGTAAATTATGTCTGGGGACTCTGATTGTTTATTTATTGCTTCAAGTAATTGAGTGTGGCAGTCTGCACACTTCAGTGACAGATCTAGCTGGCAATCCTCATGTTACACCAGAGTTTATGTAATTTAGCAATAGCTAAGTAATAACTAATCTGGAAGCATCTTAAACTATGATATTTTACAAGCAGATCCTTTTTGTGTTTTCCCACCATGATTATATATTCCAAATCTGTATGCTGTCTCAGGAAAGTGAGTGCTGTTAAAATTTGAGATCTGAGACCCTCCCCCAACCTCTCAGTGTCTTTCTCCTCTCTTGAACAGTAGTTGAAGAAGTGGGAGGTGATGCATTAAATCCTGTTAATACTTTTGGTTGGTTTACCCTTTCTATTTTGACATTGTGTCTTGCATCTGCCAATCTTATAGATGTACATAAAATTGTCTTAAGGAACATATTCAATTGGCATTTAACCATTGTTGCTCATAAATCATACACAGAATGTATCAGTTCTAAGTGGAAAAGGCATGGATGTCCATGACTTATGAATTCCATGAAGCTCATAAATTCTTTTGGAAACCTGGCTTGAAATAATGTGGGCATACAGGTCCATTTATTTTCTGCTGTTTCTTTTACTAGGCTCAGAGCAAATTTTAAAACCTGCTTGGCCATGAAGAAATCACAACTTGCATCTGTTTATTCATTTTGTTAGAAACTCAGCATTGCCTGATAATTTTTTTATTATCATTGATTAGACTGATGAAAATCACAAAATAAAGAACACAGGTTTAGGCAGTACTTAATTATTAAAAGTTAAAAGCTGCTTCATGTCCTCTGTGGCATATCAAATAGCTATTTTCTAATACAGAGAGTTTGACATGACTTGGTAATTGTAGGCCTGGTCTTTTAGGATTCTGTTTACTTCATCAGGTCCCAAATAATATGTTTTAATTGTCAATATTTTTAAACTGTTCAGTGATTTTGAAAGAAGAGGTTGATGGTACCTCCTGAGACTTTACTTTAGAAAGAAAACACCTCTGAGAGCTTTGCAAAATTTTGCCTGCAAACTTTCCTTACTTAAAAACCTGTACATGCAACTTGGTTAATGCCAATCTATGGTACATATTCTGGCACATTTTTTTTCTTGGTATATATGCACCTATTTCTATATTCATTTTGGGTAAATTTATTTCTGAACACATATTTCATCCTTTATTCTTTAGGAAGATTTCCTGTCTGTCTGTATACATACCTGATACACATTCAACCAAAAGTATATGGGCAAAAGGAAAGGAAAGAGTTAAGGTTCTGTGGTGCAGTACTGCTCATTCCATAACAGCAAAAACTACCAGGTTAGGGTGTTTTTATCTCTGTGAGGGTAATCTGTGTCTGATCTTTGCTCTTTCCTGAAAGTGTTTGGTTTAAATAACTCCAGTAGTACAAAGTCTCACATTCAGAGCCTTCTATTTTAGTTCTCCTTTCAAGGGAATTACTGCATTTTTAACCTGCCTCTTGCTCTCTTTCCTAGTGTAAAGCTGTGTGATTACAGAGGAAGGGTGATGAAACACATCAGCTCTGTCTCTTAATCTTCTTATAAACCCTAACAGATTTTGAAGATGAAATTTGGCAAATGTTAATTGTACATACAGAATTCATGCTGGGAAAATCTCCTTCAGGAAAAAAAAAATAGAGAAGGGAAAAGAGCTGAGTGCACAGCCGGCCTGTTATGTAAGATGTTTATTTCCATCAAGTCTAGCCCAGTGAAGGCTGTGCAAAAAATAGGCCAAAGCTGCAGAGTTGTGACATCATAAAATCACCAGAAAGGCCGAAGAAATCGCTAGCACAATGAGGAATAGCACTCATAGTAATGGCAATTTTATTCTATACCTTTTTCTTTTCCCCTATATATTGGAATAGAGCCTGGTAGTGGTAAGCAAGACTGGTCTTTTTGAAAACTTCCAAAGAAACATGTTTGGGATAGTGCACAGTGGCATAGAGACAAGGCTATGAAAATTACTCATTGTTTTGATGACAAAACTAAAGACAAGAAAAAAAAATTCGTAGAGGGTGAAAAGTTGCATTTGGCTTAAATCTGATTTTGGAATTTTGTCTTAAAACACGTGAACATCCTCCATACAGTTGATCTGAAGGAATCTTCTGATTTCTTATAAGATTTAATCAAAGACCAAAATAACAAATTAATTTAAATGTCCTGAAACTTTTTTTTTTGGTTGAACAACATAATGGAAATATTTCTCCAGCTCTTGCTGTATTGTTGTCAGGCTCAGAATGGCACTGATGCACTGTTGCTGCTCTGCTCTGTCCTTGAAGAATTTACGGTTTTGCCAGATATCCCATTATGTTCACATGAATTGCTCTTCTTCTCATGGGAGTTATATGTACCCTAAAGTATGATTAATAAAGATTCATTTTAGCTTTCATGCCTCTTCATATTTGGAACTAGATAAAAAAAACCCTAGAAAAGCAAAAAAAAAAAAAAAAAAAAAGAAAAAAGAAAACCCCAAAAAACCCAAAGCAAACCAACCAAAGAAAAACAAAACAAAAAACCAAAAAACAACCCAAAAACCCAAAAGAAACCAAACCCAAAGCAAAACAAAACATCCAGGCAAAAAAAAAGAGACACCAGTGCCCTGACAGTGCAGGGAGGTCAGAAGAGGTGCACCAAGTTTCCAGGCTCCAAGCTGCCAAAGCCTCCCACATGACTAAAACATAGGATCTGTGCTGCAGAGGTCTGAAGTCAAGGGGAATAAATCTCATCCCAAATATCCTTTTGTACCTCTCTCTGTTTTGGGACAAGGAGTCAACACGGTTTCTCACATGGACACTTCCAGGCAGGAATGTTGCATGGTGTCTGGTACAATGGAGACTGCTTTAAGGCTTCATTCATATGGTGCAACATCTACCTCCCGGGGATCCTGGGAAAATATCCTTACCTCAGGTTATTTTCCACTTGCAGAACTAACCAGCCCTAATGCTCAGTGATGTTTTAATATCTTAACCTTAATCTCTGTGATTAAGACACATTTTTGAATTTAAAAAAAAAAAAAAAACCAAAAACAAGCCTATAAAGATCTTACTAACCTGAAGTTTAATTTTTTTATGGTAAATTTTTATCTGAGTACTTTAAGTCTTTTGGGAAATGCAACCCACTCTTGCTTGCTTACTCACTGATGGGCACCTAGGCACATGAGATGATCCCACAGGCAACTTCAAGGTCATGGCTACAGGTCTGTGCTGCCTTCAAAAACTGGAGGAGCAGTCTGTGTTCTTGTGAGAGCCTCAAGGCACTTATTTGTGTTTGTAATTTTACACCTCCAGCAGCGCAGTCATTGCAACTGAAGAATGGAACTTGTAGATAACACTACAATTAACTTTATTCCTATGAAACTGCCTGGCCCTGTAATAAGCCATGCCCTTTCTTCTTTGCAATGTGTAAGCTGATGTCCTGGGCTGATGATGGACTCTGAAGGCAACAGAAGAAGTACTTTCAGCCCCAAAGTGGTTCAGACAGCTCAACATTTTGCATTTCTTCATTGCAAACTAAATATAAGTCCTTTAACAAAGGTTAAAACTTTGATTGTCCAGGACAATAAATTCTTGATTCACTGTCATTTCCTTTAGCTCTGTCCCTTGGCCAACTTTCTGTGGGACTTATTTGATTAGGGTTTAAATGAGACAAAATGGAATTATAATAATCACTTTAACAAAGCCGTTTGTAACAATTATTCTGTGATTTATAGCTGATATGCAGAGGACAGAGGAATACTAACCAAAAGATGAAAACATAAAACCCGAACAACCCTGATGCAATCAAAATTGAACTGTTGCATGCATTTTCTTGATGATGATGGAATTACCAGTCTCTTCACATTGGACTTTTCAAAAAGATCCATCTGATAACTGTTTTATCCTTTCAGGTTCCCATGACCATTATTTTGCTGATAAAATTAAATAACTTACCAGAGCACTGTAAGCATGCTTCAAACACCTTATGCATTGAAAGGCTCCAGATCCGTATGCTTGCTCTTTCAATCCTTACGTGTTTGACAGTGAAAACTGGGCCTGATAAAAGTGTTAAGAGGTTTCTTTCTGTTATCTGGTGCTCCCTTTTCATCTTGCCAACATCCGCAGATCATCCAGATTCATATCTCAAGTTACGGAGCGTTCAATCTTTGGAGGTTTCAGATGGCAGCTATAGATGAGATTTCCCAATACTGATTCCCTCTCCCCTTCTTTTTCTTTTTATTTCCAAATCTGAATCATATATATTTTTGAATTATGAGCCAGCACAATTTTCTTGATCTTCCACATTGCATTAGAGTCATATATCACTGGACTTTGAGTTGTCAATTACCAGCAGACTTACTCCACTGCTAACCAGACATTTCTTCTTCTGCCAGAGACATCTTCATTCACAAATACCCAGTGGAGGCACAGAACCTGCTGCACCGTGGGGAATGCTGTTCTCCCACTGTTTGAATGGATGTTAGTAAAAGAAAAAAACCTGTCTCCTATGTCCTTCAGAGCTGACACAGACATTGTTGAGTCACTTTGACAGGGGATGTTTGGAAAGGCAAAAATTACTCTGTGGTCTGTTTCAGCTCAGCCTAGAGGTCAGACTGGAGAATCCAACTAAAACCCACCCTCAGTCTTTCTATGATTCAGTGTACTGTTAGCTCAGGTACTCCACCTCCACCCCTCATCCAAAATCTTCCCGTTTTTACAGTAGTACTGAACCTGAGATATTTGTATGTGTTCTTGGTCACTGATATTGCTATGAGTATTTGAATGATAAAACTAAGTATATTCATGGAACAGGGCTGTGGGTATTAGTACAGTCTTTTCCCTATTTTGCCTTTCCCATCTCTGCAAAAGTTTCAAGAGTTTTAAAATTTTGATTTTGCTAATCTCTACTTCAATTGTCACATTTGCATACTGCTACATCCCTTATCTTTCTAACTGATTTCTGTTTTGCAGTGCCCACTGATACAGAAATAAAACTATTTGTGGTCTTTTTCTATGCTCATCAAGAAAACATCTGGAAAATGACTGAAAAAAATACATTCTTTTTGGTGCCTCAGCAGTGGCTTGTAATTTGTGAAAAGGAAAGGTAACTGTTTGAGCAATACCTGTCAATGTTTAGAGACTGCCTCAAGGATGTCACTAGGGCTGGAAAAAGCCACCTTAAAAATGCCACAAGGCTGTTGTTATCCTTTCTGTTTGTCATTATAGAGAATGAAATATTACCTTGATGTAATTTTCATATACTAGTATTGCCAGCTCCTACACCTCACTCCGTGCAAATTGTATTTAATACTGTTATTCAAATGATCAAAGATGTATTCTTGATGATAAATTGTTATGGAAAATTTCTATCAGAGATGATAAAAGCCTGTACAGCCTCTGACAAAATCTACAGAGCCTTGCAGGACCAAGCTAAATATACTGAACTTCATAAATTCAGTACAAAGGATATTTTCAGCTATATGAAGGCCAACACATGCAATTTTGTGAATGCTAACCATAAAGAGACTCTACATGCACTTGTCATAAAAATATATCTGTATATGTGTGCCTAATTTTACCCTTGGTGCATACTCATCTTTTATTCAGAAGAATGGGAAGGCAGAGCAATTTGCACTCCTGATAAGCTTCAGTACAGGCCAGATAAGAGGACAGGGGACTGGCTGAGCTGCCAAGTTTAACAGGCCAAGTCCAGCTGGAAGCCAGTCACCAGTGGTGTCCCTTGGGGGTGGATACTGGGGCCATACTGGTGAAGCTCCTCATTAGTGACCTGGATGGTGACACTGGCAGGTTGTGGATGACACAAAACTGTGAGGAGCAGCTGATACACCAGATGGGCATGTTACCACTCCCAAAGACATCAACAGGTACAAGAAAGGGTGACAAGAAACCATTCTTCATAATGTTCTCTTCTTCATTATGTTCTCTGACAAGAACATTATGAATTTCAACAAAGGCAAACACAAGTCCTGCACCTCAGCAGGAGTAACCCCATGCTCCAGTACTGGCTGGATGCAATCTGGCTGGAAAACAGCTTTGCAGACAAGGATCTCAGGGTCCATTTTTACTGTGTGGGCAATTGTCCTAGGGTGATGTTATGATGCTTGTATCCCCATTCGTGTGTTCTGTTTCTGTTCTGTGCCTTCAAGACTGGCTCTGCAGAGTGAAAGTTTTGTTTTGGTTTCTTATCAGCCTGCTCCCCCACGGCTGGCAGGACACAGAGATGGGACAGTACATAGTGCTGCTTTTGCTTTTTGCCTGGCCTTTGGCTTCTCTTCTGGCTTCTGCTTCGCTCCTGCTTGCTCTTGCTTTTTGCTTCTGCTCATTAGTTAATTTAGCTAAACAGTCCAAATTTCTTCCTGGACTGTTTCTCCTTTCCTGTTTTGGACCTACTCGAGCCTGCTCTGGACTGGGACCTGGGAACACCGAGAGTTTGCACCCTGGCAGCAGCTGCCCCAGTGCCGGAGGGACTGATAGCAGAGCGACCACCCCAACAGAGACTTTCTGAATTTGTCATCTCTTTTCAGAGTGGTGAAAGAGTGCTGTCATCCGGTATTGTTCATTTTGTGTGCTGTGCCTGTTAAATAAACAGGTTCTTTCCACTTGTCTCCGAGGAATCCTTCCCAAACCAGTTGGGGGGGAGGGGCCGTGTGGGTTTGCTTTCTGGAGGGTCCCCTTTGGAGGTTTCCTCCCAAATTTGCCCTAAGCCAGGACAGCAATCAAACACTGAACCGGGTTGCCCAGTGAGGCTGTGGCATGTTCTTCTTTGGAGATACTCAAAACCCAGCTGAGACTTGTCTGCTGAAGCTGATCCCTGCTTTGAACGTGGACTTTGCAGCATATGATCTCCAGAGGTCCATTCCAGCCTTAACCATTCTCTGTTACAAGGAACATTGGTTGTCATTGTCAAAAACTCATCCAAACCTGTCCTGGGCTGCACCCAAACATGCGTGGCCAGCAAGCTGAGGGAGGGGATTCTGCCCCTCCACTCAACTCTCATGAGATCCCAGCTGGAGTGCTGTGCTCAGCTCAGGGTAAAAAAATATAGGAAGGACATGGGGCAGTTGGAGGGACTTTTTAGAAAGGTGTGTAAAGATAGGATAAGAGGGATGGTCTTCAACTGAAAGAGGGTAGGGTTAGATTTAATATTAGGAGTCAATTCTATACTGTGAGAGTAGTGAGGCACCAGAACTGGTTGCCCAGATAATCTGTGGCTTCCCATCTCTGGAAAGGTTCAAGTCCAGCTTGAGTGGGGCTTTTAGCAATCTGACTAGTGGGAGGTATCCCCTGTCCTTGCAGGGGTGTTGGACTAGATGATCTTTAAAGGTCCCTTTGAACTGTAACCTTTCTATGATTTTATGATTCTATTATGTTGAAATAATAAAAGGGCTAAAAGGACAAAGTAATAGTGGGATTTAGGAGCTAAAGTAATTGTCCTTCTGACAAAACTCCTGGCAAATGCACTAATGTGATGGAAAATGCTAAGCTTTGGAAAATTTTTACACCAGGCCATGCAATATAATGGAAAATTATATCACTTCCACAGATATGAGAAGGGGATACTCAGAAAATCTAGGCCAAATTTTAATGTTCTATTAAAAGAGAAAGTTTTCTAGTATAATTTTTTTAAAGCTGTACTCCTTCTCAATAGCAGATGCTTGGCTTCCTCATACCATTCAGATCCTCAACAGTAGTATTAACATTCTTTTTTTTATTGTTATTGATACTTTTGGCTTTCCTCTGCTTTCACTGGTGGTATAAAAAAATGAAACTCACAAAAATAATAAACTCGATTCAGAGTTGCATTCAGTTACTAGAGCATGCATTGTATCTGTCATGGTCTTTTAGGCTTCAGAGAACTAGCAAATGCTTTTAGCCTTTGTGGCTCCTTATGGAGAGTGCATACATTACTGTCTGGTTTTATACACACTTCATGGGAGTGCAGTTATTTTTTCACTCTGGTATTCTCTCTGAGGCATAACTGCTAAAAACACTATTTAACTTCGAGTACAGGATGGCTGTGAAAGATCAGAGATAAAAGAGCTAGGGTTTTTTCAAATGTGATTGGTATAAGAATGTTCTTTCAAAAATAAAATAAAATAAAGTAAAGCAAAATAAAATAAAGTAAAATAAAATAAAATAAAGTAATATAAAATAAAATAAAATAAAATAAAATAAAATAAAATAAAATAAAATAAAATAAAATAAAATAAAATAAATAAAATCCACCCATCTTGTTCTACAAGATCACCTGAAAGTGTGCTTAGCCTGTCTGATAGATATTTGATAATCAGCTAGGTATGTGATTATCTCATTGGTGGATTTACACAGGAAGTGCATCATGTTGTTGAGTAAAACTTTTCTGACATGCTTCTCCCGACACAAAGCACAGAACATATTTACCAGCCAAGCAATTGTTTTAAGTGAACTTCAAGCTTCAATGTGTTTGGTGTTGGAGAATATTTGAGTGCTGTACATGCTATGGTTTAGCCAGTCTGTGCCTTCCCTTTTCGGGGAATTCTGGCATCAATTGTGTCTTTCATTAAATCTAAATCAGTTATTACTCTCTGTAAAAGCAATATGAAAAAATGTTACGGTGTGTGTTTCCATGGTTGATAATTTTCTTCTTCCACAATTTCAACACTCACACGAATCGAGTGATTTTCTCCATTGTTTATTTTTACAGTAAATCAAGTATGTCAGTGATCATACATTGCACAGCAACTGGAGAAAAAATATCCAGAGTAGGTAACGGCTTCGCATTCTTCATTTTGCTGTTTCTCCAAAAACTCTAAGGTAAGGATAAGAATCTGGTATCCACCTCTTTCTTCCTCCATTTTATGCGCAGCTCTAAAAATCTAAGAGTTATAGTTAAACAGAGAGGCTACACGAAACTTCAGCAGGTGCTATGGCATTTTCTGCTGTGAAACTGCACTTGTTCAGGAGGGCTTCAGCTACATTAGAGTAGGATGCTATTTTACATACATTTATTTCTCCTCTAAAAGTTTGCAAAGGGCAAACTAGGTAATGTGATTAAGTGGCTGAACACAGTAAAGGTCCCAAAAACTAGGTCATTATTGAGATTAACGACTGGATTAAAAGGATTTAGGAGAGTGGTAGGATTTTGATTTGCATATTACTCCAAAGACCTTTGACTTATGTAAAGCCTCCTCTTAAAGACTATCAAGCCAAAGTATTACATCAAGCAATTTAGTTGTTGCAAATTACTCTTGCCTGTTTTTTGACCTTGCATATTATTACCCATATTTCTACGCCAGAATTGTTTTTCATAATTCAGCACTTGTAATGCTCCTTTGGATGTGGCAGATTCAGGGGGACCACTAATGTAAAAGAGATAAGTTGTAAAATAATTAAATCTTATTAAGTATTAGCTATGGGATTCTTGAAGGATTTTACCTGAGAGCATTTCAGCCAGATGCTTAAAAAGGAGACCTTGTTTAACAGCAGAAACCAGCAATTTATTCAAAATCAAGTCTTCCTCAAAAGCCTCACAAATTTATTTATATTAATCTTTGTGCCACTCTACAAGAGTACATACAAATGTTTTGGTGTGTGAGAAATGTATCTAAGATCTCAAGCCTGTAACTGCTTTGAGCATTAGAGCTTCAGGGTCTGCATGGCTGAAGTCAGTTATTTAGCATCAGCTAAAGGAAAAAAATAGTTTTAGGGGTTACTTGATATAAAAGTCCTTCCATTGGCAGCATGGGTTTGTGTTTTACCCTATGTGAAAATGTTGCTTATGGCATTTGTATGAAAGAAGGAGGGTGGAGTGCTTTTTCTGTGGGCAATTTAGCACAGACAAATGTGATTGTATGATTGGAAAGAGGACGGATGATATTCTAAGGATGAATGATTCTGTAAGACACAACATTTGTGACAGTAAGCAAAATAGGAGAAAAGCCCCAAATACACCACAGGGTTCAAAAAATAAATAATAGGATTTTCAGCAGAAGCCCAGTACGTGACAAATAATACTTGAAGATCATATTTTCATAAATCATAGTCTTTCTATATTATCCAGTCATTTGTGTCTGAAGAGCACTATATTTATTTTTATGAACCTCTAACCTGACAAATGTTCTTACTACTTTACTGCTCTGCTGTTAAACAGTATTGCTTTAAAATGTCTGTCTCCACTGGCCCATCCAGGGTTGCGATGACCTCATTTCAGAAATTGCTTCAATAACCCTCAACTTCAGAAGTACAAATTCTGCTCACAAGTGCTAGTAAACACCAGATGAATATGTGGTATATGGGATCATTAGTTGATCTAAAGGACTCATGTAAATATGTTACTCATGAGGTGTAGGTTTTTCTCGATAAGTCAATCTTAATTATGCAGTGAGTGAATCGATAAAGAATTAAGGCCAAAGAACGGTCCAATATTTTGAGTTTAGATTTTTGCTCAGGAGTTTTTGTGTCAATATATCACTCATGCAATGTTGTATGAGTCTATCAGTAGATTTATATTTTAAAAATCCCAAATGAAAACATATGCTTCTTACGTTTAGAAAATACTAGAGTAGCTCTCAGGAGCCAGCTTCAGCTCTAAAAAACTGTTGCTTTCAATGATTCTTTCTGTCAGGACTTCTGAGTGAGAGTTATGATGGGGAAACACAGCTTTTCACCTCCTGGCTTCATCCACTTAATTTTGTTTGCAGTCAAGCTGGGTTTCTGTTTCTACAGCATTCATCAAATGTTTTCTCCTCCCTAAAAATATTATTCTTCTTCCATTCCTTGAGAACTTTCCCACTGTTATTACAGAAAACAACATTGTAAATGTGCATTGTGAAAAGGTGTCACCATATTTTTAAATCTGGTCTATGAGGTTCCAAGGCTGGAAGAAGATAGAAGAATAAAAAGAGATAGAACAAAAGCTGATATGGTAAATTTCCTGTGGTTCTGATAGGTGCTAGATTTTGATCCCAGGATTTTTTTTTTCTCTGTTCTATTTAATTAATAACCTTTAAAATGTGAAGATTAAAGGCTGCCTCAGTTAAAGACAAAAAAATCAATATCCAAGGTGAAAATTTTTTTTCTCTGTATTGTTTCTTTATCCTTTTCTGGAGTCTTGGCTGGAATGTCTTCACAGAGAGTTGTGGAGAACTGGCCCTATCCAAAACCAGCAAAGACCACAACTTCAGAAGTGAGAACTGTGCCTTTGAACTTGGTTAGACTGAGGAGATGTCCAGGCCAGGAATCCTACACATCCTAGAAAAAGTGCCCTTGCCACTACGCTGTAGCAGGATAAGTAATTAGTAGTGATAAGCTGCTGCAACTACCTTTCTGAGAGTCACATCTTGTTGATTTACTTTGGACATGTCGTGAGGATAGTTAGAGATCACTTCCTTGAGGGGATTCCCATTGAGAAGTGTCATGTTGCTGGACTCACTTCAAGCTTAAATGGAAGATAGATGCTGAAAGACCCAACTGCAGTGCTCATGGTCCCACAGAAAACAGAATTTTAGCTACCAGGAAACCTTAGAAGCACAAAAGCAAAAAATAGCTGAATAAGTGTGGCATTCATATTTTCTGGAAAAATCCCTTTTCCCAGGATTTTTCTCCTGGGAAGTTGAGAAGCCTCAGAGAAAAAGGAAAACAATAATTATCTGATTTGCTTCTCCTCTGTTTTGCTCATGTGGAATGTGTTTGGAGCTTGTTTACCAACAGGTGGTTGTTTCATTAGTTTCTGCTGTGAATTATTTTGACTTGTTGGCCAATCAGGCTCAAGCTATGTTGGGGCTCTGGAAAGAGTCACGAGTTTTCATTATTATCTGTTTAGCCTTCGGTAAGTATCCTTTGTGTATTCTTTAGTATAGTTTGGTACAGCATTCTTTTATAAAATATAGTATCATAAAATAATAAGTTAGCCTTCTGAGAACACGGAGTCAGATTCATCGTTCCTTCCTGCCACGAGGGTCCCCACAAATACAATAAGTAAGCAGTCTGGAGTTGCAATATTCAAAGCTGATTTTGGTGTTTAAGAGCCTTAACAAAGTCTTTCAAAAGGACCACAGGTTTGGAAGGCACAGCACGTTGGAACAGAAGTGCTGCGACAGAGGAAGGCCGGTGTCCCCGGTTGTGCCCAGCTCTGCACAGAGGGGACAGGGTGCTCCTGCAGCCAGCCCTGCGGCAGATCCCGGAGCAGCTGCGGGGGAGCCCCTCACACACAGCCCCTGGCTGCCTCCCAGCTATGTGTAGCAAACAAGCACATATTGGTGGGTTGTACTAGTTCATCACGACTGACAAAAACATGTTTATTATTATCTATTCTTGGCTTCAGGAGCTGTTTCTTGCTCCAGCAGAGTTTCCTGTTTAATGAAGAATTAAATTATGTTCCCTACAAAATGAAGAATGAACTAAGTGATATTTCTTTTAATTTTGAGGATCAAAGCAAACATTTAAATGTACAAAATCAGGATTGTTTTAAAAGAAGATTGATTTTTAATTACTAATTCTTATTTGTAGAATCTATAACAAAAGTCTTGAAAGAATAATTAGTAAACATCAGTTTAACAATGCTACAGAACAACTTCATAACTTAAAGGATTAAGGAAACATTTCTTTAAAATAATCACAGATAAACCACAATTTTACACCATCATTCTTGCAGACATTATGTTTTGGAAGGAGATTCCTGGTTTCTTTCCAACTCTTTCAGATCTCTGAAGCAGGGAAAAGTGACTTCAACAGAGTCAGTGGAGAAAATCAGTTCCAGAAAGAATCTCCATGGCTGCTTGATGATTAGTGAAGTCAAAGTGTATCAGCCAATGATGGCTAAAGCAACTTGGCTAATACAGCTGATAAACATGCTGATAAATTCAGAAAGCTTGCTACAAAAAAGATAAAAGTTCAAAGTACTGCTTGAAGATTTGTGTTCTTCAACCAAATGTATTTAAAATATGCCATGTATAGGACACAAGGAAGAAGAAGAGAAGATTATTGTGGTTTTCTTTTTTTAATGAGACCAATTTTTCTCACAAGAAGCAGCCCCTTTAAGTAACAATGCAAAAATCTCTAGTTTCACTTTTACATAAAAATAATTATAGGTTAAAAATATCAGGTATGCACACCATAAGTTTCAGTAGGGCAACATAAAAAGCGCTCTAACTCACAGGGACTGTGCAGTACATTGGAATTTTAATGTTTGGGCTTCTCAGTAGCTCCAACAGGTCTCAAGCAGGCCAAATATCTTATGCCTTATTCAACCATCTAGATATAAAGGGGCAGCCTTTCCAAGATTCTCAAGATAACTCAAGAAGATGTCAACAGAAAATTTCTTGTGGAAACCAGACATGTTTGTATAATTTTAGGAGGTGTATTGGTTTGGAGTAGTTGAGTTTTTTGTGTCAGCTTCTGTTTTTTGTTGGGGGTTTTGTTTATTTATTTGTTTGTGTTTTTGGGTTTTTTTTGTTAGCTTTTGGTTTATTTCTTTTAAATCTCACAGGTATGTACAGGAATATCTGGAAGTGTTAAATTGTGGCTAAGAATTTTTTCCCCAAACAGTTTCTACTCTACAGACTTGATTCACCTATCTTTACCTATATAGTAGCTGGGCTTCTGCACCAAATTTGATGACTGCATTTCCTGTAACAGGCAAATGGGTAGCTCACTTCCAGAGAGCAATTAATTCCAACCTGGCTAGGAGACCACTTTTAGGGTAAACTGTTATCACCCTCAGGAAGTTTTTCTTACTTTTCATTGACTCTCACTTAGACTAAATTTTTAACTTCTAGATGGCTAAAGTTAGGTGAATCCCATATGAAAAGCCAGTTTAAAAGATAATGGGATAAACAGGAAGGTGAGACGAAATCAGAATAAGAAGGGAATTTTTTAAAATATGTTTTAGAATTATCAGTGCAGTGTATAGCCCTATTCAAACCTGTACCAGAAACTGAATTTTTTAAACTAATCTAAGTTTTAATTACTTCAGTTGGAATACAGAGAACATCTATTAGTAGAAGGAAGATGGGATTTCCTACTCAAATTCAGCCTACTAGTCAGAAAATCCCTTGTATTACAGAAATGAATTCAATTGTCTGTCTTTTCTTTAACAAAAGATAATGCAGGTTGCAGACTATTTCCATCACTATAGGTTGTCATATCAACCTTACTTACAAGTGGTCTGACCATATTATATTTTGAATACACCCACAAACAGGCATATTTCTCCAAACTCCCAGTTGCAGAATGAGGTGGCTTCCAAAAATAATTGCAGCATTTTAAGTTTCTCTTCTTATTACTGAGTGTACACATGTGATATATAAATTATATCTAAAATGTTGGAAGAATGAACAGAAGAATGATGAAAATTATTTCACATGATATAGTAGCTGGGCTTATGCCATGGGACAAAGTGTGGATCTCTGTGATTGAATTCTCTTTGTGAATTCCAGCTGCAGTACATCCCCATGTATCCCAATGTCCTCTAGTGGGAAATGTGGATGCCAATGGGACTTTGATCTACTCCAAGAGATTTCAGTCAGCAAAGAGGACTGCATGGCACAGCTACAAGAGTACCCACTTTGCAGCAAAGACACAACCAGTATGAGCTAATTAAGTATGCTGCAAATGAAATGGGGTGAATTCACAAGTGATGATTACCTAAAACCGGAATGCTTCTGGCTTTAAGTTGGCACTACCTTGTTACACATCCAGCACATACACACACACAAGCTCAGTGTGAACTTGTGATCCAATTCTTTAACTGCCTATATGTTGTTTAGGTCATAAGGATCTTGTTCCTTGCTGCTGCCCTTGTGAGGTGCTCCCACTTGGAGTCTGCAAAAAACCTCTCCCTCTCTCTCTCCTCTCTCTCTCCTGTCCTCCCCTCTCTTCTTCCTTTCTGTAGCCATTATATTCAAAGAGGAAAAAATCAATAAGAGTCACACATATTTCTTTTATTTATTAACTAATTCAATTACCTCAGATGAAATACTGGTGTTTCCAGCTATATGTTTTAACACTTCCCATGAGTGATTTATAGTGTGGGATTTACAGGCCACTAATTTTACTCACCAGTGTCTGATATATTGTTTTATAACTAAAAAAAAAAATCTCTGAGAGGTAGGAGATTCATTGTAGCCTGCTATCTGTTCACATGCACAGTTGAATTATAGCCTTGGGTAACCATCATCTCACACAAAAGAAGAGCATCTTCTGTGGCTCTGTATCCTCTATGCAGAGATCTACTGTGTGATCCAAAACATCACTTGCACCCATAAAGTAATAGATCCCACAGGATCAGGCAAAATCTAGACTGTGGGTAAGATGTGCTTTACACCACAACCCTCATACCCTCATGATCCCAACCACTGTCCTCTCAGAGGTGAGCAGGGCTGTGCAGGCAGCTCCCTCCAGGGCTGTGCCCCGGGCTCTGTCTGCATTGCTCTCATGTCACCTGTGCCAGGGGTGGCATGGCAGCAGTGCAGACATACCACAGGGTCAAGACATACCTCAGGTCCTCACAGAACTGGAAGTCCCAATGAGATCTTGAGGTCTCAAACCAAAAATGAACTATTCTCTGTTACTAATAGAGTTATTGGACATGTGACGTTCTGTGGAACTAAAAATCTAACATTTTTCAAGCAGAAAAATCAAGAAAAAACAAAATTGTCAGTGGCCCAGGCCAAAAAACTGTGAACAAAGTATTCTTTGAGTATCTGTTTATGTAATTTATTAAACAAATCTCACATTGGAGAATCCAGAAAAGAATTTATGTGGAAACATGATTCTTTCTCTTTCTAGACCACAGAAAGGAAATCAAACTATATAAAGCTTAAGGAAATATGAGGATGCAAAATTAAGCCAAGCTGAGTAAGGAAAGTCAAACTTGTGGTTGTAATTCACAATGGTTTGAGAGTGGGAGACAGTGTCACTTTCGTTTTAGTTTAGTGAAATGACCCCTTTAGGTGAGACCTTCTGGCTTATTTTTCACCTTGGATTTGTCTTTTTCATCAATATGGTGATTCAACAGTAAAAGATTAAATCCAAAAATCAAAATTTAAAAGGCTGGTGACATTCCTGTCAAAGGTACAGACTAAATTTACACACTTCAACAGAGAGAACTCCAAAGAACACAGACACCTTTATGCTAATTTTACCCACAAAAACAGACCTTGCAGATATAAATGGAAAAAACCCCTCCGTTTTGTAATCAAAGTCAGTCGTTCTCCTTTATACTTTTTCTTTTTCTTAACACTTCTAAATATTTTTACCACATCACAATGAACTCAAACACAGTGAAAAAAAGTTATGAAAGCTGAGGTGTCATTTTTTGCTACTTCTCAATTTTTCAGTTTCCAATTTCATCAACACCAAAAAATAATGTTTTCCTCAGCCCCCCGTGTTCTCATATGAGAAAGTAACTAAAAACAAGAATCTTGACCTTTCAATTAATGTGTTTTAGGCTATGCCATGAGTTGGATATATATTTAGGGTACTAATCCCAAGGTAATAATTATTTAATTGCTTTCATAAGGCTGTTAACAACTTTATTAATTTAGTACCTCAGCATATCACTGTCATCAGTGCTGCTATCCCCAAAATCCCCTTGAATATATTTACAAGTTTACTTAGGGTTTGGGATATGCCAACATGCAAAGACAGTCCAGGTGAGATTGTTCTCACAAAAGTTTAAGTGTCTATGATCCAGATGTCTCCAAATGGTCCATATTACACAAATGCCAAAAAACAAAAGAAACCTGAGAATCTGACCATTCATCAAAATGATGAAAAATTATAAACAGGTATCCAGTGCTGCCCAGGAAATTACAGTTTATGTAAAATGAAACATCTGATGCTTCAAACCAGATATGGATTGTTCAAAAATTTTTTTCTGTATCTAGTCTTGCCTTCACAGCTCCATATACTCAAAACTGCCATCAATTATTAGCAATTCCTCATTTTTATGCATCTGACAGTGCCTGAGGAGAATGCAGGAGTACAAATGCAAAACTCTAAAGAGGATATCATTATTTGCTTTAATCATTGTCATCCATAGCATTTCAACAATACTCTGTCTAATGCTGAGCAGGTTCCTGAACTCAAACGACACAATTATCTCCACTGTTGCTATTTTAAATTATTTTCCTTTTCAAATCATCAAGTCAAGCAGTAAAAATGAATTTTCACTAGGAAATGAGCAAACCTCCAATCTGCCCTTCAGTAAGAAAGCTGGCACAGATTTTAGTTCTACAATTCATTTAAAGAAACACTGTGCTTTAAAATTGGTTCTATACAATGGGTAGTAAAACCCTGCAAAAGCCCAAGGCTATCAAAATGGTACATAATCTGTGTTTTTTGGTGGATTCTGACTCATATTCAGATATCACAGGAAGTTTCCTCTCAAGTCCAAGGCTAACTGTATGGAAGGCAGAAGACAGGTAATGCAATAATTATAGCTGAAATAAAAAAGGAAGGTAAACATACTGCGCAAAATCGGAAACACAAAGTTGGCAGAGGATGGTGGCGACATCCTTTTCCTTAAATATTGCAACATCTATCAACACTGGGCTGAGGTGCTCCCAGGCTCTCTCCCCTGCCCTTCACAAACACCCCATCACTATTCCTCATACCCTTCGGATTGTCCAGCTCTGGGTAATACCAAAGGCAAGGCACAAAAGTTGTCTCTATCCCTCTTTGACAAATCATCCAAAGGCTCTGCCAATACTGTGTTTGCAAGTATTATTTAAAAGCCATTCGTGCTAAAGCCAGGGTAAGATAAACAACTAATGGGCTTGTGGATTGAAGAGTGATAGACATTTTCACCCTAGATCCTTCAAATTTCCATATTTAGGAAATGCAGCTGCTCTAACATGCAGACATGTTTCTCCTTGAACTCGAAACGATGCAACTCACATCAAAGTATAAAGTCTCTTAAAAATACAGCACCATTGCCCAAGGTATTATTAAAAAGCTGAGTGATTTTGTAGGATCTTTTTTTTTTTAACTTATCCTGGCTGAACATTCTTAATCTGATTTCTAACAGTCAACACTAAAACGGTGTTCATTCATGCACACACAGCATTCATCCATCATGTGGGACTAAAATGAGCTCTCAAGTCACAGCCAGCAAGGGGACTGAATAAGTTTGTAGTAATACTTGAAAGAAATTTCCTTCCCCACTAATTGCAGGATTAGAACTCCAGAATAACTTTAAATCTTTAGAAGCAAACAGATATGAGACCTAGAGAACAAGCGGGAAACAAAGCTGAGTACAAGTTACAGAGAGTTACAAAATGCAGTAAATTATGAAAAAATGGCTGAAATAACAGAAGTTCTGACAGAATTTCACACTCAGAGGAGCCAATGGAAGACTATGCAGAGACATGACATGGGATTTAGTGCTGCTTTCAATAGGACCACATAAGACCACTGAACTACAGTTTTTTAAGTAGGGGTAGTCTTCAACTATCCTTAGCTGTTCCCATACCAGAGAATAACGAGCTTAGATGGAACTTTTATTTTTATCTTAAAATCCTTTCATTATTGAACTCTTCACATTAAATTTCTTTCCACTTGGCAGTTCAAGTAGTGTAATTTGCAAAATATAGCTTACTCTGAAGATTGTTAGTACATGTTTCAGGCTGATAAAGATTACTTCCCAGCTGCTTCCCATTCATGGACAGTATGTGTGGCCTTCCCTAAAAGGGATGGAAAATATGATACTACATCCCACTACCACGTGCCTTATACCCACTTTATGTGTTTATATTGGGTTTTTGCTTCTGATTGCCAAAAAGCAAGTGTTTATGAGACACTGTTTCTTGTATATACCTATTGGTTTTGTTAGTCTCATTGTTGTTGTCTTTTATCTGGCTAGTTAGGAAAGCATTCCTGAGGCTTCATGTGGCAGATAAAACTGGGAAGCTTCTTCGCAAGTTTATGTTGGAAGTTCTTTGATATTATAAAGGAAACTGTGCCCCAGTAGGCTCAGCTAGTGTGCAAAATCTAGTGTTATCTACAAATTGTTCATCTCAAGCTGCCCTTTAACTGGTGGCTCCACTGTCAGCAGTAATAAAAGTAGGTGACAGACCTTGGGAGGTAAGCCAGCCATTGATTTGCTCTGGCTACCTGACTGTGTTGGCTGATGTGTGATCTCTTGGTGCCACAGAAATAAAGTGCAAATTGTTTTTTAAAAGTGACTGCCAGTAGTGGAGCAGATGCTTTTTTTAGCATGTCACACAGTGAGCTGTGACACACAGCCAAGCTTTGGTCCCCCTAACAGAAAGAGGAATTAGGTTCATGTTTTACAGAAAGATTCAATATCATCTCAGCATAATTTTGATTTAGTTATTTTTAAATAACTCTTCTTGTCCTCAGTACTCTTCTAGAAACAGGCAAATTAACATTTTACCTGCTGGCAACTCAGTGATTAAATAAATAACTTTTCAAAAGATGGTTAACTATAGCGTGCATTAAACACATGCCCTCCCAATTAGTGTTTATTTTCACACTGATGCATAGGGCACTGCATCAGTGCTCTGCTATGCTCATGAAACATTTAGCTCAAGAAGAGATTCCAATGCCACCTGCCATGCCCAAAGTGAGCAAGCAAATTCATCTCTTGCTGATGGCAAAGGAAGGAGGTGCATTGTCCCTCAGCATTCCCCACTCTCTGGGCTGCTCTGGATCTAAATCCAGCCCAGAAATGTCTGGTTGTTTAGCTGGCAGTGGTAAGTCATGGCAATACAAAGACAGAGAAAACTCTTGGGCCACAAACCACTGGGGCCTGGCAGAGCACTCCACAGCAGAAAGCAAATCTTCCCTTGGCTTGTTCTGCAGGCAGCTGCTCTGGGCTCCATCACTGTCAGGCTACTATATTGCCTTGGCTTTCGGTTTTATTCAGTAGGACACACCCATTTAGAGAGGAAGAGCTTCCCCAGTAGCTTGGAAATGTAGTATTTTTGATTGGCCAGCCTGGAGAAGCTTTTTAGTTTTATAATGACATCTCTCTGGACCACTTTGCCATTTGAAATGTCTTGATGGCAACAGAAGACCACTTCTCAGCTATACATGTCTGTGGCATAAATTTGAATATTCCTTACATTTCAAGTGTTTTCCATCCTACAATTCAGATTCCTTGATGCAGACTCCAAACATCTTAACACAGTTAAGAAGGAATTAAATGGAAATATCTCAAAATATAAAAAATAAAGGAATAGATGCTACTATTTTTTGCAATGGAGTGAGCTACTTCCTTTGCTTATCTCCTTCTGAGTTTTGTCTGTTCTATACATCTGCTTGTACTGCTTCTTGGGCAGGCCATGAGTCTTGCTATGTTCATTTATGTGCACAAAGCCAAATTCAATGGCATTAAAAAATGAGCATTAAATTCTAAGTTCAGTGTGGAAGGGCCACATTAAAACTGGATATTTAAAGACCCACACAACTACACAGGAACCCCAGGTATTACCTGGAACTTCTAGTGGTAACACAAGTGAAGAAGACAAAATGTTGGAAAAAGAAGACAGAAATGGCAGTGATGCTCAGCAAGCAGAAGGACCAAGACCATGACCTCTAATGAAAAATGTGTGTGGGAAAATTACTGCATCACTAAATGCGGCTCAGCTTCAATCATGGCCCAGAAAAAGAGGTCAGGAGCAGAGCAGGAAGAAAAGAGGCAAATAACTATCTTTCAGAGAAAATAAGGAGGGAACATGATGAAAGATGCAGACTATGCAACAGGAGAAATTACAGCATGCCCAGTGGGTTAGGAGGAAAGGTGGTCACAGTGCCACTCACTACTGCCCAGGGAAATTGCTTTGGCATAGGGTTTCCTATTTCCTGCTTAATTCCAGTTTGCTTGAAAATGGCAAAAGCATTACAAGATTCTCTGTTACACTAAACACTGAAAAGAAGCTACTAAGAGGGAAAACTTGTACTAGAGATACGAAACAGAAACAAGAAACTGAGAAGCTTTCCAAAACAGACAAGATGTGAAAACACAACTCCAGGCAAATGTACTCCTAAAACATAATTGTGAAGCACTCCCAAGAAAGAGGTCATCCATGATTTAAGTGACCAGCTGTCATGTCCCCAAGGAGCACCACAGGCAATCCCACAACTGCTTCTCTCATAATAGAATCCAGCTGAGTATGAAAAGAGGGCTTTTTCCCAGCTTTTCCAATTTTCTTGGAAGGATATGAATTCATTTTGCAGCTAAATAAAATTAAAGAAAAAAACCCAAACCCCAAAGCCTACACAGCTAAGTATTTCCTCTAGAAGTTAACAGAATTAAAACTTAAGTATGAAAATGAAGAGACTACAAATTTCCTTCAAACGTAAGATCAAGGTCGCAAAAATTCATAACCTGAATTATATTCACTTAACATACAGCATGTTGCTAATGAAAACTAGCTCCAGCCAATGTCCAAATTACAGGGAGAATAAAACCAGCTCTTACTAAATAGCTCTTACTTTTGCCTGAAACATGGTCTGAAACCACACCAAACATCATCTGAGGCTGAGATAATTCCATTAATGTTTTAATTGCCACATGCCTCTTTACAGTTCCTGGAATTAGAGGCTGGAGCACAAAAATGTTCTGAAACCCTTATCAGCACAGTTATGAGAATGTTTTTGACCAAAACTTTTGAAACTGTAGCTGACTTCTGACTCAACTGAAAAAATTACTGGCACAAGCAGGGGAAATACAGTCCCATATGTGGACTGGAATTCAGAGTGTAAAGCAGCACAAGAGAGCACCTTTTCTCACCTGTCTTTTTTACCGGCTGTATTTTATGCTGAAAATAAGAAGGGTGAAGAAACAAAAAAGTTTTATTTCTTGATTTCTGTTCTTCCTTCCTCTCCCCTTCCATATGTAAGAATATCTTGCATAAATCCTTTACCAAAATTATTCCAGACAATTCACCTTCCCACAGAGGTTCTCCTTTCTTTCAGCCTCTGCAGTTCTGGGATGTGGCTTCTGCAGGGTCTCACAGTTCCTTTCCACATGGCAGAGCACTGCACCTACTGCGCTGTCTCGATCCAGAGCAATAGAAACACGGTACTTCAAGAGTACTTAACCCAAGACCAAAGTAATGAAATGATTGTGCCCTTGAGTCACAAAATGGCTTTGGGCTGGCAATTTTATATTATGAAAAATATGTGCTGAAATAATGCCTGTGAAGTAAATGGCAGCCTGGATGTGAGCTGGGGTACTGTGAGTTTCAGCAGAGAACTGTTTGGCTGGGAGTTGGGCTTATTGTGTGCCCCTGAGTAAACAAAGCTATAATGGGTTATTGAGACTGCTGACTGCAAACAAACAATGCTCTCTGTGTAAGCATGACATTTTACAACCATGAAGCCTGAGGCATGTATGCCTATTATCATATGTCTTTCTATCGGCTCATTTTATGTAATGCTCTTGAAAGACCACAGAAATGTGCAGTATGTGAAGGGAACAGAGCTGAGCTGTGTGGATTGGACTGTCACCAAATATTGGCAAATGCCATGATGATGGCCAAGGAACAAGAAATCTAGGACAACACTTTTGAAGTATCAGCAACTATAAATTCAGAATATAATTTTTTCCTCTCAGGGAAATTTTCAAACTGGGATGTAATGATCTGGAGATGGTGCAGACATACAAAAATCCTTACAATTATGCTCACATATTGGACCAAGTTCACACAATGAACTCTATGAACTCTTTTTCAATCCAGCTTTGACAATTGTTAGCATAAACACCACCAACACACTTCTTTGCTGACATTGTATTGCAGAAGGGAAAGATTTACGGATTGTGTGTGAATGACTCCCATGTGCTGGGTGTCTCTTCTGTATGCTGTCACCTTTACTGCTTTCACAAGCCATTTACCAGTTTCTTGTAGGATCACGATGCAGTGAAAAGGGTATTTAGTTTTTCCCCTGGTTAATATTTAGATTTAAAAGACGGTCAATTAGAAAAAAAAAATATAAATCTTAATCTAAAATGTAAAAATATAAATATGTTGAGATTGTAATGACTTTAAACATTTCAAAACACATACCTAGAAGGAAACTGAGCCTCCTTGTCCAATTTCTCACTCCTATCACTGCCTGAACAAGCAAACATGCTGTTGTCTTCCATTCATATTAAGTTCGAGATGCTGGAATGGGAAGGGATTAATCTTGTGCCATGGTCAGTTCTCATTTTTTTCTGTGGAGTTATAGCAACAGCACAACAGCAGTGACTCTCATTATAGACTCATTCTGGGGACAGAGGGAGTAATAATAACAGAATAGCACATTAAAAAATAGAATTCATTTTATGTAATTCTTGAAGCTATGAGGAAGTTAGAGATAAAGTTAATCCTTTTGGGGGTCAAGATTTTCCTGAAAATTAAGAGAAACCTCTTGACAATCAATATTCTATCACTGACAGCAGTGTCATGACAAATGCATATACAACAGGGTTTTATCTGCAAACAAAAGTTCACAAAGAATCATTCCAGAAATCAGTGCAAAACATCTTCCTTGATCCCAGTGTGCACAGTAACCCTGACTCACAAAACTGAACTTTGAAGCAGCAGAGTTAAAAGCAAAAGCTTTGACTTGGCAATGTGAAATTTGTCCATAGCAAAATATTGCATCTTGATTTTCCAAAAAGGAAGTAAAAACAGTACTGGAGAAATCCTTATAGCCAATGGACAAAATCTTAAATTATGACATCTTCTCTCCTGGCCACATCTCAGCTCCACCTGACGCACCCAGCTGGAATAAGTGACTACAGACAGGACTTCATGTTGGTGCCAATCAGCATCTGAAATATCCTTTCTTGTTTCTGAAGCAGGAGCTCAAGTTGTGCTTTTAACTCATCTGGCTCTGTCAGGCAGCAGAGCTAAACTCCAGTTTATGAGGCTGGGCTCCTCTGAGGAGAATCTCTTTTTCCCCTACCAGAAAAAAAGCAGCCTTGCAAAATAATGCAGAAACAGCATTTTTTCTATGCCCTTGGTACTTACTTACCTCCCATTTCCACACATGAATAAAGAAATCTTTTGTGTCTACTCATTTTCCAATATATTCCAGGTAGTCATGGACTGAGCACTAGCATACCGAAGAAAACTCAACATACACAATGGTACATTATGTAAGATGCATAAAACTATTGAAGATATTTCATGTAAGAAAGGAAATCTATTCTTCATATTTTATTAAATAAAAGAGAAAAATGCTACATTAAAGTGTCCCGATTCAATTGAATCTGTGATTGTAGTGGAAGAGCAGAAAAGATTGTAATGTTTTTACTCCTTCAGTTTTTGACTGTCTTCCATGTAATTCTCACGTATAATAGAAGCAGTCTTGAAAGACATAATTCTCAACATTTTATTTTTATTTATGGCATGAGTTAGAGGATGCATTTGACATAAGATACGACAGCTGTTACCAAATTTTTACTTGCCATTTCTTTTTAGGTTGTTTTTCAATATTTTACATAGAACTCTCCTGTGGGGAAAAGATCAAATTATCTGGTGAGAGTGTTAATATACTGGAACAACTATGGGAAGTCAGATAATGTGGAAATACAGTTAATGCCCCCAAATATCTAAAAGGAAGGGAGGTAGGAGAGGATTTGATTCAGCTAATTTATGATGACAATATATATAATAAGTTAACCTCAGGATAAGGAAATAAACTAGTTTCCCAGGTAACCTGGTCTATTCCTGGCTCTGCCACTGATCAGAATTCTGACACAGGGTAAACTGTTTCACATATAAACAGACATTTAAAATACATTGTTTCTGGCTATCAGTCAGACCACAATCTAAACCAGATCAGTTCCACAATCAAGCCCAGAATCTAAGCTATGTTAGACACCTGCTTTTCTTCCAAACCTTCTTTGTCTCAAATGCTCAAAATATTTTAGATACAAATTCTCATTTCTATGTGCTTTAAAAGTAGCCAACACAGCATGATCTAAGTATGATGCAAATATTAACAATACTGTACATTGACATATGGATACTATGAGCTTTTGGACAAATATATCTGGTACTTTTTCAACCATTGTTTTCTCTTTTGTCTTCTTTCTCCTGTTTCCTTTCCTGGTTTGGTGCTTTATTTATCACTCTATGCATCCAAAAAAAATCTGCACTCTTGCTTTTGGTGACTCCAGGAGAAATAAGGGAGAAGAAAAAGATCATCCAAATTACTGATACGATTTCTTCTTTATCATCTCACATTCTGCCCTGCTCACAACTTGGCCTTAGCTATACTATTTATGCAGCAATTTCACATTGCTCTAACAATATTTAATTGAAAAGGAGTATGCTACAAGTACTTTAAAAGATTCTACATATTACTATTCTTATAAACACCCTTTTTAGTATAAAAATATTCTCAGTGCTTTTTCCCCAAACTCAATATATTCTGTTTTGTGTCTGCTATTACCACAAAGCTTCAAATAAGCTTTTATTTCAATTTGCTACTAACTTTGACTGAATTCACTCTGCTTAATGTTGCTTGCCTTATACTATGGTAAGATTAAGAGAAGAAACATGGACAAAATAATCAGTTCAAAATTATTTAGGCTGTTTGAGCCAGGTTTGATGCTTATGCATGTCATCTAGCAATGGAAAAAGAGTTACTTTGATATAACTTTATATGTGTAATCAGTTGGTTACCATAGTTCTACCATCTGTGTCATCAATACCACTGAATATCTGAAATGTGCTAAGTTCACACTTCATTTTTACAATGTGATTGGACACAAATATCTTCTAATACAGTTTCTATTAGAATATCACATTTATAAATTCTAAAGAAATTGATTTTCAACAATTCTTTAATATTTGATTAGTGTGCCAGAGACTAGACCTTTGCAAAGGGATAAGGGAGAAGGAAAACAAATAGGAAGAAAAATCTTTAGAGATTTAAACCGGTATTAGATGTGTTTAGTATACATATGCTTATTTTGATACTAATTAACTAAAAGAATCAAGATTAGATTCTAATCCAATTCCTGACATGGCTATGTTGAAAAAGAGCTACTGCACGGCCAGACATAAATGCTATCACTTGTATTAAGTCAGGATGCACAGTGATACAGGAGCACATGGTTTAGATTAGGAGTTCTTTTTCATCAGCATGCCAGCTAAAGACCACATCCTAATCTTAGCCATGTGCCACTCTGCACAACGCAGGCATGTGCATCCAGAATGAGAGAGCTGTCCCAAGGTCTGCAGGGATTAGGAGGTGTCCATCTCGGTGTGCCTCACAAAGCACCTTGGGAAAATAAAACAAAACAAAACAAGAAATCCAAGCCAAAAAAAATTAGGTGAAAAGTCAGCATAATACAGAGATGTATTTGACTCTTGGGCCACTTTAGAATTATTCATTTCAAGCAGTTAATTTGCCAGTGGGGTTTTTTTGAAGTGAAAGGACAACACAGTCTGAACACAGCAAGAGTATTTTTATCACGGCAGCTCTTGTCACCATCCTTGCATAAAGCATTATGTAAGCATCTGATTTGCATCAGTGTACAGCTCTGACTGCTGAGAAAGCAGTTTGCAGTTTAATAAGATTAATACAAAACATTGCTTTTCTCTTATTTTCTTGTGTTAGTGTGGGTAGCTGGAATTATACAGATTTTCTCCTCACAATAACAAGCACCAAGGCTGCTGTGAATGATATGGTTTTTGTCTCTGGATGTATACTCAAGGCTTAGTATGAAAAAAACCAAAAAAATGTCACTGGGTCAAGGAAGTACGGACATACTGATTTAAAGAAGGATGGGATACGTCATACAATACCTCACAGTACTTTTACCTCACAGTGACTAGACCATTGGATATCTGGAAGTACTTTCTTAGTAATAATGGAATTATTTTCCTATTAATAATATTATCTAGTCCTTCTGAGCTCAGCATATTATGTTTTGATTAAAAAAAAAGTAAAGATGACATTTCTATCCCTCAATCACTAAAGCCACAATAGAGGTCAGAGATAAAATCTGTGAGATTTACAAGAGGTGGTCTCAGACATCTTTTACAAGTGATCCCTCCTACAGGGAGCCCTCAGTATAAGACACAAGGGCAAAGATAAGTTACCCTTTCCATTGTCCACATAAAAATGTGCACATTAAACAATGTAAAGGGCTCAACTGAGGCATCAGGAATCCCACAGCAGAACTGGAAGTGGGGCCTGCAGATGATTCCTGCCTGACATTACCACCAGAGAGCTACGCAGGAGACTTAAGTGGAGAATGTGGATTACTTTTACACAAGAGTTCTTGCACCTTGTTAAAAACAAGTGGAAATTCTTAATCAGTGATGTCACCAAGAAAAGTAAACACTAGTAAAGCAGTTGCCATAAACCAGGTAGAGTTTGCTAGCCCTGTGTTTGCTAACCACTTGGTCACCAGTGGTTTTGTAAGAAGCTGTTCAAGGTTTGGGCTAGAAAAGGCCAAAAGTTCAACTGAAGGACTTTGGGAATTCAGTGGAAGAAGTTCAATAATGGGTCCTCTTGAAAACCACAGAGGATATTCAGGGCTGTGAGTATCCAGCACAGGAAAATGTGCTTCTTCAAAAAAGGGTTTTATTGGTGAACTTTGTAGCCTGCAGCAATGTCTGAATTAAACTCTGAAATAAATACAAGGAAACAGGGGTAAAAGATTAAAGTGATTGAGCATTGCAGGAAAAGTTACGGGGATATCAAGGTTTTTTGTACAGAAACGGATTACTTATTCTTCAGCTCTTTAGTTCAAAGATAATGCACTATTCAAATGGATTAAAGCTATTTTCAGAAGATACTATCTGAAAGTACACCAATAAGCCAGAGTTTCTAAAAATGACCTTTTTTTGATTTGGTGAATTCAGGAATCCCTCCTCAGATATGACAAGATGACTGAATTTAGGCGAAAGAAGCATAGTAAGGTTCTTGGGTTTTCAACTTTCCTGTGCATTTGTACCCAGATTTTTCAAATTCTGTCATTGAAAGGACTGAGAAGTTATTTCTAAAGGCTATTTCTCCTCTCTGGAACAATGGAACTTTGAGACACCCTTTGGCAGTTAGGCATGTGAAAAAAAGTCAAAACAAATGGCATATATGAGCCAATTAAAAAATTCTTAATAGTGAAACAAATGAGGCCTTCATTAAGATGAATAAACTAAACAAATTACATCAACCATTTCTGCACTTATGGATTTCTGTAGCCAGGATAGTTCATTGCATTTTTATTTGTTAGTCACTGTATTTTATTTGAGATTTTTAAGAGTCTGCTATGATATTTCTTCCTCCCTTCTTTTTAAATAATTTAGGATTATTTCAAAAATGTACTGCTAATTATTTAATGCTTTTATAGTGGTTTCTTTATTATATTAGAATATTGGAGGGAATATCAGTTTTCTACAGAAATGTTGTTTTAAATCACTTTTCTGTAGCGCTCTGTCATCCCAAACTACAACATGCTCTTACCACTGCCAACACTTATGAATACCTTCTTTACTCTCAGCTGTGATATGGTAGAGAATATCCCTCCAGGTATTACAACTCAAATGATGGAAATGGACAGATAGGACACAATTCACATACACATGGGTAAAACCCCACAAAAGGCAGTCTTTTAAAGTGCCATGTATGGAGAGGCTAAACTTATTTAACTGCCTTTAAAAGACCATTAACTGTACAATTTTAAGTCACAAGGGTTAAGGAAATATAATGAGACACCATAATTCCATGGGATCAAGCATTACTTTACCAATTTTGAGCATATGTTCATGTTTGTTTTCCAAGTGCTGATCTTTATGGTATCTCTCCTCATCACCAGTTCCCAGTATCACTTGGCTTTCCTTCCCAATTACTTGTCTGTCTTTCCCTTTCCAGCAAGTGCCAGCATTTAGGAGAAGCCTTTTGCTTTTGCTGCAGCAACAATGTCTAGTCTCAATTTCTCTATCGCATCTTCTTTGCCCCATTTATTTAGATCACATCTGTGTGCCATTGGCACTCGAATGGCTTTCTTCCCACGTGCATAATAGAATAAAAGAAAAATGTTTAAAAAGACATTCATTTCACCCTCTTCTTCTCCCCTCTCCATGCTTTCCCTCCTCACCCTGGCACCTTAATGTCTGAGCAGGGCTCAAAAACAATTTAACCTGGTTTATAGCATGTTCGAGCATGGATGAATTTTTAAACAGTAGGCAAAGAGAAAAACTTTTACAAAACCAGCTAAACCATATGAAGAAAAAGAAAATCCCCAGACTGTGGTAGACAGCTAGCATAAGAAAACCCAGTTTGCCTGGCAAATTCCAAATGCTGAATAGTGCATTTTGCAATGTCAAGCACTTGGCTGTCGAAAAAATAAGTGTTGTTTATGCTAGGAAAATCTTCTGTATGTAATAAACATGGACATCACACTCTATCCCATTCCTTTTTCATTCTCTGTGACCCTTCCCTCGAGTTTCCTGATTCAATTGTGCACTCATGTTGTCCCATATAGTAGTTCTGCACCTTAATTAAATTAAGGCTGGTGTTTTTTCTCTTGTCTACCTATCTGTTTCTCTTTTTTATCAGAAACCTACAGACATTAAATTGGACTTTGGAACAGATTTAAAGAACAAGGTAGATGTAAAGGCTATACCTCCCCTCAAATTTGTCATTCCAATAAGGTAACTAAAGAGGTTTTATGAATACAATAAAAAATCATAGGTGGCACAAGGACACCAGAAGAGAGTCTAATCAAAAAGAAATTTTTTGTCATTTGATTCAAATGCCTTTTTATTTCCTGACTACTGGCTGTCTTTAGAAATGTGTATTGAAAATAAAAATTATTTCTGTCAACTTCCTTTTTTAAAACTTCTTTCTCTTGTAATTCTTCTTGCAAACCCTAACTTCTAATGCCCAGTGCTACAAAACATAACATTCTCTTTCAGTAAAATGGAAAGCATTAAAAAACCCCATTATTTTTTTTAAAGTTTTAAATTAAAATCTGAGTTCCAGTTTTAGCTTAGAGCTATAATAAATAAGCCATAATAAATAAGCTATAATAAATAAATTTCTCAGTGTTCTGTATCACTTCCTCACCATGCACATCCGTACATTCAAGAGGCAATCCTCTTTCTTCTCAAAATCAAGATTCATAATCATGGACTTTGCCCTTCCCTGGAAAAGAGTAACACAGATGTGAGGGAAATTCAATCCATTATCTCAGCTCAAAGGAGGTTTTGTTACCTCTTTTTTTCTTTATTTTTTTTCTTTTTGTGAGTCAGAGAATTGTTTTTTCTGCCAGAAGTGAGGGCAGATCTCAGATATGGATCAATTTTCAGAGAAAGCCCCAGCATCAATTACTTCTGACATGCATCCACCACCCTCTGCCCACTGACAGCCCCACAGGGCTTCAGAGACGCCAGCTGCCCTGTTCACCACCCCAAAGGACAGCTCTGTGACTGGAAGCAGAGTGTCTGACAGGGCACATGCAGCCATGCTGCCGTCAGACAGATCTTTGGAGGATTGCAGAGACCAGAAGACATCCAGGAACTCTGCTCGGCTAACTTTGCATGACTGGTGCTCTGTGGAAAAACCTCTATTGCATCACAGAGATGTAGCAGAGGTAGATTTCTGACCTTCATCACAAGTGCTAAGGAGCATGTGACCCAATGAACCTCTTCAGGTGATAATCCCCCAAATGAGAAAAAAAGCAGCAGATGTTGGGCCTAAAGGTAGTGATAGCATCAATAGTATGCCCTCCAAAATATTAATGCAGGAGCAAGCACTCCACCAGACATATTCCTTTAGGCTTAAGGTCACCTTTCATGGCTGCTTTATTGAAGGAGTTTTTCCTGAAACTGCAGTTGCACCCTGGTGCTGCAGCAAGCCCCAGATAACTCCCAGTATGAACAGCAATGAGAAATAAAAGAAAGAAATAGGTCAAAAAACCCCAGGTAGTACTGGAACACACACAGAGGATACAAAAAGTAAGAGAAAGCACGGTTTGAGTCTGTACTTGTTTTCAGCATTGCATATGGAGTCAGTAATGTCCACCTTCTACTCCAAATGTCTTTTTCTGTGCCCTCCTCACAAAACAAAACAAATCCCTGCAGATTAAACACAGGCAGCTTTCTGAAGAGCCTTGTTCCATGTAAAGCATGCATATAGTGCTTTGAACACAACAGTTCTCAGGAGGGGACTGAATGGAGAACTGACTATGCAAAATGCAGCTTCTGAGCCATTCTGCAAAAAATATTTTAACTATTTTGGAGTTTTCCTTCATAATGTTTTCCTTCTATACAGTGTGAAATTAGCACAGGTCATTTATGACAGGAACATGTTTGCATTGATTAGAAATCTAGACAATCAAATCAAGAACTGGTACAAGCCATGGAGAACTCAGGTTGTCCTTCTGACTTAAGCTAGTTTTTTGAAATAGCCAGAATATAAACTTCAAACATTTTAGAGAACCTTTGAGGGTCTCAGCAAACATACTGCCAGACTTTACCTCCTTCCTACATGTATTCCCCATAAAAGTGGACAAGGAAACTATAAGAGGGCCAACAGAAAATCAGCAAAATAAAATATCTAATTGTCCTGTGTAATATACAGGACTCAGCCTCACCTCCCCAGGTCATCCATCATTTACTATGTTGTACTAGAACCCAGGCATCACAGGTCTTTGAAAAAGTTACACAAGAAGTTCTTCCTTCTGCATCCCCTGTGAAGCAAGGCAAAAGCTGGAATTAAACCTTCAGATTTTTTTTTCTCTTTTTCCCCAGGTTGTAGCAGCCATACAGCTGTCACAAAGTATGTGAAGTTGATCCGGTTGGAATGCACTGTACCTCTCCTCAGAATCTCATGTTCCAAAAGTGGGAATGGAAAGCTGTCCCTTTGGTTTTCATCTTGAGAGGGCATTTTCTGATTCTTCTTTTGACGTCTGACATTTGTAACTTCTGTTTTTAGTATCTTTGTATGCTAAACTGAACATAGTGGTTTCTCACATCAAAACTCAGGGGAAACCATAAAAATAAAATGGCATATTTAACCAGCTGGAAAAATCAACAGGTTTAGGTCTCTGGATACATTTCTAACCTTTTGACTTTTTTTTTTTAAGCAATGATGGGTTAAATTCTGTATTGTGAGCAACAAAGAATAATGGGTGTAGAATTTTTTGTTAAGGGGGATATGATTCATAGAGACGACAAGAGCTTTGCTTTAATTGTGACCTATTTCAGGGTTGTTGCTAAACTCATTATCTTAGCAATACTGAATAGAGATTAATAGGGGAACTCTGAGAAACAGAAAAGTAGAAAAGAACAAGACATGTGGAGATGCCTGTGTTCAAACTGCTACGTCAGCTGACCTGTGAGACAATAATGGTACTACAGGTGTAAAGACTAAAAAGTGATCAGGCCCAGCATTTTTACTTAGAAATCTCATAAAAGTCACAGTGAAATTTGGTGAATATTGTTAAAAAGTTAACTTAAACACAGAAAGTATAGAAAAAACCAATGGAATGTCGTAATGTCACACCTTTGTAATTATATGAAATGAGCTTACAACAGCTCTCAACCAGATAGACAGCTACAGAGTATCTTCCATTGGAGGACGGTGTGAATGGTTTTGACAGCAGTATTGTGACTTCCGTTTTCAAAATTTTAATGATTTCATAGTATAGAAGCCAACTGTGGAGATCCAACAATGCACCCAACAGTATATTTGGCCTGGATAGTAACACCTTCCAGTAAAACAGGATCACAGTTCTGACTGAAAGGGACTGCTTGACTGCAAAAAGTTTTCCCCTGTATTCCAACTCAGTTGCTCTTGTTTCAACCTGTGGATGTTACCTCATTGTGTGGAGTCTGATTCCATCTTCCCAAGGCTGCCTCGCACGCCTACGCAAAAGACACTTCTGCTCCCAGCTGAGTCAGCTCCAGCTGCTCAGCCTCTTCCCACAGCTGGGTCTGTTCTGAACCCATGACAGTTTCCCAATCTCTTTTGGCATTGGCACCATCTCCTATCCATAAAGAGGATCTACATCTAAGTAAGCTCATCTTGCATCTCTAGTTTGCAGAAACAAACTGGTAACCTCAAAGGACCTATCACACAGAGCTATTATTGCACTGGCTGAACTCATTTCTGACAGGGCTTGTTTTCTCTCCTTAACTGAGGAGGAAACTCCCACCAAACAGCCACATTTCCTCAGCCAAGTTAGATTACAGAAAGTTCAACCAGTGTCACCCTTTTTATTCCCTTTGAACTAATTTTTCAAACGATTTGCAAAAAATGAAAGAAGGGAAAATTAGTTCTAGGAAGTGGGTCACTATATGATGCTTGTCTGTGAGTAGATATTTGCTGAGATTGACAAAAAATGACAGCAGTCAGCAAGTTTTTTGTTTACTCTCCGTAATCCTGCTATCTGCAATGGTTTGACTTTCACAGAGCTGAGGAAGTTTCCTATTTTAACAGTAGCTTTCTGGGTTTCATGCTAATATGACAAAAAATATCTGGTTTTACTTGATTTCTCTTTTTTCCTAATTTTTGTTTTGACAAAGATGCGGGAGTATGCCAGTGCAGTTTGATTTGCCAAAGTATCTCCCGATGCCAGTTAAAGAAGCAAAAGGGCTCCCCTCATTTACTCTGGTAGGCATTGCACATATTGGATATCACACTGATTCGCTGGATTCAGTAGAATGAACCGAGAACAGGGTGAACAGTTAAAGCAAACAATTTGTAAATAACCCACTGACTGAAAATTCAAAAATTCAGATTTGTCCAAGTAACTTCAGCAAACATGAACCACTAACACACTGTCCAAAAACCAGGAATAACTTCCAGTTAAAAAAAGAAAAAAAAAAGCACTAAATTAGCATTAATACAATTTGCTCAGCCTTAAAATTTACCTTAAGTTCTATAAGGCAAAACTGTTACACTTTGTTCAGCTTGAGGATTGCATAAAAATTCTCTACAAAAGTGTATCTCCAACCCTGAAAATCTTTCTTCCTTATTTCAGAATCTCCACCTAGTGGGAGTATCATATTTTGTCAAAATTTTAAAATCAATGGCACTTATTATTCAAAGATTCCATACCAATATTCTTCCTGTACAACATTTTTGTATATTGCCGTTTTTATTGATTTTTGCTTATAACATCATAGGTCAAACTCTCAAAAATACACTCATGAATTACAAATATGAGTCCTTTTCTTTTAAGAAATTGTCTAAATCAATTGTTCACTCACCTCCAAAGTCAAAATTACAATGCTATAAGAAAATGTTTTGATGTTGAGGTCTTGAGCTTACTCCTGATACACTTGCTTGGTAGGGAATATGACTTCACTAGAAATCAGCCCTTGATCACTGCATATTGCATTTAATCTTTGCAGGAGAGCTGCCTTTGAACTCACATACTCATACAGAGGAAGATTTAATGATACGCAGCACTTGCATATGACTTAATTACATGGGAGCCCAGAACAGTTTTTTGTGGTTCAATGATAAAACTATAAATTAACCCTTTGAACAAAAATCCCCAAGTGGTTAAACCACATTATAAAGCAGACACATTTGGCTAAAGAATCAAACCCATACAAATAAATAATTATATATGTATGTTTGAGCAGGCTGTGCCTGTGAAGGGAGATGAGTCACTTCATTTTTTTATGCTACCCTTGTGACAGCTGAGCAATGTAATTATCTTCCTTTGCATTGTGCTGGTTTTATCTCATAGGTATTAGATTTTTTATTTTTCCATATTCTAATTTCTGTGGTGGGTGAAGTGTAAGACTCAGAGAGGCAAAGCATCGCTATGATTTAGTTTGCTTGAGGTTTCAACTAAATAAGATTTCAATACTTTATAAGAAAAATAAAGCCAAAGTGGGGGTACTATTGTTATTATGCACCCAAGTAATGATTAATAAATATTCTTAGTGGAAAGCTTTAAATTGTATTAATTTACCTTTATTTTAAATAATGAAAGAAAAAAAACCCAAGAAAATCCTTTCAACCACACCAAAAGGCTTACTGAATCCATAGTATGCATAAAATGCATTTAGGAAGGTATATAAAGCTAGAATTATATTTGGGGCTTTTGTTGCTCATGACAAATAAAATAAAAAGAAAAATTACTATATTTGCAGTGATAAACCTGCTAGTTGACTTATGAAAAATGTATGAACATAGGGCAAATGGCAAAAGTCAAGAGCCTGAAAACTATAGACAAATGAAAAATACACAAAAATCTTGAGATACGTATATAACAGAAAGCCTGGATATAACCTTAAATAATGAAATATTAACAAATGTCCTTTTCTTATTATCATATATATCCCAAGATTTCTTCCAAAACCAGGCTTTAACAACATCCCTGGAAGTGAGTTAAGCTGGACAAATGTTGAGACAGCATTAGATTTAGAATTCCGTGTACTTGTTACTAATGAGCTTGAAGACCAAGCTCTTGAACAGGCTTGTTCACCACAAATAGATTAATGGGAATAGAAATAAACACTACTCCTGGTAAGGTAACATACAGAGTGGAATGCAGTCATATTTTACATTAATTTGCAACATGGCATTCCAACTATCAATATGAGTATCTACAATGGTAAACACTGATATAGTCAATAGTACACTTGCATAATGTAGCATACAATAGTACTACACACAGACATACAAACATGAACAGTAAAATGAGATGGCTGTGACCTAGAATAGACATCTGCAAAGCCAGGATCTGTATTTAAGGAGAAAAATTTCACTTGAGGGGACAAACACATGTAGTCCAGTCATCAAGCTTTTACTTAAAATATTGCTCAGCCCTGAAAAAGGAATATCACCTGGCCTCTGATTATATACACTGGCTAAGCAGCCAGACAAACACTGAACTGATGGTAGTGCCTATGCATGAAAAAGGGGATCCTGGCCTTCAGACCACCTCTATTCTCCAAGCAACATCTCTTTGGCCTTGCTTGGGTTGTATTTCAGCATCACAGTGCAGGAGGTGCGGGTGGATTTGCACTGGCTGCTCTGCCACAGCTCTGCAGGAACACAGGTACAGGTGTTGTCCCGCACTGTGAACTGAAGGAGGTACACTCACTGGCAGCCAAAAACACCTGACCTAATCCAGGTTTCATTACTAATTTTGTACCTCACTGACATTTTCATCAATTCACACAAGCTCTAACAAAGAAAAGAGCAACTTTGGACCATTGACTTTGGAATCCTCTCTGCTGCAGTAAAAATTTTTACTAGTCCATCACACTGCTGAGTAATACAGACACATTAAAGAATATGAGAAATTAGAATTTTTTAAGACAATGATATGAAATTTTGAACTTAATATTAAATTTAGAACTTTTGTGGTGAAAACCAGTTTAAGCTACCTGTTTATATAAAAGTATTCTGGTACTGCAAAGTTCTAAGCTGCACATTTTGCACATCCAGCAATTTTTCACATGATTGTCAGTAGCAAGCAATCCAGTGGAAACGCTATATAAGAGTAAAAGGATTGCCTTACACGCAGAACCTATTAGAACAAAAACCACTAGGCTCTGTGTTCAAGGCATTCAAAAGTCGAAGCTAGAAGCATTACTAATGACAGGCACATGTAATAAGATCTGTGTGGTGAGGCAATGCATCATTATGGCCAGATTTAGAGCCCGATCATCACTTTAGAAATATCAATAGCTGGATAAGGTCCAAGTTACTTCTTCATCAAAGCAGTATGACTCCTGACTCCAGTGAAAATAATAACCTGAATTTGTGGAGACAAAGTTCTGATCAATAATGAATCTTAACATGCCCATGCAATCTTCTGTCTTCTCAAATGTGAATTTGTACTGACACCTTCTTGACGCTCTGCCAGCAGCGTCAATGAAAGCTGAGTGGCAAATGTGGGCTTGTGAATGTTGAGTAAAAATTTGATATCTGAAGTGTGTTTTACCAGAAAAACTATGATACAACTATAAACTGTAGCTATGGGAAAACCAGAGAAACATTTGATTGTGGTTATTAAATTTCTGATGTGAAATGTAACCTAAAACATGCTTGTTTAGGCCCCCCCAAAAAATCACAAAAGAACTTTCAAATCAAATTCCCAGGTTCTGGAGCCAAATATCCATGAATATTTTCAAGTTTCTCATGGATTGCTCCCTTGCCTTGAAACTGAAAACAGTACCACTTTTGTTGTTAAAGAGAACACCACACACTAGCTAATGGGCCACATATCACAGCATGTGACAGCCATGGATGCGCAGCTCTGACCTGTACACATTTCATTATGCCAGCTCAAATTTCTGGTGCTTTGCATTTCAAAATAATCCAGTATGCACCAAGAAGGTCCCTGGAAACCTCTGGAAAAACAGGATTTGTTTTGCTGATTGAGACCCTTGACCCATTTAATCTCTCCCTTGGTCACACAAAGAAGTTAGACACTCATGACTACCAGGACAGGTTTCACTCTGAGTTTCACTGTAACTCAGAGATTGATTTAAATGCTAAGTTGCAGGCACTTCCTTTTTTACTTTTTTTACCATTAATCTGGAAGTGAATTATAGCTTTAGAATCACAGCATTCTTAAAATATATTTTAAAACATGTGCTGAAGGTCTCAATTTTACAACTGATATTCACATGACGAAAGAGGATAATTTTAAATGATTGCCTGACCAGGTTTCCTCTGTCATCAAGTTCTGTGCTATTTGCACAAGCATGCTGACACAAATAGAGAATTTGCTGTACTCTGGGAAATCTGTTTTACCAGCAGTCGGTGAGGACGGAGCCCCCAGATAAATGTCTTTTACATTTTATGCAACTATTGTACTAATTAGTCAAAGTAGATGTTAAAACTAAAAATCCTCATAGCCACTACTCTGATAGAAACATCTCAGGTATGCATTTGAACAGACATTTCTGCAGGATCCAATGGAAATTCATCAAACAGCACAAACACTTGCCTAAACACCCACTGATGTTGGCAGTATGTGAAACTTCTGACTGAATCAGGAACTCGTCATTGCTTTAAGCTATTCTTCCAACTGGACTTCCAGACTTGCCACTGCTGTTCTACAAGCCCTGCACTGCACAGCCACCGGAAAACGTTTTACACATAAATGTGTGATAAATACAGAATCCACAGGCCAGAAAAAATGCATTTTACTCACAGCATTCCAAACCTTCCTCAGAGCATATATACAAATATTAAATTTTGAAAACTGAAGACTTTGTAGTATTTCTGTACAAATTCAGCTTGTCCAACATCTTCACATCGAAAAGCTGAAAATAAGGCTTCTGAACACATGTTTATATGCTTTAAGAGATGACTTGATTCTCAAAAGCACTGAGGCTTGGGTGACTCCGGTGGATTTAGGGGAGACGTTTTCTAATAGAGCTGGGAAAAATGCCTAATCTGCTCCCTTTGTGGCTGGTAGGAGTATTACTGTTGAGCTCTGTCAAGCTCAGCTGATAACTTTTAGGTTTCTGTTTTTGAAAAACAGGTAGTCATAGGAACTGAATACCGAAGATCAGGGCAGGGTTCTCAGAACACCACAACCAAAACACACTCCCTGTTTCTGAGTGTTTACTGTCACTGCTTGCATGAAAGACTAACAGGTGTATGAGAAATAGGATATGAGAAAGATGTCTTCTTGTTTCAAAATAATTTAATCCTACCCTATTTCCTACGCCCCCCCCCTCCTTGCCTGAGCCTTGAAAGAGGAGATATGCCATCTGTTTCAATAAAACATGAAAAGTATACACCCGTGACTGAGGCAGTGCTAGAAGTAGGGAGAGAAAAAAAGAATCTATCTTTAAAATATTAAATATGGAAAATTATGAAACAATAAACACCTGTTCCTTCAGCACTTTATTCTACCCTACTTGGGGAAATGTTTATTTACTGCAATTATATTTACAAATTTTCATTGGAGCATCACTTTTGCATCATTTTTGCAATCATCAAAGGTACAAAAAGTTTGTAATTTAAAATAACAGTCTCAAAGAGTCCAGAAAGCTCAATTCTTTCTATTTCTTTTTAATTTTCATTTCATTTATTGGTTATTAGTAGAATCTTCTCAACTGTGTTTCTCTCCTAGGTACTTTTTCTTTTACTGATTGAGTTTTTTCATATTGCAGCTGATGCACATTTCAGTGTTTTTGTTATAATTACAAAATTCAGAGTGAAAATGAAAACCACCTAATTATATAATTGTCTTAGAGACAGCATGATAATTAGAGGTCTCAGAAAAGTAGCTCAGAGGGATTCACTGTACAGAAAGGTAAAGAAAATACAGGAATTTCAGAAAAGGCCTAAGTAAAACTTTGTAGGAAAAGAAATTATACATACAAACCCAACAGATGCCCTCAAGAGCTTTATACCTTAATCAACACAAAGTATCACATTTACATTAAGAGCGCACATGCAGCAAGACTCGTCACCATAAAATAACCATTCAGAAGCTGTAAAAGGTAAGGGACTGCAGCTATACACTGAAATTACAAGAAATAGTACTGAAAAAAATATTAAAATGATTAAGAAGAAAATAAAAAATATGGGTGAGATAAATCTGAAAACAGAAAGTTAAAAGTACTAAGCCAGTGGATATAAAACAACAAGAAAATGTTCTCATTGAAGGACTAACACAAAAAGTTCTTTCTAATGTTTTCATAGATGTTCAAGCTGTGGTACAAAAAGTGTGCAAATGTCATATTAGATGTCTGTATAAACTTTTTCATGCATATATTTCCAAGTTATTATGCTTTTCTAAACTTTGGTCAAGGATCTGCATCTGCACGCAGCAAAACCAAAACCAGCTGGACTCTCTTATTCAGCAAAAGGGCAAATTTAAAGAAGCTTCACATTTATGACTTTCATGAGAAAACCTCCAGTCAAATCCAAGAGAAACACAAACATTTACCCTGCTAAAAAGACTTAACTCTTTCATTCTGGCTTTGTGAGGTGATGGCACAGGAGAGGCTACGATCAGGTGGTGGGACTAGTTAAAACCCACCAAACTTCTGCTGCTGCCCATAACCACGAAGGGCGAGTGTGTGCACAAAGGCAAAGTCCCACTGCCTGCAAGCTGTGATACAAGCTCTCAGAAGTGCTCAGAACCCATGGGCATGGACAATCGTCCCTCTGGGTATAACCTAGCTCACCTGAGAATTTTCAGCACCAGAGATCTTACAGTATTTCTCCTGAGTGCCATCAGCACACAGAAAATACTGTTACATTTGAAACTAACAGAATATGTGAACCATTATTTTCTTTTTCATGCCAGAAGCCTCAAACTGCCACAGAAGAAATCAACTTCCTTCTGTTCCCAGCAGTTAACGTTCATTTCTCATGTGTTTTGACACTTGGCAGTAGCTAATTATTGGCTACACTCTTCGCCACGAAGTACTTTCCTTTCATAATTAAGAAATCCTTTGAATTGTGGACACTTAACTTTTCAACTGCTGAAGATTGTGAGCAATTAGTATGCAAATTACAAGATGACACCAACAGCTCATATGGAGAAGATAATCCTCACATGGTGGAAGGCTACCTGTGCCTAATGTAAAAGCAACAGAAAGGAATGATTTTTAGATGTTTCAAATAATTTAACTTAAAATGGACCAGAACGCAGAACTGCTTGCTTCTTTGTATCAGAGTGAGCCAAGGCACAAGCTCAGTGAAAATCAGAAGGTACAAATTTCTTCAGGAGGAAGTCTTCTTTCACTTTCCTTTTTTACAGTTTTTACCTTTGCCCCACTTGGACTCACATGTCTGTGATGCTCAGAATGTGTGGCGCCCATGAGAAAATAAGTTCTGGAGAAACAGATACGAAAGAGTGAAACCACTTCTCAAGGCTGTGAGATATTTTAACTGTTCTAAAGGTGTTATCCAGTGCTTGAATAAGTTAGGAGGTATCACTCTGATAATCAGCTCCCATTTCTGCCTTCCAAATCCCCCCAGCACCCTTTTTGGACTGTAAAGCACTAACATTTTTTAATTATTAGCAAATTTTATTTTTTATTATGTCTCCGTAACCATGTTACAAAGCTGATGCCTCTCTCCAGTGAAATGACTGATTTCATCCATTTATTACCCAGATTATATGCATTCATTACACAGATTTCAGGACATTCTCCCAACTCTGCACTGGAATTGATTTAACACTGTTCTTTGGTAACCCGATGGAAAAGAAATCACATCTCTATTTAATTTCTGTTCTGTTGTTTCCCTGATTTATTACTCTGTCACAGCAGGTACTAGTTTATACAAGAAAGTGCACGAAATGTCTTTAGAACGCACGAAAACGCACGAAAACGGACTGGTAACACACTCCCGTGAAGGGGTTAACCCTTCAGCGCACGGCCTTTGTTAATAAGTGAGGACGGCAAAGCTCCGCCGCAGCCGGGAGCGCTCCCTGCCGGCGCGGGCGGGCAGCGGCCCTCGCAGGCCGGGGGGAGGCGGCGGAGCCCGGGACGGGGGAGTTGAGGCAGGGAGGGCTCGAGAGAAGGAAGGCTCCGCTCGCGGCCGGGGACAGGCGGGCATCGCCGGGCGCTCCCTCAGCCCCTGCCCTCATCGTTCCTCCCGCCGAGCGCTCCCTCAGCCCCTGCCCTCATCCCCGCGCCCCCGGCCCCGCGCGCCCATAGGCTGCCGGCCCTTCAGCGGCAGCCAATCAGGAAGCAGTTGTCAGGCTCTCCCGTCTATTTTTAGCACGCACAAACGGGCGCGCGCGCTCTGTCTCGGGGGCGCGGCCGGAGCGCGAACCCGGCGCGGTGGCACCGCTGAGGCGCGAGCGCGGGCCGGGGTGAGGGGGAGCAGCGCCGCCACCGGGGTGCCGTGCACGGCCCCCCCCGGGAGGGAGGAGAGGAAAAGCCATACCCGGTATCCCACGGCCTCGGGCAGTTCTAAGGGAAATTAGAACATTGCCAGTGAAAATTATTATGTAAAATAAATAAATTTAAGAAAATAAAATAAAATACATGTATGGCCCTCTTGCAAAGCGGCTGGTGTGTCCGCTCAGGGCCGCGGACCCCGACCCGGGCAGGACTTGGCCTCTTGAGTGAATGGGAAAAGTGGAATTACCGGGATGGGCTAAGCTCTGCATCTTTTATTTTGTATATTGTCATTTAATTAAATTCAAACATAAGGTAGCCAGCTATATCTGATGGGCTTCTGATACGTTTGGATAATGATAGATGTGTAAGTTGAGAAAAAAAGAGCAGACATAAACACTTAGATAATACACGCAGTGGGTATTTTGAAGAGTTCAGATATTTCAGATAGCTGGAGCTGCATTCTTTCCTAGTTTCTCACAGAGCTCTGGATTCAATAGAGCTTTTTAATATACCCTTGAATTCAGAAGGATTAGACATGTGCTGAAGCATTCAGTACAGGGCTGAAGCAGGGCCTCTTGTTCAGAAAAGGAATTATCAAAGGACAGTAAGAAAAACTCTTTCCAACACTTTAAATTAAGACTTAAACCAGCAACAATGTTAGCATATTGTAGAAATATCAAGGAAAAAAACTGGTCTTGCTAAGCAGGTTTTTAAATACCCTTGTATAAACATAAAACTTTCGCTATCTAAATATATCAGTACTTAGCCCCCGGCTGATCAACTGTTCTGGGATTTGTGCACAGTGATGGGTCATAAGAGCTTCTTGGGCTTTGTAGTGACCTGCTCACAAAAAATACAGAATGTATGAAATACAGACTAATCTGTGCACTAAATCTGCAGCCCCCTAAAGGAGTAAACTGATCTGCAGCTCTTGTGCTCACCCTAGAGCGCAGGGATGGATTTCACTGCCCACATGCACTGAGTTTTGGACACCTTGAGAACAAAATTTTGCAAAATAAGATGGATTCTTCAAAGTCAGCCAACTGCCATTTGTTTTTGCAAAGAAAAGTATTCCCCGACAAATCTTGCAATATCAGAGCTAAACATTGGCTGGCTGCTCCTCGTCATCACCAGCCTTTAAGAGATGTTCACTGCCAGGCTGCTCTGCAATCCTTGTCTTCATTACTCAATCCCCATGGATGCTTTTCAGTTGCCAGTAGGACATACCAAATCAGCAATGAAACAAAAGAACAAAGTCTGCTGTGACAATGTTTGAATGCCGTTTCAAAAAAGTGGCCGGTGGATTTAAAATCTGCCAGAAAAAAAGATGTTGTTTATTCTGTCATTACCAGAACATTGATATAGTCAGAAACATTATTTCAATGAAGTTTTTACATGCCATTGAACGTTTTCTCTGTGTTCACGGGTTGTCAGTCTTATGTGCAGATTAAACTTAAGTTCTCACAGAGGAAGTTCACGCAGCGTGAATTCCGTTAGCTTTGCTGATCCCATTATGTGCCATAATTTGAGAGTGAAGATTGCTCTGCATAAATATTCATCTAGCATCTTTCAAGTTTTCACTTTTCATTCTGCTGCTGCCTGACCCTGTCTGCCACTTTTCTCTGAATAATCATTACTGCTGAGCAACCCATTTGGACAAAAAAGGCATTTGCAAGACTAAAATACCCAGACAGCACTGGATGCGTGGATTGTCACTAGGACAAGTTGCAGCCCATTGCAATTGATAACTGTGGACATTAAAATAATCTAATGTGCTGTTTGGAATCGAGGTGCATTTCTCTCTGCAAATGTCATGGTCTCTGGCTCACACAGAGGCCATACTAAAAACATGGGTAGTAGCACCCCAATTCTCAGTCTGAGCACTCCAAACCCAAATTAAAAATTTTTCCTTTTACAAGTCCATCAGGGTTTTAAATTGTAATAATAATTTTTTAATTTTTCTTTTTGTGGTGCAGTTACTATCAAGCTGCAACCCAAGGGTTCTGCCTGTGCATTGAAGTGAACTGAAATTGGTGAAAATAAACAAATGTGATGCCTTGTTTTGGAAGCAAAGAATCAAATCCAGGGCTCTTCCCATATGAAGTGAGTTTAAAAGACTACGCATTAGAGAATTCAAGCCCAAACATGATAAAATTGACCACAATTCTCTTGTGAATCCTCAGCAGATCCTGGGATGTGAATGTCTGTTCTCCACAATTGTTCATCTAGCCAGTAAGGGAAATTGCTGTTCTGATCTGTTCCCAGATGTTCTGTCATGTGTTTCAGATCGTGTGTTTCCAGCACGTGAGAACATGCACAGATTTTCTAGGTGAGCAGAGGTTATGTGAGCATATCCCCCTGCATTGGTGTTGCAGTGCACTCAACTGACTGTGCACATGAGCTGTCTCTTTTCAAGGAAGATTGTGCATGTGTTCCCCACTGTCCCCTACAGTTCAGGCCAGCTGAGTTACCTGTCTTTGGGAAAATTGGAGTCACCACCCCTAAAGTACGAGGAAAGACCATCCCTGGGAAAATCATTCTCCAGATCATGAGCTCTCACATTCATGTTTCCATACTGTGACTTCACAGAGATGAACAAGACAATTTTTTTTGCAGCTCAGACTTGCAGTCACTACTGCCCAATACAGAGCTCCTACAGAAGAAAGCTCCCCCCTCCTCAATGAGAACAGCTGCCAGAAGGGCAAGAGGCACCTCAGAGATGCATCCCCGCGGCAGGAATGTGACAAGCCACTTCATAGGCTGTGCTGCAGGTCTTCCTGGAGCTTTCCTTGGAGAGCACGGGCTGTTCTGCCATGCAGTGCTCTGAGACAAGCTGGCAAAGAGAGACATGCTTTTCTACTTATAAGATGCATACTTTTGCCAGGTACTATCTTTACAACTTTTTTCTTTCACTTTATTTTCATCCAGTCAGAATTCCCATAGACACCACTTACATAATTTCCCTGCTTATCAGCTTGACATCTTAATTGCAGAAACTGCACCAACAGGGAAAAGCTGCTAGGTAGCAGGCACCAATGCCACATCAGGTGAAAACAAGTAATCACATTACTCAGGAAGACCAAAGTGGTGAAAATATGGCCTCCTCAAAATTCAAGTTTAAACGAGACATATTTCCAGACTGACTGAAGTCACTGAATTCTCTTGCCAGTTATACAGCTTTGATCCAGTCTTCCAGAAAAAAAAAAACTAAAAAAGCAGTGCAGGGTAGAAACATTAATGTGATGAAGGCTGTATGATTCAGAAAGGTGTGTTAAAGCCTGATTTCAGGGCAGCTGCTTGGCCCTGGTTCTGCTCCAGTGTACTTGCCTGTGCTCTCACACGCAGTCTAACAGAAGCCTGGACATCAAAGAAATGGACCAAGAATTTTCCAACAGAAGACTGGGTTGTAGTTCTCCCTTGTAAAGAATTGCTGTGTTCATCAGGATGCTCCAGTCTAGTTTAGTGGGAAACTAGAATGGCAATCATTTTCCCATTTAAAGTAGCAGAATCCCATTTTTAATGCGCACTTCATATTGTCTCTGTTTTATGGGAACGGATGCTGACATTAATATCTCTCAGTTCCCTATGCCGTTTTCTGAAAGAAAATTTCTGTGTAAAAGACTCTTGTTCTAATTAAGATCAAATAATTTGTAAAGTACATTATATTTTGGGCTTGTCACATCAGAGGGTATGCATCACATTGACTTATGTGTGGTGCAGTCAATCAGCCATGTGAATGAAGGATTATGCACAGACTTTCTGGATGCTTTGGGGTTTGAGCCCTGCAAGCAGTAGATCACAGATGCTTTCTGTCATGTATTAATAGCTGTCTCAGCATGAGAACTGGAAGCCCAGGGCTCTCATATATGCTAAAAACATTTCACCTCCAGGACTTAGAATGTGTAACTTAATGTGCGAGGGAAACACTTGGGAAGCTGCTTTTATTTTTTTCTCCAAGCCACTTTTAAAAGGATTTCAAGTTTAGAAAAACATTACTGTGTCATAAAATTTTTAAACTAATGTGACATTCTGTGATTGTTTTATTTTTGCCATGGAGCCATAGCAAACTATATTCACAGGCAAAAATTCCTTGTTTCAGTCATCTGAAGGCATACTGGCTTACCTGGTGTTTCTGGTTGAACAGTAAGAGGTGAGTAAACCTGACCTATCCTTAATTACAGCACTTGTTGTATAAAGATATTGTAATGGAACCCCTGGTGAGCTGACAAGGCAGTGCCTCCCAGTTGTTCCTAGTTGCGAGCCACTGCTGCTCGCCATGAGACCTTATTAATTGCTGTATCCTAGGCATTGGAAAAAGAGAGGGAATATGGTGTGGGCTTCTTTTGAAGTTGTTTGTGCAGGCCTAGGAGGAGGTTGGTATTTTAATTTGCTGCTGACCACATTTGACTAAATTTCAGGGATTTTTTCTGGGTGTCCCTACTTTTGTGCAGCCTTAAATAATGGAAGCATTACTGATAAGCATTTATTAAAAGAAGAAAATTATATTCTGGAAGCATTCATTTTGGTAATAGAAATAGAGGCTAATTTCCTCTGCTCTGTGCTGCATCTGAACTGCTGCTGAGAAGCAGTTCTTTGAAGGAAATCCAGACATCCACATTCAGTCCCCATCTCTGATACAAAGCCAACAGGTCTGGCTACATCAGCTAATGGTCAGGTTCTTATTCTCCAAGTTTGTGTGAGTGTGACAGTGTGTGCTGCCTTTAGGACTGGCAGTGAGTCCAGAAGCATTTACAGTACAGTCATGGTGGTGACACAATGTAAAGATGAGGGCTAATCTCATCCATTTCCAACCACTGCTCACGTCCAAGTGCTTGCTAACCTGCCCTTAGTGTCAGTTCTCACCCGAGTCAGCAAGTCTAAGTTACTGACCATACACAGCCATAGACTTGAGGTCACATTCCAGGCCCATTTCTCCATCCAGTGGTGTCTGGAGTCCTTCACTTCTTTGGTGCTGCTGCCAGTTCAATAGAACCATCTGCAGTAGTCCTTTAGCCATGATGATGGCATTTGGACCTGTTCCTCTTTTGAGTGGAGATTTTATTCTGTCACACAAGATACCTAGAGATGTAGTGTCTGTGACATACCCGCTCTATTCTTCACTTGGTGGGTGCAGAAGCAGATTCTGCCTTTGTGCCGGATTTGTGTCTGCCCTTTCTTTCTTCCTTGACAATGATTTTTTTAATCAGAGCATAGTTAACCTGCCTTGCTCATCTCCCTGCTCTTTATTGCTTTAATGCAGCCTTTTATGAACTGAGAACGAGGTAAACTCATCTCTGGGCAAATCCTTCCTCCGTCTGCAGATGGCTCTAGGCAGAAGCAGGGCACACAATTAAATGAAGGTTAGAGACACCATGCTGTATTATACGTCAGGAGCGGCTGTAAAGCAAGGCAGCATCTGAGCTGAAACCCAAATGTGTGCCTGTCACTGGTTTGTGCTGTGGCTCTGGCAAGCTTATTTGTATGAGCAGACTCCTGGTCTCCCCCTTCCCTGGAACATCAGCTTTTAACTGCTGCCAGAGGCACTGTCATTGGCCTTGTTTTTTTGTTCTTGCTGCTGTTCCAGGTCAATAGATCCTATGTTCTTCCAGCACTCTGAAAAAATAAATGCCTCTCACAGCGTCATCATCTTCTTGTTTTTCCTTCAAGATAACTATCACCAAGTGAACAAACATTGAAACAGTTCATATTGATACAATTTGTTTGTGTAACTGGTTGCTTTTATAGTTTTTTTGTTTCTATTTTCTCTTACCATTGAAGTATACCTTATGGTGACCAAATGGTTCAAATCCTGTCTTTTTTCTTTGTAGGTATTTAGCCCAGGATTGGTGCAGTAACTATATAAATGTTGTGGGTTTGGTTTTTTCTCTTCTTCTTCTTTTCAACGACTTTCAATAGCATTTTTGCTGTGAAGTGCCTTCTGAGAAGGAAGCCGACTGTTTTAAGAATAATGATTACACTAAAAGTGAGAGAAATGTAATTGCAAATTAGTTCAAGAAATCAAATATATCCTGACCTTGCTTGGCTTGTTAAGCCATCTGCACAGCCCTAGTTAATGACTGGACAATTAATAACTGGATCAGTTGCTTCAAGAGCAGGCACAGTTAAATGCTCTCTGCACATAATTTACTTCTGAGTCCAGATGACCTATTATGATATTTTTGAAGAGATGACTACTGAGACTCTTTTCATTCTCCCTCTAATTATATCCACTTGTGTCTTTCCTTACCTTAGAATTTAGCCCCTGGAAAAGATTGCTTTTTTGCCCTTTGGATTTTTAGCTAGATTGCTCCTCTTCCTAGTATGAGTTACAGCAGGCTTCACTTTGTCCCTAATTTATTGAATACATGTGATACATACCTGAGGGCAATACTAGAGCTCATAAATTCTGCATCATACAATGTGGGACGGAGAAGAATAGATATCTATAACAAAATTGGGAGGAAAAGTAGAAATCAGTCAAATAAATGAACTATGCATCTCCCATCCTAACAAATGTGACTCAGGCATAAAATGATTTAGTCCATTTGTTTGTGCAAATGAATGCACTAATAAAAGACAGCACTTTAGGCTTTAATATCTTGTATTGACTCTAAAATTTAAAGAATGCCCTGTATTCCAAAGAGACAGGATCTCTCACATGATTCTCATATATGATTTTTATAAAGTCATCTTATTCGCAGTTTTGAAAAGTGTGTTAGGGAGAAAGAACTCAGTGTGTTGTTAAACAGCAGAGACAGTCTGAAATTCATGAAATGAAAGATCACCTTAAGCTGTTGCTTTGAAGTTTCACCAGAGTTTTCCAGCTCATTTCCTACTGATGGAAAACTTGCCAAAAGTACTCCCAGCAGAGATAAAAAATATTTGGCCTGCTGGAATCCACACTTGAAGATTATCAGCAGATCAAAGACACAAGAGTCAAGCTATATGCTACAGACAATTTACATAAAATTAATATATATATATAGCAGTGATTATTTATCTCTAGCTAATTAATGCACTCATTACTTATGCAGGTAGCTCTGAGCAGGATGTAGAAAGATGTGAAATCTGTAGTGTAAAAAAGCACACTTCAGTTGATTGCTTTAGATTTTAAATATTTCTGGCTGACCCTATCAGATTTGTTTTCTTCCTTTGAAAAACTCTCAATGATCCTTAAGTTCCTCTGTCGACTTTTTTCTTTTGTTGTTATTGTTAGAGCACTTATTGAGCCCAAAGTGTCTGTTCTGTTTTATTTAGTTGTACAAGCATGGTTTATCTTTCATTAAATTATGGTTATTTGTAAAGTGACCTTTCCATAAAAACAACAACTAAAACCGAGATTCTTATTAACTCAAATGTTTGAACTGATAATACTCCCTGAAAGCTTTCTTTCTTTTAATTGCCTCCTGTGGAAAGAGTTGTTTAAAGATGAGCCTTTCAGTGCAATGTGGTTTTTTTGTACAGTCCCTCCTTACTGTGTCCAATGGCCTTGTCATCAGTGGACCTCTGCAGGAGCCCAGAGATGGATGGGATGATGGGGACCAGCGAAGAGGTGGGACAGCCTTTCCTCTGGTCCCCACCTTCTGGCCAGACCTCACAGGACAAAGCAGGCTTTGGTAGCTGTCTTTGCCTCAGCCCAGAGACCTGCCCCAAACATTGTGCTTTAAATTATGTTATGCAGTGAAACACGGAGCAACATCTACCAGGAAAAAGCTTGTGAAGAAACACAGATCAGAAAAAAGAACCTGGGGCTGCTCCTCCTTCCCACTGCAGCAAAGTGCTTGTCTTCTACTGGTTGTGAAACTCCTCCCCTCTTGCGGAAGTGGCATTTGCAGAAGTCTCTTTGGAGGAGCCAAATATCCCACCCACGTATTTTAGCTCTGGGAAGGGCTCTAGCAGAGTGCGCTGGAGAATCCAGGTACACTCCTGCTACAGAGGCAGGTGGGACACTTTAGCATTACATTTTCATGTCATGGACTGAAAAATTTTGTTTTCAACAAATCAGTGGGAAAAATCAAACACTACATCTTTCTAAGTTGACCCAAAATACAATTGAGCTCAGTCAGCCCAAGCACAGAGCTTTGGAAGTTTGCAGTGTCCCTCACCTTTATCCCTGGCTAGGTGGTGAAAGCATATGTAAGGAGTCAGAAATAAAATGGTTTGGAGACAAAACATAAAACAATATTACTTGATATGAAACTCTTAAGGTGGTATCGTGTGAAGTCACTCTAAGTGCTTCTTTAATGATCTGTAAAAATACAAGCACAGCATACAAAGCTCATTTTAATAAAATATTTTCTTTTTAGCTTTTCCTTGCATTGAATGCATCTAGGTTTTCTGCTCTGAGTAGTCAATCTGAATTTTTTTCTCATTACTTACTATGTATTTGCTTATTTTTAGTTGCTGCATTTCTCTTTTCAGGGTAATGCTGTATTATCATATTTCAGTCTCAGTTTCTAGATCTGTTTGCTACACATGGTCAACTAAAAATAAGCTGCTTTATCCTTGGACATATTACATAAATTCAGTGGGTAGCAGTTATGCACTGCTTTCCAGATGATACTGAGTTGCATTCACTTATATCTTGTGTAATTTTGATGACACCAACAGAGACAAAATATGCTGACAGGTGTTTCCAGCAGGAATTTTTATCAAGGCTTTCTGTCTTGTGTTTCCCCAGATCACAGCCCAATTAAAATGTCCTTAAAATGTATGATAGGCCTTGATCTTTCTTGGTATGGTTACTATAATTTCATTTAAGACAAATATAATTTTTTTGGATATCTGTGATAGATGTTTATTTCAGATATCTGCCATTCCTAAAATAAATGTTGCTCTTTGATCTGCCACACAGTATTATTCTGGCAGCTTGGGCTGCCCTCCCACAGGCTTTTTTGTCTTGTCAGACCCTCCACCTTCCTGAGCTGCCCTCCCATGTTGCTGCTGAAGATGGATCTGTCCTTTGTGGTATGCCCATCTCTGGCCCATGCATTTCTTTGTGGAAAGGGCTGGGTGAGGTTCCTTGGCATGATTTATACAGCTGCTTGAAGCAGCTGATCAGAATGGCATCTCAGTTTAGAATCTATTATTGGCATCCTTCTTTGTTCAGATACTAATGTTAAAAAAAAAAAAAAAGGGAAAAGAAAATGGAAGAGAAAAAAATAGCTCAGAGAAGAGCATCATTCCCCAGTGCAGAATATTGCTGCAAGACCAGGACTCAGAGGAGGAGCAGCAAGACTGTGAGTGACTAGGGGCAAAACTGTGGTAAAGGCTAGGGGAGTATGGGAGAAAAAAGGTAATGATAGGATTAGATATGATGCAAATTTTATCTATTAATGGAAAAAGATTTATCCTAAATATTATTAATTGGATTTAAGCTACAAATATGCCCACTCCTTTACTGTTTCCAGGTAGATCAATAAAGTTATCTGTGATCTGCCTCAGTCATATGTTTCTAAAACTTATATCCTTTAAGTGCTTTCTCCTCTGCTGCTCATGTCCCTGTGCTCCTTTATCTATGGTCTTGTTGGACACTGAGAGGAAATACCCACAAAGTACACAATTTGGTAAAAGGTTCAGGGATTACTGCCAGCTCCACAGGCTCAGCTGTTAGAGGGCTCACTGGAGTGTGGGTCCAAATTTTGTTGAATCTTTGGCCTGCAGGAATAGAATTTTTCCAGCTCCAGACCATCTGTTGAAACTTTTTCATGCGGCAGTAATTAAGTAATTATTAGGGCAGAGAAAGCATGCGTCTGTGGCCTGGGGAAAGGGATGGGGGTGGCTTGACTCCTGCACAAGGTCCATTGAACACTAAATGTGAAATACTCAGACACTTGCGAGAGCAGAGGCGGGAGCCTTGTCTCTGTCTTGTAACTCAGAGTATCATTTTTGCTGGAGTAGCCACTTGGGGCCTTTGAGATGGACCTTCAGGTGTCCACAGGCACCAAAAAGGAGCATAGCCCTGCTGGACAGGAGCACTAACCAGAGATTGATTCACTGTGCAAAGGAGGAGGCACACTCCTGCCTCCACTTTGGCTTTCTGTGACAGACATAAATCAAGGTGAGTGCTCAAACTCATCATCTTGAGGCCAGCACATCCTGTCAGCCCCAGGTAACACATTCTCACAGAGAAGAAACTCAAATAGTACAACTGAACATGTATAGTGCAGGCACATCCCCACTCAGCCCATGGTGTTTTCTGGTACTGTTTATAGGATGCCTCAGTCTTTACAATGAGTTTAGTCTAAAGTCATGAGTTCATGAGTTCATCTACTTCTAACAGCATCAGCTGATTTGATAAAAAATGTTACTTCATTCCCTGGGCCCTCCTCACTTTATTGGTGTCCTACCTGCCCAAATCAGGGCTTTTTTTGGATACGGAGGTAGTTTTGTTGATCTGAATCATAATAATTTTCTATAAACAGAGATGGTACCTGAAGATGAATGCATAATCACTTTTTTAATTAGAGGTTTGGTTTTACAGACACTACTAAAATTTTGTTTTGTTAACCCGGACATCAGAAGTTGTATCACAATGTCATATGACCAGAAAAGACATTTTGATAAAGTGAATACAGTCCAAATGATTAGTGCATGAATATACTATCTGTCAAATCTTTATGAATTAACCTCTAAGTACATTAAAGATAGATGGTGTCAGTCCATTTGTCAAAGAAAATGTTATTCTGACATGACCGAACTGGGGAGATAAACAGAAATGTTAGAATGGGCAGATAAATTGCTTTTTTCTCTCCTTTCTCTTCAGTAATTAATGTATTTGCAAAGCTATGCACTTCTTTTTAAAAACTCTCTCTAATGTTACATCACTACAAATTCTTCAAAACCAGTTTGATAATTTTGATAATTAAAAGCCACTTTTTTTTTTTTTTTTTTAATCTTAAGAGGAGGGTAACAAGAGTGCATTAAGGAGTTGTAATGTGGGCAGGGCTATATAACCCTAAAATTTTATATCTAGGCCTCAGTTTTGGAACTTATGTAACACTGAGGAACTTACATCCCCTGTATGATATCCAGTCTGTTTTCTGTGGCTCATCGCGACCTTCAGTGAGCACATTCCCAAAGCCAGCCTGCCACACAGGCAGGAGATGCCCTAGAGAGCCCATGAGCACACGTGTGCCATTTGTCTATGCTGTAATCTATACCTGAACAGCCCAGGGCATGCTGCAGGCTGTCCCTGAGACATATACAGTGCTCAGAGGCAGGCAGATCAGGAGAAGCATTGTGCTTGCTTATGTTCCCAAAATTAAATGCTGAATACATGCTGCTGTGAGTTTCAGAAATGTATTGACTGCCTAGCTCTGGTCAGTAAAGTGGCCTGAGTTCTGTCAGCTCTGTGAACGTAGAGTGGCTGAGACAGTAGCCTTCTATAATGTATGGCTTGGAAGATTTAATTGAAGTGATTTAAGCTGAAATAATACTGCCTTCTTCATACTCTACATAATATTCTTGAAACCAGCAGAAATGTGAAGAAACCAAAGAAATAGTGAGCTGTTCTCGCTGTTTCCCTGTTGTAAATCTGGGAAGCCATGCAAATATTAATGGCACATCCACAGATAACATTGATTAGTGATGTTTATGGCTTGACTATCCACTCCATGGAAGCTGCTGAATTTGGAGAGGAAGTTTTTTTTATTATTTCATAATTTCATATATTCTGAGCAAAAGATAGTTTACAGAATATCCTTTGGTGTCTTACTGTTTACTAGTGCTCTTTGCTTCCTAATTCCTAAATAAGTTGTATGGAAAAATGGAAATAATTTATAAAAGGTGTAGTCTGGTTCCTGTGTGGAAAACCATGCAGTACCATGTTGATCCAGGCTATAATAGGTAACATTTTTTTGTCTCTAAGGGCTCAAAGAGATCTCACTTCACTGAAGGCTTAGTCCATCTGCACAGAATGCTGAATACACCACTGGATGTCACCCTTGCTCTCTCCTGAAGCAAACAGAGCAATAAACTACAAAGAACCATGACGTTTTAAAGTCCTGAATACACTACAAGGTGGTAAATATCAGGTTATGACCAGAATATTGGGATATTGTAGGATAATTTATAAATTACATGTGAAATGGTCTGTCTCTAAAGGGTTGTTTTGCCTTTTACATGGAGAAATCTCTGAGGCTGAAACTAGTATTTATTGATTTACTTCTAGCCTCTCCAAAAGCATCAAGGTAAAGTTGAAGCCTGTAGAACCTACCCAGCTCAAATTTTGCACTTCAACACAGGAAGTCACCACCTGCTGCTTTTGTATTTTATTAAATTTCTGTAGAGTTTGGTAGTTAAAACTGAGTTTCAGGAAAAGGAAGTGAGTAGTTTGTGAGGTGTTTCCAGGGCAAACATTATCTGCCACCAGATTCAAATACTGTCTGATAGCAGCTGTACAGATATTTACAGTTGTTTCAGTAACATAGCAGAAGCACAGTTCCAAATAATTTTTAATCTTGTCACTTCTCTTTACTTTTGCTCATAGCTGACTCCTGTTTCACAACTGTGAAGAAAAGTTCCCTGAGTGCCAGGAATATAAGCTATAGTCTCATTAGTGATAACTCACTGCATCAGTTGTGTGAGGGAGCAGAAAAGAGGATACATAGGCCTCATAAATTGACCTAGCTCTGTCTGAGATGAGCAGATGACAAGGAACATGAGCTAAGAATTTGCCCCGAGAAGTTTAGATAAACCTGTTGAAACTTTGCTTCTCATAGACATCCTCAGACACTCCCAGCTGGTTGTAAATACCCAGGAACACCCAGTCCTCTCATGTTCCTCAGGCCAACAACAAACAGGGAACGTTCTCTGGGTGAGTTTTACTCATACTCTTCACAGATGAGATGATTTGTAAATCTCTGTGCAATGAGATAACTAGAAGCAACTGCAATTTGGTGACTCACCATCAGCAAGACAGAAATTAAAGATCAGAGAAGAATATTGGCTTCAGAAACAGAAATATTTATGTCACACTGCAGTTATCCTTGCTTGTGTGACACCGTCCCAGGTGAAGAACTAGTTATCAATTACTAGTGCTAGTTTTTGAAGAATGTCATTTTTATGTAGGGATTTCTATGGAAATGTGTCTTTTCCAAGGTGTGCTGGTTTTAGCTGGAGTAAAGTTAATTTTCTTCACATTGGCTAGTACGAGGCTGTGTTTCAGATTTGTGCTGAACACAGTGTTGACAGTATAGAGATGTTTTTGTTATTTCTGAGCAGTGCTTACTCAGAGCCAAGGCCTGAGTATTCATATTGCTGCTATTCATATTGTCTCGCTGGCAAGGGCGTTGTGAGTGCCTGGTGGGTTGGGAGGAGACACAGCCAGGACAGGTGGCCCCAGCTGACCAAAGGGATATTCTGTACCACATGGTAGCATGCTCAGGATATACAGCTGGAAACAAGACGGAGGAGGGGACAGGGGGACATTTGGAGTGATGGTCTTTGTCTTCCCAAGTCGCCATTATGTGTGATGGAGCCCTGCTGTACTGGAGGTGGCTGAACACCTGCCTCCCCATGGGAAGCAGTGAATTTATCCCTTGGTTTGCATGTGCATGGCTTTTGCTTTTCCCTATTAAACTGTCTTTATCTTGTCTCGTGAGTTTTCTAACTCTTACCCTTCCAGTTGTCTCCCCGATCCTGCTGACGGGGGAGTGATTGAATGGCTGCTTGGAGCTTGGTTTTTGGCTGGGCTTGAACTATGACACAAAGGAAAAAAAGCAGAAGTCACTTACAATGAACACCATCTTGTGAAGATTTTTTAATCAAAATTTAATTCTGGTGTCTCAGAAGAGACAAAATGATTCATCAGTTTTCAGGCAAGGAAAGAATACTCCATAAATTTGTTACTCAAAATCACATAAAAATTGAGATAAAGAATTGTAAATAGTGTTTTACCCTCTCATTGCAATACCAAGTGTACCGAACAGTAAGTATTCAGTTGTTCTTAAGACTAATATATGATACATACCCAAGAGCTGGAAACCTCTCAAAAGTGAGGCAATATAAAGCTGCTAAATCAGGAGATTATAAGAAAAATTTGTCATGTATAAATTTGAAAGGAAAACTAAAATCTGCAGTGCTTCTTCTTGAGTTCCATTGAAATAACAATAAGTCAATAAGAACTGTGATGCTTATTTTGGAAACAAAAGAGAAGAAGGAATCTAATCTAAAGTTAAATGGATCTATACAGATATATGGGAGAGCCCAAAACCAACAACAGAGTTATAGGACTAGAACATAAGGCTTGCAATTGTGAGAAAGAAGCTATAGAGCAATCATCTTCAGCTGAAATACATCACTGGTAATGAAAAAATTGTGCCAAATTCTTTTAAGTTTTTCCTACATGCATTCCATTGCATATATTTTTCACAATAATTTGAAAAAAGCTAAAGATCTTACAATCTTAGAAGTTCTTTCTACTGTCATTATGCTTCCTAAATCTCAATATAATGCTTGGGTTCTGAGGATACTGGCTACTTGTATTTGTACTCTTCAATTCTTTCTCTGCCCACTAGATGGTACTGCCAGCTTTAATTACACCATCCAAGGCTGAAGGTACAGGGTGTTTCATCATTTCATCCCAAATCACGGCATCAAGTACTACATTGTATTTTTCACCTGCCCCAGTGTAAATTTACTTTAACTCCACTGGTTTTATGTCCTTATCTGATGGAATAGCTATAGACAGTCAAACAGATGTTGGTGCTACACCTTAAAATCAAGCAGAAATATTTCAGCCACAGGGAAGTATTTGTAATCAAGTCCTATGGTTATTAACCTCATACAGTCACAATTAAAATATTTTCAACCTTTTTGGCTGGAAACAACTTCTTCCTCAAAATTTTCTCTCACCTATAAACCACAAAATGCACAGATATCTTAATTTTTTTACTGATGGAAGAACAAGCTGTTTGTAATTTGGATTCTTTCATCATTTCAGCATAACCATGCTATTTTGTAGCCAAAAATTTTGAGTTATCTAAATTAATTATGAATACCTGACCAATTTTAATTAATAAACTCAAAAAAGTAAAAAAAAAAAATTGATTTCTCTATTAGTCTCAAATATCACCTGTTTTACTGGCCATCCCCATGCCCATGCATGACATAATCTTCTTTTTGATGATTCACTTCAGCAAGCAACATTTACTCGTTTTCCTTTCCCCTGTTCTGGGCTCCCCCCAGAGCAATCAATTTCTTGTGGTTTCTTTAATTTGTGCAGTTTTACCATGGAGTAACTTCTGCATTTAGTCTGGAATGATGTGAAGGAGACTGTGCCTTGTGTATGGAAACTGAAGCAAATTGTGTGGCATAAGCAAGTTTAATATTCTTCAATCAAAGGAGAAAACATGATCCTTCAGTTGAAAAGTAAATATGGAATGCTATTCTATGAAATATAAGAGCACTTGAATCCAGGCAATATATTATTTAATTCCATTTCTGATTCTTAGAGTGTATTAAAGTTAATTAACTCAGGTAAAGATGAGAAAAATTTTTTAAGATGTGACAAACATAATGTTTATGACAGCCAAAATGATTGCTTTTTTTCAGGTGTTTTAAACTTGCACATAGATCAAAATTTTCTGTATTTAAATTGCTATGTAAAATACTTGATTTCTATATTGACTGTGTTTTACTTGTATTCTGTAAAGTGATTTATTACTAGTAAGTAGTAGGAGAAAAAAAACCCATTCAAAACAAAATTTTCTACAAGATTGGTGATTCTGATCTTGATTTTCATGCCTATGGATTTCACAGGCACTTGTTTCACACTGGAATCACACATGTACAGTGCAGCAATTCTTTAAAGTCAGTCTGTAGAACAAAATAGAAATAAAATAAATAGAAATAAAGCTCAAATTCATAATCACTGAAATGTTGCCTGCAAATTTAGAAGAGAAATGAACAAAGTAAGCTGAAGTAAGAATTGTTTAAATTTAGTGGAAATTATGCATGACTCCATTGCCTGGATATGCTATCCACAAAGGAGAAAAAAATAACAGTTCATTCCTGGGAAGTTCCTTCTTAGGTTGGAGAGTCTTCAAGACCACCCTAAAAATATGTACACGTTGTTCATTAATTTTCCATCTGCCTGTACTGGGTATGTTCAGTTCATTATGTGCCATTGATATAAAGATGTCACATTCTTTGTCAGAGTTGGAGACGTTGATGCATTTTAATGGCATCTTCATATTTCCAAGGGTCTTGTGATTGATGCAGTAGCACTGAAAGCTGAAATGGCTCAGACACTGGCTGTGTTACTGTGCACCTGCGGTGTGCTGAAACTGACAGGATCAAGGCATTGGCAGGGAGACCAGTGGGATCTCCATCCAAGGAGACACCAGCACCAGCTCCCTCTCTTCTCTTTACAAGCTGCTGCATAAGCCAAGACACAGTGGAACTCATTGCTTGCTTGATGACTTTACCTTAAAGCACACAGAACATTATGTGCTGCTCAAGGCACCTCTGCATAGGCGTTGTTAAAAGAGGACTGTACTTGCATTAATGTTTTCACGGTAATTATCCCAGGAGAAGCTGAAGCTGTTGTGGACTGAGATAGTCTCATTGAACAAAAGCATATAGAAGGAATGTGAGAAAAAAGACCTTGTAAATGTATTTGCCAGACCTACAGATTCAGGTTGTTGTTACTACAGCATGATACAAGGTCATGACTTGAAATTTGGCAGAGTAAACAGCAACAACAAAAAAGAAATTACTTGGTAAACTTTTTTAGGTGCCATTTGTACTGGTGAGTTGGTGGGAAAAAAGAGAAACGGAAGAATTTGTTACAGTGGCTCTTCAGATCATTCATAATGATTCATACCTGAATTCAGTGCTTGGAGGGAAGCTTCAGGATGTCAGTGGAAAGATTATGCCAAAAAAGTAAATGTAGCTCTGTAAGACATCCGTAAATCTCCTCCTGTGGTAAAAAGGAGATGAAATAAAATAAATGAAGAAAACATTAAAAAAGAATCCATGAGATCAAGCAAAAGGTTGAAAGGGATGACAGAATGAACTAGCTTAATGGTCATTCATCACTACTCAAGGACATGCTTAATAGACTGACAGGGACTTTGAAATCAGAACTTCTTGGTTCAGTTAATAAAAACTAAAGCCAAAACCTGCAAACCAAATAATTAGAAATGGTGAAATTGCAGTCTTTATCTCAAAACTAAATTTCTCAATGTTTGGGCCAAACCTTGGATCTGTTTTTCTGTTTCATGTCTAATAGGTACAAGAGAGATGATTGAATATGTCAGCAGTGCTGAGGTCTCATACAAAATAAGTCATGTTATGGCCAACATTATTTATTTTTTTATTATAGATCAAAAACTTCTCTGTTTGGAGCAGAAGTTTTTAAAATTTAAATAGCTCTGCTGGTGTGTGATTCATCCTACATGTTTTCACATTCATTAAACCAGTTGATTTTGTAAGCTGGTATTGTTAACAGATGAGTTTCTGTGTATGTATTCATTAGTCATCCTGGAAGTTTATGTGTTGTGTTCGTGATGTGATTTTTGGGATTTTTGAGGAATAATTGTTTGTTAGTTTATCTGGTTGGTTTGGTTTATTTTTCCTTCTTTCAGCTTGATATATGGAAGGAAGTCTAGTGCAAGAATATTGCTTTCTAGGATCATCATAGCAGGTATATCTGGGAGTTTGCCTGATAAATAAAGAAACTTCAAACATATATTCTCAGTGGTGAGTGTACTATTTTAAGTGATAGCAAAGTCTAGTAGATAGAATTTATTTACATTTTTAGCTCCAGATAACTCTTAAGCCACAGAAGTTCATTGTGTTACAATAAGTCCTCTTTTTTTTTTTTGTTCATGATGAATGCATACTTTAAGAATAAGGGCACTCCAAGAAGGAAAGTCCTATCTCTTTGAAGCTCTGGCATGCTGCTGAGCAACGTTTAACAGAGTGATTTCTACTGTCAGGAAGCTTAATGAGTTACCTTCTTGGGAAGAAACTGAGTTAATCTTCTACTGTTGGAAAGCTAAAAGGAGAAAAAGAAAATTGTTCATCCTCCATTCTGTGGTTGGAAAAACATTGATGGACACTGGGCAAATGGAACAAGTTTGAACACCAGGCAGTTTCTTTATCTGACAGATAAAACCAAAACTAAACTGTATTTTAAATACCACATTTTGCAATGGTTTTAGATTTCAAGATTTTACTTCTCTACACTCAAGAAATAATGAGGAATGTGCTCCACTTCTCTCACATATGCATACTGACGCATTTCTTTATAATTATTTGTGTTTCTATGTTGTATGAAAGACCAGGTGTCCACAACATTAGGCACAGCATACACCAAAAACAAAAACAACAACACAAAAAGGTATTTCTAGTCAAAGAAAAATAAGAAGACTTTAAGACTACCTGTTATAGTGCCCTCAGCCCACAGCAAGCCAAGCTGAGGTAATAGGCTTTTAGGAGGAAGGGAAAGGGAAATGATGTTCATTTATTTATGATTACTGGAAGCTTTTCCCAAGGATAAGGATTGGATTAGAGAAAACTGAAAATGTTTGCTTTAAAATTTATGACTGACTGACAGTAATGGAGGGATATCACGTCTGATGAAATTAATATGATGGGTAGCATGGAGAGCAACCCTAATACCTTCAAGAACGAAGAGGAGTCACTTGAATAATTTCAAGAGAATAGTAGTATGAACTTGTGTCAATCTCTTTATCTCACATGGCACTCACTTTTTGTCAGCTTAACAGAACAGTGCCTTCAGTTGCAGCTTGGAGACTCATGGTTTATGACTCACCTGTCACAGTTCTGCAGGGGTCCTAGGGATAATTCTTTTCTCCATAAACATGCCAGAAATATTCCTGACCTCCAGAATATAGCCTTTTCTATAAAAGAAAAAAACAAGACTTCCAGTCCCCGTGAATCAAACTCATCTTGAGGCCAGCCTGCCCTCACAAATACCGGCACAGGCATCTTTAAGAATATACTCTGCACAATTTATGCCACCAGTTAGCTTCCCGTGCTCTAATTTCCAAGGACTTTCCATATGGGAAATTGCTGACTTTCCACAGGTACCTCCCAGGAGACTCATTCACATGTTGATATCATTGCTCTGCCCACCACTCCTCATCATACCCTACTGCATGCACAGGTACAGGTCCCAGAAGAGAAACAGATAAAATAATCTTGAGTTTTTAGATGCATTTGTGTATTTTTTCATATTAGCATTGAGTCATCCTTTTGGGTTTTTTTTCCTTCACCATGTCAACTGTGACTTCCTCACACTTGAAAAAAATTAGTTGTAGTCTCTGGTGTAATTTCTAAAATAATTTTAGATTTGGAACTGGAAGCAAATTCAGTCCTGTGTCCAGCTGTCTGGTTCAAAGCCCATGGACAGCATACACTTTCCATGCAAGGTTGTCTGACATAGCTCTTCTACCCAAAACTGACTCTGCTCATCATCAACATCATTGCAGCCAAAACCACAAGGAGGAGAGAGCGAGCTGACACTGACAACCAGGAGCTCTTTGCATGCTGTATTTGTGCAGATGTGCATGATTGCACAACTCTTTGGCTCAAAAAAAGGGGGAGTGAGTAAGGAGTGGAATACAGGTGGTCTTCTCCTTAAATGTCCCTATATAATTGCATTGGGGTGTCTCTGTCTTTCTGTCAGCAGTACATTTCTCCTTAGCTGCCTCTTGAGGAGGGCTAAATCCAGAAAAATTTTATGAGATCTATCATTCAGATGCAAACTTTAGTCTAATGGGAGAGAATAGGTGCAGTGATAAAGCATTCAGAGCTGGGAAAAGCAGCTGTGGAAAGAAGGCCACATAACACACCATTTGCAATGCAGAAAGCAGACACAGAATGGTATGGGAGGGGTTGCCATGGACTATATTTATTTTCATTTTCCTGAGTGACCCACAAGGATGATGTAGTCAGTGCTGAGTGGAAAGTGAGCAAGCAGACGCCAAGAATCTGTTCTCTGGGGACGGATCAGTGGGGGAGCTGGGTCTGAGTGCTGATGACTTCAGCTAGATCTCACTACAGTTTTGGAGTCTCTAGGCTGGCAGACTTGGATTAATATCCCAGAATTGGTCTTAAATCCTTTCTGTGTAATCTGAGACTGTTCATGATGTGCAAAAGCAGAAGGCTTGCATCTGTCAGAGAGATCCCTTCTGAAGGCCAGAATGAAGTCTGTGTGTTGTAAGTAAATGGTAAGGCATGATTTTACTGTGAGCCTTAAGCACATCCCGAAAACAAGGTAAAAAAATAGTATGAGAAACTAAGAGAAGTTTTGGAGCCAGCATGAGGAGTGAATGAATCAGTTATGAACTCTGCAGCTTGCCTGCAATATGCTGACCTTCAAGTTTAATAAATTTAAACTTATTGCATGGAGTGTCATGAAAGAGTGAATTGAGCACAAAGTCAGTGGGGAGGGTAACTTGCCCTGTTTGACAGCCTGAGATTGAAGTTTGAAAGCTTCAGCTGTTTGGAAGGCATTGGCATCAGTACAGTCAAAATAAGGCTGGACAAATTTACAATATGGGGAGCCAGAGTTGTGTAAACAGAAGCAATTTATATTGTAGGGTGTCAGTGAAGAAAACAACACAGCAAACTGAAACCTTAAAAGTGCCTGATTTTATTTTTTTTTTCCCAATGTGTTACTTTTATGTAGTGCAGAGGCTGCAGGAGGCAGGATCAAAGATTAAAGGAAATGTGAATGTCTGAGAAAAAGGAAAAGTCTTGACAGTTGTCAGCAGCAGAGAAGGAGCATAAGAGGAGGGAGGATTTGTAAGGGGAGGAGAGGTTCAAATAAGATGAGCAGCAGAAAGTCCAAAAACAATGCATCTGCACAACAGCATTAGAAATCAGAGGTGTGGAAGGGGATGGGCAACATGGGGTTTGTTAGCATTCCATTCCTTGGGGAAATAGCCTTGAAAGATAAAAAAACATTGATGAAAATGGAACTTCTTACTGTGACTGTGGCAAAGTTCATAAAAAGAAATGTGGGAAGAGTATTGCCCCTTAGCTCAGAGAAAAACAATCTTTGTGCTTCTTCAAACTATGGTATAATCTAAAGAAGGTGCATAGCTTGAAAGTTCCCCCAAGTAATAGGAAAGGTATGTCCTTTTTGGAGACTGGGAATTTTTTCACAACTCAGAAAATCTTGCAGCACTCTCCAGTTACAGCACAGTACTATCTCACTGGCAGGCGAGGTGGAAACTCTGCCACAACTTTTGAACAGTAAGCTTTGCTTTTCACTGTCTCTCTTGGCACTTGGATCAAGTCTTGGAACGTGGACATCATTTCCCTAGCTGATAAATGGGCTGCAAAATTAATTTTACTCAATACTCCAGTGCCTTGGAGTAGGACATTTTCTGGCTGCCAGGTCCATCTTTGGCTTGCTTTCATAGAGAAGCAGCATCACAAACACTGGTACCTCAGCTGTGTTTCCAGAGAGTAAGACAACGGGAAGTTGTGAGATGGGAATGGGAAATGCTATTACCTTGGCAAGCAGATATGCTTTGATTGTTTTGGTGGTCAGATGAGGCAGCATCATTTGTAACCATTCACAACTTCCCACACCTCTTTGGTGACCTGAAGAAGAGACTCAGGCACCAGCAGTGCTAACAGCTAAATGAATGTTAGGTATCACAAGTGACTGCCAGGGTACATCTGGTACTCTTCCCCTTCTGTGTCTGATCATGTGCTGGGCAGTAATATAGTTATGTTTTAACTATTCAGGGAAAATTATTCAGATTTTGGAGGCAACATGTGCCTGACAGAAGGAAAATTGATCAAGTAAGAATTTTTAGCTCACACTACTTTTTCAACTTTTTTTTCAGCTAGCAAGCCCTAGGTGTTTGAATAAAAATGTGTGGAAATTATCTACCTTAGCACTTTATCCAAATAAACAAAATTCTGAAGGGCTGCTTTCAGAAGGAATGCCCTGGAAATTTCAACAGCAAACTACACATATTGACTAATCTCTGATTCATTCAACTGCATTTTGATCTGAGCCAAAAATTAAGTTTCAAGAAAAATCAGCAGAAAACCTATATCTAACATCCCACTTGTCTCCTTGGAAACAGAATACTCCAGAGAAAGGTAGTGCTGGATCAGAAAAAAATTTTCTGTGAGCTCCTTTTCAGCAATGTAGTTCAGTCCATGTAAATTGTACTGAAGTTGCTCATTTGCTTTATAGGAAGTATTCTGCTAAAAAATCCCTGACAGAACCTTTGTCAAGATGCAGTTGTGGTGGCTGGTGGTTGTGAGCCCCTGCCCTCCTCTTTGTCCTCCTTCCTCAGTTTGCAGCCTGTAGAAGAGTCCCTGCAAAGCTGAGCAAAAGTTCTCAAAGCACTGATTACCCCAACTTCCTTGCCTTTCCTAGGTGATTTTTTACATCTTCAGCCTTCATCAGTGACTTAAGACCTTCTGTGCAGGTCTGCCTTTTAAGTCAGCAGCTTTTTAGGTACCAGAGGAAAGATACTGCTTAGTCCAGATGTGTGATCAACTTTCGTGAAGACACCAGACAGTCAAAACTTCATCCTAGAAGCATCAACCGCTTGTTTGATCTCTGTATTGATGTTATCAGCCTGTGTAATTTTCACTCATCTTTTGTAAAATGTGCATGAGGAAAACTTGGGATATAATCTGGAGTCCCACTTTCCTGGAAGTTGACTTTAAAATAGAGAGCTTAGGATAATTTCTAGGAAAGTTTAGGATAATTCCAGCTCACATGCCAGTCACACACCTGCATGTGACTTAAATTTCAGTATCTCTGTCTGAGGATGAATATCACCTCAAGTGTGAAAAGCCCCCACACTTTTATGCTTAATTACTAAATAAATTTGGAATTCGTGAAAATGAGTACCATCATTGATAAAAATGGGGAAACATCACTTAAAATCTATTGAAAATGGACATGGCAATATTCCAGTTTCAGAGAAACAAAGCAGATCAGATGTAGTTTATATGGAATGGCTCTTGTCTGTACCAATGATTGGTACAGACAAGTTTCCAAGGAACTTTGTAGTTCAGGATCACAGGCTAGCAGGGAACCATTCCACTTTCTTTTTCACATCTGGGACTTCAGTAAACTTTAATGTTGTTCTGGTATGTGAGATAATAGAGAAGATTTACATGGGATTTAAGTGTGCTTATTTAATGATACCATTATAAAAACAGATATTTCTTTCCTCTAAACTTTTTTAATATTATGATCTGTGCCATTTTAGGGACAGGTGACTTATCAAAGAGGACAAAAGAATTATGCTGTCATATTAAACTAAACTAGCTGAGAGGTGCTTCTGATCACTGACCATTACTAATTGACCCAGCTGTAATCCCAACAAAGCATATCATCAGGCCAGAATGTTTTCCATGTGGACAGTTCAGAGAGACACATTAGAAAAATAACACCAGTAATAACACAAGAATTTAGCCTACAGTGCAAAACACAGTCAGAGCTGGGAACATGCTGAAACCTATAACATAATATGTAAATGTCAGCACATAGTTGGAGTGGAAATAATTATAAAAATAATTCACAGTGGAATAATTGTAATGTAGAGCCTTGAAGCAATCCTTCATATTTCAAGCATTCAGGAGGAAAATGGTTGCTGGATTTTAATCTTACCTCTCTAAACCCAAAACTGTTAAGGTAGTAATATAATTGCTTTCGTAAATATTTCAGTCAATCAATAAAATGTTGTGGGGTGGGGGGAAGATTAGTGGAAATGAGCAATGGATAAAGATTTTGTTCTTTCCTTTATTTTTTTGTCTGTTTAATTCAATGGTAATCTGTGCAGAGATGGTTCAGAAGTCAAAGCACTAGTACAGACCTTCAGGTCAGGGATCCCAGAACAGTTTGCAAGTACTAAAGAATTAAGATGTAGAAATGGCAAGCATGATGTTATATCTCTGGTTTAGGGGTAAAGAAATCAGGTGCCTTTGACCCCTGGTTTGGCTTAGTCACCGGTACCCAACCCCACCTGGCACCTCTGGGTCTGAGGTGGTACCCATATGTATTTGTGGAGTTATTGCTCCATAAGGAGAGAAAAATGAGACATTTATCAGGAGGGGGCTTTGGGGTACTGCCTGTGCTTCAGGCAGCAGGGTCTATGGCAACTACCAAAGGGTCTTGTCCAGCAGAATTGGAGGGAACCTGGCAGGGGAGGATAAGATATTGTACTAGAGATCCCTTGCTGTCAAAGTCTCTCCAAGAGTACAAAAATGAAATACTAATGAGCCTTGCAGGGAATCAAGTCACATATCTCTTACAAAGGTGGTGGCATCATCAGCCTTGCCCCTTTATGAAGCCTCTCACCCTTCTTGAGCTCACTTTTAAATATCTTCCAAGTGACTATTAAGATGAGACATTTTCAGGCAAACTTTCCATTTGGGAAAGGTGGTCTGAGGTACTCAAGTCCCCAGGATGCCTTTACTGCTGCTTGTGGGGCAGTGGGCTGTGCAGACAGAGTCCTCACAGGGATGCAGGTGCCCTCTGTGTCCAAATGACAGGCTGTGGGGGATTGTACTCGCAGGATGTAAGTAACAATACAACCAAAGCAATGTTGCAAGACATATTTTCATTTTGTTTTCAATGTCACTGTTAGTTGTTTTTGGTTTGTTTTTTTTTTTTAATATCCATTTCAGCAAAGGATAGAAACTTTCCTTGAGTCAATAGAGACGATGATCATTATGGTTAAATCACTTCTCTTCCTCTCAGCTGCAGAAATGATTGCTGGGAGTTTTAAGCAAGTTTAGATTTTCTATCTGAATTCCTGGGATGAGAGTACTTTCAGAAGTATCAGGAGCTAAATCAGAATTTGCTCTTGAGAGAAACTTGCTGGTTTAGTGTACTGTCTAACAGAAAATGGATGAATAGTTTGACAAAGAGATAGGAAAGAATGTATCAATTTCAGAAATTAATTATTTATAATTGTAGGGATGTAAATAACTAGCTGTCATAATTATTCAATTCTTTCTACTTAATTAGAGTGGACAGACAAAAATCCATTATTTAAAAAGCACAGTTCCAACAGACATATATTAACACTTTGACAAGGTTTTGATAATTCTAAACCTCTCCTAGCAATATATATCCCCTGTACGGTACAGGAAGTCACATGTGCCTTATACCTAAAGGTACAGAAATTACTTTATAGTATGATGAAAGGCAGGTTAAATACAACATTTTAAAGAGCAGTGCTATTCAGACCCGCATTGAAATGCAAAAAATGCTTCAATATCCTCAAGCATTTATAATGGAAGAAGAAATTATATTCTCTTTCACCAGTAGATCCAGGTCCCCAGGGTTGCTATAAATCAGAAAAGCAAGAGTATCAATCAAAGTTTTCTGAATTTATGTCATTTAAAAATTTTATTAACAGACTTTTATGCTAATAGACTGTGTAGAGTATGATTTTATGTATGTATGTCTTTTTCTCCAAGTGTTTGTGTCTTTACCTTAACAGAAATTAATGCATGAGGAACAGGGAAAACCTGAAAACAGGAAAAAAATGCAGTGAAAACATTAAAATTGGCCCCTAAGTTCACCAAGAAGTTTTAAAATGAAGCTTTGTCTTTGAAACATATTAGCACTAATTCAGTCTTGAAATTCACAGTTGAGCCAGGAGCTGTAAAAGAGCAGAAGGGCAAAACCTGTGGGTAGATGAGTGACCTTTAGTTTGTTGCTGCACCTCAGGTGCCCCCTGCAGAGATCAAGGCCAGTCTCTTGGGTGGGAGCATCACTGCTGACATCCAGGGACAGCCCAGCAGGCCCTTTCCCAGCATCTCCACGGGCAGGCAGAGGTACCTTCCAGCTGTCAGAAGGATAACTCACAAATCAAACGAGGGTGAGTGTTCTCTCAGGCCAGAGTGTTGCAGTGCTTGTCCAAAAAGTGTCAGGAGAAGGATCACTAATATTCCTTCTAGCAAATGGTAGAAAAAGGAAGAGTTAACAAAAAATGCAGAAGAAAAGGCTGCATGGTCTATTAAAACTCCTAAACCAGCAAAAATTAAAAATAAGAAGCTGGTAAACAAGCAGAAAGTTAGAAAAGGGCAGAAGAATAATGTTTATTAAAAAAGTAATAGTGCTATAAGGAAGATGAGATGATCAGATCAACAGCCTGTTTTGAGGATGACTCTTGCCCTCTAGCGTGCCTGCTCTGGCAGTTGAGCCCTCCAGCTGAAGTTGTTTAGTTACATTTGGAGAGTCATCTGTTTAAAAATAATTATTGTAAGGTATGTAGCTATACATGATGATGTATGCTGGAAAGTCATAGGTGAATAATGACTCAGTCATAGGGTATAAATAATTAGAGGCATGTTAATATGAGGTTACTTTGTGGTTATTCATCACATACATGGGATTACCAAATGAGCAAATTGTGCATCAGCATACATCAAAACATGAGTTATTGTTTTACCCTTTCTTGAAAAAAACTGTGAAAATGTAGAAAACAGATGCTCAAAAAAAAAAGCATTTGAGAGCAATACTGGAGTCAGAGCACACATCATAGACACTCAAGAGAAGGAGCTCAAGATAAAAACAAATTATGCAACCCTAGAGAACTTAGTTCATAAAAGATATTGAGGACACAGGAGTCATGCTCTAACTGTAAACACCAACAATTTTATAGCCAAATTCAGGTACAGAGAAGTATTATAAATTACAATATATCTGTTACAGCTATTACACCAATATAACTAGTACAGGATATTGGAAAGAAATTTATACACAAAGTGCTTTTAAACTCTTCTTTGGCTGAAAAGAGTAGTAGTTTCACTGTTCTCATCTTATTTTCAGAGTGGTTTAGTTCTCAGGCAAAAGGCAGTCAGATGACCTGAAGGAACTCCCTTTAGTTTTAGATATTTATAGCTTGTGAATAACAGGATAAATTTCATACAGCTGGGTCTTCTGAAGGTATATTTGTCACCAGATTTCTGAGTTCTGAAGAACAAGCAGCTTAGGGGTGGAGCTATGAAAGAAGCATATGAAGGCTTGCAAAGGCTCATGTCTCCAGGAGTTTGCCAATAACCTCAGGAGCACCCCAGCAGATGTGTGGAGCTGGGGCACCTGAACTGGGATGGATCTGGCTTTGACTCAGCACAGGACTCTGGCAGCGCTGAGCCTCCCCAGCAGCAGGGTAACCCACCAACCCTTCCCCAGAGAGGAGTTGGCTCTGTAGCATCTTTGCACATGATGAACTTCAGTCAACTGAGGAGCATTCATTCCCTCTATTCTCCCCCTTGCCCTTAAGGAATTATATTTAGCATCCAGTAAAATATTAGTAATTCCTACTGATGTCTTCAGTGAGCTGTCAGAGCTAGAAAAGCTTGATCTCAGTCACAATCAAATTACTGAGAAGGACATTAAGAAAGCAGCTTTTGGTAACATGATTAAACTGGAAAACTTGAACTTGGCAGAGAATTTGCTCACTGGAGTACCTCACAATTTGCACTCATCTCTGAAAGACCTCAGGCTTGACAAAGAGAGAAGGATTTAATGAGACAAGAGGCATTTCTGAAAGTAGAAAATCTTGGATTGATCTCTGAAATAAAAGTGTACTCTATATAGTATAGAAGATTTAGGGCGTAAAAGGTCTGTTCCCTTAGATTTAAATCATAACAAGTCATCAGATATTAATCACCAACTTCTGATCCCACTATAATCTTTTTTTCTCTTAAATACTTATTTTCACTTTCTGCCATTGCACTTTCTCTCTGGCAGTCATAATGTGGAGAGCCATCTTCCTCTTGCATGGCTAGTGACTAACCAGGTAACCTGGGTAGTGTTGGTGGATGTGCACTTAGATGCCTGCAAGGCTCTCAGGAAGTCCACTATTATTAAAAACATATTGAAAAGGGGATGGAGAGAGGAATTTCAGAGAGGAATTTCCTCTAGGTGGAAAGGATGGATAGGTCTTAGCTTTTGACCTCTGCTGATTCAATAATAAACAATTAAAATGAATATAGTCAGAGGGAAAGGAGTAGGAGAACACCAATTTATTTTATAATATTTAGGAATGGTCTTTTAAAAAATCTCTATACTCAGTCTCCTTGAGTCAACTAAACTGAAAACACCTTGATCTTTTAATTGCTCAGTGAAGTAAGAACTCTGCTATGTTTATGGTCCATGTTATGCAACTGACAGTTTGCATATTTGAAGTTAAAAGATGACCTTTTTTTTAAGAAATCTTAAACATGGCAGAAGGGGAATTCCCAGCATACCCAGATTAAAAGTCACTGATAAATTCAGTGCTGTACTATGTCATTGCAGGGTTCCATCAGAATTTTTTAATGATCTATATTTCCTAAGTTACGTTGCAGCTTTTTCACTACAAAAATCCCCTGCTAGGATAGGGATAATTCTAGGAAATATTTCAGACTTCTGCTGCATTCATTCAGCTCTTACTAAAATTCAGATATATTTTTGGGTGATTAGTTTCACATTTATTTTACACACATTACATGACAGTTTCAACATCCATGTGTTCTCTCTGATCCTGTAGCCATTTGAGATGCCAATAGTGATGTAGCCTCCAGCCTCAGGGCACGTGAACAGTAGCACACACAGGGGCACCTACATTTAAAAGCAATTCCCTTCAGCTCTTGTTCAGCCAAAAGAAACAGGTTAGTACTTAAAAACTGATCCCTTTCTAGAAGTCCCTGTAGTTAGTGAAGGTGAACATTGACTCAGGTGTGTGTGAATCAGTGTTTGAAGGAAGCAATCCTTCACTGATCCTCAGCTATCAGGTGGATATAAAGCCTTCCCTGCCTAATTCCAATGGCTCTGTGGCAGACTACATTCACAGTGCATCCCTGCTGCAGAGACAGGCACAGGAAAAAGGCTGAAAATGGGACTCCTACCACATGTCTCATATTTGCTTCTCTGCCTTGTCTAGGTTTCTGGCAGACCCCTGCAGAGGTGGGGCAGGCAGTGTCCTGTGTGCCTGCTCCCCCAGTCCTAGTGCCACCCACTTGGTCCAGCTCCAAGTTCAAGTACCTTAAGTTCTGTTGATGCAAAAGATATATTTCTTCCATTTTGTATTAAACCAACCCTACTCAATCAATCAGTCAAATAAACAAAATAGAAATGCTAGTAACACAAAACCCCCTCTAGTTTTAAAATTGCCCTGAACTCTTTTAATGGTTTAAGCAGGCAGGGAAATAAGGAGTGGCAGAAATTGGAAACTGAAGCCTCCAAGGTCTGGATGTTTTGAGGTAGTCAGGCTTCACTGTGCTTCATACAACAGCTCAGGGGTTCCAGACCAGGAGAGGATAAAAATGTAACCTGCATTAACCTGATAATAAGCTTAGTTCTATATCTCCCAGGTGTGCACTGGGCATGCAAATAAACTAAAACCTTATCACCTCAGCTGAGGAGGTGAATGGAAACAGACAATGCAGGAAGAGCAGCCTTAAAGCATGAACAAATTCTCGTTTGGGGGTGAGGCAACGGCAACAAAATCCCAACAAAAAACAGTAGACACACTCCCCTCATCCACCCAAGCCCTTTCCTCTTTGGGGTAAATGAGAATTTTGGACACCACAGCCAGACCCTGGAGCTTCACAAGCCTTGTACTGCAGAAATGCACATGCTTAACATCACAGATCATTGACAGTACTGATTAGCAGCTGGGGGATGCTTCACTATCTGTTAAGAATTGCACTGCTTGCCATTAATCAGTGACATGCCCTTTTGAGCACACTCCATTCATGTCTGCACAAGATACAGGACAGAGCACTCGTCCTGGGAAGAATCAGATATGCCGATAGGCCAGGCTGGAGATTTACCTCTAAAAGGAAAACTGGTGGGAAAAGAACCCAAATACCCCCAAAACCCAAGTATATTTTGGGCTGTGATTTAGCAGAGTGAATGGAGGGTGGCTCCCCCACAATTGCTCCCATTGGTTGTGATTCAGTTATTCCTGCAGTGTGGAGTCTGGTCAGATTCTCAGGTGCAGCTGACACAGCTTTTAGCTGCAGTTTTGGATAAAGGCAGCAGATCGGTATTGAATATCTTCTTTTGGCTTTCTTAGGGCACCCTTAGCTATATCTCTCTTTCTTTTTGTTCCATTACTAATTAAAAGGAAATTACACCGGCTCATTTTTTCATCACACCCATTGGACAGAATGAGGGACTTTCTCACTAGCTTTGGACCTTGCTGTTTCCCCTGTGTATAAACCTGGGAGGCCTGTATTCAGTTGACATCCCTGAGAAAGCATCATACAAGGAAATTTAAGCAGCCCCCCCATAGCCAGAAGAGCCAAAATGCAGCCAACAGAACTTCTTTTTCCAATAATCTTCAGGATCTAGGGGAAGATAGGCAGCACACTTGAGGGAAGTTATATGCAGTGATAAAGTCTATGAAGATTTTGTAGGTAGCCCTTGGTAAGAGAGCAGAAGAGCCAGCTATTATGGCTGTTGTGATCAGCTAAGCTTCTTCCCCCCATTTCTGAGGAGGGATTGCCCTGTTGTTTAAAAGGCAGAGCTCCCACACTGCCGTGGGTGGTGGGAGTTTGCTTTCTTTTGTTGCGTTGTTTCTTTGTCCCCCTCATCTTCAAATACTTAAATGAATGTTTTCTCTTCGCCTGCATGGTGCTGGAGTTTTGATGTGTAGGACAAGGGGAATTGAGCCTTCCTTCCCAAACAGCAGGTGGTGGTGCTGGGTTGCACAGAGTGCTCGGGAAACTGCTGGCAGATGTTGCTTCCTTGTTGAATAACAGAAGGAAAATGGATGCTAAGCAAACTTTCCTCCATTTCTCCATTTCTTTTCCTCCTCACTGAGGGTCACAATATTTAGCCCTTTTTTTTCAGGTAGCTTAACAAAATCTGTTGAAAAATAAACCCTTCTAAAATAAATACTTGCAAGGTTAGGATACATATAGTTCACAGAATGTTATTAACCCTCTAAAAGTTTTGCTGTGTGTCATATTTTTCTGAAAACTGGTGAAGTGCTTTTGTGTTTCTTAACTTCTGGAGTAATTTGATTACATTTTTCATTAATTTTCCAGAGTAGGGGGTGTATTTGTTTTTTCTTTATTTTTTCTCTCCTTTTTTTTTTTTTTTTTTTTTTGGTCTTTGTTTAAATACAGCTCAATTCCAGTTTTCCCCTTGATAATTACAAATGCTGTGCAGCATTGCTTATTTGTTTATTCTTCAATGGCTGTTTCATGTCATTTGCAATACTGATCCCCTCAGTATGAAACATTTTACTAATTATTGTGGTAATAAATCAAACTCTAAATGAGCTTTCATTGTATTGTTCTGTTTCTTTTGACTGAGGAGTGCCATTATCTTTCTCACCAGTACCATTAGCTGAAATTAGCACTGTAACATGAAGGTTGTGAATAGTTTGCAATTGTATCATTTTGAAGCTAAGCCTGGATTATCACAGGAGCCCAAACATCAATCAGGTGAACAGCTTCACTTTTTTTTTCCCCACAAACTGTCCAGGCTTTGCCCCAATTTGTTTTAATTTTTTTTATATAACCTATTTAAATAAGATTTTTTTTTCCCTGTCCTGGAGCAATAGTTAATGAAATATTGCTGTGGCTAAAATAGCTGTCCCAGATACAAAATGATCGTGCTTTAGTAGCCTATTAATGCATATATGTGATTTTATTTAGATTTTTTGTATTTCCAGAAATTCCCTATTGCCTGAGCAAAAGATAGTGAGGGAAATATGTGTATGACATTACCCTGACATAAATCCCTTGGTGGTGAAAAGCATAGACAGGGAAACATCTTTGCAGCGATGCATTCGTCCTCAGCTACTCATATCCAGCATAGCAAAGGATTGAGGCAAAAAGGAAACCCAGATCCCATCTTGTGAGATTTTGACAGACTCTTCCCCCATACTGGACTGAAAATTTCTTCTGCTACATCTCTGTTCAGAATATGACTGCAAGCACAACAATCCAATATTTTGTATAGTTTTGGCTTACCTGTATAGAAGGTAATGCACAAAGTAATCAGAGAAAGTGGCTTTGCTAACAGCATAAGCTAACCCCAAATTTCCCTGGGCTCAGTCATTCAAACAATTTCATTATTGCTTTGCCAGGAGGTTAACAAAAAAGTTTGCAGAGGCTCCTGCATAGTAGAGGCATGTTTGCAATTGTTACGGGCAGGAAGGATGATCTTGTGACTCAAGCCCTGGAGTGTCCCAGATGTGCCACAGATTTCTCACACAAACTACTTAATCTTCTGAGGCCATATGTTCAGCTGGTATAAATCAGCAGAGCTCCAATAAAGTTAGCTTAGCTTTCCGGATTTTCTGCAGCTGAGGTCCCTTGCAGATCGGTTGTCTCTGTCGAGCAGAGATATTAACACTTCCCTGCCTCGTACACTGCAAAAGGATCAGCTTGTTAAAGTTCTTGTGCCTCACATGTAACAGAGTTTGTGAAGCTGTAGAAATGTCCTGGCAGAGAAAGAAGCTTGGCAACCCAAGTAGGTCTTTTTACAGAAATAATATTCTTTTCGAACAGAGGGTTCTTGAGTAGGACTTTGTGTACAAAGACAATTATCGCCAAACCTTCTGAACTTGTCAATTGCTCATCATCCAAAGGTGGATGCAGCTGTAATTTGGTGGTCCTGCCTCAGTGTGAGCCACAGCAGGAGGAGCAACTCATTCTGAGCTGAAACAGGAGAATTGCAGCAAAAAGCAGCCCTTCTGCAAGGCTGCTTTGGCTCCTCACTTTATCCATTTGGTTGGGGTTGGGCTCCTCCAGTGTTTTATGCTGGCCAAGCTCTTTTTAATAATAAGTAAAACAAAGGAAACTTGACGTCTTTTTGCAGCAGTTACTGAGCAATTAAGGGCTCAATTCTTCAAAGGATTGTAAACCTGTGGGTGGTCTCATTGATTTTGGAGCTACTTGTGTGTTTAAAATTGGGCATGCGCTTGTGCATCTAGTGCAGCTGAGCCCTCCTAGAGCTGCTGCTGATATTTCCATTTTAGAGTCACTTTACAGTCTCTAAAATTATTACTGGAACTGCCTCCTCCTCTGGGCATTGCACACACTGGCAGTTTGCCTCTGTCTTCTGACTGATTTAATGCCACAACATAAGCGTAGAATTGAGGCAATGTTTCCATTAAATCCACACTGCACTGCACATTTCTCAGTGTTTAAATACTGCATCTTTTCCAAATTATGAAAAGAAATATTGAGATCGACTTCCTTTAAAAAATGCTTATTTCACATCAAGCAGGACAAAGGCATGAAAATATGTATGCATTAAGTAAAACAAATGATCTGACAAACCTTCCCTCAAAAATGTTAAGTGGAGCTAAACAGAATTCTGATGTGGTAAGTGTATTACAGAGCTTTAAACCAGAGCACATGGAACAAGGCTGAGCTGCAAGCAAAGAGAAAACTCTGGTTACATATGTTCAGCTGGTAATGTGTGCTTTTATGCTTTCCAGTGTCCTGCTGGGGTTCTAAGAAAATATTTACAAGATGCAAATAAAATCTAAACGGCATCATGTTTCCATGAAGAAAAATGAATGAACAGCATGCATGCAGCTCGTACAGTTTTACATATTGCACCAATGTTGCCTTATGATCCTCAAGGACCTTTCTTTGCAGAGAAAGCCAATTACCTGAAACATACCACTTCTTTCTTTCTTTCTTTCTTTTTTTCAAACAGACATTCTGTTAAAGATTATCTTCCCTTGCAATACATGCCTTCAGATTTTATCTCTTTATCATCTAAACAAACCCTGGGTTCTGAGATGGCTTTGCATGTCCACAGGTGTTTCTTATCAGTTCCACATTTTCTTCTGACAACATGAAAAAAACCTCATATGTCCTTGCTTAGTAGCTGTTGCCTGACCCAGTGCTAAAGCTTTTCTGAATGCAGAAATGTGTTGCGTGGCTGCTGTAATATCTCCATACCCCAAGGGCCTGCTGCTGCTTTCTTTTTTACAGCATCGAGGAGTCACATGCTTGGCAGTCAGCACAGAGGAAAATTCGATTCAGAGTCAGAGAGGAAAAAGGTGACCTATTTAAAAGCAGTGAAAAACCCCCACAATTATTAGTCATTGTACCTCATTATCTGGCCAGTCCAGTTATTTGTTTCCCACACGCTGGGGTGCAGAGTATTGCTGCTCCTGCTGCTGTTTCTCCAATGTGGGAGCACACATTGTGTGAAGGCAGCAAATCAGGTCTCACAGCAGCCATGTTGGTGCTTTTCTTGGTTTAAACTAAGCTTTTTTCCCTGCACCAGTGCCTATCCTTCACCTTTGGCACCACAAATACGATCCTTCCATCCCATCCCCACTACTTGAAAATAAAAAGGTCAGTCCGTGCTAGTGAATTAATATATTCTGGGTTCTGACACAGCCACTGCAACAAAGCACTCAAGAACCACCTGTGTGGTGGTTTGATTCACCCTGTTTGATTCATCCTGTTTGATTAACCCTGTTTTATCCTTTTTGAATGTAGAAATGCAAAAACACACACTGGGAATATGCAGGCCTTCAGATTATGTATACAATGCTTTTGTATTTCTGTCTTACATGAGCTATCATAAAAGCATGATTTTACAGAGAATAGGCATTTACAAAGCACCTGAAATTCCTTCTAACATTTTAGATCTTTGATATGTACTTCAGGTGATTATTAAAATACTTGTCATTTATAAACCCAGACAGCAAAAAGATGGTTTGTAATAATTTTGGAGTAATAGGTATAATTAGAGAGGAAGCTTTTCAGGGCAAACACTGTGTTTTACTGCTGATTATAATTACCCAGGAGGATTCAGTTGCTTTACCTATTTAAATAAATCATCAATTTTTTTCTGTAATCGAAGGCAGAGAAGGAGCATGCTACAATTCTGCAGTGCTGGCAGGGTCCAGCACTGCTGGGGGAGTGCTGGCATTAGCCAGAGCACCACTGTCCCCCCGTGCCTTAGCACTGGGACACCCCAGGGACCCCACCCAGCATTCCCACCCAGACACATGGCTGGTGAAGCCCGAGCAGCACGGCCCTCTGGGAGGCTGCAGCGCCTCTGGAACTGATATAAGTTTGTATGGCTGTGTTGAAGGGACTTCTGGAGCATACCACAGAGCTCTTCAGAGGTATTTATCGACTTCTGGAAGGTTTGGAGGGTTTTGTTAACCAGAAAAAAAAGGTCTTTTTTTCATTAATGTTTTTGAAACAAAAATTTTTGCAGTGCTGACAGCAAGGGGAACAATGCGGGAAGCAGCAGGTTCAGCTGAGTCATGAGGATCCTCAGGCTTCCACACAACTAACAAGCTTTCTGAGTACAGCTGGTTTCTCTACCTCTGCACTGCCAGTCTTGCAAACAAGCCCATGTAGCCGTCCAAAAGGATGGCTCACATGAACAAAGCACAGCACTTAGAACACAAGAATCACATTGTTTCTATCAGTTGTACTTTATTTGTCCACATAGTGCAATGGTCTCTTAATATATTCTGAAAAACAGAGAAAAACTTTTCCCCAGTGAAAATGACTGTGGAGAGAAAATGCTTGACCTCAATGGCTTGGTTTTGGTCTCTGTTTCATGCTGGTACTACTTTCAAGGTAGGGTAAGAGGGGTGCATCACAGAACTACCCTCCTGTTCTGCTTTTGTCTCAGCCTTTTGGGACCAGTGAAGGAATAGTCCTGCAGACCTAGACCAAAATCTTTTCACACAGTGTGATGATTGCCCAAGCTCGAGCTGTTCCAGCAAAGGGTGATGACATACAGTGCCCCACCTCTGGCTGCCTGGCAGCACCCTGGGATGCTCAGCTGTAGGAAATCCAGCTCTACCACAGCTTTTCTTCTCCAGGGGGGCATGAAATACTCTGAGTAGAGCTGACCCTGTGGCCTCTTTCTTCATTCATAGCATTACCAGGTGTGAACAGGAAGCTGGGATAGAGTTTCTGGCCTAATCTTTGTACAAGCATGTTCTGCAGGACCTCCTGTGTGTGCTGTCAGTCAGGGAGGAGGGAGAAGTGAGATGTTATAATAGCACTGATGTGATCCCGCAGTTTTCACACCAGTGGGGATCCACAGAATGGGCTCCGGGTTTGCCTGTGTGGAAACTGAGCGGAGGCAGGTTCAGATTTAGGGCAGGCAGGGGAGGAAGGGCAGTGAAACACCCTATTTTATGGTTACAGTTGAGCGGCTGGTGGCAACCTGTGTCTCCCCTGTGTGAAATACACGAGGAAAACTTACATTTCATCCTGTGACAGCAGCATCAGTCCCTTAAACCGCAACTCTTCCTTCAAATGTGTTTCGTCTGCCGGTTTCCCTTACAAAAAGCCTTATTTTCCAGAGCTTGTTTTTACATCTATGGAAGCCAGGCGCAGACACTCACTCAGGGACTTTAGGAGAGGCTTGCTGCTCTGTACTTAGCGCTCGCACTCCGACAACCCAGATAACTAAGGGAAAGGTTTCTCCCTGTGAGAGGAGCAGTGAGAGCCGCCAGCTCAGCCGTGTGCATCCCCGCGGCGAGCGAGGAGGCGGCGGTGCGGCGCTGCGCCTGCCGCGCCCCGCGGCGGAGCCAGGGGAGCCAGGCGGACCCCGGCGCTGAGCGCTCCGCGCCCGCCCCGCGCCGGCACAGCCCGAGCCGCGCCGGCAGCGCCCCGCCGGCTTACGTGGCTCTGCAGATGGAGAGGCCCGCTCGCTTTTGGCCGTGACGGGGCTGTCGTGTTTTTAATGAGCCAGATTTCTCCCTCTGCCTCGCTTTGACTCGCTTGATAAGTCTGCATGGGCATGTTTTTCGTCCTAAAAATAAACAATTATAGAAAGCTAAACAAACAGAAGGGAGAGAAAGAACTCCTTCCTGTTCTCACAGCTAATCTCTGCAAAATTTAAACATGCTTATCAGCCAGCTGTGCTCCGTTATTATCTTTTTCTCCCATCTTTTGTCCCAGTCTGCGGCGGATGCTGGCCGTCTGGTTTGTGTCATCCAGCAGTTTGCCCTGACTGATCCCGATAAAGGAGCCATGAGCTTCTTGGGAGAGTGGGGGATGCGGGGGGTGAGGGAGGGAGGAGGAAAGTTTTCAATGGAGAAATGGAACCCTGAACAAGCCATTGAGTGCTCCGTGTTTCTGCCACTCTGGCTGGTGGTGTTCCTTGGCAATTGACGCTGGGATAGAGGAAGGGAAAATGGGATCCTAGGCAGGGGTGTGTGGGGAAAATGGCTCTTGTCCACACTTCTAGCAGTCTTCAGGTAGAGACTGGGTGACAGTCACACTGAGGCTGGAAGGTGGCTGTGTGCTGAGTGTTCTTGCCTGCTGCAAAAAGCAGACTAAGCAGCTCCATAAGTGGTCTAATGTGCAGCACGGTCCTGTCAGGAGTGTAAGGAGGTGCAAAGGTGTGCTGCAGGCACTTTTGCCCTGCTCTATCACTGCTCTTGCCCCAAGGCTGTTGTACCATGTCACCTGCAAGAGAAAGTAGTCTCATCTATAAGCAGAATCTTGATTTTCAGAGATCAAAATGAAAGCTGATAAAATGTCATAAAAGAGTTGTGTGATCAGCTGCAGTTCCTGGCCCCTCAGGACTAAGGCTTGGATGCAGGGTGATGGAGGCAAAGTCTGTTTTGGAGGACACACAGCCTGTTTAGTCTGACCTGCTCAGACTGGAATTTAAGGGGAGAGGGTGGGATGACAGGGGGAGCCCACCCCTTTCTGTAAACATGCCAGTGCTTTTCAGTTTCAGTGTGCAAGAGAGCAGCTGGAGGGGCCCCTGGCTCAGCCACATGAAGGACAGATCCAGCCACGAAGGGGCGATGTTGGGGCTCACAACAGCACTGGCAGCGCTGGCAGCAAATTTGGGGGGCTCCAGGGGGAAAATAGACAGACCAGTTTTGAATTTTTTGCGCTGCAGGAAAGTTCACAGGCGTGCTGAATGTTTCGTGTGCACTAACCCAGCATTTTAGCAAATTCAGGCCAGTTTGTGGCTTTGAATGGAAAAAAATGCACTCTGGTTTGCAGCTGCAGAAGTGTCTGAAGATGGAATAGGGAGGGGGTCCTTTGTTGTGTTTTTCTTTTTGAGTTTTTTTTTAACCTAGATTACTCCCCTTGCATTTCAAGGTTAAATAAAAACAGATCTTGAAAGGAGACGTAGAGGGGGATGGGAGAACATGGATGTTGATCAAAAGAGGAGAAAATGCTTGTGTAAAACCCAAGGCTGCACAGCCATGGTGTCCCAAGGAATGCCAGCGTTTCCCAGCCTGCTGCAGCATCCATTTCAGTGAAGAAGTGGGGGTCAGGCAGCTGGGGGCTGGTGACCAGGAGCAGCCTGTCCCCAGTGCAGAGGCTGCTGCAGCAGGAGCCCTGGGGAGAAGGCACCACACGCTGGCTCTGAGGGTCTCTGGGCAGGAAGCTGTGGCAGCCCTCCCCATTGCCGCATCCCCAGCCTTCTGCTCAGCTCCTCGGTGTCCGGGCTGGCAGCCCAGGAGTCAGGTCAAAAATTAAAAGTATTGGTAGGCACCCACTCTTGAAGTTAGGGTCTCAAGGCAGTCTCAGAAGGCTTTTAACTGGAGTCAACGGGTGGTTTTTTCCCTGCTGTGGCTTTGCAGATGGCTTCTTCAGAGGTACAGCTGTCCAGTTTTACCAGCGCTGTAACTTCTCATATAAACATTCTTCCATGTATTTTATAGTAGGCTTTGTAGTCACCACATGCCACAGAAACGCTGTTGACCACTTGCAACTTTCAAACAAGCTAGACTGTATTCATCATCCTTTTCTGGAAAGGCCAACAGAATGAAAAGGTCACACAAAGCCTTAAAAAATGCGCTGTTTTGAAGCATGCCTTACCACTGCTTTGGATAGAAAGGGAATGTTAATATACCATGTAGCAGAGACTGGAAAGAATTGTGCATGGAATGACAGAGGAAGGCTCCTGATAATTACTGCCTATGCTATAACTTCATGAGATAAATATGATGCTTTTTTTATACACTCCTTCTGAGAAATGTTCCATACATTCAGCTTTGGAGAGCTTGTAAACTACCACTTTAGTCATTAGTTTGCAGCTGAAATGAAAAAGAAAACAAAACAAATCAGCAACAAATCCTCCAGAACATATCAAACCCCTATTTCCATCATCTGCCAGAGGAGTTGAAATACAAGCTTGTCCTCTCATGCTGCATGAGGAAGTCTGTTGTCTTGTAACAGCTGTTAGCAGAATCTGAGGGGCAGTCATGTTTATCTTAATGAAAATTTTTGGCAGAGCTTGCTCTGAAAGTTTGGATTCAAATACTCCTGTATCTCCAAATGGCTGTCAGTTAGGGAGAAGGACTGGCTGTGTGAAAGTCAGTGATTGTGATGGGAAACTGGTGAACCCGTCTCAGAGACCACTGGGAGGTGAAACTCTGGGTAGCTGGGAAGTTAAGTGAAATTAGAAACCCAAAGACAAAAGAGCCAGACCTAGAAACAGTGGTTTGAAAGGTGTGCTGTGTGGCACAGGGAGGCAAGATCTGGTCACCTGATGAATGTTGGGAAAATCCAAAGATTAGAACATGTGGGGATAGCATTGCTGTGTTATGCTGTAGGTGCTCCATATCCACGGAGTCATGTGGTCCATCTCTCTGATTCAACATCCACTGAAACAGTCAGAGAAAACACACCCTCACACTGCTTTTGGCCATGATCTGAGTATGAGGAGGCTTGAAAAGTCATCCCTTACTGCTGCTTACAGACACACAAACACTGTTTGCTTGTGGTAGTGGGAGTGAGAGCCTGCCTGCATTTCTTGCCCTCTAAGCTCAGCATCAGTAACTTGCACTTTCTCAAGAAAGGGAAGTTAAGTGGGAGCTATTTGCTTATGCATCCCTGGATAACAGTCTCAAGAAAGGAAAATTCAGGAAAGAGAAATTTGGGATATGCTCTTTGCTTATGCCTCCCTGGATAACAAACAGTCTTATGTTTATCTGTAAAAGGCATAAGACAGAAAGAAGACCAGATAGAGAACAAGAAGAACAAATATTGCTGAGATTGCTGAGTAGCCTGGTGGGGAGGCATGCTGAGACAGACTGAGAGGAGTCTAGAGAGGGAAAGGTTGTTGTAAATTAAATCTGCCATTACCGAGAAGCCTTTTGTTCCTGTCACAGTCAAGTAGTGAGCAAATACAGCCAGACCTGCAGATGAACATTTCTTAGTGTGTGCTGGCCACCAGGACCATGTTCCCTGCTTCCTTGGCCGCCTGCAGGATTAGAGAAGAATGTTTCCTGAGGAACAGCCCCAGACATTCCTGTGGGGGAACTGAAATGCGGAGAGTTCTCCCTGCAGCACTTGACATTTCTGCTTGCCCATATCAACCAGGAATCTGCACCAAATGGAAAGGGCTTTCTGACAGGTGGCACATTAGCCAGCAGGCAAAGCCAAACCTCTCTTCCATAGCTGTGTGTGGGACCCCAGCCTTCAAAGGCCAGACAACGAAATGTCTTCCTGCATTTGACAATTTAGCCAAAAAGCATGATTAGATATATATCTATATAATTATATATAAGATGTCTGAGCTACAGAAATATTTAGGAGATTAGTGTATGTCAGACTCTGTGCAGAAGAGATGTAAACATGATGGGAAGTAAAGGAACAACTTTTTAGTTTTTAGTATACTCTTTGTGTGTATGAAATTTTTAATGCTTAAATATAGCTTTTCCGAAGTACTGAAGACATTACATCCATTTAAATGGTTGCTGTTCACCCCTACCCCACAAATACTGAGTGGATGCTCCTTACTTCCCAGTGGTTTCTCAGGAATTTTTTCACAGCTTGAATAAAGTTGGAGAGTGTTAAACTTCCCTGTAAAACCCTCCTTTATCATAGATAACTTTATACCATTCATAGTTCAATATGTGTCTACACACTGAAAAAATAATTTAGGGACAGAAACGTAGGATGATTTGAATGTTTTTACCATTGTCATCTCTTGGGGTCAGTGCAGCCCAGTCCAATGGACTTGTCAAGTATTTCAAAACTAAACAACATTAGAGCTATCATAGTAACCAACTAGTAGCTAATCCAGTGTTGCAGTTGAGAGGGGGCTGGAATGTTTTTTTTTAATGTCATAAAGCCTTCTTGTAGTGTCTCTCTGTAATGCCATCCACCTCTGGCTGCTTTTCAAAGAGCAAATAGCTTGCTTAGAGCTTTTCTCTCTGCATCTCACTGATGGGAACCTTCCAATTGCTTCAAGAAACTTTTTTTTCCACCACAGAACATAGAATAACATCTCCAATACCTCAAGAGAAAAGAAAAATATGTCTGCCTTCCCCAGTGGCAGTTGTTTATTGTATTCAGAACAGTCTGAAATCTCTTGAGGAAATGAAACGCAACCCAAGTGGCTCGTTGCCATTTGTTTAGACATTTCTGAAGGCCTAAACCTTTCCCTCCAGCATACCAGTTTTCCCTAGCTGTTCTTTTTTTGCTGGAATTTCATCACAGAGCGGACAGCAAGTGGAAATGACAGCATCCTCTGAGGTGCCTGGCAAACCTCATGTCCAAGAAGGACTGAGAGCAGCCCTGAACACAGTCCTTGGAGGACCCAGGCCAAAGAGCTGTCCCTGACCCCTTGGCTACATTATGCTTCACAGAATCACAGAATGGGTCAGGTTAGAAGGGACCACCGTGGGTCATCTGATCCAACCTCCCTGCACCTCAGAGCTGGAGCTCTCCATGTCAGGAATGCAGGAGGGAAGTGAGGTCTGGTGGACAATAGGACCTTGTCCCAACATGCAGTCAGAGCATTGTCTAGACATCTATTTCGACCATGACTTTGGAAAGTGCTCTGGATCTGCCAGCATGGGCTAACCGCTGCCTGTCTGGGAAGAACTGTGCATGTTTTTAAGAATGAGCTGGATTTTTCTTATTTAGACATGTCTCATATAGGGCAGGCAGCAGAATAGCCCAGCGTGGCCTAATTGCTTACATCTGGATCCCTGCTGAAAATGTACAGCGGTGTGTGCATGCAGCTTCAGTGCAAGAGGCGTGATTTATCGAGCTGTTCTTGGACGCAGAGAAGGTTGCTGAGTACAAAGCAGACGTACTCCAAGTAGTAACTGCAGCCCAGAGCTCCTCTCCACCCTTTTGTTCCATGCACACTAGCACACGCAGTCACACACATAACTGGAGTGCCAGAGGAGCTTTGCTTTCAGAGCTTTTCTGTAAAAATAGAAGGAACAAAGGAAGCCCCTGTGTAAAGGCTGTGATGGCCACAGATACTGTTTACTCCTCAGAGCCATGCAGTTCTGATTCTTGACATTTTGGTGGAATGGAAATAAACCACATCATGGTTACTGTTTCTACTACAGAAATAATTGTGTTGATTACCTCTAGCACATTATTTTCTACCAGGCTGGCTCTGTGAAAGCAGCCACAGAGGGAGGGAGGCACAGGCTTCCTCCTGTGTTGGTTTCACAAGGCCAGGCACAGACCTTGTCCCAGGGCAGCTGCCTCATACAAACAGAGAAGCTTTTCAGGTGAAGGGGAACGTGTCATTTTGTGCAACCTGCGCATAAAATTCTGCACTTGTTTTGTTTTTTGTTTTTTTTGTTTTTTTTTTTTTTTTTGTTTGTTTGTTTTTTTTTTTGTCTGGAGGGCTGAGGGGGCTGGACATCTCAGGGACACCTGGTTTGTTTATGAATATATGTTAATGACTGTAACTTCAATGTGTGTGCTAACTTTAAAGATTGTCTTTGCAAAGAGATGATTCCCTCCACAATTTCCATGTATGAATGGAATGTATGCTTCCATGTATGTTCGTCCCTTTCTCCCTCCCCATGCCCCTGGAATATAATATTTTCATGGAGATTAATTCAGTAAATGTGTTTAGGCACATAGCAGACCCACTCCTAGGTTAAATCTTAAAATCTTGGCCACACTTTGAGAACACGGATTGTCATCGTCTATTTTAAAGTTAAGGAAGGAAAACAAATTACAAAACTGAGAACGAAGACAGCAATTAAACAAAAGCATATTGTAATTCCAGAAATGGTTTTGAGATGAATTTATAAAGATTTTTTCCCTCCTCTGGTGTTTGCTTCAGTAGTCAATAAATCCCATATAGCATGCATCCACACTGTCATCCCCTCATTCTGGAATCCAGTTTGTTTAACAACCATAAACTACAAAATTCCTCCCTGGCTTCTCCCATCTTGTCTTTCTCCACCCATAATTTTCTCTGCTCGCACATCTTTATGTTAGTGATTGACCAGCTGCCAGATTTATCTTCTGCCAGGTTAATGTTCTTTCTCTAAGAACCTGGGAGGGAAGTTTTGCATAGAAATTCTGCATAAGATCATAATTACATCAACTATGCATCTAGCTAGGTTGCTTCTCTATGTTTCCTGCAGAAAAATCCTTTCAAAAACCTTTCATCTCTGCCACACACAAAACCAGGCTTTTATTTAATTTTATTTGGAATTATTTCAATATAGAAATCAACACACTATCTGAATGTTTGGTTTTTTAAATAACTGATCGTGCTTTCTGAGTTTCTTTAACTTCTTATTTGCCAGTGGCCTCTAGCTGGACTTTATAATAGGCAGATACTTATTTTATTGTCAGTTCTTGTACTGAAATAGAAAGCCATTGGCTTGGGTTGCTGTGTAGGGGACCCTTCCTCTGCATAGATTTTTTTTTTTTTTAAATAAAAAATGTCAGTTCAAGACTTTCATCTTTTTAAGTCTTCACAGCACCATATTTACACAGCCCAGCTGTATCTAAGGATGAAAGAAATGGTGTTAGATGCAATCTAAAAGCTCTCTAATCTTCTCTTAGCAGTGCTGCACCCTTGATCTTCCCATGGGGACAGGGAGGGGAGAGAGGGTGCTCACTGCTTGCTTGTGGCCAGACAGGAGAATGGGTGGCTCCTGGGACAGGTCTAGCATCCTGCCCAGGAGGAGGAGAGGACATCCAGTGCCATGTCAGTGAGGCCTGGTGTGTGGGAGGGTGGGTGCAACCCACTGGGATCTCTCCTGTCATCTCCAGGCTCCAAACAGATCCAAATGTTGTGCAGGAGAACAGTGGTGAAAACCCCACTGAACATTTCATTGCTATTGCTGTCTTTCCTGCTGCTTTTGGTTAAAAGTATGGTCTCCCCGTTAATTTCTACTCTTTGTTTCCATTTTCCCCTCCATCCTTTCCCTATTTTTTTTTTTAAATTTCCTTTTTTTGTGACAGGACATGAAAATATGCCATTGAGCAGTATAAGATGAATGCTCTGAAGGTTCAGGAGTGGCTGCAAAGCCTGATTGCTCTTTAGATGTAGCAAGAGACACTTACAGATGTGACTGCATGGAGAAAAACCAGTGCCACCAGAGGACCAAACTCAATGACCATAGAAACATAGAAGGTTTAGGGGTTGGAGTGGACCTCAAAGATCATCCAGTCCAACTCCCCCTGCCGTGGGCAGACACACCTCTCATTAGACCAGGGTGCTGGAGGCCTTGAACACTGCCAGGCTGGGGTATCCAAAGCTTCAGTGGATACTTCACCTATTCCATTTCTCACTACCCTCTCAGTAAAGAATTTCACCCTAATATGTAGCCTGAATTTCCCCTCTTTCAGTTTGTACCCACCCCTCCTTGTCCCATGATGACAGTTCCTGATGAGAGTCCCTCCCAGGCTTCCCTGTAGGCTTCCTTCAGACCCTGGAAGGTTGGCTTGAGGTCTCCACTCAAGCTGCTCTTCTCCAGGCTGAGCAGCCCTGACTTCCTCAGCCTGACATCTCAGGGGAGGTGCTCCAGCCCTCTCATCACCTTTCTGGCCTTCCTCTGGACTTGCTCCAAGAGTTCCATGTCCTTCTTACCTCGTGGGCACCCCAACTGCAGGCAGCACTCTAGGTTCCTCTAGCAGATCCAGGTACTATAGCAGATCCATCCAGTCTTTTTTTTCATTTTCCTTTGGACCATCAGTTTTATTCAGTTTAGGCCAAACTAAAACCTCATAAGTAGCACTTCTAACAGTGACTTGTAATTAAAGATACGAATGCTATGGACTGTATTCCAGAAATAGTAGTTTTCAGGGTTTATAGGGTCTCAAGGGTCCGGAGTCCTTCAAGCAGTACCAAAGAGAATGTTAGTCACCCTGTTTTTTGGCAATATGACAGTTTTCCAGCTACAGGTGTTCTTGGCACTCAGATGACAGCTGTCATCCAAGAGGAGAAACTCTGCCTGTGACCAGAACAGTTACTGTATGCAGTATGCAGTGCTCCCAGATGTTGTTTACTTCAAGTGTGGCTTCCTTGTGAATGTGTCCCATTTGGCAGCAGGTAGAGCAACAGAGGTGATTCCTTGTGACATGAACCTAGTAACAGAAAATAAACAAGAGTCCACAGCATACGCTGCATACTGAGCTCTGGCTGAATGTTGCCTTTTTTTTTTAAATTGTATTTTATTTTATTTTTGAAAAGGTCTTTCTTTCGTCTATGAAGAGTTCACAGACAAAATAACTACTGCAGTATTGAGTTAGTTCTTGGGACTGGACTTTTGCATGTCTCCAGTATGAATGGAAGACACTGAGCAGAGACAGATATTCAAGATTGTCAGGCTGGAAACCACCTTGTCCCTTGTCTGACAAAAATTAGAATCAAATTAGGAACTTTGTAAGCTTGTTTCACTTGAGTCACTCTCAGACAACATTTTACAGTATCAGGACTGAATGCTACTCTTGGACACCAGCACAGTGTATTGATGAGCTAAGTATGATTGGCATATCTAAAAGAAACCAAGTCTTTTGATCAGTGACCACACTTTTATCTACTGTTAAGTATTGCACAGACTTTAATTGTTCTTTTCCTCCTATGTGAAAAAACACCAAGAAGCCCTTCTTCCATCCAGTGTTATAAGATTGAAAGCATTTGTTTCTTGGAATGGAATGATTTTCTATTCTTATACTTTTCCAAATATCACATTCCACAAATTTGAGAATGCCAAAATTGAATTACTGAATATTTATTCAACAAGCCACAAAAATGCTCAGACCTTTCAACCACTAGTATTGCAATCAGTGTGGCTCCTATCTGAGTGCTGATGGTGAAAATGATGGCTTATTTTAAAAATAAAAAGTAACATTCCAGACACTCCCATCTTGGTTGAAAATAAAAAGAATTGCTTGCTTCAATAAAAACTTCAGTGAAAAATAAGCATTCACTTTCTTACCATTAATGGCAATTGAAAAGCTCCTAACTGTCTTGACAGTGGTTGGTTTTGTTTTGGGGGATTTTTAAAATTTATTAGAGGTATTGTTATTTTTGTTATTATTACTATTTTTAGTATTATTATTAACAGTAATACTATTATTATAATTTCATTGGTAAAATCTTCTGAGAAATGGATTTGTATTTGAAAAAAAAAGGAATATATTGCTGTTCTTTTTAATTGGATGGCATTTCTAATAAAAGTAATGTGAAACAGAGGGAAAGGGAGAGAGAGAATTTATCCTAAAATTGCTAGTGGTTGTGGGATGGAGGCCATTATAGTATTTGTCAGGTATGTGGTAAAACAGGCTTGCCCAATCAGACAGAGTAAGGTCTTGAACTATGGCTTTATACACCCAATTACACCCAACCCCACCATCCAGACTTGGCCTCTAGTTGTCTAATGCAATTAATGTCTAGTTGCTGATATGAAATAAATCCATGCCAAAAAGAGAGAAAACGGCTTCAATCCCGTACCTACAGCCTAATAAACCAAGCCATAATGTGCACAGGGACTGAATGTACCTGAGAGGAGAGCAGGAGTGGGGAGAGCCACTCGTCTCCTGTGAGATCTGTACTTATTAAAAATACTCATTTGGTTTCCAAATAGTTGGAGATGGTGCATACATTACTGGTGAGAAGGCTGATGCAGGGTTAAAAAAAGGGAAACACTGAGAAAGTTTAGGGTAAATTATACTTTGAGTCTGTGGGTTTAAGTTATTAATCTCCAAAGGATAATGTGGAGAGAAAGTACCTGACTTTTGAGTTGGTTCAGACATAGACAAGATGAAATAGCGAAGTGTTTGTGTAAAGCTCTACATGCTCCTTGGTATTTTTCCAGTGCATAAAGGAGGTAACAGTAGTGCTTCCATTGTTCAGGGTGCACTGAAATAATTTTGCTTTATTATAAAAGGTAAACTTTAAATGTAAATTTCAAAAAAGAGCAGTTCAGAACATTCATGATCTTCAGACAAAAACCTGGGCAAGTCTTTCACCCAAACAGAATATGCATCAGATATCTCAGCATATGTATGTATACATAGAGGGCAGTCTTACATACTTGCAGTTTATATTTACAAACAAAATAAACTTATTTTACCTTATTCCAAGCTAAACTTGTAAATTCAGAAATTTCTTCCATTCACTGTCGTTTCTTAGGGGAGGAAGCTGTTAAGCAATGAGTGAAAGGGGAAGAAGCCTTTCAATGTCCCCTGAGCAGCCCTGCTCATTTTTCTTGCTGAGGTGCAGAGGCACTTCTGCACAGCCTATTCCAGCTCCTCTTTGATGCTCAGTGCTCTTCTGCCCAAGGTAAATTAAAAAAAAAAAAGAAAAAAAAAAAGAAAAGAAAATAATGAGCAAGGCAGATTCTATTTCTTCTGCAGCAACTATGATGTTCCAGCTTTCAGCATTCCTTACAAGAGATGTAAGAGATGTAGGCCTCTCTAAAATTATTTTGCTCAAGCATAGTATTAGATGCTTATGGACTGAGAAGCATTAATTTAATTTCTTGACATCTCTGCCCTTCCAACCACTTTGTCCTACCAGACTGGCTATGCCTGAATAACCACCTGAGGACAGAGTTCCCTTGCACAGGGGATTGGATTATTAGTGTGTAAAGTGTCACCTAAAAAGAAACTGCAGGCTGCTGTGCAGCTATTACAGTGTTTCTTTATTTTGTTTTTTATTAATTGAATTAAAAGGCTAGGACAAAACAGATCACATGGAAATTGGTAAAAACCTCTATATAAGGGCAGAAAAAATGTCAGACCAAAATTATTAAATTAAAACATCTATGGAATCAGGCACACAAAGAAGGATCAGGATATCCTTAGGCTGTTCCTTAGACTTTACTAAGGACTCAAAAGACTGTAAAATTTATTGTACCACTGGTGGTCCCCTAGTTGCTGATACTAAGGTCTGGAGCAAAAGTCTTGCCATGAAAGGAAAGAGTGGATGGATAAAGAGAAAGGATTTATGTTCTTCTTTTTCTGTGTTCTTGCTTTTGGATTTATTTTTGAGGAAAAGTTCATTTTTGTGTTGAAAATAACCTATCTTCAGAGTTTAAAAGTCTTTCTGCTAGTCCTGAAGTCTCTTTTCATGAAAATGGCGCAGACCTACCTCACTGTCTGGCAAACCATAATAGTGACAGCAACAACAGCAGCAACAAAAATATAAAATTCTCATAGTCAGTATTTTCCTCTACCTTTTCAAGTACTTTGAAAACAGGAAAATACAGATTTTTTTTTTTGATTGTAAAAGTACCAAAGTTATTTTATTTTCATTGCCTACGTAGTTGTGCATATTTGAGAAATGAAAATAAGAAAAAGCAACTGTAAAAATAGCGGAAAATTGGGAGTTAGCTTTCATAGTTACCTCTTTTTCACATCTCAGAAAACCACAAAAGGATTCTTTGATCCCAGTTGGGCTAATGAAGTGATGAATTAGGTCCTCATTACCCATTCCTCTGGCAGTTCTTTGGGCAAATGGAAAACACCTATAAAGCAAAATATTTTGGTCTGCAAGGGTACGGGCTTTTATTCTAGCTAGGAATAAAAGAGATGTGCAACATTTTAAAATTGGGGAGTTTGTTTAGTTTTCTTTTCTCTAATTTGTGTCTACTGATGTTTTCAGTAATTTTTGTTGTTCAAAATACCTTTTGGGTTATTTATGGTGCTTAATTCAAGAACAATCCCACTGAGCCACACAGGAACGTCTCACAACACTATTGACTAGCCACTGATATTTAAGTAATCGTAATATAAGTGTGTTGGAAGAACTCTGTTCTGCTTTGGCATCTCTACCAATGTTTGGAACATGTTTCAGTTATTTTTATGACGTTTTTATCTGATATTCTGTAAATAGTCCTGGGAGAAATATTTTGTAGGGGAGACAGAGCATGTAAAAATATACCAAGACAAAAAAATACTTCAGACTATTTTAAATAATAATTTATTCAGATATTGCAGTGACTGAACTTTTTCTTTCATTTTCCCAAATCTTGTGTATTTTTGTGTTTAAAGTAGATGCACAAAGAACAGCTGGATCATTTTAAAACACCAGTCTTGATGCAAACATCCAAGGCCTTTTGACTGCCCAAAGTTTACCCTCAACTCTTTTGATAGGGCCTCTGTACTTTCTAAGTACAATGCACTTTTTTTTCTGACTCAGCCATAGCCACCTTTCCAGTTAGTTATCCATTACTTTAAACTTGGAAATTTTGCTTACCGTAGTGAAATCAATGAAAATTATTCTCTAATATGTGTTTCTGGTGCAAACAGTAAAGACAAGACACCTAGCCAGGAGTATAATAACTTTCTTTTTAAAGTGATGCAAACTCTTACATTGTCTTCTTTCCTGCTCCTAGACCAAAGTCAATGGAAAAGCTCTGCCTATGCTGAATTTTGGATGGTGCACTTATATTTGAATTACTGTTTTCATATAAGATAATCTTGCTATTTTTTATGAGGCTTCTGCTGGCAAGCAGGAAGACCATCTCCAGGCCCTCATACCATTACATGGTGCAAGGGACTGTTTGAGGATGACCTCCTTTTGGCTCCAGCTCCTTGGGTTTAGGATGTAGATTCGAAGGCAAAAACTGTCACAGAAACTCACATTACTGTCATAACCTTAACTGGTTACTACAGCATGCAGTCAAATGTTTGAAGCAGAGTATTTTATGGCAACCTCACTTAATCTGTCATTTATGGAAGGAAAATTAAGGCTATGTTTCCACCAAGTTCAAGTGAGGTTTCTGGAAATCTGTCCTTGTAAACAAAACTGCAGATTCTTCCCACCTGCCTCTGCTTTCAATCCTCATTAAACCCTAAGGTCAATTATCTGAAAATCTGGGGAAACTTCTGAGTCAGAAGTTGATCAGTTTCCAAAATGAGAAGAAATCCAAATGGGAAAAAGAACAGATAAGGCAAACTGTAAAAGTTGACAAATAGGTTGGCTTTTTTAATGTAGTCTGTCAAGTTTACACAGGGAAGTTGTGAAGTAATAGGAATATAAATTGTTGGTGATAATACATCCTGACACTTATTTAAAATTGTTGGAAAGTTTCACAATAAGAACATTTTGTCCACATTTTTGTCTGCAATGCAAGAATGCTGGGGCCATTTTGTGCTCCCAGCAAGTAAAAAGAATAAAGGATCCTTCTCTCAAATTTTCTCTATTTTTTTATTTTAAAAAACTAACCCACCTAGACATTATGCATATATAATGTAAAAATTCTGGATGAAATCTTTTGATCAGCCACTTTTAAAGTGGAACACTGAAGAAAAAAGACATGTATGAAGGCAGAGAATTTATGACTATTCCTCTACAGTGTGATAATCATAGATCAGGTTTAAATGTTAGAGCCAGCTTGTGTTGTGATTCATAATGACACAAAGCTCCTAGATTTAGCTTATAGATGCAGACACTACAGAATGAGATATAAAATATGTGGAGAAGGAATGGAGACCAGTTGGGATTTTGGGATATTTGTGATGCAGAAGGATATCACTAGTTCATTAGCTGTCTTATATTCCTTCCTTTGGAAGATAGCAATACACGAGTGGGGAGAAAATGGAGAATATGTGGGGAAAATAGGGCTGGGAATAGCAAAGTGTCCTTTTAGCAGTATCAGGAAGTCTTTCTGTTTACTGTAGAACAGGACATGAGAGTTTGGTAAGGAATAGAGTCCACATGATCTTCCCTACTTACCCTCCACACCCAGTTTGTAGATGACAACACCTATAGACATCAGTGGTTTTCTCATCTGTACCTGGAAATTAATTTCCATCACTTTCTCTGTCATCAGGATCTGATTCTCTGTCTGCTGCAGTTAATGGCAAAGATACCATTGATTTCAGGGGGAAAAGGTCAGTCACAGACACTCAGGGGTCTGGTTGTCTGATCACCCCCATGCCTAGGTCAGCTGAGATCTCAGTTATGCCTTTAATAACAACAGATATAACAGGAGCTTAGGGGTTGCAAGACATAAGCAGAAGCACCATTCCAATGTTGCTGTAGGAGCTATAATACCCCTGATGAGTTTCATTCTCTACATATTTTCTGGATTTGAGGCAATAAGTTCAAAAGTCATCAATTGTGTTTTTTCAGATTGCTTGTGGGATTTTGTTCAAACAGCAGGCAAACTGGTGGTTTGTCAAAGGTTGAGAACCTATTCTTTCTTAGAGTTAGACTGACTTCCCTTGAAACATTTTCTCTCTTTCTCTAATGCTGATCTACCCTTATCAGCAGAGGTGCTGAATTCTGGAGTGACCCTGCTGGTTTATTCCTGTGCTCTGTTTGATGGGGAGAGATAAATGCTGCTGGCATGTTAAGTATTATATCATGAAAGAGGAACACCAAATCCAGAACGGCTAATGAAAACATTGAAAATGTCAAGAGGAAAAGAATAATATTCCACAAATTGGAAATGCCATCAGATGAAGTCAGCACAATGGAATGTATGTCATGAGACATAGGATGGCTGATGAAAATAAAGAGGGCTTAAGAAAGCTACTGAAGACCTAAATATTTCAGTCTCTGAATCAGGAAGTCTGAGAAAGAATAATCAGCTGTACTGGAGCCTCAGGAATCTTAATAGGCATTTAAGGAGGGGGACAAATTTATGCAGGTGATAGGTGGCTTTTAAACATCTGTTTTTACCAGTGATAATTCAGTTGAGGTGTTGCCTGAGACATACTGTTTTAAGGGAATGAGCATGGGATAAAAGAGATGCAAAGGAAGAATGATGGAAAAAACATAGCAAATTCAGAAATAAAAGGAGTGATATCCAATTAGGAATTTTAAAAGTACTCAACGGTCAATTTCCTGAGTTACAGACAGTAAAAATACAAACTGCATAATGTCAGCTGCTACACTAGGAAATGGGATTGTAGCAAATAACTTTTTATCATTTTAAGACCTAAAGGATAGTATTTTAGGAGAAAATTATATCTTTTCATTAGAAGATTGAAAAAAGGTTGAAAAATGGGAATTTAAAATAATTTTGTAATACAGTAATGTAAATTTTAATTATAATTTTCATTTCCCTTTTAATGTCTAAACATTAGCCAGTCCTGTATTGGCTTTGTAACCGAAAGCAATTTTATCTCTTAGTCTGAAGTTTTTCTGATTGCACGTGTTTTTTTCTTTTTCATTCTTTTCCATATGTCTGCAGTATCCTCAATGCAGGAGAAAAAAAGAAAAGCTGAAGAAATGAATAGGCACAGCATTTCATTAAAGAGATTACATCTGTGTCTGGACATATCTCATGGAAATCTGGATTAACCTTCAGCAAATGAGAGTAGAAACTTTAATTTTGTTCCAAGACTAATGAAAATGTTCTGGATAGAAATGTGCATCATTTAGCAGCGCAGCCTCCTTCTTACATTGTCTGTGTATTGCATTACTCCCCAGGGAACACATTCCTTCCCATTTCTCTCCATCAAAGCCAGATTGCTGCTGTGCCACGTACATGGAGGCAGTGTTTGAAGCGAAGGAGCTGATGGCTCATGGTTATATAAACTGTGCTGGTGATTTCAGAAGTGCTGGGGTTGCTGACTCTCCCAGCTCTGCCTGTTCAGCAAAGGGGATTTCAGGGAGCAGCTCTGGCTGCAGTGTCTGCAGCCATGGAGCCCATGCACAGAGCAGCCCAGTGTTCTTTCAGGCCGGTTTGTAGGGCAGCCCAGCTGCATCACAGACAGGCTGTGGGGTTGGCTATGTGGGTAGGGGCATGGTGACATGGAGGGTGTCTCCCCAAAGTGGTGGCTGCTCATAGTAGCACTTTGCAGAGGGTTCTCTGGTGAACCTGAACTATTCTCTGGTTCTCTGGTGAAGGCTGGACTATTGCCTTTTGTGAGACTGCAGGAGCATATTTCCTGTCTCATCCTTCTCCTTCCAGTTTCATGATTTTCCTTTACTTGGTGCTTTTCCTGCAAAGTGCCATGTTATAAACTTCCCTGTTCAACAACTGCCAGCCCAGCTCAGTGCACTTGGACCCCTCAGCCTTGCTGAAACAGCCTTTGGTCTTTTGTCATCACTGGAAAATGATACTCTGAGTATGGTGGAAGAAGCCTGGTTGGTCCTTTCCTTTCCTTTCCTTTCCTTTCCTTTCCTTTCCTTTCCTTTCCTTTCCTTTCCTTTCCTTTCCTTTCCTTTCCTTTCCTTTCCTTTCCTTTCCTTTCCTTTCCTTTCCTTTCCTTTCCTTTCCTTTCCTTTCCTTTCCTTTCCTTTCCTTTCCTTTCCTTTCCTTTCCTTTCCTTTCCTTTCCTTTCCTTTCCTTTCCTTTCCTTTCCTTCCCTTTCCTTCCCTTCCCTTCCCTTCCCTTCCCTTCCCTTCCCTTCCCTTCCCTTCCCTTCCCTTCCCTTCCCTTCCCTTCCCTTCCCTTCCCTTCCCTTCCCTTCCCTTCCCTTCCCTTCCCTTCCCTTCCCTTCCCTTCCCTTCCCTTCCCTTCCCTTCCCTTCCCTTCCCTTCCCTTCCCTTCCCTTCCCTTCCCTTCCCTTCCCTTCCCTTCCCTTCCCTTCCCTTCCCTTCCCTTCCCTTCCCTTCCCTTCCCTTCCCTTCCCTTCCCTTCCCTTCCCTTCCCTTCCCTTCCCTTCCCTTCCCTTCCCTTCCCTTCCCTTCCCTTCCCTTCCCTTCCCTTCCCTTCCCTTCCCCCCTTTTTTTTTTTTACTTTTGTACAGGGCTATAATTTTCTTCTTCCAATTAATTTCACTGTCAGAATTCTGTCCCTAGTATGATACTTTAACTTTTCATTAATGAAATGAGACAGTCAGGATCTTGGCAGTGGGGAAAGCCTCAAAACTGGCAAGAGGAGACCCCATGCCCACAGCTGCTTTCTTTCCTTGTATCTTCCTATGGACTACATAAGGCAGTTTGCAGGGACTCGTGACACAAGATGAGGGAAAACAGATAGGAAAGATGTTTTAATAAAGCAATGTTAAAAACCTGGGGGAAAAAAATTAATATATGTAAATTTTACTAAGTAAAAACCAAATTAATTAATTTTTTTTTCCTCTCCTTCCACTTTGAAAACCAGTTGAAGGTGAACAGTATGGTCCAAGACCCATTCAATGTCAATACTACTACCCTCTTCTGTAACTTTCTTCCTTTTCTTCATGGAGTTTGTCCATCCTGACCTTTGGGAGCTATCTAGGAGGCTCATACAAGAGTATCTGGTGCCAAAAACCATTAGGTCTGAATACATATTTTCAAAGCTAAAAGGGATAGCACCTTTCTCCCAGCTGCCTCACTGCTGCTGCTTTTAGTGCCTGGCAGCTGATCTCACCAGTCTGATCTTGGTGCAGATCAACAGAGTACAGACACCACATATCCCTGTTTTAGCCTGGGGAAAAGGAAAAGAAAATAGTCACAGCAGGAAAGGGCTTTGATAGGAGTTTGACAGGAGTCAATAAGGGACATCAATCCAAAGCATCTGGACAAACACTGAACTGCTTAATGCAGTGAGAAAGAAGTGCTGGTTGTCCTTGCTTTACCTGTTTATTTAAAGTTAGTAATCTTCTTATTTTATCCTTGCACTTTTCTCTACCTTTTGATCCCAAGAATCTAAGTAGTGTATTATAAAACTGTGAACCCTCTAACTGCACAGAGCTCTAGTTTCTAGAGCAGCTCTGTAGATTGTGGTTAGATATCACATGTGCTTGTCCTAACCCCAAAGTATTATAAAATACTTTATAACATCTATTTTATGGCACTGTGTAAAGCAATAGCAAATTACAGTGTATGCTGTTCCACCAAACTCTCTTTCATCTGTCCAATACAACCTTTCAAACTTATTGTGAAGTTTCTGACACCAAAAAAAAAAGATAAAGTATTCAATATTTAATTCCTTCGTAACTTAAATGCTGTTCTGTGTTTATCACAATGTCAGACCAGTGTCCAGGAAAAGAAAACAGTGAACATACAATGGGCAAAAAAAGACAAACACAGGATGAAAAAACCAATTTGCTGGGTTTGAGATGAATTTGGTCTTCTCACAAGAAACTCAAACCAGCGCTGAATGGGTGAAGTGCAATGACAGCAATGTTTTTGGAATTTCCATAACAAAAATAGCTACAGAATTATATTGAAGAAGTACTTTCATGTAACCTTAACCAGAAACTCTCTAGTATCTCAGGCAAGCTGTTAGGTCCTAGGTTTGGATAATTGTCAATAAACTCTCAGACATCTCTGAGTCTGGTGGGATATAGACAAATATTAAGCTGCTCCTTCTTACCCTTGGCATCCCATCCACTGTTGCATTAGACACAAATACACAAGGGGCTATGACAGAAGAAGTCAAAGGGGGAAGAAAGTTCTCATTGAATAAGAATAGCACAGATGATTGAATGACATCTGCCTCAAACTTTTACACTTCCTTGTCTAGATTTCATAAATATTGTGAAATGCTCTGTCTCTATTATTAACAAAATGGAGCCAAAGGCCTTTGCTAAAAGTCTGCTAAATCCCTTTACCCTCCCCCTGCCCCCTGGAATTGCCAATATTTGTGTCCTTCAACAAAAAGAAAAGAATGGTAAATGAAGGTGTAAAGTCCATGCTACCTTCTCGGGGTTTTGTTTTCATAGTTACCCTCAGTGATAAGTTATGTTGATTTTTTTCTTCAACATGCCCAAAACTTACCTTAAGAAATAGCATATAGTTCATAGATCATGCCTCAAGGGAACTTCCACGTGAAACTTGCAGAACTGAAGCTTCCCAGGGACCATCAAGTGTTACAATGTCATGAAAGCTGGCAATTCTTGAAAACTGTGATGGTCATTTAAAATTCTACTTTTAGGGATGCCAAATGGAATTTTGCAAGGAGAGCATGAGGGGACCCATTAGAGCTTGAGCTGATATATCCAGTGCTTAATCCTAATAGCACAGGCAGTTAATTTGAAAAGTGGCATTAACTTTCCTTGCCCTAATATAGCTTTGACAAACAAGTTTTTTTCTGGTCAGGAAATATCTGTTTGCTGTCACCGAATCTTTCCACAGGTATGTGCTATTTAGACAAAATGTAAGAAAGCCTTTTTATCTTCAGGATAGGGTTGCTAATTAAGTGTGAAAGAGAAAAGCAGAGAGATCTCCTACACACACACCCAGTTGCCTGGTGGTTAGAGCACCAGTGCAGGAGCTTTGTTCTAGTCCCAAGGCGAGTCCCAAGCGATCTTTGAACTTGTGTTTGTCAAATGAGAGGCAACAGCCTCAGCTCTAGAGAATGTGACTGTTTGGGGATGTAGTGAGTTCTCCTATTGCTCTTTAGCATAAGGAGGAGATATGTGAAGTCTTGGGACCATTATAAAACCTCAAGAAATACAGTTCTACTCAGTCGTATTTCTGAGCTTGCAAATTTTGAAATACAGAAAGTAAGTTGACTTGCAGAAAGTAAGTTTGAAAGAAAGAAAGTGGCAACATTTTGAACATGTTATTTTCACAGAAACAGAGGAAAAGTCAAAATTCCAGTTTGTTGCCATTAATACAACAATCAAAGGCTGCAATTTCTATAAAGTTTAGGACAGTTTAGGACATTTTTAAAATGTCTTAAGATAAAGCAAAGACCAATACCAGAGCAGACTTCAGGATTGTGGAAGAGTATTTGACAGATTAATCTATCTTGATTACTGTGAGTACCATAAAGCACGGGCTTGAAATAGAACTTAATTACAGTGTTCTCATATTCTGGAAAGTTGTGAGAAGAAACATGCCGTGGAGTTCCACTTTCTGAAGATAGACAAGCATAAAATAACTTCACAGAAAAATGTTTCTGAAGCAACAGCCTCACACTGTCCCCTAAATAAAAATGCTAATTCAGTTAATGTCCCTACCCTAGCTATACTGTATGCCCTCAGCTGTATTTATGTAAAGGATGGAAATCCTGGACAGGTGAGTGGTTTAATTACTGCCTTCCTTTTATAAGGAAGCCCTGGTTCTTGTCACTGAATGGGTACAGCATGTGGAAAAATCAGCTTGTGAATGGGAGGGGGACCTGGATGCTGATGTTAAAATAGTGACTATTCCTCATAGCTTAAAACTGCCATGATGGATGGGATGCCAAGATGGTGGAAAGGACAGATTTTAAGGGGTTTCCAGTGCTTTAGGGATGTGGTTTATGGATCTTGGATATCCAACCTCAGCTATGCCTCTAGGCTTCTTCTGTGGCCTGTGGAAAGAAATTACACAGCAACATGGTCATTGAATCATCTTAATATAGGTCTGATGGTGACGTAGGGTGAATCACTTCCCATGACAGCCTAACCCTCTCCATCCACTAGAAAACTTGCACACAGATCTGATTACTTTGGATGCTTCACCTATAGATAAAGGAAGTTGGATGAAATGAAAGTCCTTTCCCCTTAGTACTGCCACCTGTAATTGTGTGACTTGTAAACAAGGTCTCTTGGTCTTTGTGAAAAGCAATGATGCATACGACAAAATTTCCAATTCCCCACACAAAGATTCTTGTTCTGTTTTGAGGCAACTCAGGTGTTAAAAAGGAATGAATACGAGAATGAATGAAATTTCATTCAGAGCAGAGTGTTTTTTCCGGGAGAGTTCCCCAGTCATATTCCACACTCTGTGATAGAAGTCAGATTTTTCTCAGTCCTTGTGAAATGGTGTCTCAATTTGATTCACAGAGAAGTATCTTTTCACTAATAGTTTGTCTCTGCTTTAAAGAGATGGATTGGGTGTTAATAAGCAGCACATCACAACCTTAGAATGAATGAACTTCACTGAAGTTTCTGGGTATTTCACTTTGGTTACTAAGTGACCATTATTAAAATTCTAAGCAATTTAAAAGCAAGTAAAAAGAGGGACTGGATGAAACCTCCTTGAATTTCTGCATGTGTGTTTATTGAGTAAAATGATCCTACATCTAGGATTGACAGCTGGTCTTTTACAATACAGTTATAATATTCGAATGAACTTTCAATTTCCCTTCCCTTCCCTTCCCTTCCCTTCCCTTCCCTTCCCTTCCCTTCCCTTCCCTTCCCTTCCCTTCCCTTCCCTTCCCTTCCCTTCCCTTCCCTTCCCTTCCCTTCCCTTCCCTTCCCTTCCCTTCCCTTCCCTTCCCTTCCCTTCCCTATTTATTTCAATAAGTATGTGGAAGCTATATGAACTTTTGTCCAGCAGTTTTAGGCACATTCTGCCGTAAAACACGCGCAGAGCCCTGCGTGCTGTACTCAGTGTTGCACTGCGAGCAACAGGACTGTTGGGAGAGGAAATGCACCTTTTTATCTTGAAGGTCATAGGAGGTACTGTGTCAAATAAATCACCAAGTGTTGTGTATCTCTGGTTATTACATATATCCTCTTGGGGAGGTGAAATTCAAGACCTCTGGTGGTTTGCAGTGTTCTTGGGGGATTCACAGTGCTGGGGCATGCTAAAATTGGATGGTTTAAAGTCAATTCCTCCTTGACATACCTTTCAAGTCTGAACAGATTGGAAGCCCTCAGGGTTCTGAATGTGACCTTCTCTGGAAGCAGTTTATGAGATTAACTCTCAAAGCGCAGCTGGTCTCTGTCTCCTGTTATGCTGCACATTAGTGATGCCATCAAACTCTATTTGGAAAAGCACAAAAATCTGCAAGTCTAAACTCAAATATGACTGAGTAAAACTTGCCCCAAGTTCTTTATGTTTCCTTTCTCTTTGTTCAGAGTCCTCCATAGAAACTGCTGCCAAAAAGAATTCCATGGGTTAATGTAATTTTAAATGATTTTGCAGAGCTCCTTATAACTCTGGAGAGACTTTAGGTTTTCTCTTATGTACAGTGAGTCTCTCAATATCATGGTGAGGAAAAGAAGCCTATTTCCCCCCGAATTTGCACAGAGACTTTTTTTTTCAGAGATCTTCTTCATAGAACTGGCAGTAGTAAATTAACAGTTTTTAGGAAGTAGGAGTCAGCAACTAAAGAAATGCAAAGTAGAAGCTTCCTTCTTGCTCACATCCTGTGATTAAGTGCCAAGATCAATCCACAGAGCTTTATTTTAAATTGAATTTATTCAAAAGTCCACTATATAAACAGCATGGAAAGAATGAAAACTCAGACTTTATTAGTTACATCATAGTTCCTGTTTGGCATTTACAGAGGGAGTCTGTGGCTGTCAGAACCACAAAAAGAAGAAAATTGAGTACTACAATTGGCCAGTGTCTGGACCAAAATTGAGTGAATTAGAACTAAGTATTTGTCAAGACTTCTCCTTCTCAGTCATGGTTTTAAAAATGGAAGTTCCTGTATGTTTGCTCTCCGATGTGCCCTTTCATCTTGTTACCTGCTCTGGGACAAAGGTGCCCTGAACATTGTGCTCCCACTCTGGGAGCAGCTGGTCCAAACTCTACAGCAGACATAGTGAAACTACATGTTATTTATTCCCCTGTTACACCTAAAAAACATAACATTTCCTTCTTCCTTTGCTTATTTGCTAATTTGTGTGTGAATTAGAGATTACATGACACCAAGGATCATCACTCAAAAAACCCACTTCATGAAAGTCTTCAGGCCAATAGTTTTAATCCAGAAAAGATCACACCATATTGAAGGGTGAGAGCTATCACAGAAATGACAGCAGAGGGGTAAATAAGAACTAAAATTTGGACAGAGGATTGCAAGAGGTTTTGTACAGCAACTGGCTCTTCCAAGTGTAAAAAATCAAGTTCTTTGGATTTTTATCCAGCTCATTCCTAGTATGAGAAGAAAGCCTGTATGACTTTATTTTAAAAGCTGGGCTTTTTTTTTCCTCTTTTTTTAAAATTTAAAATATAATGCCTTTGAGGCCCTGGTGGAAGCATCATGCATCTGTTACTCTGTTTTTAGAGCAAGCTGACTTCTGTCTCACCTAGGCTATAGGGTATGGATTGAATTTCTTGGAACTTCTGAAACTAAAACAGGATACCTTCTGATCTGTAGTGGAAGCTTTACTGGAAAAAAAATAGTAATAAATCATACTTATCAAGTGGGTGGAGTAGAGGAACTGCCTCACCCCTATCCCATTCAAAGCCTCAAATACATGTTTGTGTTGCTCAAATCCATGGAAAATCAGGCAGCTCCTATTTAGATTTACTGTCCAGTTAAAGCTAATCCTGACCAAAAAAACCCCAAAAACTCCACATTTCAGGTAGTTCTGCACAAGCAGAAAAATGAAGCATGAGTGACACAGTAATAACCTCTGCAATCAGAGGAACAACAGTTCAGCTCCTTTTTGAAAATAAAAATAGGTCATGTCTTTTGGAACAGAGAAGAAAAAAACTATGGAATTTTCCAGAGAAAATTCCATAACTTCCAGAGAAGCCCAAATAGTCATTGACAGTCACAGGCCAGAAGTGTTCTGATAAATGTTATTTATACTGTTCTTACAATTTGGAACATGTGATAGAGCAAATGAATGACTGCACTGGAGAAAGAGGACAATCAGCAAGGATGCGAAATTACACTTGGCACAGTTTGCTATGATCAGGGATTTCTAGAGAATCAGTCTTTCATTTTAGCATGAGCCCAAACCTAGGGTTTTTTTTTACTTTTTATAACTTTTGTGGCTGGTTGCTAGAAATATAGGTTATAAAAGGAACTTGGACATACAGCACACATTTTCACTTCCAGAACTACATCACAATTTGGATTGTTCACTTTCCTGGGGCAGGGGAGAGAAAAAATAATTAAAATTAATATTTTCTTCCTTGCATTTATTCTCTGCAGTAATAAAAGATTCTAGATCAAAGAGGTTCTTTGTTAGTAGAAGTCAAGCCCCAACTAAAGACAAATCCAAACGGTGTCCTTTTGATCTTTTGCAGTTTCATTCTTGAAACCACTCCCTTAATGCTCTTCATACCTTTCATCATATGAGCTTGGATGGTGGAAGATTTTCCCCACTGGTAAACAGGGGCTAATCAGCACCTCTCAGGACAAAAATCAGAAAAATCAGTGGGATTGTCTTTGAAAGGAGGGTCTGCATTTTAAAGAAACCTTCACCCTTGTCCCATGTGTAAAACCAGCACTCTGGAGAAACAACAAGCAGCAGACTTTATGACATGAACTATAGACAGATATTAGACAGATGGGCTGACCAAGCATTTGTTTCAACATTTTTGTGGATTACTGGTAACCTTTCTTTATCTGCATCTGTAGTTCTGTGATTTGGCTGCTGAGAGGGAGTCAAATAGCATCGGTGATCAGGGTCTTTTTCTGCTTTGAACTCTATTTAAGGTATGTATAATTGGCTGTTGAACGTTTGTTGTTTTCAAATTAAAAACAAAATCAAACCAAAATCAGTGCTATGTGAACAATTTAACTGCAGAAGTCTTTAATGTTTACTGCAGTTGTAATTAGAGATTCAGCAGACATTTTCAAATATCCAGCAACAATCAAGGAAACCAGACAGAAGGCAGTGAGGGAACTGTGCAAGCAGGGGTTTTGATACTTTTGCAGGACCTCTGAAAAAAGCTACCACAGCACTGTGGAAGCTTGATATTTCTGAAAAAAGTCTTAGAGTATAGCTCTGAAAAAGATATGTGGTAAAAATTTTGATTTTTTAAAATTTTATTTCTGGATTGCCATTTAACAGGAAGTATTCAAGAATACTCTATCTAATACTGTAGTTGACTTTCTGAAAGTAGTTGAGGTGCACAACTGTGAAATAAGAATATCAGGACCTGCTATTTTGCAGCAAGGTTTCCCTGGCTCTTTTAGAAATGAGATCACATCTGCTGTGCCAAGCTGTCTGGATATGTTGTCCTTGATATGGATGGCTGGGTGAATTAAAGGGCATGAGGGAATGAGGCCCCAGAATACATAAATATATATGTGCACAAACACACAAGCAGAACCACTGCTTTCAGATATCACTGCAAAACGTGACAAAATACAACTGGCAAACAGGCTGCAGCCAGCTGAAGAGCTGTTTTTAATTAACCTCAGTGCAAGATGATAATGGAAGTGCGTTTCTCTTTTCCTGTTGAATGAAGATGCACTGATTCAGCAACAATTGAACTCTAAACACTTTGTAAACTTCTTCTGGGAGGAGCTGCAGGAAATGCCAGCAAAGTCATCTGTGAGTCATTAAGAAGAAGGAGAGAGGACTCTCTTGAAGCCAGTCTTCCCAGTCCCAGGTCACAAAGGGAAGGCAGTGATAGTGGCAGATCATCCTAAAGTGTCCTACTTGGCATAACCAGCTCATGTTGTGAGTTTTTTGAAAGTAGTTGTTATGAGACAATAGGGTAGTCTGATGTGGTCTAAGACTTCTTAATCAAAGATGCTCTCATCTAACAGCTCTTTTACCCATTACAGTAGAACTGTTTTTATAGTGCTTATGTTAGAAGAGCAGAACTGCATTTATGTTTCTGCTTTGTGACTGCCAGAGCCCTCAAATGCTTTATTATAGTACATTGCCAGTTTTGTTGTAACTAAGGTGGAGAACTCCTTACGTCTGCAAGTTGGGTTTTTTTTTTTTAATGTGAAACCATAAACTCTTTCTGGTCTTGTCTAGAATTTCTCATGATGCAAGATTGGCTTTGTGGTCCAGACCTGGTTCAATAAGCAAAAGTTTCTTACGATACAACTTTCTGAGTAAAACATCATGAAACCTGTTGCTGTGTCTTCACATGAATCTCTATGTAACTGCCTTAAGAGCAAAGCCTGGATCCTATCCCAGGATCTCCTATACGCTCATTGCAAAACTGCTGCTTCCATGAAAAACAGGACCAGGAAAGCCTTTTTTTTTTTTACTTTGAAAAAGAAAAGGAAAAAAAGAAAACTTCAGAAAAAAAAAAAAAACAGAAAAAAAAAGGGAAAGAGATTAGTCTTTGCAGAGAGTTATGCTTAGCTGTAAGGCACCAGATGAATCAAAGCGAGCACTGGCAGGCAGAATATCCCAGCAAGTATCTGCCCACGAGCCAGGGGTTATATGAACTTAATTGCTCAAGGGAACATACTTTGGTTGCTGATTCCATGTCACACCCAAGCAATGTAAATCTGAACCTTGCTCTTGACTGAAATTTGAGAAACCTCTGCAGGCGTTTCTCTGAAATGCAGCTCTGCTGAAGGGGGGTATATGTGCATGGAAGAAATGTAATCAGTCTGCCAGCTAACTAGAAGCTGGTTGTGAAAAGAAAGCGCGAGATGGATGGGAAGTGTTGGATGAATACCCAGCAGCAACTTTGGGAAAGAAGGAGGAACTGCACAGAGACAGAGAATGATAAAAGGAATTAAAAGTCAGGGAGCAGCTAAAGGGTAAAGGAGGGGGATAGGAATTCAGGGCAGCAGAAGGAGGAAGGAAGGAAGTGAGGGAGGTAGGGGAATGTCAGATGCGGCTGGGACCAGAGATCACTCTGCTCTTCCTTCCCAGATGTGTTCTGGGTTACAGAAACTGGTCAAGGGTCAACAGTGCCCTCCTCCTGTCTCCAGTTTTGTCAGAAGTTGGACTAGGTAAGAAACAAAGAGAGAAAGATCATATGGATTTAATCATTAGAAAAGGAGGTCATTTAAAGGTAAGGCATGGAGAACTGGAAGAATGCTGGTGGCCTAGATGATGTGTTGTGAGCAAAGTCCTTGGGGGTGTTTGGATCAGATAAACCAAGCAAAAAAGAAAACTGACTGGAAAAGCTGCAGTGATGTCCTAGACATGACCGGCTTGAATGACAGCTCCACAGTCCAGGAAAACTTCAAAACATGTGTTATTTCTAGCATCTTCTGCAACAGAGGATGCTGAACAGAACCATCTCCTGTTATGTGCTAGCTGGTTTTGGCAGAGTAAATTGTTCAAGGAGAGATAGAGCAAAGGAAGGAGAGGGGGAGATGGAGAAAACAACTGAAAAAATAGACAAATTGCAGGTAACTAGTTGGGAGGGAAGGAAAGATGAAGAAGGAAGAGAGAACATATATTTCTATTTCCCCTACAATATCAATATTTCAAAAATGAAAATTTTCTGGAAGTGTTTGTATGGGTTGTACAGATATTCTATCAGGTAAACAGCTGTTTGATAGTGCTGGCAGATAAGATGTGGTTGCTCTCAGTCAGAAACTCCATCCAGGCTGCCATACATCCCAATGTCTTGGGTGTGTTTCTAAGCAACTGTGCAGTACCTGGATCTGAAAAGCTCTAGACCCTCTTTGTATCTGCTTCCTAGGTGAGCAACTGTGCTCATTATCACTGTACTGAAATCATCAGATTTACTCTGCAAAAACTAATATTGTAAAATGGGCGTAGTAAGTGGATCCAGCACATCTTGAGTACATCACTTAGCACAGACACCTCCTAGCCCCAAATTACTCTTCTCTTCAGAGCTTTTTAATTTGCTATAGCTACTATTTATTCTATACTATTCTAATATCTGCATAGATTAGCACAGACCCCTGAAGAAGCACAGAATTAACAGCGGTGGGGGGTGCTTACAACCTGGGAGAAACTGCTCTTTCCAGAACAGACACACTTGCTTGCTGCTTGCTGCTCATGGTTTCTAGGCAATATCAAGAGCAAAACAATGGGTGAAAGGTGATCTCCAATGGGTAAAATTACACATCCCGATTGACACTATGACACAGTAAATGCTCTGCAATGCCAGTACAACTAACTACTGACAGTAGTTGCAGGATCAATGACAAACACCACCCTTGGTGAAACAACAAGTGCAGTTGTGCCACAAAGTGTAAAGTATCTCTTGTAAATGCTGAGCAAGAGACTTCCTGTAATATGTGAAACGTTGGGACAGATTGAGTAGGAACCTATGAGATCATGCATCTTTTCAGCTTTCAGACATAAGTTTCCCTTACTTCATGCAGTTGAAATTGTCTGGAGAGCTCTAGAGAGAGAAAGGAATCTGGGAGGAGAGATTATTTTTCACAATTGTAAACATGGTGGTTCCAAAGTTCCCTGGTATCTTCACCACTTACCCATTTGAAGCTATTCAGAGCACTAAATCCCTTTGCACATAGCTTTTTAGATGCTATCAAGATATGAACCTCCCTTCAGAAATTTCTGTCACTTGTCTTGCAGTGTCTTTTATTACCTTGTTATTTCTAGCATGTAGATAATAGAAGCTTAGTCCTGGATTTCAAAGTTAAGCCTCTAAGCTGGTCTGTGATCTTCTATTAAACAGACAGTCAGAAAATAAGACTTATGTGGCAAAGCTGAGATTTGTTTAGTCTGGAAATGAAAAGTTGAAAAAGCAAATGATAACAGGTATGCCAAGACAGCTACGTGGAAAGCAGTGACTGAATACGTTTCTGGATCACAGGGAAAAGATGTGCAGAAACTGGCTTATTTTGGAACAAGACAGATTTAGATCAGCCATCAATTGAGGATGTGTATGGTTACTTATAGAAATTGCAGAATGCCTTTAAGCAGATATGTCCATTCAAATGCACAGATATCTCACAGTGTAGGTTTGCTTGAAGCTGCTCCCAGACACGAGGATGAGCTGAACTTCTGCCCTCTTGAGGCACCTTCCAGCCACCTGCTTCCATGATGCTGTCTCAAGAAAGTAGTGTAGGGGCAGCCCCTGGAACCTGCCAGTGCTATGAGATGCCACACTGCCTGACACTAAGAAGGGAAGTGGGACCTCTGTGGAACAGCCCCAGACACTTTCTTTTCATGGATGCTCCAGATCCCTTGTGAAGTCCTCAGGTTTGTACCATTATGGATGGTGCTGTGCTCTTGTATTCACAATAACAACTTAAGCAGTGCCATAGGAGACACACACTGTGTGAAAACAAAATAAAGTCTCAAACAATTTTGTGGTGCAGGAGTTTGGTAGAAGTTCCTTGAAACTCCATTTTTTTTTCCTCCTGTGCTAATGATGACTGCATTTCCCAATTTTTGTGCAGAAGTGGAAATTCCAAAATGCTCACGGAAAAGTTTTACTTGTGGTCTATGACCAAGACATAGGCATAAAATACTGGAAACATTGTGAGAGCATTCTACCCACCAGCTTGGAAAAGAGTAGCAATATTTATTTATTTATTGCCTAGCCCAGCTCAAGCATTGAAGCAGTAAGCACCAGGGCTTCTCAGACATTTATTTATAGCATACTTTTCTATTTCATAAACAAGAGAGTACATACTTGTGATTGCCAGCATTTCCTTCTGTACTCTGTACTGGTTCAGCCTGCTCTTAAAAACCACTAAATAAAACACCTTCCAAATTTTTCCAAATTTCTGAACTATTTTTGCACTCATCAGGATGCTGTAAGCAGCCTCAGGACAGTATTAGCTCAACCAGCTAGTCTACATCATGAGATGAAACTTAAAAGTTTACCTTCTGTCCCTCAGGTTGCTATTTTCTGCTTCCTTTGGAGTCATTGACAAGCTCCAGGACTGCCACAGTGGTGACATTGTCTTGTCTACTTCCCTGGCTTTAGTGTCCTGATTCTTTGTTTAATGGGAAACTATTAAATACTACCTTGATCAATTCTTAATTTGATCTCCATTTGCTGAAACTGTCAACTCATTTTTCTGGTCATTATTTTTCTTTGGTACTTGCCTTACCACTGCTACACTATTTTTATCTTTTAATATATATTTTTATCACACATGAATGCTGTGCTAAAAGTAATTCAGAACTTTCCTCTTTGCTACAGAGCAACAAAGGTTTCATATTTACCTTGAAAGTTCATGAAATTAAACTGATTTTTGCAAAGAGTAGAGCCTATATTTTGAATTTCTTTCTCATTCTGACAAAGTAGCCAGTTTCAACCCAAAAAATCCTCAGTTCTGTACTCATGGGTTTGTGGAGAGGATTTCCCCAGTGTTACTCAACCTCTGCACACATCTGGAGCTCTGGCTTTGAGGATGCCAGTCATCTTTTTCTGGGAAGGATCTCAAGGGTTTCTTCCATTTGGCCAGAATGAAGAACAATTCAAATATTCAAAGCTTATAAACTAGCTCAAATACCAGCACCTTTCAGAACATCTTTGTGATTACTGAATGAAGGATGCAGACTGACAGGTATAAAGCCAACATTTAATTTAGCTCTGAGAGAGATGTTCATGGTGTTTTATTTTCCAATAAAAAAGTTCATTTCTGTTCCTGAACTGTTGATGAATGAATACCACCTCTGACCCCTGAAAGCAAACACTCCTCCACAGCCAGTTGTTTTTAAGAAAAGCAGCAAAAAAGCACAAAGGGCTGCTTAAGGCCTGATTTTTGTTCAGATTTCATTGTGTGAATTAAAAAATTGCACACACATTTCACAGATGAAAAGAGAAAGAATGTGAGAATTAAGCATTCTAGTTTGGCAATCAAAGTTCTTGAAACCATGCTGAGTGTCAACAATTACAGGTTCTGTTCAAATGATATTACAGCCTCTGTCCCGGTGGAAGCAGCTCTCATTATAGGCATTGTATTGAATCATGCAAAGAAGAAAAGAGCTCAGGAGAAAAATTGATTCTCTCTCTGGAAAATCACATACATTTCCTTCTGTCCCAAGGAATTACACTAGCACACCCACAGCTAGCTCAAAGGAACACCCTTTTGGAAGCAAATTTGGCATTTCATGTAACACCAGGCTGACACCTCACCACGAGGTTTTCCAAGCAGAAAGAGAATGCACTTCCAAGCGAATTTATATCTCCTTTCCACAACATGCAACATATGTTCTTGCCTCTATTAAGAACATCAAACAAACCTGCTATGTTAATGGGAAGCTCTTATGCAGGCCTCACATCCCAAATATTTTTATAGTTAGACTATTTTTGAGGGTTAACATAAGATACATTATTCTTATTTCCAACATTAAGTCTCTACATATGTAAAACATCACCAGAGGTTCCTTCTTTTCTTCAAGCAGACTTTCCCTGCCTCTCTACATTAGTTTGGCTATTACAGCACTTTTAAGGCACTCCACATGTTGATGAGTAAACCATCATTTCCCACTTGTAATAAGATTACTCAGTCCTTGGGAGCAGATTTATTATCTACAGTTATTTCATGTCTAATCACAGCCTTACTCTCTGTAGAGAAAATGAGCAGGCATGGATTGCATTTGAGAGCTTGGGGTCCTAAATATTTGGGTTAGATGTATGTAGACTTTGCTGTATGGAAGGATCCCAAAAGGAAACTATAAAAGAGGGAGGGAGGGCTTTTTACAAACCTAGGCTAATAATGGACTTTCTGCACATGTTGTAGAGCTTTTACAAAGGCTGAAAACACCTTCAGCATACATTTGTCCTGCAACGATATCATCTGTTATGAATAAATGAGTGGGAACAGAAAAATGCAAAGGAGGGAATATGCTACAACAGTGGAATAAACAGGCCTTGTAGTGACTGTGTGGTGAGAGAGAGACTTTGTGTGAGGTATAAACCACATTTCTGCCAGATGGCATGGGCAGCTGCCCTGGAGGAGAAGGGATATGATAGGGCCCAGCTGTTAACTCTTCGACTCCCAAGTATCATTCTGACCCTGGAACCATGCAAAAGAGCATTTTGGGAAACCTAAAATTCAGGATATCTTCTTCCTTTCCTACCCATCCTCCAGGGTGGAATTCAGAGACAAGATCTAGCCAGAGACTTTGGCTACAAAGGCAGCTCCAACTGTAGCCCAAGGAGGTCCTGTGAGGATTGGAGACATTCCAACCTAGGGGATATTTGGACCTGTAACTACTATTAACTCACCTCCATCTGAGCCACAGCTGCCTCTCCCCTGACCCTGTTTCATTATCCCCTGTTCCTTTCAATGCTCCTTTTCTTCTTATCTTTGCTTTTACTTAGTGTTTTCCTCCCAAGTATCACCACACTCTCTGACACTATCACCAGTCTGAGATCTGCTGCCACTCCAGGGGTAATGTTTGTGTTTTCAAACCATTCAGGAGTCTTTCTTGTCTGTCTAGAGTAGATGTTTTTACAGCAATCTGCAGCTGTGGTTCTTCCAGAGCTGCCTCCTAGGTCAGTGTTAATGTGTAGTCATTCTCCATTGTTAACACATTGGAATCAATACACAAGAAATACATCTTTTTTTATTTTTCTCAGTTCCAGAATCACTTTGTATGTCTTATTGGATGGCCAGTGCAGTTAGATGTGATGAAATAATAGAAAATACTATTTTCCAAGTATATTTCTTAATGTGGAAGTTCACTTTTCACCATTTCCCTTCTCTTAATATATGTATTTTTGCAGTTTCTGGGAGTTAATACAAAAAGTTATAAATTACTTCAGAATCTCTGACTGGTTGGGAAGAAGTTTATATATGTATTTGAATATAGGCAAATGAAATGTAAATATTTTTTAACCATGGAAACCTGGGTTTGGTGGTGACTTCACTCCTACAGAACACTCTAGTGATCCTCTCAGTTTTCAAGGGAGGGTTATATTCACCAAAAGAGCCAGGAAATGCTGTTGGGATTTATAGGGCTCATTGGCTGGCCCGTCTGTCACACAGTGCCCGTGTTGCCGAGGTATGGAAAAGCAATGCAGTGCCCCACTGCTGTAACAGCTTACAGTTGGTGTATTTGAGAGGATCATAGAATATCTGAGCTGGGACCCATCAGGGTCTTGCAACTTTCTGTGAAGGAACACCCCCAGATCAGTGGTCCTATCACTCTGATTCGATACATTAGTATTGAGATTAGAAGTAGGAATTGAAATGGCGTTTTGTCCTCTACTCTACTGCTCGCAAAGGTAGTTCGCAGTACATTTTAAAATGTGATTATTATAATGTGATTTAATGGTGTCAGCAGTGTGCCTGTTACTTATGTCTCTGTAGTCACACAGCTACACAAGTGGAAAAAATGATACCATGGCAAAAATGTACTCAGAAATAATTCAAATGGGAATAATTAGTTTAGGATGCAAGAGCTCTGTAGAAATTATGCAGTTGATATCATGCAGCTTTGCCCAAATCTCTTCAGATATGTGTGGATAGTATCCTTATGAGTGGCAAAATGCTTTGAAGAGCCAAAAAAAAAAAAGAAAAAAGAGAGAAATTCTGGTATTTTATTAGTTTCAGCAACAACAGCGTGTGTCCTCATATTTTCTTCACTTAATTCTCATGAAAAATTTCATTTTTGAATACTTGGAAATATATTTCAAAATTCCCCTTCTGATCAAAAGGCGGTAGAAGTAGACTGGAAAGATTTTCAAACATTTGCATTTTAAAGTAGTATTTGAAGCTAAAGCTGGTGATTTTAGAGAACTGGTTTTGGTAGAACATGTTAAGAAAGTAATCAAACAAGTTAGTAAATGCAAGAAGACTGAATACTGTAGAGCAAACTGATTCCCCACTCCTACAATCCACTTAGCAAGAATGGCGCTTCTAGCTGACAGGACAGGAAAATTGTATTTAGTAGTATAAAAAGTTTTGATTTATTAAAAGTTCAAGAAGTAAAATAATGTGTGCTTGTGTCCCTGTTTGGGAATATTTTCTTTATTTTCTCTCCTCTGTTTTTCCTGTACACTGCTCTGCACCATTGTTTGGAAATATTTTCATGGGGTTTTAAAGACAGAGTAAAGATATTTGGCACTGAAATGCAAAATTTTTTATGTGGCAAATGTTCTTCAAGCACATCTCTTGTAACCATTCCCATACGGGTATGTGTGAAAGTAGACAGCATTTCTAGAGGGAATTTTAGTTTTGTTTTTTTTCTAAGCACAACTGATTTTTTCTTAGTGTGGTGAAACTTCTCACTTAACCATCCACAAGCCTTGTGAAGTCGACTGGCAGCAGCAAGAGCTTAGAACCTTGGAAATTGTCTGTTACCATCTAACAATTGCCCACATTTAATACAATTTTTGAATATGGGTCTGTGAGGCTCAGCATAATGCAGCAGAGGGCTCCTGGTGCCTTTAGAGGACCACTTCTCCACTAACACCTCTAATTGTTCACACTCCTGGAGGATGACACTGCCACATGGCAGCTACTTCATCTTACCCCTTCTACTCTTCTTCCTCCTCCTCTTCATGTCACAGTACCAGGTTCCTGGATTGGCTGGAGGGTAAAAAATCTGTTTCTGTGCCAGTGATTTGATCCCTTTCACCACAATTGCCCGGTCTTGGAACAAGTTCTACAGTATAGTGAGCTAAAATTCAGGCTTGAGAAGAATAAATTTTGCTAGCTTGAAACCAATTGAATAGGAATTCTTAATTTATCATTTTTTTTGCCTTTGTACCAAATTTGGGGCTTTTTTTTTTTTTTATTTTTTTTTTTTTATTTTCACTTGTTATATTAACCATGACTTTATTTTTCAATGGCTTTCTATCAAAAACTTCATTCCTTTGGAGAACTTGCAGTTCAGCAACTGTACATAGGCAAACAGCAGAAAAAAGGGAGTTCCTAAAAACAAGCAGCAGATACCTCCCTCTTTATCTCCAGTAGAAAGAATCCTGCAAACCCAGCTGTTTGATGATAGTACAGCGTTTAAACCACAGTACTATTTTGCTTTTTTAAGAGTTGAAATGCTGCATAAGTAGTGAGAGCAGTATACTTTTCCTTTGGCTTTGGATAATACTTGGTTTAAAAAGAACTTGTGCCTATTCTGCTGTTTTTGTTGGACTTTCTGCCTTCATATGTACTGACTCTTGAGATCTGACTGCCTTTAATATGCAGGAATTAGCTGAAAGTTTCATTTTAAAGGACCTTTATGCCTAAAGATATGGTATTACTCCTTAGAGAATGTTTTCACATATGCTCTTCAAATTAAAGATGCTCAGACAATCCTCTGATATCTAAGTCATTCAAAACAATGTATATATTACTCGTTATTGAGGTACAAAATGTCTTTATATTTCATCAAGAAGTATTTCAAACCAAAAAACAGGCAGAACATTCATAATTAAAGCTTCCATTTTGTCCTCAGTTCAGATGTTTTTTTAAAAAAATAGTGGTTTTGTTTTCTGAAAATAAAAAAGGAAGAGTTGTGAAATTAGATGTGAAATCTGAAATATTTGGGAAGGAAACCAAAGCTGGTTCTCCAAAATGATGCATTAGGGGGTTTGTAGAGTGGCTCTCACTGCTGCTGGCATTCCCTTTCTCCTATAGGCTCTAAAATGCTCTTGGCCTTACTCTGAAAGAGGCACTTTTTCTGTGACAGAAGTATTTTTAATAAGTTTGATTGGTTGTTTTTTTTCTTTTCCCACAGGAATGCAGCTTCAGTTTCCCTTTGAGGCCCAAACTTGTGTTTGGATAGTACTATTATCTTAACTCCTTTATTATCTTAACTCCTCTCTGGATAAGGAAGAATTTGAACCTCTGATCACTAGACTTATTTGGAACTCAGCACAACACCAAGAACTGTTTTGCCACATCAACTACTATAGATGCTTCACCTTACCTGAAACAAGGAAAAATGTTGGACTTAAAGAGGCAGTATGCATTTGTACTCTTCTCAGCTTCCAGAAAGTGATTCAAGACAGCCAGCACAGCTTCACCAAGGGCAAGTCCTGTCTGACCAGCCCAGTGATATTCTGTGACTGAGTGACTCCAACAGTGCACAAGGGAGAGGATGAGGATGCCTTTTATCTGGATTTCTCTAAAGCCTTTGATATCATCCCACCCAACATCCCTCCCTCTAAATTGGAGGGCAATGGATTTTATGAGTGGCCTCTTGGGTGGATAAGAAAGCAGATGGATAGCTGTACCCAGAGGGTGGTGATCAGTGGCTCAGAGAGATGGATATCAGTGACAAGCGTTGTCCCTCAGGGGAATGTACTGGGACCAGTGTTATTCAGTATCTTCATTAAGGACATAGACTAAGGGATCGAGTGCACCCTCAGCAGATTTGCTGATGACACCAAGCTGAGTGCTGTGATTGACACACCTGAAGGATGGGATGCCATCCAGAGGGACCTGGACAGGCTCCAGAAATGGGCCCATGGAATCTCATGAGGTTTAATAAGAGTGAGTGAATGGTGCTGCACCTGGGGCAGCCCCTGGTATCAATCCAGGCTGAGGGATGGACAGATGGAGAGCAGCCCTGTGAGAAGGACTTGGGGGTGCAGGGGGATGAGAGGCTGGACATGACCCAGCAATGGCACTCACAGCCCAGAAAGCCAAAGGTGTCCTGGGCTGCATCCAAAGCAGCGTGGGCAGCAGGGGAGGGAGGGGATTCTGCCCCTCTGCTCTGCTCCTGTGAGACCCCACCTGCAGGGCTGCATCCAGCTCGGGGGTACCAGCACAGGGACATTGACTTGTGGGAACAAGTCCAGAGGAGGCCACCAAGATGATGAGAGGGATGGAGCACCTCTCCTGTGAGGAGAAGCGGAGAGAATTGTGATTTTTTAGCCTGGAGAAGAGAATGCTTAGGGTGACCTAATTGTGGCCTTCCAGTACCTGAAGGGAGAGTACAAGGGAGGTGGAGAGGGACTCTTTACAAGAGCATGTAGTGACACAAGAAGAAGTGACACGGCTTCAAACTGGAAAAGTCCGGCTTCCTAGATGTTAGGAAGAAATTGTTTGCTGCGAGGGTGATGAGACAATGGAACAGGTTAACCAGAGGAGCTGCAGCTGCCCCATTCCTGAAAGTCTTCAAGGCCGGGTTAGATGGGACTTTGGAAAACTCAGTCCATGGAAGGTGCCTCTGCCCATGGCAGGGGACTTGAAATGAGATGCTGTTAAAGGTCTCTTCCAACACAAACCACTGTGATTATAAGAAATTGAAGTAACTTTCAGTCCTCTTCCTATTTTGATTTGAATTTTTTCATGTCTAATTTCTCTTTTCCTTTTGTCAACTGTAGTTGACAATTTAAGTTGTCCCATTTCTCATAGCAGCACAAAACAATGGAAAGCTGTCTGTGTACACATTGGAAAAGGCGGAATCAGAAAATTTTTTATTAGTGACAGAGCTCCAAATCACTAATCAGTAGCAAAAGTGTTTGTCATTAATGAGGAAAAGCACACTTTCTTTGGCAACTGGCCCGAAACTGACAAGTTGGGGCAGACTCCTACACCCATGGAGAGGCCAAGGTTCCCTGCTGATAATCACTTATGAAAAAACAGACCCCCACCAGAAAAAAAGGACAATAGGACATCTCCATGCTTCTGGTTTCAATTTAAATTCTTTTTTTTTTCAGTTATACAGTTTCCTGACTGCAGTTGTACTTGTAGTCATATTCTCTTATGCATAATTTGGTTTATTCTACTAAATATTTAAGGAACTGTCATAGCACAAGTGGTATTTTATGACTCTCTGTAGCTGAGATGCATAAAACTGCATATAATTTGCTTTCTGTTAATCATTCACAATTTTTTATCTTTACACTTAGCTTGTCAGCTGTCTGTTCTTTAATTAATTTTAAGGAAGCATATAGAATGCTAATATGATTTTAGTTATCAAGCCCTAACACTTTTTAGTAACTCAAACACTTTGCTTTTTGGTCTGTTTACAAATGATGTTCATGAAGGTCCAGTAGAATTAGCTGCAGAACACTTCCAAAGGATGTTTTTGAAAGCAGCATTTTTGCAGTGCCAAAGGTGTTAAAACAGGTATCTTACTGTGCCTAACATTTATCAGCAGGAAAACCATATATTTCATGAAATCATTAATAGTTTGCAGCCTTCTATTTTTTTAAACCTACGCTGATGTGGTCACAGCAATCTGAAGAATGATTCAATGGCTTTTAAGTAAAATAAAGAGAAACCATCCATTCAACTGGGTGCTCAGCTGCTAGGAAATCAAGGGGCTAGCAAGCCCCAGAAAAATGCCCTAATTTTCAGATATGAACAGATATGGTTCAGCAGGCTTCTTCAGTAATGAGCAAACCAGTACTGGGCTATTTCAGACAATATATCTAATAATATGTGGGTTATGTTTTAGTGTTTAGAGGAAGAAAATTGTTCCCAGCTAATAATTTCAACTTCATTTTGTGTCCACACTTGGGCATATCTACAGGGTGGATCAAGAAATATGAATGTGCATGTCAAAACCAGTATGTTACCTAATTTTACAGTGTGTGGATTGACTAATATTTATGACCATCTTATAAGGTATAATTTTAACTCAGACTAATGCAAGCAATAATTTATCTGTGGGATCCTAGGGGTTGCCTGTCTCCATGAATCATATCCAAAATCTCAAACAGCTGTAAGCATATTTAGAAAATGTGAAGTTGTTCCTAAGATTCAGCACCTGTCTATAGAAATGTCTGTCTGAAAAAACATGAGCTGGAAATTGCACACACCTATGGGAATTATAAGTTATTTAACCAAGACTGAATTCTGACTTAGCACTACATTTAGGTGCATATAGGGGCAAAATATTTTTAAATATTCAAACATGCTGCAAATTATTTTCCTTATTTTTTCTGTTTGGTTTTGCTTAACTTATATACACATGGAAGTTGGTTCAAATCAACTACTGAATGCTGCCTTCTGCAGAAATTGCAACAACTGTCAATATATTTTAAAATCACTGAGAGAGAACAATTCAAAGGCAGAAATGATCCATCTTTGAAAGACAAGTCATATGCCAAGAATGTTACTCAAGTTTAGTGACTTTTGCTGTTTTCTAGTTGCTTCTTTTGTCAATATCCCTGTATTTCCATGAGTGCTGCTAAATGCAAAATACATATTTCTAAAAGATTGCATGGATGGAACATAAAAATCAGCCTTTCAAATTTCACTTAAATATATATAATTCTAATAATAATATTTGTACCATAGCTTCTAGAGAACTGAAATGACAAATAAGCCTTGTTTTCATGTAACTAGATAAATATCTGAAAAGAAACACTTCCAGTCAAAACCCAACAAAGTCTCCAACCTTAAATTTTCTATTGTTTCAAGTTTTAGGTGGCTGAAATATGTTTGCTGGCATAAAAACTTTTTCTACTTGATGTTTAGAAGTATTCCTAGTACACTGAAAAGCAATAAGAAAACGAGTAATGCTGCCAAGAAGCCTGTGCATTCTGTCTGGATAATTTACTAAACGTATTTTCACCATAAGTGCCTGGTACTCTGCCCATGGTAATAAAATGAAATTCACCATCATGAACACTCAGCAGTATATTACATGCTATTTCAAAGATATTCCCTACATGAAGAATGTCAGGCTAAGGAAGGATAATGTGCTGGTTACTGGAGCTGGGAGATGTGAAACGTTGTCTTAATTATTAGTAGAGAAAAATGCAATCTGGGCTAAATCCATATTAGTGAAATTAATGGCCCTTCTAAACATGTTCTGCAAAAATAAAAATACAAATCTTTATTAAAGCACACGCAAGCCAACATTTTTCAGTACATGAAATATCTGCTCACTCTTCTGCTAACGTTTTAGTCATACGTGATTTCATAGTAGCTTAAATTTTCTAATACAATTCCCAAAATATATGTTTTATCCAGATGTGGGGTCTCTTTTCAGAAGGACTACATTTTCTCACATCACACAGAACAATCACAACTGAGCTGATGTGCAAAATTGACCTATTTATTTATGGTCCTATCCAAAACCAACTGAAATAAAGTCTCTTGTGTGCAATAAGATGTAGGAGTTTGCTACATCCTTTAAACTTAAACACTCACACAAAATTTGTGAAAAGAATCTTTAAAATACAAGAAGAAGAATGTGGTTAAGGAGCTTGGGTTTGGAAGAGTATGATTATTTCTGATCATTGACACTTATTTTGGGAAATGTGTTTCTAAGTCTTTCCTATTGTAATTTATCTTTACTAAAAAGAAGTTGCAAAAAAAAAATCTCTATATTACTGTATTTCTTACTCAGAATATCACACTCACCCAAAAATTTTCCTTCAAACTATTTGTGAGAAAAAAAGTGTTTCAGTGTTCTGCCATAGGGCAAAAGACATGTATCTGGAGAATAATGAAAATAGCCTTGAGCAGATGCACTATAATAATGTGAGCAAATGGACTATAATAGTACTATTCAAACTATTTTAATTTCTCAGCCTATTAATGCAGGGTGTTTTCTCCCAGCCTCTCATATAATCTGTTTTGTGTCTGTCTGAACAATATGTGACTGAGCATAGCATTTATTTTACTTTTACATCATACTGGGAAGCGTTCATTGCCCTCTTCTAAATAAGCATTTTGAACTTCCTGTGGCTTGTGGAATAAAAATATTTTCTTTTAAATTATGTGCAAAACTGGAGGAGTTTGGAGAAAAAAAATCACTTAGTGACTAACTTACTCCAAAGAGCAGAATTATTTGTTAAATAAACCAAATTAAAGTTGTTAAATATGTGAAATAAATATTTGAGGAAAAAGCCTTATTAAAAAAAAATAAAATAAAAATGCAATGCCTATCTTGTAAACAGATTTGCTTGCTAATTTTTGAATGTCTGTGAGACTTCTGCCTCACTTGGGCCCCATCCTACATAGGCCACAGAAGCTTTCCAACATGCCTCTGGGAGCCTCTTACTCTTCTGTTCTTATCTTACTCTGAGAAACCCAAAAACTTCGACAGCCCACTGAAATGTCCAGCCAAGGTCAGAGAGCAGGCAGGTTGCTTTTAGTGGCCTCTGTACCACATGCAGGCTTGAAAGGAGTCTAGCACTTAATGACATTATTCCAGTGCTCATTCCACTCTGACAGTTATCTGTCCTTTACAGATTTTTAGGAAGTCCACTTTTTAATTAAGAAACTTGGAACACAGAATTTGCCTTGTAACAATATAGGTTACTTTTTTTAGGAGTGATCAGAGAAATTTGTCAGTGTGAGAGAAAGTAGAAAGTATTACCCTGTGGGAATGTTCAAGTGTACATATTATTAAAGTCTCATTGGTGAATAATGGGAGAAGATATCAGAAAAATATATGTTTCAGGGGAGGAAAACTTCAAGTGACTCAGTCTGGTGAACAATAGGTTTTTAATCTTTCTCCATCTAGCACTCTCCTTCCCCCTTTTCTGTTTTATCTTCTGATTTCCTCCTTTAATTTATTTAACATTTTAATTTATTCCCATTCAATTATCTGTGTGATGTATTTTTTTCAAAAGAGATTCTTAATCCTAGGTACCACTCGGTATTTATGGCACTATGTGCTAAAGCAGAACATTTTCAAGGCATATATATTTTTGGTTACTGGACTGCCTTATGTTTAGTGACATTTACTACAAAATGTAATGAACACAACTACTTTGCCTTTTCCACACCCACCCTCCAAGAAGGGCTTTCACAAGTAAATATCTGGATTGCAAACATTCTCTTCACTGCCAGAAAAAAACCTGTGCTGTCTTTATATGATTCTACAGTCCTGTTGAGTTGAAATTTCAAGGTTGCCTGGCTATTCTTTCATTCCTAAAGATCCCATAATTGTTTGTCCCAGCATTATTATGTTCCCCCAGTAACTGGTCCATGTGAAATGGATTGCTGTAAAATCCGCATCCACGTTTTCATTGTACCAATGAAAAGGAAAACTCAGGCTCTGTGGCATTGCAAATTTACTCCAGAATTTTTAACTTCAGACGCATTAACAGATAGGAATATCTTTTTTGACCAAATTAAACAAACCACAAGACTTCTCTGAAATAATATGTGCTTGCCGTTAAGCATTTAAAAATAATCTCTGCAAGGCTAAAAAGGACTGAATCAGTTCAATTTAAATTACTGCTGTATACCCAGTTATAATAGGTTGGACATAGCCTTATATTAAATTTTATTCTGCAATATTTACACCAGACACACGGAAGAAATCCAAGCCTGCAATCCTCAAGGAGAACAGTAATCTTTGTGAATGACTTATTTATTGTGAAGTCTCAGAAAAAACTCTTACTCCAGATATTTTAAAGTGGATGTCTAGTGTCATTCATTTGCTGTTGAATGCAGAAGTGTTCAGAAATAACCTCCCCACCATATGTACATTTTTTGCTGCTGATCATTTCCTCTGCCTCCAAGACACACACAGTGGAGCTTGGCTCAAATCTGATCAGAACTGATTCGCTGGGTTCTGCTAGTGTTCACTGAAGAGAAGTGCCTGTGGAGACTTTGCAGCAGTCTTCCAGTACCCCATTTTAAGGTTTAAATAAGAGAATCTGAGGGAGAATCATAAATGGTTTAGATTGAAAGAGACATTAAAAATCATAAATAAAAGATTAAATGAAAAAATCAGAACATTTGGATGAAAAATATAGCAAACAAAATAGAGAATTAACAGTTTGGAGAACAAGAAGGAAGTGATGACACTTCAAGTGCACAAAATGTTGCTATGAAGAAGACTGCCATGACATGTCTCACAGAAAGTAGAACAAAGTGTAATTGGCTTAATTTGCAGCAGATACTCATGTTTGGGATACATTGGGAAAGCTTTGCTAGCCATCAGTAGGGCTGAGTAACTGAGTTAGACAGGAATAAAATAAATGTGCTTGTATAGGAGTTACTTAGAATCCAGGAGAACCAAGCATTGAATGAAATTCTTTCCACAGAAATTTTACGTGGAACAGGATATAGAAAAGTGTTCAGTAGTAAGAATGGAATTTTTCATTGATTTTCCATTTGATTGTGTTGGTTGATGTAAGAATACTATACAATATCAATTTTGATTCTATTAAATATTATTGTACTTTTTCAACACACAATTTGGAAAATCAGATTTCTTCTCTGATTGTTTTGTGTCTTTTTACCTTCAAAGAGATACATGATTATAAAGACAAAGAAAATTATATTCAGATAAAAAAGTTTAATTCTACAGCTTCTAAAGCAAAATACATGTTGATGTAAAACCATTTTTCATGGTGATAGAAAATATCCTTTCTCCCAGTTACTGCCTATATGGAGTATATTGTTCTCCAAGAGCAAAGAGATGGAAAGAAGAAAAGGATGCACAGAGATCTGTATCTTATGTAGTCAAGTGTTTATGGGTCTTGGACTTCTGAAAAGCTAACACAAAAATCCAAAATTCAATAAGCAGTAGATCTAAACTAAAATCAAGCTTTTACACACAAAATAAGCCTGGAAAGTCTGGGAAAAGGGCACACTGTAGGTCAAAGATTGGTAAAGCTGTTGCACATGTCACATCAGTCACTTCTGTTCACCAGCTTTATATAAACAAGATGAAACCAAGGAATAAAAGAGAGTTAGGTACTCTGAATGTCTACAAATGCTGTATTTAATTAAGTCACATTTTGTACTAATTTACTATTAAATTGCCAGCTGCCCTAAGTCAAGAGTTCATGGTCACAGGAGTCATAGGGTCAGCAGAATATTTTTTATAGTCCCACTTAGCACCCAACACAAGCCACCAAAAACACAATTCCTTCTCATTTAGTCTACAAACTGGCAAATCCCTAAATGCATGTCACATCTTAACCAGACAAGATGAAAATATACCCTTATGTCTTGGTTAAAAACTAGAGTATGTAAAAGGTAAAATTCACATTTTTCAGAATAGGCCCAGGAATTCTCAGACTGGTACAATACTGTACAAACTTTCATCACAAAGCTGTAATTTGACTCTTTTTTTCATTGATTAAAGATATCTAGTATAATTTTAAAAGGTTCTGACCTGAAATACAACAATGTGAATTTTCGTCATCTACAGCCACTGATCTTTTATTACAAAGAGAAAGTCATATTATGGCTTTGGCTTTTAGAAATAAAATATACTGAGATATACCTTTTAAGAAAAGCCATTAAAAAATTGTAATCTAAAACAGGCTGAACTTTCTTTCAAGATTCAAATACTTTTAAGAACTACAAAAGCAATTTTGCTGTCTCCAGTGTATTTGACAATTACATTTCATACTTTTTTGGCATCACTAATATTGTTCTCCTTTAATCTGAAACACACTGTTGTAAATTACCAGTTCAGTATTTGAAAAAGAAACCATACAAAGAAGCTGCTTGATTTGGAAAATAGCACCAAACTCTTTCAATGAACACAAGAATGGAGAGGCCATAGGGAGACTTGCAGGGAAAAAAGGGGAGAATTTCAGATGGTGCCAGCTCCATAACTCTGTACTAAATTCATATAAAGTGGCTGAGCAGCAACATTTGTGGATGGGAGTCACCATATTCAGAAATAAGGCTGCGTGCCATGGTGACAAGGGTGACATTAAGATCTACACACAGAGCAATGTTTTGTTGGCATTGGATACCTGGGCTCAACAGACTAATCAGGTCTTGGAGCCTCTCAGGCTGGCAATGCTATCTCCTGTGTGTCCTGGGAACAGTTATAACAAAGTGGAGAAGAGATCCCAGTTGGCTCAGATTTAGCACCTCAGAGTATATAAAGATGTATTAAAGTAATCCAAAACCTAAGTAACCCTAGCCTGTCCCTGCCAGCCTGCTGCAGTCCATAAAACAGATATTTATTCTGTCAAAGCTGGGGGAATGCAGCATCTTTGGGAAACAGGAAGGAAGAGAGGGTTGCAAAATGGAGGCATTCTAAACCATATATGCTTCCATCCTGGATATTCCCTTGACAGTAGATGGGGATTCTTAGTTAGGCATTTCACACTAAATATCAGGTGTCTGTCAGGCTAAAACATGGCCTAACCTACAGCCATAGTGGGGCTTCTGGGAAAAACAGACAAAATAAAGCCACAAAAATAAGGATTTTGTGAGGCCAAAAAGGTTCTACTGGGTTTACAAGCTACTAGCCTTTTCTTGGATGTATTTTTAAAACCTGCTTTTCTCACTCCTAATAATTTGTATAATTGTCTATTTTCTCTGACTTAATTCCATTGTTTCTTTTGGCAACTCTTTCTCATTTAAAATTGACACCAGAATGAATGGCATTGCAGGCTAAAAGTGGGTTAGAAACTGCCTGAACTCCCCAGAGAGATGAATTTTCTAATTGTGACTGAAAGATAGGCATTTCCTCTCGCGAAGCTTATTCAAACATTCTGAAGGAGATACAGTGCGCAGGAGCACACTGAACAGCATTTTCAGAAAAAACTGTTGTAACCCATCCAAGTCTCAAGATCCATTTTGGAGTGGGTTTTGTTTTATAAGTGGAGAACAGCCTTTGAATAGATTTTTCCTTGCAGGCACATGTGGCTTCTTCAGACGCAAGCTTTCCATCTTCCAATAAAAAGCTGACACATTCATTTTGAAACATCCTACGTAATTTTTACAATTAAAGTACAATATATTGATCCTTAAATTTAGTATGTAGTTTCTAACTGGTACAATACACTGAAAAGCTGTTGGATGGCGTGGAAGCCTGGCTGTTTTCTGTGTCCATCCTCCAGTGCATTATGCAACACCTGATTTTCAGAAACTGCACTTTGAAAATCCAAATTTATCAGAAGTATTTCAAAAAACTGTTAGTCACTTTTACAAATCTTTACTTCGACTTTTAAGAGTTTGTGTTCCTCATGTATTTTAATGAAGATGAGTCAAGAAAATCAGTGGCTAGGTTCTGAAATGGCATAAAACACAGGATGTTGCAATTTCAATAAGAATCGTATGATTTGTGTCTTCTGGGGCTGAGTCCCAGCATGCTCATAAATTCATCTATTACATATGCAGATCTAAAAAAAAACCAACCAAAAGTGAGACAAATAAATGCAAAACAAGAATATTCATAATAAGTGTAGTTTAACTTCTATTCAGTTGGAACACAACGGATGTGTGCTATCTCTAAATTAAAATGTAGCCGGTCTTTTTGGAGCAAAATATTCCTGAAGGTAACTGAGAAACAAATTGTAAAGAAGGAAATAAAACAATGAGTAATGTAGAAAAAGGTCTAGAAAAAGGATAGCCTTCGTTTTATTTCTGATTACCAATTAACATTCAGCTGTAATTCAGTAACTGAAGGAATTGCCATCACATTTAAAGTTTTTCCTTGTAGAATTAAACTCTGTTTCATTTAGTAAACCTTACAATGTTTTATCAAGGTTGGCAATGGAATATTTCTGTTGAGGAACATCAGAGCAATTTCTTAGTCAGCAAAATCCTTTGAAGAGCTTATTTACAAGAATAAAAGTGAAATATATATATGCACTTTAAATAGTAGTCAAAGAAAAGCTCATATGTGGTTAAGGCAAGTTAAAGTGAATGACTCCTCAATTGCTTAAGATGATACAATGGATATTTTAAAGACTCTCCCCAAACTACCCAAGACTTTTATTTTTAAGTCTTTATATTATAAAAATCAATTTGAAAGCTTCTACTGAATTATTTTATAAACCTCCATTTCACCTTTCTTTCCTATTTAATGACAACACACTGTCCATTCTGGTAAGTTTTGTGATGACATTGCTTATATTTTCAAAGTCACCATTTTTATGTTTAGCTGAAGTTAGAATTTTTATCCTCAACAGATTGCCAAAAATGAGCATTTTCATACAGAGAAAAAGACACAAAGCCTTATGTAAATGTCATTTTTTTTCCTATTACCCTCCTTTTTCTGGACTTTCCTCAGTAAAGCAGTCACTAGCTCCCCCTGAACAAGTTTTGTCTCTGTGATGACTAAATTGGAAATCCAGGCTGACTCTCGTATTCACGTGTTTTTCATAATCTGGGAATGGGCTGTTCAGAGCTGCACAGGATGTGCCTCATTCCGAATGCTGGTTTGTAACCCATGACTAAAAGAGTACATGCAAGGAATACAGTTACAACATTTGCATGAATTACTGTCATCCTTTTCTAGGGCATTGTGTAATTCAGCTGGGATGACGAAGCTTATCCAGAGCATGTTCTAAGGGCCGTCAAAATGAGAATTAAGGTTTGTATTTTTCATCTGAACCTTGGAAAAAGTTGGACTGCAACTCAAGATATTGCAAACTATAGAGAAAGGCCAAAATCTGATGAAAAAGCTGTTCACTGGAAAGAAAATTAATCTCCTCTTACCTAAACTAATCCTCTCTTCTCTTCTGTCACCACTTCCTTTTTCACAGCCCACACTCCCAAAATGATTCTCTTTTCTGGGAAAGTGTCATTCTCAGGGACTTGTAGATTCCTGGAACCTTTGCTGATGTCAGCACACTCTTTCTTTCATACAAGAAATTTTCTGGAGGACAGAAGGCTACTGATGCTCACCTAGAAACCAGGCAGGGACAAAATTTAATGCTGTCTGTCACGGAAGCACAGCAAATGGAGCACCTGAGTACTGATATTCTGTCTATCAACGTGTGTGAGAGCAAATGTTTTTGCCTGCATTTTCAATTTCTTTAATTAAAAGCAAAGAAGTAAAGTCAAGGTGAAGTTCTGGGATCTTTGCTGCACGATCACTTTTATTTTTCCCTCATTTCTTTGCTTGTAGCAGGGCTAGGAGCTGGTAGGACTCATACAAAGTCTAATTTTATCTATTTTCTGCATTTTTGAGGGACAGAGGTAAGATCAATCTGAAAATGTACATCTACACTACAAAATCATGAGCATTAGGCAGGAAATGTTTCCTCCTCAAGGGTAGAAGTTACCTTCAGAGTGTTTGAAATCCTAGTGAGCAGTAAGGCTACATCAAAACGTAGTTAACTTTGACAGCTGCTAGAAAGACCTGGACAGCGTTATTTGATTGAGGAGAAGAGTGGAAATGAAAGCCAGTGTCAAGTATAGGAGCAGATAGGCCTTTCCAAAGAAAAGAGACCAAAGTGAAGGATCTGATCACACTGGTCCTCCAAAGAGAGAGCTCTGTCTTTTGAAGTGTGACTGCATTTTGTTCAAACAGTTGTACAAGTATTGCTTTTCACGGAAGCATAAATAAAATGTTACTGGCAGCACGCATCCAAACTCTGATACATTAGCCCTTTTGATCTGCAGAAATGTGAAGGGGTTCAGCCTGATAATTTCTGAGGTCACAGAGCACTGAAGGAAACTTTCATACTCAGAATATCCAGAAATTACATTTCTTCTCTTTAACTGCCTTGTTAGGCTGTGCCTGGGTCAATATTTACCTGGATCAGTGTTTACTAAGCTGGGGTGCATATTTGCTCACATTTTTAGTAAAGGAACTCCACTGATAACTGTGAAGAACAGTTTATTACACTTAATGGGAAGAAATTATTATGCCTAGTGTAGAAAGAAGAGACAGTGTCTTGTATCTAGGTATCTAGTGAATGTGGAAGATGAAATGCTAGGAAGCTGTTCATAAAAGCCCAGGTGTGAGATACCAAGGAGGTGGAGAGGAGAGGGCTCCCATGGGGCAGCCAAGAAGGACATCTCTTTTTATCCCTTCCTGATGGGGATTGGCACTTACCTGATGGGGACTGGCACTTAACTCTCTGTTTTATGAGGACTTTGAGGCAGACTTGCCTGCCCTTCTTTACCACAACTACCACAACAGTGCTAACCAGTCTTTGATCATCAAAGCTGGGATTTATTAGAAGACAACCCAAGAAAATGCCTTCTTCTCTAGTGAAAACCTAGAATTAGTAAGAATCTGTATCTCTGGGACATAGGACACCATGTTCCTGCAGAACAGATCCTGTCCTCCTGCTCTGGTTTCATTCCAGAACTTTCTGGATTGCAATAAATGTTACCCAATTTTTCCCAGACTCCTTTAAAAAAGCCTTCCTTTCTACCCCCAGGGAAAGAAAGTCAGTTCCTCTGAGGAGTCTTCAACCTGTTCTGGCAGCACTGAGTGCCTGCTGGACATGCCTCTCTTCCAGCTCAGCCCCATGCTCCAGGAACAATTTCCCCAGGAAATGCTTTCTCCTTACAGGGCAGTGTTCATCTCTTTGCTGCAGAGACTTCCACTGGACCCAGGTAAAGCACTCACCAGCAGGCAGGCTTCCTGCCTTCTTTCCCACCACTGCCCTTTGAAAGGCCCACAAAATAAGCTAAGAGCAAGTGAAGCAGATGCTATCCATCAAAATTTAATAAAAATATTGTTATATAAATAACATTAACATGCAGTTGCCTCTAACTTTCTGGGAATCAGTATTTGGAGCAGCATGTAGCCCTAAAAGTTTTTTTAAATTGGAGTAATATAATCACATAGAAACCAAGACTGTTCTAATGATGATATTTTATATTGAATAAGCAGTAGTTAAAGTAGGTCAGATTGGGAAGGATAGCTGATTGACACTAGGACCTTTGTATGATCAAGGGGCATAAAATTACATAATCACTTAATATTGTTCTTTGGCTGGTGGTTTTTTTTTATGGTTTATTTTCTGTGTGACACAGCAGGGGGCAAAAAGTAGGATTAAAGGAATGCTTGTATCAGAAGGGACCCACATTCCCATGAAAGCATGAAAATATTGTGTGTGCAGAGAAGGGCAATGAAGCTAGTGAGGGGTCCAGAGAGTAAGTCCTAAGAGGAGCAGATGATGGAGCTGGGATTGTTTAACCTGGAGAAAAGGAGGCTCAGGGGTGACCTTAGCATTCTCTACAACAAACTGATGGGAGGATCTAGCCAGGTGGGGGTTGGTCTCTTCTCCCAGGGAACCTGCAGTGGGATAAGAGGAAATAGCCTCAAGCTGCATCGGGGCATGTTCAGGTTGGACATTGGGAAGAATTTATTCATGGAAAGGGTGGTTAGTCATGGGAAAGGGCTGGCCAGAGAGGTGATGGACTCACTATCCCTGGAGGTGTTCAAGAAAAGACTGGACTTGTCACTTAGGGCCATGGTCTAGTTGACAAGGTGGTGATCAAAGTTTAGTCTCAATGACCTTGGAGGTCTTCTCCAACTCAAACGATTCAGTGATTCCTTGATTCAAAACAATTAATAGGATATTACATCAATAGTCAATGTCCTAAGTCCTCTCCCATTCAGTTGCTCTGTTCCACCTAACTCCTCTAATCATTTCAGGAAGGGCTGGACACCTAACACACAACAACTCTCCCTCTTCTGGGTATCAACAGGGAGCATAAATATTTTCATTGTTCCTAAAGCTCATTACATCTTTTCCGCTCTGAACTTCTTGGAATGCACTTCATGAAAAAAACCAGAGCCCCTAGTCCATCCAGCAGACACCCTGTGCTCCACCTGTTCCCACCCATATCTTCATATTTTGGTTTGAATCCTAATAATGCCTAAGACAAGGAGAAGGAGAGATGGCTGTTCATCCCCGCCCCATCTCCAAAGAAATTACTGAGGCATTCAATTACAACACCTTTCAACCCCATGACAGATATCAGGACAAATGTATTAAGGCTTTGCTGCAAAAGGATATGAATGGGTTTTGTGAAGCAAACTGACAACAAGTTTACCCTGACCTGTTCCTCATCAAAATCTTGCTTTGAAATGTTTTTAAACACCAGATGCAGCTGGTGACCAAGGTTCAAATAACTGACATTACTAAGATGCAGCCAAGATTTCAGCAAGCCTCATGGCGACACTTCTGGACAAAGATAAGGCTTTGTTGTAAGCATGAAAGCTTGGAACACACTAATCATACATAGGAAAATGTCACAACAAAAACCATTAGCACTCTTGAATCCAGTGGAGAAGCAGGACAATGAAGTTAGCTTAAGGACTAGGGGAGAATATCTGATCCTTAACTTTTAAAGTGAGCTATATAAGGAATCTGTAATGTAAGATGTCTGATTACACCTTTGTTCTACAGAGACCAAAACTAACAGACAATTATTCTACCATGCTTTCTTCAACCAAAGGAGAACAATTTTAAGATCTATTATAAGGGCTCTTCTTGAATTTAAATGAGAAGGACAGCTAAACTTTCAAGAGTCTATTATGTTTCTAAAAAATTCTGACTTCTTTTAAGCATCATTTTACAGGCTTTAATTTCAGATTTGCACCTGGTCTTTGCCTAGGGGCAGAAATAAAAAGGATGCAAGTCAAAACACAGAGACACAAGCCTTCAGTATTTAGATAGGACAGCTAACAGCACAGTGAAGCTACACATGTTCACAATGTGTTTGGTTTACTAAATGAATAGCAATTATTGTATTTTCTCTCATTTCAGTTCACTAGACTTTCAAAATTATGTAGGAATAAAGAAACTGCATTTTGGCTTCCAGTGACATTTACAAAAAACCAGAAATTACTAAAATAAAATATAAGTCTAAACAATAAGTCAGATGCATTTTTCGTCCCATGTTTTAAAAAAATCTCTTCTGTCTCTTAAAAAAACTTAACTAACCAAAAAAAACCCTACTAAAAAAATTAAAACACACGAAAAACCACCAACACAAAACCCAAACAGTTAAAGCTAATTTCCCCTGTTTTGCTGTCCTGGTGAGAAGGCAGGGAAGAAAAAAAAAAAAAGCAAAGTTTATATAAAGCAGCTCTAACCACAAATGTTAGAATCATTTTACTAATGAAAACATGATTTTCATATATATCAAAACCATGCTGTCATTCGAAAAAATACATGCAAACTCTATTATTAGACAAGATAATAATATATTAAACTATATGCTGCTTAGTTTGACAATGATTATAGCACAAGCAAAGGCAGGTTGATATCTGTTTAAACAGTTTTACTAAAAGCTAACCCTTTTCTTCTGATATTAATCTCTAGTTTCCCTAACTCAAAGATTAATTTTACATCATTTCCTTGATTTCCAAATACTATAAACAAGAGAGAGAGCTAAACATTTTTTTCATTAATGAATCGTAAAACCCCCGGTAGTTAAAACCAAGAAAACTTTCCTAAATATATGTTGTAGGGACGTAAATAAAGTAAGTAGGATGAATTACAGCTAAGAATCTGTCTTATAATGTGCAAGTAGTTTCGGATTGTAAACAGATGAAAGAGAAATAAAGCAAATGAAAAGGAAAAAGGAGGAAAAGAAAGCAAAAGAGCTGATAAAGTTTCTGGCTGCAATACAGGAGACATATCATTACCATATGATCTAATGTGGGTGTCAGCCTGGATTGTGTTCATTGAGAGAAACATTTTTTAACTGTGCTATGGAATAGAAGCAGGAGGGTTTTCCACCAAGTGACAGTCACTGAGCTGAATTTACCCCCTCCTCCTTTCCACACCTGCAAAGCCTTCTGCCTGGGTTGAATATTTAGTTTAATTACATCTCAGCTTTGAGAGCTCCTGTTGCAAATCCCTGGATTAAAAGGTACGGTTTTTAGTAATTCTCCTGAACTATGCTGCACTAATAAAACTTCGGGCAAGTCTATGGCAAGAACTATTTGAATTTTAAGAGAAGAAAGTTAAAAATCCTTCTAAATGTTTAGTAGTGTTAAGTTTTCTATGCAGCACTTTTGTTTCTTGGAAACATGAGAATACATTCTCAAAGACTGTGCAGATTTCCTACTGTTTATTTGACTATTCTGTCTCTTGTTTTGATTTGTATAAGCCCTGCTGTAGTCCTTTCTTTTTCTTTGCTGTAAACTTTTACAGCAGTATATTCTCTGCAGTCCAGTGTTTAGAATCGGTGATATAGAGAGTGTAAAAAATGTGTGTATGCTTACATTTCTGCTTTAAACTGCACTCTGTGATTTCTTTCTCCTGTGTTTCTTCATGTATTTTTCAGACACTGATGAATATAATTTCAATTTTAGAGAAAAAAAAAAAAAAGCGTAGCAGTATGTTAAACGGGCTCTGTGTATGCCTTTGTAATGTTAGAAAGTGCTGTGTTACAAGGTACAAACAGGGGAATCATGATTAAAGAAGGTTCTTATGAATGAAATAGTAAAAAAGAAAATTCATGCAGTTGAAACTCCTGTTAACAGAGTTTTGTTCTCTAAAACTTCTTACTCCTATGTTTGCATATATAGACTTTGTTGCACAAAATGGGCAAAACATAAAATGGAGGGGAATTTTTTGAAACTGGAAAATATTGTTTAGCTTGTCTTTGAGGAATTTTGGGAGATTTCTGACAGTAGGTGAACTAATAATTTAACCTTAATATTAAGGTAAACTGACAAGAAGACCACCAATACAGTGGTGACGTGAACTGATGGAGCATATTTTCAGTGGCATTTTAAAAGGAAATGTGGCCAAGCCTATGGTATAGTTTCCTCTGCTTGTGGAAAACTCTTCTTCATTGTAAACACATAATTAAAGGAATTTAAAACAGTTATATCCTGCAGACATAAATATTGTGTCAGAGAATTCAGATTTTTTTTGTCCTCTCTACTTTTTTTTTGTAAGTGAAGTGTAAACATTTCTTGGTAGCACAGTTTTGTGTATATCTTTTCTTTTGTTTATGTTCAATTACACATGCAAACAATAGGAACAGATACATGTGTCTGCAGAATGGATGCATATATACATGAAGATATCTGTTCATATATCCTGATTAATATGTAGCTTGTGTCTGCTGTTTTCTCTGCTGTATCCTCAGATTATATACTTGATATCCTTTGTTGTCCTACAGTTTTCCTTTATAGCCAGCTCTTTCTGATTTCATTAAAGTTTTTACAAAGCAGGGACCTAAGGAAAGGCCTGCTACAGGGTTTAACTGAGATAAATGAAGTCATCAATATTAATGTGAATAAGAAGCAAAGTGTGAAGACACTTCCAAAGTGCCTTTGCATTTGTTTTTCTTTTTTGGCTTTTCTGAATGGTAGTAATTAAACTCCAGGATAAGATCCTGATTGTGCATTCTTGGGATGGGCGGTACTTCAGCAGTGACCCTGAGAGGAAATTAAGAAGTTTTTAATATTTTAAAATGTTTTAAAAACTTATTAATGCATGAAAAAGTCTTTAAAGGTCCTGAATGCCATTCAAGGATTAGTGTGCAGCATTCCCAATTTTTATTGTTGTTAATATATATTCTGAAAAATAATTTTTACTGTTGTAATATTTTATTGGTAATTTTCACAAGGCAGCTTATTGTGATGAATGGGGATGGTTTAGCAAATTTTTCTTCTCATCTGAGATTATTAATAAATTGCATTGTTATTTTACAATAATTTGCACATGATGATAACTCTTTCAAAAATCCTGTTTTAGATGAAACCCTGGTAACAGCTCAGTGCCATGCATTAACAGCACTTTGCTGTGGCATCCTGACATGTCCCTGTGCACTCTGCCTGCACTGGCAGGGGTGTTGGAGGGAAAGGGACACAGCCCCAGTGTCAGTGGGGAGCCAGGGCAGGAGGAGGCACAGGAGGATGATCCACATGGGGACACAGCCTGCCCCTGCCACATGTCATGAGTTTACACAGCACTGGCTGACAGGACATACTGAAAACTCTCCAGCTGATGTTGGGGGTCTGTGATCAGAGTGCATGCAGTAAGCTGTCTGTTCCAGGGACAGAAGTACTTTCATGTCCAACTAAGAAAACAAATATGTCCCTGAAAGAGACAACATAAACAGTGTTTTACTCCATGGGATTTGACTTTGAAGTCTTTGGGATGTCTGAAGGTAGTAGATACATGTCTTCCTGCCAGGTAGATCACGGGAATATAGGCTATGATTTTAAGACACCAGCATATTTTATTAGGCAACCTAATCATCTTCTCAAGAAAGAGACCTAAAGGTTTCTGGAGAACTGTATTATTGGCACCTGTAGGTAGAAATTCATAAAGGAAAATGAACTCAGACACAATAGAAATTGTATGTAAACCCAGTCTCATGGCTTTTTTCATATATTTAACTTTTTTCTTAACACTAACCATTCCTCTTAGAGTACCTGGTGGTAGTATGTTAGAAAGGCAGGCTTCAGTAAACCATTCTCACCTAACATCTATTCACTCTTGTCATCTAGCTGGTAGGTTCCATATGTCAAAGTAGAGAGGGAGACAGTCCTCCCCTCCTGCCTCTCCCAGGTTTTTATCCAACAATGAATATGGAGCTAAAAAATGCTCTACCACACCCCAAGCTCTTAGATAACTTCTTCTAGAAAAAGAAATGATCCCAGCCAGCACCCAGGCAAGGTGTTTCTAAGATGGTGACCTGAAGATGCAAGTGGACATTTTTGCTTTCATTACAAAGAGCAGCATCTTTATTTAGGACTATGCCATCCATTTTAAGAAAAAGCTTCTATATAGATGACAAGTTTGTCTTTGTGTCACTTGGCAATTTGAAGGCAGATTTGGTTTTGGTGTTTTTGGGGTGGGTGTTTGTTTGTTTGGTTGTTTTTGGGTTTTTTTGGGTTTTTTTTGTTGTTGGTTTTTTTGGTGGGTTTTTACAATCAATTAAAATCAGTAAAATATGAACTTCATTTTATAAAATACACAGTAAAAGAAAATCATATTCAGAAAATTAACTGTTCTTTACAGCCTTGATACAAAACCTGCAATCAGTTGTGTAATTTCTTCTTAATAGACAACAAGACAGGTAGCACAAGCTAGAGTGTGTTGAAATAGATCTAGGCCTAAGTCCTGAGAACATGTGTTTAATCAGCTTTTCTTGTTAATATCTTTGGCAATACTTACTTGTATAAAGTTGCTCCTGACCATGAAAGTCTGCAGAATGAAGCCCTGAAGTCCTATTAGAAAGTGTGCACACAACACTGCAAGCACCAATTCAATGCATATGCAGTGCAAAGCAGAGGATTCTCAGGGTGGATGTCAAAGTTTAGAAAGAAAGCCAAGAATATTCAATATAACACAACATTGTATTCCATTTTATTGTGCTGTTTGAACTAGGAAAGAAGTATAGTGCATTTAAACAACTAAAGACCTTCCCCTCACTTTCCACCCTGTCACTAAAGCCTACTCTTTCTCAGTCAGTTTTACTAGGCTATAATTTATAACACACAGCGAGTCGACACTTAAAAATATTTCTCAAGACATGAAATACTGAATTACAGTGAGTTTGGGAACCTCAGGTTTGTCCCCAGGGTCAAACCCATTGCTATGAAATAAATGCTAATGAAATCAAATAGACTGTTACGTTGGCAGAAAACAGCACATGGAAAATGTGGCTTATTGCTTTGACTCTTTTGCATAACAAAGTTGACAACACTGCCTGTTCCTAAAAAATATGACTCTAAATATGTAAACAGATGTGTTTACAGTTGCCTTCAAACTGCTCTGCAAAAAAAAAAAAAAAAAAAAAAGGCAAAAAAAAAAGGCCTTTTGACAAGGAATTACCAGACTCCTATCACATAACTGTCCCATTTTTACAATTCAGGTTTCTTTTATTGAAAGGAGCAGTTCTGCAATTGGTGGATGTGCTGGACCTCCTTCAGGAGGAACTGTGCAGCTATGGGAAACTGCTGCTGTTGTTGTTAACCCGCTGCTTTGGATCCTAGGTTCCGCTGGGTGTCCATGAACTGAGCCATGAGGAGGCTGGCTCTGCTCCTTGTGCTCCTGCTGCCAGCATGCTTGGCCAAGCCGTTCCACCAGCAGGGCCTCTTTGACTTCATGCTGGAGGACGAGGGCTCGGCTGACATGGCTCCCACGGATGATCCCGTCATCTCCGGCTTCGGGCCCGTCTGCCCCTTCCGCTGCCAGTGCCATCTCCGCGTGGTGCAGTGCTCCGACCTCGGTAAGCCCAAGAGCTCCTGCAGAGCCCCCGTGCTCACGCTCTGGTCACAGGCCAGCAGCTGGGACGGGGAGGCTGCCACGTGCCATGTGAGGTCGGGACAGGAACAGGCAGGATGGTAGCAAAGGCGAAGAAGAAGGCGTTATTCGAAAAAACCGCGCGGTTTCGTAGAGTGGTGCAATAGATTCTATTCTATTGGCTAACTAACAGAAACACCTTTCTCACACCCTGTCCTTGAGAGGAACAGAAAAATAAGGTAGAAAAACGGCATCTGCAAATTTACAGTCAACGGGCTATCACATCTTTCCTGCTCCCTAAAATTTTGCACAGGCTGCTGTGACAAACGCTTGCCGTTTCTTTCTCCCTGTCCCATGGCATCCACAGCCATGGACTGTCACTCCCTGACTGGCTTTTTTCAAAGAAATATGCTACAGCTGCGCTTAACCAGAATTTACTCTACAAAGTAGGCCACAAAGCCCTGGCAAGATGGGCATTCTTGTGACCATGGAGAATGTTTGATTTTTTTAAAATGTATATTTTGAATGTGTGCATTTCATTGGCCACAGATTTCTCTTGCAGAGAAAATAACTTTTCAAAGTATTCCTTTGGATTAATACTAAATAAATGCAGTGAGGTCAGATGTGGGAATGGAAATATTTTAAAAGGTTCTAAATTTTGTAGTCCAATGTCCAACACCTTCAATCTTACTGTCTAGTACCTCAACACAGATGTCATGCCATTTCAACAGGAATACATGAGCATGAAATAATCAACTGAATCATATATCCTGGAACCAGCTCTTTGGAGTAAAGAGCTTGGAAACACACCAGAATAATGAACACAGCATGGAATTCCTTATTAAAAATCTTTCTGAGCCACTATATGAGCTGAAACCATGAGAATATTTCTCACAAACTTTTTTACTCCCTTATGTAAGGGAGGGGCTTGTGTGCACAGTCAGAGTAGCAGGATATGAAGCCATGTCTGCCATCCTTTGGCTTTTCCATGCAGAAAAGCCTCAAGTAATGAAGCTGACTTCAGTGAGACTGCTCTTAGTTTAAACCAGTGTAATTCAGTCTTAGTTAGTGTACAGTGCAGAAAATCAATTAGAGTTGGTTTTGCTCACAAGAAAACAGACAAATAACTCATCATGATTTTATAGAGCTTTTTTCTTTTAGTCCTCCTAGCTCTTTAAATGTATAGTTGGGTGTTTCTATTTTCTTGTTATGATGTTGGCTTTGATAATTACTGTAAATCAAAGCACAAATCCACCAATTAGAACCTGTGTCTCATTGTGTTGGGGGTTGTATAATTACAGAAAGGAGGGGAAACTTTAGCTACACCCCTAGAAACTTCTGTGAATTTATTAAACTGAGCCACATAATTATGCAACGGATATGTTTGGCAAAGACCCAGTGAACAATGCAAGCCAAGCTGCACAAAACAGAGTGGGCTAACCTAGCCACAGTTTCACAAAACTGCCACAGTACTGTCCCTCTTGAAAGATGTTTTTTTTCACCATTTAGGTGCCAGAGAGAACAAACATGGAGTGGGGAGGAGGTTGCCCCACATGCCATGGAAGTCTTAGGTTTTATTGTTGTTACACTTAGTAATGCTGATGGAATTTAAGTTATTTCGAGAACTTGTTCTCAGTCTGCTTCAATTCTGCAGAATGTAATGAGCTTTCACTTGGTGAAAAAGTAGAGACATTCACACAGGGACCCTTTGCTCCTTCCTGTGGTCATGCACTTCACACACACATTGCATAAGATATTTCTGGGTTAGTAGAGTCCCATACTGACAAGGAGATTCAGAAATACAACAATTAATGCCCCAGGTCAGGGTTTCCCAGATAATCTCAAGTGGGGTGAAAAGAAAGGGATATATTTTGAGGTTTCTTTAAACCCACATGCTGCATATCGTGCAATGAAAAGATTGTGCTTTTGGATCAGCTGGGCTGATAACATCCAGCCTTTGGGTACAAAGGAAAAGAGATCTCCCTGGGCTCAAAATATGCAGCCGTGAAAATAAATAACTAATATTTCCCTGGCAGAGCTGAAGGAAGTATTTATCAAGCAGTGCCAGCCTTGGCATTAAGTTTCACCCATCTTTGTCCCAGCCCCTGATGGGACATGGCCCAGCTGGGAGGCTCATGAGGACACAGGCGTGCTGGCTGCCCTGCAAGCAGGGACAGGAGAGCTGTGTGTCACCTGCTCACAGGCAAACCTGCCCTCTGCTCTTCTGAATTCACTTCTGTGTGACACACCCAGGCAAAGTCATATTTACCTCCTGACTTGAGAAAAGGCAGTTGCTAGCCTTTTTAGCCATTTGCTGCCAGCTGTGGAGGTGACCTCGTGTGCTCCTGAGCTGTGGGATGAAGGACGCTCATGTTTCAGGGATCAGGAGCACAGTTTGCACACAGAAGGCACAAAACTAGCAGGGACAGTTCTGTCTCCCTATTAACCTGTGCTCCTGGCCTGACTCTCCCTTCAGCTCTGGGCTTTTCCAACCCAACCAAATTAGCTACATCCATCCTCCAAAATTATCAGATTTAGTCATCTAGTCCCATGGGTTCTAGCTGAAGAAAATTTTCAGTCAATAATAAGGGTCCTTACAAGGACATATTAAGACCTTCCTAAATAAATTCTCACAAAGGAAAGTTGAAACCTGAATCAAGATTCTTTCCCCTACTCACTCTCTGGCATGGAAGGAGTGTTTACAGCCATGAGCCCATAGATGCAGTGGACATGCCAAGCAAGGCAACCGGAGGACCCTAACTTGGGCAACATATGGAGACGTTTCCTCTTCCTCAGCCTGTTTCTTTTGTGCCTAAATGGGCATTTGCTATTTGTAGATTCTTACTTCATAAGGAAAAAACAACCATCTGACACAGGATTATGTGAATAAACCACAGGACAACTATTGAATCCAAAGTCCGGAGATCAGGTTTGCTCCTTTTCTCATGAGCACTGGATGGGAATAACAAAAAAAATAAAATCCAAGTTCAATAAAAACAGTGAACAAAAATGCCCAGTGGTCCAATTACACTCTTGTCAGCTGAATTTTTGCATTCCTATAGTCTTAAACTTCAGTCACATCCTCCTAAACACACACCTACAAATTAATTTATTTTTCCTCCCAGCCAAGAGCTGAGTTGACAAGAAGGATAATGCTGCCTTCTCACATCCTGAAAAAGAATTCTCTCTAAGTTTTGGTTACTGATGGACCAAAAGCAGAACCCCATTGCCCACATTTCATTAGATGTATTACCTTTGCAAACAGGTTGGAGGATCTTATCAAGGAAGGGCACTGTGCTATCTTTGTAAGAGTGCTGCCTTTTATTAATCTACCTCCTGTTGTTAAAAGGGAGCCACAGGTTCACTTTTTGATCATGCTTCAGCATGAGGCATTGCTATGCTATATCCAGGCTTTCCATAGGAATCACAGACATCTTCCTTATTACAGCACAGTACAGGTGCTCTATTAACTGATGTAGCTGCCCAGAGGCCACTTTTCCTGCTCTGAAGTAATATCTACAGGGAAGATGTGCAGTCAGCTGGGCAGGCAAACACCTCTCAGAAAGCCAAGCGAGGATTAACAGTTCCATTTAAAGTCTCATCCTCCCAAAGGGAGTCTCAAGTAAAGTTCATCCCAGAGCACCCTGGTAGGCAGGAAGATGCATGTGTGATTACTCATCCCTGCAGCAGATGCAGAATGCTTCATAAGCACACTCAGAGCTTTCTTTCACCTTCAGATAAGTCTGGCAGCCCCTTCTAAACGAGCAGGGTCTCTATACAGGATGCAACGAGATTGCCCTCCTTGGAGAGTTGCAGGACATACTGGAGGTCTCTCCATCTGTGTCACTGGGAGTGTCCATGGAGGTTCTGTGGTTTCCTAAAGGTGTGTGAGAGAAACATGTCAGCAAACAAAGTTCAAATGGTATTACAGCTAAAATTCAAATTTTGCCCACAGCTCAGAAATGCAGGGTTTCTTCATCTTATATAAAGAAGAGTATATTAGAGCTCAGCATGGATGCTGGAGGGTGTGTTTGAAAAGAACTTTGAGATCAGGAGATGAAAGGTTCTCAGATATGTAAAGTATTATCAGTAATTATTATCTGGTAACATGAGGCAGTTTATCTGAACACATAGAGTGTCTCAATATATCAACTGATGGCTCTTCAACACTTGAACCATCGTAACATGGCAACTTATTTGTGGGCAAAACATAATTTATGTCACTGTATGAAATCTTACAGAAATATCTGAACACCCATTTTCTGATTTTGACTTCATGTGAGAACCTCATTTTTCACTATAAAGGAAATGATCTTTGCAATATACCTGGGTTTGAAACATAATCTTTAAAGCTAAATGTTCAGCTCAAAATCCTATAGGTAAATAAATATGCAATAAAGAAAGCACGGATCCTTAAGTGGCCAGGCATCAACAAACACAATTTTTAAATAAAACACAATTTTTAAATAAAAAAGTTTTTGTGAATTTACATTGTCACTGAGGACAGTGGACAAGTTATTTCAAGTTAGGACAAGTTATTTCATTTTTTATGTGTTTTTATTTTTTTTTCTTCTTACAATACAGATTAAAGTCTACCTCCTTTTATGTTTAATAGAAGCTGATACTCTCATGAAATCCCCTGGCTTCATAGAACTGGATCATTTACCAAGTTATAATTATTAAAAAAGGAGCCATGAAATCTGGGAAAGTATTCTGCAGTTTATACTGAGAATAGCATCTCCATCACAAGACCCTGGCCTTAAAACTGACCTTCTTTAGCTCAACATAACTTAGGCTGTCAGCAAGCACAAGCCATTGGGCATTCCACATGCTGACTGGGTGAATTGGAACACTCCTAAACTGTTAGAGGTCAGGTTGGAGGATCTATAGGAATTATCATAGGATGTTAAGAATGTTAAGAACCTAAGAGAGGTCTGCTTTCCTTTCACAGGCATAGGGTGAGTTAGGCTGCTCATGGAGGGGTTCATCCTGTCTAAGGTGGATGTCAGTGATGGAAACATCCTTCTTGGAGAACCAAACTGCCAAGACAGGGCAATGACCAATGGAGGTTATACCTCTTACTTTCAGATTAATGAAAATTAATCTGAACTAAATGAATATTTTTAAAATTCAGGCAAGGAAAAATGGGTTTCCATATTGACATCTTTGTTTAGTGATAAATTTGGCATGGATTATTAATTTTTTTTGTATATACTCTGCTTTGATACAATTTTGGAATTTAAAAAACATGAATTAAAGCCCTGTGCTCAGAACATTCTGAAAAAATATTAAATGGAGAACCCAATAATTAGAAAATGCTCTTGAAAAATTGTCAAGAAAAAAAATTTGGCCTGGATGTAGACTACTTTATATTAACAAAAAGCCATTATCTTTTGCCAGTGTGGCAGTAAAAGACAGGCCTTCTTGCACCACCACCTGAATTACTGATGTTCCAGTTTCAGCTGATAAACATGATCCTAGATGAAAATTAAGCCATTCCAAGTACATCCCTTCCTTATTTACTGCTTACTCCAAGGTAACAGTGACGAGCTTTGTATGTTTTCTTTTTTGGTCCAAGTTTTTTTAGATTTGTTTGCTTGCTTCAGACTTGGAAATGCCATTTATGAAAGCTGGGTGGCAGGAATGGAAATGCAGACTGCCAAGTCTAAGTGATACAAGAAGTGACTGTTTTCTGGCTTGCTCTGTCACAATTTTCATTTCTAAAATCTCTCATTGCAATAATAAATAGCTAATAGATAGCTGGTAAAATGTGAGTAAATTAGAAGTGATTATAGGTGATTATAATGCTCAAAACATGCTAAATAATCATTCATCATGACCTAGTGTTATGGAATAACAGGTGTGACAGGTATGTGAGTTATGTTCTTAACACCTTTGTAGGGAGTGTTACTTGGTTAGAGATACAGCTATTTTGAAAATACCTGTGTTTTCACAACAAAAAGCCTCTGGTATTTAATTGTGGAGGGTTCCCAGCCAAGGAAGAGATAAAGAGTCCAAAAGCTCCTTCCCAGTGTACACTGAGAACCCATAGCAACAGGGAGGAGACCTAGGAAATCAGACCCTGTGTGAATGATAACCAATGATAGCAGCAAGAAACTTCTGGTATCAGCACCCAGCTCTCCAGAAAAACTCTGTTCACACAGTCCAGTTACCATGGTATTTTGTAAATCTAATTTTAGGCAGATTTTCAAAAGACCAGTTTCAAATCCAGATTGGAGTGTCCCAGCCTTATAAAATTTGGAATCAGTGGTCTATATTTTGCTTTACACATGGCCTGAAACTTTGATTAAAAGGAAGTGGTCCAAAAGAAGATAATTAGGTTACAGGAAAATAAAATATTTTTCTGAATGTATTTTAGTCTTTTCCTAAAGTTCAAATCAAAAACTGTATTCTTCAAACCATATTGTCATTTTTTAAAATTTATTCATCCTGTTTTCCACGTCTGCCCTGACAAAAAAAAAAAAAATTATTGACAAATGCTGCAATTATATGTCTCTGACTGTATTGTATTTAATATGCTCACACAGAGCACTGTTGTCCTTTACACTATGAAAACAAAGTAGATAGATAATCACAGAATCACAGGATATTCTGAGTTGGAAGGGACTCAACAGGATCATCAAAGTCCAGCTCCTGGCCTGGCACAGAACAGCCCCAAGTCCCTGAGAGTATTGCCAAGTTATTCTCGAGCTCTGTCGGGCTTGGTGCTGTGGCCCCTTCTCTGCAGAGCCTGTGCCAGTGCTCAAACACCTTCTGTGTGAGGAACCTTTTTCTAATATCCAATTTAAACTTCCCCTGACACAACTTCAGGCCATTCCCTTGGGTCTTGTCACTGGGCACCACAGAGCAGAGATCAGTGCCTGCCCCTCCTCTTCCCATCATGAGGAAGTTGTAAATTGCCATGAGGTCTCCCCTCAGTCTCCTCTTCCCCAGGCAGAATAAAGAGTAGAATTTGCTGTTGGGCTTCTCTGCAAAGACAGAGGTGGAAAAAATAAACACCAAAACACAAGGATCTCAAGGACCATGCCTGCATGGATTTTTTGGGAGGAAAAAAACCCAAAAGATTTGTGTTGCCGTTTTTTCAACTTGTGGAGCCAATTATGAGATTCAAACAGCTCTCTACAAATTACCCTGATTTTAGTAAGGTTCCATTTGCTATATAGGCAACTCTACTGCAAACCTCATATGCAGTCAGCAGGAATCAAAAAAGGGGAAAAGCAGTATTTAAAGAATTTATATACTCTCTGCATGCATATTCTTGTGAGGGAGCATCCAAGACATGGCAGAAAAGTGTCCATAGTGGTGCAATAATCAAACTCATTGCTGAATATCTCTGCCTAAGAGATGTTGGTGCTATAGGAGCAAAGGCAAATAATTGAATAAACTATTTTCAGAATTAGGGGATAAAATTTACTTTCTTTTCTTTATTCTTTCACTCAGTGGCAGAGAATTTACATCTTCAGGGCTGGAGATGACTGGTAGAGTTACAGAAGACCTGGGGAAGCCCTATGACTAAATTTCTGAAAAACTAAAAGAAATTACAAAGCAAATATGTCTAAGAGTGTCAAGGGTATATATACACCCTTTAGTAGAAAAGAAGGAACTAGCAGGTCCGTAGATTTCCTGATTCAGTCAGGAAATTCTCTTCCAAAATTTATTTGTTATTCACTGTGTCCAGACATGACCACAGCAGCTTCTTCCATTTTATAATTTCGTGACAGCAATTCTAAAACATTTATGAAAAATGGCTGTGTTATGTTTAGAAGTACCTGAAATAACCAGGAACATATCTCTGCCCTCAGGTTATAAACTAGGGTTGTGTAATGACCGTGTGGTCAGAACAGGAAGGGGTAAGTTTACTTGAAACCAGAGAAGGCCTCCCCCAAATGATTCTTTATTGCATTATGTTAGGGCCAATTCTGGTAAATCCCAAAGTAAAAGTTGGGGGAACTATCCTCAAATTGTCATCTGTTCCCTGTTGCTAACTTAAACTGCAGCAGAGGTAAACATCAAATTGCATTACTCCAAAGGGTCATTCGAAACACAATTTGCTACATAATGCTCACTTTTCAGAGTCACTGAAATGCTCTCTTATGCCTACTGAAGGAATAAATGTTTCACCTTACTGCATGAGTACTCGTGGGTAGCACATCTGCGTTGCATCCACTTTGAGTAAAGCCATTACACACACGGTGCTGGCAGATTGCATGAACCACACGGGTCAGTCGCTGCTCTCTGATGGGATGCTTTGTGTCTGCAGCCACAGCAGTGGGAAATGTAAAGCTGATGATTCTAGGAGTTAACTAGAAAACTCATCATGCTTGATTTTTGTTTCACTTAATGTCTTAATCCCCGAAGTCTAAAGATTATTTCAGAATGTTTTTCTGCCTATCTAAAATTCTAGTGTTCTTCAGAAGGCATATACATTTGAGACCATTGTAATTAAAAGTCAGAAGTAGGAGTTGCGTGAATTTTAGCTTCAAAAATGTATCATTACTCTTAGGTATTAACTTTTGGAGCCAGGAGAATAACTCTATCTGTACCAAAAATGTGACTAGCACTGAAAAATAATTCATAACAGCTGTGTCTTGCAATATTCGTTATGCTTTGAAATATGTGTTCACTACTCAGAGTGGGTGGAGGTGGAAAAGAGCAGAGAAAGCCATGCATTCACTTTTATACCTTTGCTACAGCTTTTATAATTATTAGCACTATCATAGTGAAGAACTATGCATTTGATTGCAGTGTGTGTGAATTCATTTCCATTTTTCTGTGTTTCTCACTCTGTTCTGGGAAGAAATGTTATAAGTGTTTGGGGGGAAAAAGTACTCCATGTTGTGATAGGTCAGTAGGTCTACCCTTGTGCGAGGCCATCTCAGCAGGGAATGGAGTTTGGTTTCTTGTTCTTTCCTATGGGAAGGGTCAGACATATACAAAACCAAAAATCTCTGATAAAAATAAGCCTAAAATGCATCTTATGAGACTTTCAGACTGCCAAACAGGAAAAGTATCTAAAAAAATGGTTGTGAATCATCTTCAGGAAGATATATTTTAAGAACCTTATGCATTCCATAGTGGTTTTTATATCTGTTAGAAAAAAAAAAAATATTACTGCTGATTTAATAGCAAGAGTGGAGAAAGTAGAGAAGAAACTTTTAGTTTGAAAGTGGAAGAGAGAAGGAGGCCATGGACACTTGTCTGTAGAAAAAGACAATTGTTTCTTATTTCATGGATGCAAATAATGAAATTACTCCTATTTGCAAATCCCACACAATAGAGAACAAGTTTCCAGAAAATACTGTAGCACATTGCCTGGGAAAGTATCAGTAAACTTTTCTAAGTCAAAGCATTCAAAGCAGTTCCTTGCCATCCTTCCAGAAAGCAGTCCTTGGATCCAGTTATTTTTCTATGACTAAGTGTCCTGACCCTGTAAACTTGTCTTTTGCCTCGTTTGCCCCAGAGTCCACTCGGGGCATTGCTCAGGTCATTCACCCCTGGGAGGATGCAGCAGAGCTGGGCTAGGAGCAAGGAGAGCACTCAGCAGAGAGCAGAGGCAGCCCAGGCAGCTGCTGGAGAGGCTGCCTCCACTGGGAGTGCAGCCACTGATGATCACGGCTGGGAATTACACAGAGCTCAGTCCAAATTCCTCAGCTGGCAGCAGCTGCTTGCGGAAACTGAGAGAGCCTTGAAACGAGCCCCATTTTATGGCCCCTGTGATAATAATCCTAAGTGTTGCAATGTAGTAACACATGTATCTGAGCTACAGCCTTCAGATGTCTCTCTGCCTTTTGGCCCCTGCTCTCCAGCTGGGAAAGCAAAGGTTTATTCAGAGGAATAAACCCCATCCCTGCTGCTTGCAAAATGGAGAGGTGGAGGAAAAATCTCCCAAAATACCCCAAAGACACCAAAAAAATCAAACCACAAAATTGTAAAAATTGTTTATCACTGTCACTGTTCACATATTTGTGTCTTAGACTTTGTGGTCTCAGTGTGGGAAAGATGCAGTTGTCAGGAAAGCGTCCTCATCTCTGGGCTGCAGACTCAGACTTGCTTGGTCTCCCTCGCTGGCCCCATAAATCTTGCATTCCTTTTTTGCACAGTCGTATGGCTTCAGCAGAAATGTGGCTCCATGCCAAGATGCAGACTGACTTGTGGCTCTCGCTGCCGAGAAGCTGGAGCAGTGGACTGAAACCTCTGCATAGCCAGGAGGGTTCAAAATTCTCCCTTCTCCTTTGTGGTTTGAAAGATTCCATGGGCGCTTGATCTCAGCTCCTGTAGCTGAGCAAGTTATTCCTTCAGCTGCAGAAATAATAAAGCCTGCTGTGTACACCAAAACCCATAACATCCTCACACTATTCCTAAGTTCTTGCTGCATCTCCTACACCTGTTTGGCCAGCTAAAGAGCAGCCTGTGCTAGCTGGGCTGGTGCAGTGCTACACAGGAGATGGCTAGCCAACAAGGGTGAATTATACCAGTCTTGGCCCTTCTCTGCCTCATTTCCCATCTCATAAAATCTCCAGACCCACCAGCCTTCTGCCCTCTCCAGGAGGTGAGGCAATCACAGCTAAACAGCCTGACACTGCCATTCGCTTAAGAAATGATGACAAAAGGCTACAAGGATGAGGTGCTACAGAGACAAGCTTGATTTCTGCAAAGTTGCCTTCTCCATCCTCCCACTAAGCAGGGATTCCTGGTCCATCTAACATCTCCCCACCAAAGGTGACTGTGGATGAGTCTTTCTTGTGTGAGAAAAAAATTGGTTAACAATCCAATTATTCTGGATTTTATTGAACAAATTGTGATGGTGCATGTTATCTCAAAAATCTGTTGAGTATCAAGGAAGTGTACAAATTCTGTCATGAAAAATGAAAGCTCATCTTATCCTAAGAAAAGGAAATATTCAAACTTCCTTGCACAATTTTTTTTGCCATTTTGTAGTTCTGTGGCTTATTGTGTTCTTCACGTGCATGTATTTTTACACAGGTAAATGTATACTGGGGTGTTTGCTCCAGGTTGACAATGCAGAACAGTAGGAAATTTCTGCTTAAAAAGATTCATAAGGGATATTAGAGATCTGAGCTGGGCTACAGGAAGTGATGGCTGTTAAGCTTCTGTAAGGAAGTAATGATTTCTCCCAAAGAAATATTTTAGTGCAAATTAAAAGGGTATTTTGACTAAGATACATGAACTGGTTAATTAAATATCTTTTATTTCCAGAATCTTTAAGCTCTTAATCTCAGTGTAAACAAGAATTTTGGAAGGGTGGAGCTATATAATTTCATCTTACTTGTGAATAAATTTTTTAAAATTCATTTATCAACTTTCACAATAACTTCAATTTATTCAACCAAAATTTAAAAGAAGATATATGTATTTTATATGTATAAATAGGTATAAAATACATAGATATATGTATATATGTATTTTCAATTTAGCGTCAAAAAGGCAATGAATCTAAATTTTTAATCAGTTATAAGTTAATTTTAGGAACTAGAAGCCTGAAATTCTTCCAGGGAGTTGAATACCAAACTGTGTAGCACTGATTATTGACATAAAAACTCAGACTGCTATGAGAGATTTTCATATGGCTTTTCAAGCAGCAAGTTTTAATGTATTAAAACATCAGAGCCAAAAGCTGGAATATCTGTGTATACTGTTCTTAAAATGATGGAGAGGAAACTCAGTTGATATTTTCTGACACCAGTTTTCCTTTTGGCTGGCATCACATAAATTTCACCCGGAGTCATCTGTGGGTGGGTGTGTGATCACACTGTCCAACACGGCTTCAGAAGCACACGGGCATCTCCTGAGACTCTCAGAAATGAGAAGCAAGGACAGCCCACAATTGCCCTCTAAACTTCTGTCTCCCAGACAGAAGAACCAAAACAATCTTCCTGGGACAGGATAATTCTATCCCAGGAGCCATCTGAGCTTCCGGTGGGATTACAATTTTCTCCGTTCGGTTTAAACTCTGCCACGCTGTCACATCAGTCCAGGCTCTCTCATTCATCTGAACTGGCTGATGCTGACAGAAAGGTTTGAAGCTTTACCCTCCAGGCTGGGAGCCTGCAGCACAGGGATGAGTTTGCAGTACACCAATGCTCCTCCCACATGGATCTTTCTGGAGGTTCATCCACTTTTACGGAGACCTGGAACTGCAGGCTGAAGCACAAGCCAAGGTAGATGTGGATCTGGTTTGCACCCCAAATGCAGTTTAGTCCTGAATTATTTAAATGCTGATTTTGCAGGTCAGTGTCCAGGTTCACCCATTTATAAACTCTTCCTCCACTGGAGAGCTTTAGATGATGTAGGCTTCAGCTGGAGGATGTATTCAATTGCTTTCACTGATAATGCAAGGTCTCCTCAGTAGCTGGTGTGCATCCTCTACTCACCTACACTTTGCTCTTCAAAACCCACACAAGTCAATTAAAAAAAAAGAAATACAGCTGGTTTTGAAAACATTTTAAAAAACAGCTTCAGGAAATGCATTACGGTCTATGTGGGATAGGTAATAAAAAGTTCAAGTCTACAAGTGATGATAATTATAATCTGCACGCAGAGTTAATTATTGTATTGTACATCCTTCTAGTTTCTAGTACAGGACAGGAAAATGGTGTTATAAATAATTTTCAGTAATGGATTTCTGATTATCATATTTGTCTTATCTTTATAATATGAAACATTGAAAGTCTAACTTTATAGCTCTGAGAAATTATCAGTTCTACCATACTAATGAATAACACTTAAGCTTTTAGAAACTGAAAATTACAGCTGGAAACTGAGTGCAAAGTTTAGTCTCTGGCAAATTATCCCTTCAGTGGCAAGCCAAGTGTTCCCCAAGTGCTCTTACAAAGTGTGTTCCAGGGGCATCCCATAAAGCATGGCTGCATAGCTCCTGCACCCTATTGTCTGCATAACACCTATGAGAGGTACCAGCCTACTAATACAAACATGCTGGCAACCAGAGCATAATAATGCTACTTTGAATATAAGCAATTAAACCCTTCAGGTTTGTTTGGTTTTGTTTTTTGTTGTTTTTTTTTTTTTTTTTAATATGTGAAGAACACTAGACAAGTTGCTAGAGTGTAGGAAGTTATAACAAAAATATGGTCTTGAAAAAGCAGTGTTTTTTGGGAAAGAATTTTTTAGTTGCTGAGATCAGTCCTGTTCACTGAAGACAGAAACTGTCCAAAGACAACCAACATGCAAATTATACAGTATCATATTCTTATATATTTGGAACTCTAGAACTACACTTCTGGCAGTAATGAGGGTTTTGCAACTGTTTAAGTAAGAACCAAGTCCATGCCTAAATGAGGAAAAGTTATTTTAGTAATATGAACAATCTTAATCTGTATCAAATATTTGTGCACTGAACATCAGTAAGGTAAACAGGATGAGATGTGAGTTTTGGCTGGTGTCAGTTTATGAAGCTTTTACTAGTTCATCCCAGGCTGCATGATTCTGCTTTTTAAAACCTTTGAATTCTGGTGTATTTAAAACTCAGGTAAATTTTTATTGCCCTCAGTTTTAATAAAAATCTGATCACAATATTTTAATTTTTTTTTATCTTACCATACTTTCCTCTTTACATATACATATATATATTGTAAGAATGGATTGAAAGAGCAGGAGTTTTGCTACACACAGCAAGATTTTGACAGAGAAACAAACATTCAGTGAGTGAGAACACATTTTTGATGAGCAATAAGTACCACAGCATCACAGAATTGTTGAATTTTGGCATCAGCTCTTCAGGCCATCTAGACCACTCCCCTGCTTAGGGGGTTGCTTGGGGCTGTATCCAGACAACTTTGGAGTATCTCCAGGCATGGAATCTCAACAGCCATGGTGGGCAAAGCAGTTTATCTCTGGGAAGCATATCCCACTGTGTTTGCAATGCCATGCTGGGATTAGTATGCAGGTTTAAAAAAATAACATATATAGGTATATATCTTTCCTCTGAGAAGAATATTGGGTAGTTCACCATCGTTCTGGGGAGACACTGGAAATACTTGCAGAGAGACCTTTCCCAGAAGAGTTCAAATATAGCTTCAGGAATACTAGTTAAAACATTTACTGGTAAAAGACAATTTTACCCAGGGAAGTTCACTTCTGATACATGCCCATATAGAGACATTATTAGTGTCCAGAAATTTTTTCCTACCAACTATTCATTTAGCATTTCACATTCTCTTAAAAAAAAAAAAAAAAGCAGCTAGTTAGGAAAGAACATTTTAATTTTGTGGTAAATCAGAATGACTGTAAAAGGTTTGTTTTATTCCAAGTCACAGTATGAAAGGAAAGCTGGGTAAAGCAAGTGTTATTTAACACTAAATAATTTCATTTCCATGACTTCATCAGACTTACATATCAGCTATTCAGAAAATAGTCCCAAAGAGAGTCTTTAATTTAAACTGTCTGATGTTCTTTTGGCAGTTGTAGTGAAACCAAGAGATTTGTTCTCCAGAAAACTTGGACATAGTTTCGGTTCAAAGAAAAGGGGGGAGGTGGATTGGTAGTTTGGGGTTTTTTTTAAGGTGGACTTTACTGCAATTTACTCAGTTACTGTCAAACATACTGTATTTTTTCTGGAAATTATTATAATCAACTATTTTACTTCCTTTAAAAAGCCTAGTGCCTTTTAAAAGCAGGCAAGGTTCTCTGTCTACAAAAGCTAACACCCAATGAAAATAATAAATACTATATCTCTGTCCAAAAGGAGTCTTTATTCACACAATTCAGTGGAATAAAACATGTTAGAAATTATTTCCCCAAACTAAATCCTTTGCTTCAAGCCATACCTCGGTTATTTTCTCAGAAAAGGCATAATGGAAATGTGAATAAATAAATGTTGGTTCAACTTAGCAAAATAAGACTCTCTTTGACTGGCTGGAGACAGAAACAGTTTCAAATAAGTCTTCATAAGCTGCTTCAGGAAATTAGTTCTAGAAATGGTGTTTACTGAAAGAAAAATGCTGCTAAGAAAGGCACTGTCCCTTTTGAAAGTTTCTTTCAAAGTTAATTGTTCTTTCCACTGTCACTAGGTCTGGAAAAGGTGCCAAAAGACCTTCCCCCAGACACAACCCTGTTGGACTTACAGAACAACAAAATCACTGAAATTAAAGAAGGAGATTTCAAGAACCTGAAGAACCTTCATGTAAGTGTGGAAATGAACTGGTATTTACCAACAAAAATGGGGAGAAAATGTGACTTTGGCCTGGTAATGCATTTTTTATGAAAAATTGATCAAATAATTTGTGATCTTCCTCCACCAGCCCAGCCTATTGATTTCTATCCCCATTTCTCTCCTGCAAGCTTTCTTGTCAAACTACACCAAAGTTTCCACCTCTTTTCACCTCTTCATACCTGTCCCCTGTCCGTTCAGTCCCCTGATCTCCACCATAGCTTCTCTCACATATTTATTTATGTTCTCAGTCTCTTTGGCACAGTTACTTGGTTATTTCCATCTCAACCCTGCCACCTCACTCACTTCTTACTGTACTCTTTCCCCTCCTACCTCTGAGCTCACAGACATTTCTATGTGCCACGTTTGCCAGCAGACATTCTGTACTAATTTTAATTCAAGAACCTTTCCAAATTACTCTTCTGCCCCCTGCACTACAATGAAATTGTGTTTTTGCAATCACCTTCTCCTAGCAAAGCTCCATCCTCATCCTTCTTTACCTGCCAGTCTCTTCTAACACTTCTGTCTGGTTTCCTCTTTGCTGAAATATTTTCCTTCCTGGTTTCTGTGACTATTTTTTTTTCTGGTTTCCTCTTCTTTTCCAAGTTTCCATCAGACAGCTACCTTCCTCTCTCTTTCTATTTTTTTTCTCTGTCTGAGGTCCTCCTCCCTTTCTATAGGTTTTATCAACATTTTAAAATACACACCTCATACTTTTGCCTAAACTTTTTTGGAATATTTTTCTTTATAGAGCAGAAAAAGGCTATTTTCTCTCTTTGAAAGTAATATCCTAATTCAGGCATATGCCTGAAAATATTACTTTCTGGGCTTTCAACAACTCTTTTTTTTCTGTGTATTCCTCCATTTGATCCTTTATTAATATAAACAGCATCTTATTTGACTTTTCTTGCCTGGCTCTTTACAGCCTATTTCTATTCTATTCTATTCTATTCTATTCTATTCTATTCTATTCTATTCTATTCTATTCTATTCTATTCTATTCTATTCTATTCTATTCCTTCCACAAACAAGAAGACAACTCCCAATTTTTTATCCATAACTGCTGCCAATATCATCACCCAAAGCATCACTGTTTCTTTCAAACAAGAATCTACATTCAACCTCTCATACTTGGAAAAAAACTATAAGATTTTACTCTCTTTTAATTTCTTCCAAAGTCCATCTTAAATATTTGCTTAAATGCAACATCAAGAAGATAATTTTTAAAAAAAATATGAATGCCAGACTGTCCATAGTGAAGGGATCTGCATGGGTGAATCTTGATGAGGTGTATCTCATCTAATTTTAGCATAGGTGTCTGTAGTGGATCCAGCTCCATAGATAACCTCTAAAGACAACAAAACATGTTCTTCCACATAGCATTTCAGTAGTCTAGTTTTAAGAATGAGATAATTTGTTCCCAAGATTTTTTTTTCAATTCCCTTCTTTGGCTACAGGACAGATTTGACACTGCTATTCCTGCCCATTTACTTTGGTTTTCTTCCACCTTGGAAAGAAGTCCTGTGTTTTCAGAGAAGATTATATATGAGGTGCTAAAAGAGACAAAATTCTTATCAGTGAAATTAATCTTTTGGCAATCCTTCTTCATGACAACGTATTAAATGAGTCAGAACATGGTATTGCAGATGAAAATCACTGCTCCCAGTGACTTCTACCCACTTGGCATTTGGTCCAGGTCTCAATTACACATCCTGCTGTGAGCTATGCTGTTGTGAACTTATTTTATCTCATTGAAGTTAACTCTAAGGGGTTTTCTTTATTTTTTTTTTTTGTTTTGTTTTTCCTTTTTCTTTTTTTACAACAGATACAATTTAATAGTGAATTAAATAAGTAACTCCTCAGGGAAGAAATTATTTGTTTGGCTTACTCACAAAAGTACCCAGGACTTGCTTAGGGACCACTGGAAGTCATAGATTAGCAAAAATTTTAACATGTAACCTTCAAAACTGCAATTCTCCTGGATTTGCTCAAGAACAAATAATGATTCTCTCAAGGTCCCCTTCCAACCCAAACCACTCTATGATTCTATGATCTCCTCTCCAAAAAAATAATTTAGTCATGCAGTATATTTATGTAACTAGGCACCATCTTTGCTCTCAGCAGGAATATTCCTGTGTAATATCTGGGAACGATTCCCATTCCCCAACTTTCAATTAAATATTTTTCAGAGGGAGTATTGTTTTTAGAAAGTAAAACTCAAAAGCATTGTTGTTGACAGAGCTCTATTATCTCATTTATTTTAAAGACATATGAGTGTGTGAGGTACTTATAAAAAATGTTTGTTCTTTTAAATCTTATTTCCAGAGAAACATGGCTTGGGTTAATGTCACATTTGATAGTGTGAAGTTCAAAAATTTATTAGACTTTATTAAACTTTCTTGTACTCTACTAAAACAAGAAGATTTACTAAAATTAACAGCAGTATTGTTACAAAATCTAAAATTGGAAACTGGACTTAACCTCTTGCATGAAGGATCACCTAAGGGAACAATTCCTTAACCCCCAATTTTCATAGCTCTTGAAAAAAAATGAGCAGCTTATACAGTTTGTTACTTTTAAAGACTCCATTAAAATACCTTCCTAATACTTGCAGCTGTCACCTACCACAAGTGTATTGGTTTTAGAAGTGATTTTCATGAACAAGCCGGGTTGAACCTAAGGTTTGACTGGTATTAAAACCCAGAACAAGTAGCAAGAAAAGAAAGGATTTACCTCTAACTTGTTCATGGCTTCTCTTTCAGCACAAATGTAACTGCTTATGCTGCACCACACTGGTGTACACAGCACTGGAGGATGAAAGAGAAATTAGAACCTACCAAAATATTCTTAGTATTGAAAATTTTCCTAAGTAGATTTCCCAAGCACAGCTAAAATTTGCAGCTGTGGAAATATGGCAAACATTTAGAAGAGGACACAGCTAAAGGAATATTTACCTGCAAATAATAGAGTTCTGCCAAGAAACATCAGAGTCAACAGTTACAGTGTGCTTGATATTTTCATAGCTTTAAATTATCCAGGAAAAAGTGGCTAAGCTATTAATGTTGTACTATTAAAACTCTGTGAGAATTGACTCTATTTGAAAATGAAAGATTGTTTGTTTGTGTGGTTTTGGTTTTGTTTATTTAGCACAGGGATTGAGAGAATGGGGGAGAAATTGAAGACTTTTTAATGGGCTGAGGACTGAGTTTCACATTTTCAGAAAACTGTCTGATATTATGTAAAAAAACTTGCTTATGACTTAGACCTGTGGCAAAAAAGTCAGACAGGAAATCTATTGGAAAAGCCAGGAAAAAAGTCTCTATTTCTATGAAACAGTAAGAATTTTCCAGGCAGACTGACATTTCTGGATGGAGTTCAGTACTTTGACCCCATGGACACAATAAAGAATCCAAAATACTGCATGAGTAAGCTCTCATGCAGAGTGAAGGAGGAGCCTACACAAACAGCACATGGAGTTGCAGGCTGTGTGGCAAAGCCAAAGCAAACCAGCAGGATGCCTGCACCTGGAAAAAGAGGTGAAAGAAGCTGCTCTGTATTAGATCACTGTAAGAACAGCACAAACAACAGAATAGTGACTGCATGCTTCTCCAACAAGAATTTTTCAATTGGCAGAGTGCTAGTATAGTGAAAGAAGATGACTGCACTGTTGGCCTGAAATCAAATGGAACATTACCTAATTGAAGTTAGCAGAGCTGTTCAAAGCTGTGGCTGTACATACAAAAATGCTAAACCCAACTTTGTTTAAACTGAAGGAAAAGATCTAAGAGATAAAAGATTTAGACTTGGAACTTAAAGTTATGGCCATATCCACTCAAAATGTGCAGGCAGAGAAACTGAAACTCTCTTTGTAGTAACAGCAAGTGGAAAAATAACTTATGGCAAAAATAACTTATGGCAGTAGAAAATTTCATGCCATCCTTTTTTTAAAAAAAAAACCAAGCAAACAAAATAAAAACCCCAAAACACCCAAACAAAACAAACCAAACCTGAAGAAAAGTCTAGGAAGATCTTTCAGAGATACAGAAAACCCCCGAGATCAAAAAATGTAATTAAATAATCCAGCCTTCTGATTACTCATTACAGCTTCAGTTCCCTTTTCCCAGGCATAAAAAGAAGTGAGCACCTAGTCTCTGTAAATCACAGAAAGAAGAATCAGTAATCACCATCCTACTGTGAAAAAACAAAGACAGATATCTCTGTCAGGTTCCACCTCTGAACCCAGTTCCTAGTATCATCAGTGGCAGGACTGAGCTGCAGCTTTAGGTTTCTAAAAAATATTCAGGGGGGCAACAAAACGTTAATCTTTCTGAAATACAGCACTCCCTTAGAGAATTTTCATTTCCTCATGCTCATCTTTGCGTTGTCCTTAACAGTGAGATTTTCCACACAGGCAAGTACAAAACAGATCATAGGAACAGAAAACATTCTTCTTGTACAATGGGTAAAGAATTTTTCATGTGAGAAAAAAATAGGACCAAATATTTTGAGGTCCTTAAAATTCTGGAGAGAGTCAGCATTCTAGGCTAATGAAAAAAGAAGAAATTTTTATAGAATATAACAATTAAAAAATTAGATCAGCTGTAATAAATATATTGAATGACCAAAAACTTCTTGCCACAGTAGACAAGAACAGGGTTGAAAGAAAAAGGAAAGTGCAGAACTTCCTGTTTCCTCATCATCTGTGCAAGTCATGCTGCATGAGAGGTACCAGTGAGAGCTCAAAGGCAGGCAAACCAGGTCTGCAGCAGGCTCCTTTGCTTTGTGAGATTATTCAACAAGATCCTGAAGATAGATCCTGTGCATGTGATCAAAGTGCTTTCCACAGGCTTCTGCTGTGTGTACTGACAGGCTGCTTCTCCAGTGCCCTGACACCTCCTTCCTTCACAATTCATTCATCTCTATTGCTTCCATCTCATCCCTTTTTCCTTGCTTTTCTTAGCTATGTCCTCTTGATCCTAGATTTGGATGGTTAGAGAAAAATGTCAAGTTCTGGTTTTTGGGGGTTTTGTTTGTTTGTTTGTTTTGTTGTTGGGTTATTTGGTTTTTTAGTTATTCCATAAATGTACATGCATCCTTAATAATTTTGAAGAAAGCCTTCCCTCTATGTTCAGGTTATATGTATGACTTAACTGAAAATGTAAGGTAAACAAAAGGGATGAATTTCATTATTATTTTTATTGGGATGCCTGGCTCCTGAGGTTAAAAATCTTGAGATATAACTGTTCCTAGCAGAACTGTAATAAAAACCAGGTAATAATGTAATACATAACCCAGGAAATTAAAGAAATTCCATTGGGTCAGGGATTGGCTTTTCAGTTTAAACCCTGAAGGATGCATGCATCAGTAAAGAATTGATGTTAGATAAGAGTTCCATCCCCAGCTGGCAAAACAGGTGTATCACTATGTAATATGGCTGATGAAAGTTTGCTGGTAATTTTCCATTTTAATTCTGGTTTTGGCAAGGCACTCACTTCTAACTATACTAAATTAAGATGAATGGGGATTGAAACGCCTCAGAACAGTCTCCTGAGATTCTCATCTAATGAAATTGCACCAGAAAATTTAATTCCCTGTTCCCCACCCCTAGACAGGGCAAAAATTGGAAGTTTTAGTAACCACAAGAAGAACAACCCTATGCTAATTCCAACCTGCCTGCCACACACTGCCTCTGCAGTTTGTCAGGGTGTATTTTGACAAAAGCCTGCCAACAAGGGTTCCAAAATTTTCCTGAATTGTGAATCCTCCTTTTTGTGTTGGGAATAAATATTTGATGTAGAAATCAGGTCAGAGGGAGCTAAATGGCCAGACTCCCACTGACTTTAATGTAGCCAGCATCTATTCCTGCCATTCAGTGGTTTTTATTTTTTCTCCTGACTACAGAAATACCAGAGGTGTTTCACTAAAAGAGAAAGTCATCTTTGGAGCAAAGCTTAAATTTTTTTCCTCTCTGAACACCACTTAAACTCCTGGTCATGATAAGGTGGTGCAATATTATAACTGAGTCAATGTTTACTGTGCATTTTACATGCTTTATTATGACAAAGGAAAAAAGCTTTATCTCAGAAAAATGAGGATGGAAGTTGAATTTTCTCTTATCCATGGGAAATTGCTATGAAATGTCTAAGCATAACAAACTGATGTATTAATAATTGATGTATTTTTGCCTCTTCTTTCTTTCTTTCTTTCTTTCTTTCTTTCTTTCTTTCTTTCTTTCTTTCTTTCTTTCTTTCTTTCTTTCTTTCTTTCTTTCTTTCTTTCTTTCTTTCTTTCTTTCTTTCTTTCTTTCTTTCTTTCTTTCTTTCTTTCTTTCTTTCTTTCTTATCTTTCTTTCTTTCTTTCTTTCTTTCTTTCTTTTACTTAAGGCTATATATTTCTTGTATGCATACCAGGTCATGTTGAAAGCTGTGCATTTGTTTGCTCAATCTCTTTTACTGTGAATTCATGATGTGCTTCAACTTTTTGGGGCAGGGGAAGTTAGAGTTTAGGGAATATATTTATTCTAAATGAAATATCCTTTTTCCTCCATTAAAAGTGAAAGTGTAGAAGAAGGTAGATTTTCAAATAAGGGCATCAGTTCATGTGACTTTGTTTTCTAGGATGTCATTTCTGCCAAATTATTTCACACTAGCAGCATTGCAACCTAGGGCTCCAGCACTCTTGAGCACTTTCAGAACCATCCTTATTTTTCTCTCCAAGCGCTTCTTGCCCTGTACAAAAATTTCATGACCTTTAACACACTGAATGTGATGTCCCATCATACCATCTGGGCTTTATTCTGGATAGCTGGTCCTGTGACCTGTTTTTGCCTAGAATCCATTCCTCTGTAACACTGCCTGCAGATGTTTTCCCTAGATTTTTGTCCCCTAGTTCCTGTTTTCATTGACCTCTAAATCCCCTGAGATTTTAATTTTATTTTATTTTGGTTTGGTTTAGCTTTTGTTACATGCAAACCATACGGGACACATTCTGAGGAAAGTAAACAGCATTGCTGCAAGGCTAACAACTTAGTTCTTTAAGTAAGGGATATAATAGAGGCATTGTGAAGTGGGAAAAGAATCCAGGGCCATGGCTTGCCAGGTGCTGTACTGGTGTGTTATCCTCATCACTTGTTGTTGCTCTGGGAGACAGTAAAATGTCCCTTACAAACTGTAGTGTGTGGGTTTATTTTTCCTTCTTTACAGCTGTGCAACAATGGAAAAATAATGCAGGTTTAAAATACTGGGAGCAGGGACTTGCAGAGAGGGCTTGAAGTGGGAAATAATATTCTGGTACAGAAAAAGTTGTAAATTCTGACTCGTGTTACTTTCCCACCACCAAACACATGTTCCCACTGTGAAATTAGTGGCTTTATACATACCTTTGATAGAATGCCATCATTTCTAAGTGACAGACTCCTTGAGTGTTTGAATAAAAAAAAAAAAATCTGTGCGTTTCTCCAAGATAACATTAATATATTCAGGAGAAAGCATTGGAAAAGCATAATTCTAGGTACCTAGATAACTTCTGGGTTTGGTCAGGGGTATCAGTTACACTCTGAAGAGATATAACAATCAGCTACTCAGAGAATATTTATAGTGCCTAGCTGAATGTATTCCTGCCTATTTCCATCAAGAAATATTTGACACCAAGTCATCAACTGTGATTACTGTTGCCCAATTTTTTTTTTTAATTTAAAAGATAACATAGTTAAAATAAATCCAAAAAGACAGACTTTTAGCTGAAACAAATGGTTACTCAGTACAAAACAAGATACAGGATAAAAAGTTCAGACACTCATAACATGACCCCAAACTCATTGAGTGTTGACTTAGAGATGTATGAAAAAAATACATGGTGAAATTAATGATTAGCACATTTGATTATTGAAATAAAAACAATATAAGAGACTAATCCGTATAATTTCAACTGTACCACTTTTAACTGGGTTGTTATCCATGTCCTAATACTCTACAGGTAGCTGAATTTCACTATGGGCAGAATCTACATCTGTATCACAATTCTGGCAATTTCTGAATCAGAAAACCACTCCCAGTGTATATCCATGTGTTCTCACATCAGATTTTATCATACAGGCCGAAATAAAAGAGAGTTGGTGGCAGGGCCTCCATTGACCAACATATTTACTTTGGGATGGGCTTATTGTTAGGGAAATACTCTGCTGAACTGTGGGTGACCTCTTCTACCTCCTCTTGCATATGAGTTATTTCTAGCTAGCATACAAAATTGAAACCAGATATGTTCAGCTTTACGTGCACCCAATGAAACCGTGTCCAGTACACACTGCTGGCTTTCCTCAGGCTGATCTGCAAAGGAGTCCATCAGGGGAAAAACACATCACATTTTCATCTGCCCACTCCTCTTCCCAGTTTCCATGATGGAGAGGTGCTGTCACAGAGGCTGATAGTCTTGTCACTGTTTTAATACTTAACTGATTATGGAATAAGTCAGACTCACCATTTTCCTCCAAGAAACAGACTAAAGTGTAATTCTGAAAATATTGAGAGTGTATGAAAATGCTCTGATGTCCTCTATAGTATTTATAACAATCTTTGTCTTCTGTTTCTGCAACTAGCACAATAGAGGTGGTGAAAAAAGATGTCCTATTAATAAATATAAATGGATATTATATCAATATTTATATGGCCCATCTACATAGTCCACTGCAAAATCATGAAGTGCTGTAAATCTGATATGTAGATATCAGTAGCAAACAGATGGAATGATGAGTCATTCAAGTATTTATGATATCTGAAATAATCTCCATTGCTGTGTTATGACCTGACAGTAATGAGACCTTCTCCCTTTTTGTGTCCCAGTTAATTAATCTATGAGATTCAAAAGTAATGTAAAATTTTAGAGGCATGCAGAGAACACCTGTTACAGATAACAGTGCTTTCATAGAGGTCTTTCTCCCCTGGCTGTATAGAGAGATAGTGTTACCCTGAGTCTAGATATCACAATGGATTGATTAGGCACTAACAAAGAAGACAAAGTAAGTATGGTCCATGATTCCCAATGGCAGGATTTGGAGCCTGATGCTTCAGATTGTTCCCCTTCCATACAAAGTTTTGCTTACCAAAAAGATAGCTTATATCTCAAATTAAAAGTCGCCATTTGTCAGAAATCTAGTAAGTGCTGTTTGATAAACTAAGAGGAATGAGGTGGAGTTATGCATATTTTTATTAAGCTGGGCTGTGCCTTCACTCTATTGAGTAATAGAATTTCCTGTTCAGGAGAAACTGGTTAGAAGGGTTATGTGATGATGGGTAAGGTATAACACAGTATCCTTAGGATAAACAAAATCAGGAAAAAAATACCTAAATAAAAATTGTATTTTTTTGTGACTGTCCTGTTCTTCACAGCTTTCAACGGGAACAATTGTACTTATTCTTGAACATAAATTATGGATGCTAACAGAAGCTGCATTGCAGTCCCAGCAATATAGTAACACTTGCATTTGTTCTATAGGACTTATTTTTCATTGTTTCAGAAGTTTATAATTTTTTTTAGTACTACATTGTATTTTCTTCAGTTCACCAAATTTGCCATTAGAAGACCTCGAAAGGCACTAGAGAATAATAATAATAATAATTTTTAAATGTCTCACCACAAAAATAATTTCCCTTGTGATCATCTGAGATCTCCTTGATTATTACTCCACAGGCATTGATCCTTGTCAACAATAAAATCAGCAAAATAAGCCCATTAGCTTTTGCTCCTCTGAAGAAACTGGAAAGACTTTACCTGTCCAAGAACAACCTGAAGGAACTCCCAGAAAACATGCCGAAGTCTCTCCAGGAGATACGGGCTCATGAGAATGAGATCTCCAAGTTGAGGAAAGCTGTCTTTAACGGGCTGAACCAAGTGATTGTCTTAGGTATGAGCATGAGAAATTATAACAAACACAACTGAGTGTTTTTTCAAGATGCTATTTGTAGCTTGATCAGTGATTCTAGTAGAAGGGCAACAAATGCCCCAATAAATTGTACCTCCAAATTAGCTTTGACCTGAAGAATCTAAGTACCTGCACTGCAGCACAGCTCACAACCATGTTTTGTTGGCAGAGCTAGGCACCAACCCAATCAAGAGTTCAGGCATTGAGAACGGAGCTTTCCAGGGGATGAAGAGGCTCTCCTACATCCGTATCGCAGACACCAACATCACAAGCATCCCAAAGGGTAAGAAATTCCATCAGTAGTTCAGACATTTGTCTAATGTGGTAACTTCTACTCGGTTGGGAAAAAATGTTACGGAAGCTTTTTGAGTCTCTCCTTAAAGTATCTGGTTTTAAACCAGATGACTTTTATTAGTTTGGAAAACTTTGGCTTTTGGTTACAAGAAGCTTCATGAGAGGTGCACTGTGAAATGTCATTTTATGTTATTTTGCTTTTCTCGTCTCACAGCTGAAATATAAAATGGAAGAACATTTTCAGCCTCCAAGCCTGGTTATTGAGCCTGACTAACATTACACAGCTGTAAACTCATGTAGAATTAGCTGAAGTTGTACAAGCATAAAATCAGCCCTCCACAAGTCTGTGGGTTTGAAGCCAAAAATAGTGTCCCTATAACAAAACAGAAACCTTTGCTATTTTTCAAAGTACTATTGCAAATTCCTACAAAATAAGAACAATTTCATTGTAATTTATTAAAAACAAAACAAACAAACAAGAGTGATTCCAATGCAGAGGAAATTATATTCAATTTATTCATACTTCAGTCAATAGATTGTTTTGAAATGGCTGAAAACTTTTCGAGAGATAATACTGATTTTTATTGCTTTTCTTCCCATATTTCCTGTTTTGGATGTTCTTTTGAGGGACCTCAGATAGGTAAAATGTGTTTACTCTCTTTTTTTCCCTGATAAACAGAATTTGTAAACTAATATGTACCCTAACTAAAATGACATTAAAATTATTTTGCCTCATACTTACAGCTGCGTTTTTTACTGCTGTTTATTGTTAAATATCTAGCTGACGCATATATGGAAAGTCTGGCTAAAATGAGAGATTTTTCTACATCCCATTTACATAATCATGAAGGGTAGAATTAATAAATGAGAAGAATTTAATTTGGGTATTTTCCAAGAGTTAACTGCTCCACTAGGAGCTTGGTCTTATTTCATGCTAAATAAATTGTTACTATCTGTTTTCAGTTTCCCTGATTTTGAAAGTTCTTTATTTCATTTAGTGAATAGTTCATGGGCATGTTTAGAAAAAAATATTTTGTCAACTGTAAAAAAGCCTTGTTATAGTACAAATATTTTTTAAAATGGAAGAATCCAGTTTAACCAAAAGTAATTTAATGGTGTTCTCTCTTTCAGGCCTTCCTCCATCCCTTACTGAGCTTCACCTTGATGGCAACAAAATCAGCAAGATTGATGCTGAAAGTCTCTCTGGACTCACTAACTTGGCAAAGTAAGAATTAATTTCTTCTTTTCACATAAAATATTAGTTGAAATTGCAATCACCACACACACAATTATAAAACATAAGTCTGGCCTTCAGGAGTATTGGAATCATTGAAATAATCATAACTTAGTAGGAAAGGCTTCTGAGGAATTTTGTAAAGATTGAAGAGAACAAACACTTTTTTTTTATATGCCTGACAAAACTTTTCATCTGTTTTCAATTATGGGTGCTATATGCTCAGGACAACTGTTTATTTGATTTACAAAAAATGAAAAGAAAAAGAAAAGAAGAGAAAGGAAAAGAAAAGAAAAGAAAAGAAAAGAAAAGAAAAGAAAAGAAAAGAAAAGAAAAGAAAAGAAAAGAAAAGAAAAGAAAAGAAAAGAAAAGAAAAGAAAAGAAAAGAAAAGAAAAGAAAAGAAAAGAAAAGAAAAGAAAAGAAAAGAAAAGAGAATGAAACACACGTACACAAAAAAAACCAGAACAAAACAAAACAAAAACCCAAACAAACAAGCAAGAACAATTAGACTTTTAAAATTGTATCATGTTGCTTTCATTTCATGTTCATCTTTGGTTTATCCAGTTTTCTTAGAACACAGCAGTGCTCATGCAGTTTGCCTGGAAAATGAGGAAAAAAGTACATGGGAACCAAAACTTCTTTCAACAGTGGTTCCTTTGTTTCTCAAGAAAGGCAAGTCTGCAATGAGTCCAGGAACATGATTAAGAAAAAAAAAATCATAAAATTTAATTGAAAATTGTTACTGTCAGAGTGACTTTGCTAATCTGTGACTGTGCTGTTGAATAAGTTTCTCTAAGTCTAAATAAAAAGAACAATTCCCAAAAAGCCATCATAAAGGACGATTTTTGAATTCACATCAAAAATCATGTAGCAGAGAAAAATTGTCCTTTACTACAGATAATTTTTATAATTTAATATTCAAAAAAATACTATGAAAATGGTTTTTAAAAAGACTGATAATCAGACTTTTAAACAGATTACTGGATTAATGGATTTTCATCTTCATCATTCTGCTTGTCATAATGAGGGTAGAAAACAGAAATCAGAAAAAGATTACTGAGTAATGGGAGTTAACTTTACAACTATTTATAGTTGCTTGGACAGCAGTTCAATGCAATGAAGTGTATAGTAACCTAATACTTTTTTTTAATCTGAAAATTCCAAGATATAAAGTTTAGAACACCTTTCCAGTTCTTATAAACTAAGACACTTCATATTATGTTTCATGGTAATACTTTATCACAGACTCAAAAAGAAATCTGTCCTAGATTTTAATGAAAAAATAAAAATACTATAAATATGGATTAGAGGACTATGAAACACTTATTTTTTGTTACAGAGGCTTAGAATAGATTATAGTATTCTTCAGAGAAATTAAGAAAACTTCCAAAACCAAAACAAGATGATAACTACTCAGGTAGAGAGTAGTTTTTATTACTGGAGGTGGGGGTTGTGGGGCATGTGAGCTGTCCTGCAGATGACAGTTTTTCTGTTTTTCTCATTCACACTTGGAAAACACCGCAGGCAGCGTCACATGGACAACATTGTGGGAAGTCTGCCTTAAGACATAAAGTTTTAAACAGCAGGTGCCAATGGAGACCTAAAAATATCTGAGCTTGGGCTGCTTTTATTGTGTACTGTATGGAACAACAAGATACTCTGTTGACCAAGATGTGGAGATGTGGAGCTGCTCAGAGCAGGCTCCACGTCTTGAAGCACTCTCTGCCCTGTGCTTAGGCAGGCAACCTAAGCACAGTCAGAGATGCTCTTTTGCACAGGTGAGAGGTAAGGAAGAGCACGGATTGCTGAACAAGGAGCACATTGCACAGAACAAAACAGACAGATGAGGAAAGGAGGGAGCTATGGAAGAACTCTAGCCTACCATAAAGAACCCCAGCTTTGTTTATATGACTAAGTTTTCAGAGATATTAGGACAAGGTCAGATAACCTTGTTCAAGCCTACTCAAGCTTGACAGTCTAATAGCTGCTCTAAAGCACAGATAAACTTTGAGAAACAGGTAATTTTTCTGGCTGTTAAAGGAATTTTTTTCTGTATTAAGGAATTTTAAACTGTAAAACGTTTCATGCAAGAGCTTGGTGTACATCTATTTTTCATTCTCTTTTGAGTTTTCTTGCATTCTAGCAGATGTACAATATATGTCCTTTTTGTTTGTTTGTTTTCCTTGTAAAATTACTCCTAAGTTTTTCCAAAGCCTTCATTTAGTGATTCAGTGAAAACCCAATAATCTTCTAAAAGTAAACCCAAAAAAGACTTTGCTGATTACATGCAGGAATCAGTTCCAAGAGGACATTCACATTACACGTTTGATATTACCAACGTCTATATTCTAATAAAACTTACTGAAATGGTCTAGCTCCATACAGTGGAAATTGAACCAAACAAAGGGAGTTTTAGATTAGATATTAGGAAAAAATTCTTTACTGAAAGGGTAGTCAGGCACTTCAACAGGCTACCCAGGGAAGTGATAGAATCAGCTTCCCTGCAAGTGTTCAAAAGACACGTGGATGTGCCACCTGGGGACATGGGTTAGAGGTGAATGTGGTGGGGCTGCATTAATGTTTGGGCTTGGTGGTCTCAGAGGTCTTTTCCAACCCTAATGATTCTATGATTCTAAACCCATAATGACAATAACAGTGTTGAGCATCATGAAGTTTCTATCAAAAACATAGCGGAAATGATTCAGCAGGAATGTCAGAGAAAAAAGGGGGAAAATAATTTGAGATTGTCTTCAATTTTGAGATATGTTTTTGATGATGCTCTTCAATGTTTTAGAACACTTGGATGAGATTTACTGAGATGCTGGGAAAATGTTACTTAATCACTAATGAAAAAGGAAGTAATATATCAAATGTATGAAGCAAGAATGGTTTTTCGAATTCTTCCTTTCTTTTCCTATGGGAAGGCTGATGGAGACCATATTCTTTCCAAATCACCCTCTGTTTTACACAATAATATTGACTTACTTCATCTGCAAGCATAGCCCCAAGTGACTGAGAGTTTTTGTAAGACATTTAGAGGAGATGTAATTACATATCATTTCACTCCTTCTGGGATTTAGGTCCAATTCACTACAGACCCTATAATTTCATTCTTTCCCTAAAAGACTGTGCAAAGGGACTATTTTCTTCAATAGACTAATATGAGAGTCAGAACTGGTTTTCTTGGTACTGGTCTCCCAGGTTTGATACATCTTCTTGTAGACCTGCATATGTAGAGAGAACATATTTAGATAGGTGTCAAACAAGAATTTATAGCCCTCTGACAAAACATGGAGGTTTTTTTTTTCCAATCTTTTCAAAGACATTCACTATGAGTACACATCACTGAAGTCTATTGTAAGCATTCTGTAGAACTTCAGACTGAATTGCTGAGTAGGATCCAATTCCCCAAGCTTTCCTAAATCCTTGTATACCCTATTCAAAAGAAAGTTCATTCTAATAACTTTTAATGAAAATCTTTCATTATCAAATTCTAGCTAGGAGATGGGACTCTGTGAATTGATTTCTAAGTGACGTAAATTCATGTTGATGTAAATGGGAGCTCTCATTAAAGTCTCCTTTGTCGTTTAATAGTTTGATAGCATTGCCATATTCAAATTAGTAGGATAAGACTATTTGCATTATAAGTAATACTAATTAATACCAGGAAACCTCTCAGACATAAAGATCAAGTAAGGATTTTCAGTCCTGTGATTTTGTTCTAGTTTCAGGCCCTGACTTCTGAAACTGCTGCAAGCCACAAAGAATTACAGGTTATTAGGTAACTGTGAAGAAGGCTTTCTTTAAAACTACTCCTCCATAGCAAATTATTTTAACATGAGGTTTCTTATTACCTGTATTAAATTCTCTTATTGATTAAGCCATTAAGAAATCTCAGAGCATTTGCCCCCTCAATATTAAACAAAAAAATGCTTAAAGAAAGCCAGAGCAAAATAGATTAGCTAATTTAAGCCTTTATAGAAATATCCTATAATTACAATACTCCTGATGATGACTTCTCCTGAAATATTGTCACTGGTTTCTTCACTGCAACACAGAGCACTGTAAATTATGGCAGTGTCTTGAAAAATTTTTGTAGTTTAATAATTGCAAACCAAAATACTATCAACACAGAAAAACACAGATAGAAACAGGCTGTCGAAATGGAACTTAAATTGTGCTATAAACCTAGTATGTGGATGTGTAAAGCAGGAAGGATGAAAACTCTGTATTAGAACTTGGGAGAAATGTGTAAGTCCCACTTCTATGTCCTACCAAATGGATCATGAAGCATGACAGAGCTCCTGTTTCCAGCATGGAGCATGGCTGTAACTATTTAACTATCTTAGAAGGATGTGGTGGAGTTTTAAGTTTAACCATTTTGGTAACATGGGTAATGTAATTTGACAAAAAGCTTCAAACAGTACTCCTTAAGTTACAAATATCATTTATTCAGTGTTTCAGCTTCTAACAAAAAACTGGTGCCTATGGAGGGGCTCAGTGGGTATCTGCACCAGGATGAGTCACACAGCTCATCAAAGGATGCAGTTTTGTAAGCACAAGTTCAATGATACAATGATAATTGTGATTTTTCACATCACGTGTCAAACTTACGTAATTGTTTTTATTTCACCTAGCTCTACCAAGCTCACATACAATTCTGAAAATTAGCCAGGTCTGTTCTGCAGCAGCAGTGTAGAGTAGCAATCAGCCCAAGAAAGATAGTTATGTAGGCAAGTTTAACACTTTTTTTGTTGTTTTTTTTTCTTTTTTAACTTTTTCAGACTGGGTCTCAGTTTCAACAGTATTTCTTCAGTTGAGAATGGCTCTCTTAACAATGTGCCTCATCTGAGGGAGCTCCACTTGAACAACAATGAACTTGTCAGAGTACCCAGTGGACTGGGTGATCACAAATATATACAGGTAAAGTTTACCATACTGTCTCAGAGAGAAATAGTTCCTAATGGTATTTGTGTGTTTATTCAGTCTTGAACAGAAATGTTCACAGTATTTTTAACTTGATGCAAGTTTCATAAATGCTTGAATTATCAAGAAAATGTTGAATACAACAGGAAGACTCTTATTCCGATTTTTTTGTGGAAATGGTTATGGAGGTGTACAGATCTGGAGGTGTAAATTCATTGTCTTTGTATGTCTGAAGGGCCACAAAAAAGATGGGATTATTTGTGTACTTTGTTTTCCTCTTTACTCAAAAAATAATTTCTAAAATAATTTCTTCTGTTGATTTTTTTTCATTTCTACTAAATGAAGTTTTACAACCTTTCCCACTAACCTTTCCTTTGTTATCTCACAAAATAGCCCGATCAGGAGGGCAAATAGACAAAATAGGCATTTCACATCACCAGTATGTTTGAGGTCCTTTTGACCAGATAGCTAGAAATATTGCCTCTTGGGAGCAATTCAAATTTGTCTTCATCCAGATTTTACAGGAAAGAAAGCTCCCAAAGGATGAAGACTCCCAAATGTAAATTACTCCCTGCATGTTGCTTGGAAAAATTCTCCAGAAGTGGTGAATCTGGAGCTAGATAATATTCATCAGCTACTTTAAATTGTCATTAGTGGTTACTTTGGCTCTGAGTCTTGTATAGTTGCACTCATGAGAATGAAAATATTAGAGCTGGAGAGAAACCAATTAGCATCAAATATATTCTGTGTATACAGCACATGCTCCAGAGCCACAGTGCTGTATTCATAATTTCATGTCTTTGGCTCCTCCTTTGGTTGCAGTTCCACCAGCTGACAGCAACATTATTAGATTGCCTTGCACAATTTGTGCACTTTCTGTAGAAATTATGTAAATTGAGTGTATGCTAGGTATTTCAAAAGGTAAACAGAGTCAAGGGTGTCGCCCTGATTTTTTAAGATTTTCTAAGCCTTCTGATGTTTACATTCTTGTAACAAATTTTCTCACACACTTTCTGTAAATAACTCATTGTTTTGCATTATTTTATAGAAGAAGAGAAATTTGATAGACTGTTAGGTTGTCCAGTGTCATTGGAGAGGTGGCACCTTCCCTCTCCAATCCACTGTCACTTTTAGAAATGTATAAGTGTTAAAGTTAGAAAATAAACTACCCTTTTTCTTCACCTTGGGAGCAGCGGTTGCGCTTGTGTTTCTTCATGTCCTATAGTGACACAAGGACTTGTTTGGAAAGAAGACATGTTTGTAAAATATTGCCAAAATGCATATGAAACGTTTAATATGAAATAATTTCTCTTACTTGCTGTAATTTAGCTCAATTTTCTCATTCAGTACTTGTATGCTTTTCAGGTGGTCTATCTTCACAACAACAAAATTGCTTCCATTGGCATCAACGACTTCTGCCCTCTTGGCTACAACACCAAAAAGGCCAGCTATTCCGGCGTGAGCCTCTTCAGCAACCCCGTGCAGTACTGGGAAATCCAGCCCTCTGCCTTCCGGTGTATCCACGAACGCTCCGCAGTACAGATTGGGAATTACAAATAGATGTCCAGGGATGGGGGTCGGTCGTGTTCCAGCTAAAGTGTCTGTCCTCATAGGCCTGTCCAAAAAAACGTTGCTAACAGTTAACGCCAAATGCCAGAAACTTCACTTCTAAGTGGAGATGATCCATTGATGTAGAATAAATGAGTCATTACAGATGTACAAGAGCGAGCAAACCATCAGTAAGAATTGCCCACTGTGCTTTAAACTGACTTATTTCAGCCTTCTTTTCCAGCATGCTTTCTGTGGCATTTTTCAGTTTGCTGAATGCCACAGGTTTTCAGATTCCACTGTATATGAAATTCGGAGTAAATATTTGTCAAGTTATGATTTATTAAAAAAAAAAAAAAAGACAGTGATCGAGGTTATTTTTATAACCACACACAGAGAAAAATAGCAGAGGGGAAAAAAGACTCTCAAATCATCTTGAGACTTGAGAAGGTAAGAGTTACCTCCTTTAAATTTATTTCAAGCCCTGGAGGTTTAAAAATATCCACTATAAGATAATTCTGAATGTATCTATTTAGCAGAGGCAAATAAAGTTGTTGCTAATGTCATTATTTTTGAAAAAATAAAATAAATTTGTATTGTACACATAGTTCTTTAAAGTTTGCCATTCTTCTAGAGCAATGCTATTCAGAATTAGCCTAACATCATCCTAATAAATAAAATATTGAGTAGTCTGCAGTAAAAAACTTGTAACCTATATCTGGAGCTCAATGACTAAATTTCTCTAGAGCAAATCCTTCTCACCTTAGTCACAAGAGCAGTTTTTATGATTGTACTGCCTTGCAGTGTATGGTATAAGGATTTAGTAACTGTTATCAGTCCATGTATTTATCTAAACAAAAACCCATAGCAGTTCACTTTTCACTTATTCTTCATTGTACATTTATCAGCATCCTTTACTGGTTTTGGTTTTTAAAAAAAGGAATTGTGAAGTAGAGCTACGCAGGCTCCTCTGTCCAACAAATCTGTGGAATTTCAACTATAAAAGCAAAACCATAAGTATAGAAATATATGAAGTGAAATAACTGCTATTGTGGATATTGTTGGGACATCATTTGTAGATGTATCTATTTAGAGTGATTTGGAGCCCTCTGTAAATTGGGATTCATCAACCCATACCAGCGGGTAGCAAGCACATCAAAGGTAGGCTGCACATATCTACTGTCAATCTTCAAAGCTAAACATATACTCAATAAAAACATCACCTGAAAAGAATCTTCTGCAGACTCTTAATACTCCAAAGTCAATCTCTCTAATTTGTAAAACTTATATGTCATTTATATTAAAGAATAATGTAATACAGGCAAACTCCAAAGTGTTTGTCATTCTTCTTCTGTTTTGATAGAATAACATAAGTGTGTCAGAACCTTAAATAAGTCTTGAAAATTGAGCATCTTTGTCATGGTGATGCTAAAGTAAGAATAAGTTGTGTGAAATTGTTTTGCCTCAAGGAACATTTTCACGCCTGACTCTCATAGGTATTTTTTCAGGAGCAAACAAATATAGTCTTTTTATAGCTGTCATTTATTCAGTAGTAAATAATTGGAAACAATTATGACTCACTATAACCACTACACAGAAAAAAGCATGTTTGCACTCTTCTGAGCTATCTTCTTCATAAAGTAGCCTATGATTTCTCTGCTTTCTATCTGTTTTTCTTCTGGATTTCACATTTTCAGAGAGTTATTTTTAAATAAAACAAACAGTATATGATATCTTTCTGTCACAGGAGGGAAAACACTCCAGAAAATCATCAGTTATGGGCTTTTTTTCCTTTTGGTTCTTGGTTGGATATCAGCTGTTGAGCAGAGACTTCATGCAGAAAAGTAAGCACTGGCATTTCAAGCAAGAACAAAGGCATTGTCTTAGCCTGAAAAATTCCACAGAGTTTGTATGTACATAGTTACAGAAAGATATTCACCCAAAAAATAACAACAATTACATAAAGCATCATGTGAACATACCCACGAACTCTCCATTTCTCCATCCATAGTTTTAACATCTCACATACTAGGGCTTTTCTTTCAAATTAGAACAAACTTCAACAAGTCCAGAGGAAAATATCAGAGTCTGGTCCTCCTCTGTAATACCCATGATATGTCCCCTATCAAGCTTGCTGCTGGCTGCTAAGGCATAAGTTATTTCTCATAAAATACATTCCCTTCTAACAACCAAAGGCTGCAAAGATAGCAGGACTTTCCTGATTCCCAGTCTTTCTCAATGAAACAAAATGAGCAAATCCTGTAACAAGAGACCTAAGCAAGATCATGACAAATTTGAAAGGTAAACACATTTGGTTTTCCACAAGTTGTGCAGCCACACCAATAATATTTGACTGATGGGATTCTATCCACTCACAGCATCTGCAGAGACTTCGAAGCAGTGGGAAGCCCAATACTTTCAAAACTGCCCTTCATAGAAATAAAGAACAGATGGTTCTTCCCCTTAAAAACAAAACAAGTAAAGAAAAAAAAAGGAAAAAAAAAGAAAAAGAACAAACACAAACAATCTATAAACAATTGGGTGGAAAGAAATAAGAGAATTAAAGTAGGAAGACTTTGGGCCTTGCAGTGCATCCTCAACTTCTTTGTAAAGTATGAAGACAGTAAATGGTCACAACTGCTGGACTCAAACACATAGAGAATAATTAATACCCTTGTTCCCTGGTGTAGCCTAAAGCATCTTATCCCTGACTGCCAACAAGGGTGTGGCCATCTTTTAGTCTGGTTTCACCTACAGGGCACAGGTTATGGACAGTCATCATATACTCAATTCCTGATGTATAAATGACACTAAATCTAATTTCATTTCCAGGAAAGGACCAGCTCTTAAATCCTTGGTATCAGTGTAGTGCTCTCATTTCCAAGACCACACATTTTTTCAATTGCCTCCACAAACTGTTTCTAAAATTATCTAAGCACAGGGTCTGGTAATAGGTCTTTGGCCCATAATTTGGTTTTGGGGGGCTTTTTGTTTTTTGGGGGGGAGGTTGGTTGGGTTTTTTGTTTTTTTTTTTTGGGGGGTGGGGTGAGCTGCTAATGAACCTCTCTGTTATAATCTATTTCTGTTTATGTTAGCTATTTTTGAAAACAGAGGAAATTTTTTACTTCACGCTCACTCACGTGTAAAAAATAGGAAAAGCTGAAAAATTGTGTTTGTTCAAAGCAAGCATTAACTCAATGTATTTCTAATATCATACACAAAACAACTAAAAAAGATTAGAGACTCTCTGATCCCACCGCTACTCTGAAGTGCCATCTAGTGTCACTGAGGGACAGTAACAAAGTTACTGTTAACTAGAGAAAACCAAAAGGAAAAAGGTTTATGAATCTTTATGAGAAGAGGCTACTCAAATTCACATACTCTGTTGTTTTGGTTTTCTTTTTTTATTGAGTCAGAAGTGCAGAGCTGTGAAATCAAGAGTCTTTTTGTACACCCACAATCAAGTACACTTGCTTTGAGCAAGGATGTGTTTCTGCTCATTCTCTCTGGATGCACACATTGCTCTGAAGTCAGTTTTGCTTCAGAAACATGTTTTCTGGGTTGCTTTTTTTTTTTTAAGAGTTGCCCTAATATAGCTGAAAATAGTTCATTCAAGAAAAAGGAAAATAAATTAAAGAGTCATGTTAGTGACAATTTGCAGAGCACTGAAGGGGAAATATGGGCTGTGAGATAGAGGTTCCAATATTAACTGCCTCATCTTCAAAATGAAATTGTGAAATTAAAAATAGTTGATAATTTTTAGCATAAAACATTATCTTAAAAATGCTCCAGCAGCTCCATCTGCAAAAGAACAAAGTTTCTGCGGGTGTCCCGAAAAGGCACAAAAACTGTTTAGCTGTTTGGATTACACTCAACACAAACACTCAAGCAGCTAGACTCATCAATGGCTGCATTTTCAGTGACACAAACCAGCCTTTGGCCTCCTGCCCTGCTTCCTGCTCTGGAAGTTCAGGGCTCTTACTGTGCCATAAGTGCCTGAGAGGATCAGTCTGGATCCAGGCACTGCTGAAGGCTGTTAACCCTGCCTGTTAAACACCACGCTTTCCTTTCTCAGATTTAAAGAAGTGGTTTCTTCATAACTGCTTTGTCAGGCAGTTTTCTTTCTCAGTGTGTACATTATGCTGCTTGAAAGCTTTGGAGATTACCTCAATGTGGGTGTCTTAGGTCAGCAGACCAGAAGAATGTTAATGCTCTGTTACTGCCTGCTTGAATTGGACCTAATTCTGGTGGAGAAAGAACAGGAAAAAATTATGAGAAATTTTATTGTTCTAACTATATTTTTATTTATATTTTTCACACATCTTTTTAGACTACAGCAGAAAACTAATACCAAAACTAATGACTAATAGTGTGATGAGAAGCAGTGATGGTTGTGTCTTTATATCCACGAGTATTTCTGCAGCATAAAACACAGTGAAGAAGCTTTTGAAAAGCAGCAATTATTCTAGGCCTTGCATCTGCAAACACTTACCCACACAAATAGCTCTAATAGTTTCACTCAGAGGAGCTGAAAAAATACAGATGAGCATCAATTTTGAAGGTAAACTAAAAAATAAATTTAAAAAAAGTCAACTCTTTAAATACAAAAGGCTGTTTTAAAACAAAAAAAATCCTGTCTAAAACACCTCAACCCAGGAATTTTTCATGCCAGGAAATTTCTCAGGTGTCTGACTATTTTCAGTGGTGCCCAGTGACAGGGAAAGGAGCAGTGGCCAAAAATTAAACCCTCAGAAGTTTCATCTCAACATGAGGAAAAACTTCTTTACACTGAGGGTGGCAGAATATTGGAACTGGTGGCCCAGTGAGGTTGTAGGGTCTCCCCCTCTGGACACATTAAAAATCTACCTGGACAAGTTCCTGTGCAACCTGCTCTTAATTGCCTTGGCAATTCTCAAGGTCCCTTCCAACTGTGATTCTGAAAAAATTATCACAATTTACAAAACTTTTTACGTTCATATTTAACAAGCAAATTTTTCCAACTCTTTATGTTATTTTCTAACCAGCACTGAAATGCTTTGTGATAATTCATACTTACACTATTAATTTTCAACTAGTGTATTAAAACATATATTATATTTGAATAAAAAAACATGTAAGAATTTTGTTGCTATTTTTGAAACTACAAGTTTGTACAAGTTACATTATTGTTTCCAGATGAAGACTTTAATTGAGATTAATTAGGCTAGTCCTGCTCTACAGAGTAATTTTTGAAAGTGTTCAAATCCCTAAAGTCATGGAAAATAGGGACCATGTGTCTGCTACTAAGCACATGTTAGAAAGCCCTTTCAGCAGGAAAAACTCAGAACCAATTAAAGCTAATCATGTAGCATTCTGATACTGAATCCTTTAATCTTTTAATTTCAAGGTATTGAATCTTTGCAGGAATCAAAAGCTTGGAAAGAATAAACCAAATTCCAGAGTGCAGAAAAAAAAAAGAAATTTCAAGATGCATAAAGTAATCTCAGCATGAAAGACAGAATAATTCTAACTACTGCTTGCCTATGCTAGAAACTCTAGACAATTAAAATTCTTTAAAAGCATTTAATATTCCCTTCTGAGAATAAACATTCATACACATCATTCTAACATGGAAGAAAAACATGGATTCATTGCAATGAATTCTTGAAACAAAGCACTGACTTTGAAGTGTTGGCTAACAGAGAGCGACTGAGAGATCCTAAACCTCAAGTGACTTAATATTCCATCATGCCATCAAGAAAATGATGCAAAAAAAGATTAGCCTTTTGGCTATATTTTTGATTTCTATCCTTTACTGCTCATTTTCAGCACCAAATTCTTTAAAGACATGCCAATCTTTTATACACAGGGAAGCCTCTGCATGTGTAGATTACAGAGAGATAGAGAAGACTGCATGAATTGCTCTTTAACAGACAGAGATAATTGGATTGTTATGAAAAAACTTAAATATATTAGCTCTTTACTGCTGTCAAAGGACTAAATTACAGTGAAGTGGCAATATTCCCTTTGAACTGCCTTGTTAGAACTCTGACACACAGGATTGTCACATTTCCTACATCTTAGACACTGAGAAAGGTTTCACACAGTGAAAAGAAAATGCAAAAGCACAAGGGTTTTAGCTTATTCTGCAGAACTGGGAAAGAAATAGCATTAATATGAATTGAAGAAGACATGTCCTGTTTACCAAAGCTCTGTCCTACAAAGGAGGAAGCCGAGGATGCCTCCAGCCCAGCTCCACCCTCCCTCACCTTTCAAGTGAGGAAGATGAGATAAAAGCGCTTCCTAGCCCCTTGGCTACCTCCTGGAGAGCTTCTGGGCTGGAATGAGAGCCTGCAGAACATGAACACACGTGAACCTCTCGAGGATCAAAGCAATGCCAGCGTTGGCACAGACTGGGTGATGAACGGTCTGAGACCAGCCCTGCAAAGAAGGATTTTGGGATGCTGGTGGATGAATGATTGGATATGAACCAGCAGTGTGCACTTGTGGCCTAGAAAGCAAAACATTTCCTGGGCTGCATCAAAAGCAGCGTGGCCATCAGGGAGTGCAGGGAGCTGATCCTGCTCCTCTTCTCCCTGTTCCTGAACATCCCACCTGCAGCTGTGCCTACAGTGCCAGGGTCCTCAGCAAGGAAAGAGTGGAGTGAGACTCATGCGGTGAGACTAGAGGAGAGCCACAAGAAGGGTCAGAGGGCCGGGGCACCTCTCCTGCAAAGAAACTCTGAGAGAATTGGAATTGTTCTGGGGGAAAAAAAGACTAAGGAGAGACATTATTGCAACCTTTCACTATATAAAGAAAGCTGATAAGAAAGACAGAGGCTTTTTACCACAGCCTGCAGTGACAGGATAAGGTGCAGTGGTTTTAAGCTGAAAGGTGGTAGAATTAGGTTGGACATGAAAAAAATGTTCCTTAAATCTATTCCCTGCTTGCTCGAAAGAGCAGCCCTCATGTGGGCTCCCTGGGAAAGTAACTATTCTGAGACAACACATATCTGGTGGATCTCAGGGTTATTCACTTATGGTTGTGTAAAAAGGTCCATAATAATGGCAACGATTTAACTGCTAAAACACAGCGTAAACCACTTTATGAGTGAAGTTATTGCAAATATGTGATCCTAGGTCTCATTCTATTTTCATGAAATTGAATAGGAGCAATGGGTTTGCCATGCCACAGCCATGGTATTTGTCAATATAATATGTGTCAATAATATGACTACTCAGTCATATTATCTGTGTCGATCTAGAAACTATCTATGAGGTAAGAAAATCTAAATTATAAGTGTTCCTCACTGGTACTGCTGTAGCTAATTTTGTGTCAGCAGTTCTATATGAAACCAGCTTTTCCACTTAAATATTATTCTTCTTCTAAATCTTGGAATCAGATCTTGTTTCGCAAGCATATTTGTTTCTCCTTTGAAAATTAAAAATGGTCATAGTATCTTCTCCAAAACCTCAGTGTAAGGCAAAAGTGTATATAAATACCACCACACGCATGCAAACACACATAAATTTTGAGAAAATGGTGGAAATCATGAAATTATAATTTGATAAAATTCAAATTGTGGATCAGAGCATGTCAGCAAACCTTAGGGCCTGAATGTCTACTTTCTTATTGATGGCTTAGGTTAAATTCTAGAGTCTAAATCTACATTTGTGTTAAGTGAAATCATGCCATTTTCGAAGCCTGGAACATGACTTAGTCTCATCTCTGTTGTAAGGCTTTCTTGCCTCATGAAACAAAGTGGCTTAATTTAAGTTCTCTGTTGAGAGTGATAACTCCCAAAGCTTGGCTAGGAATTGTTTAGTTCGGGCTAGAATCATGCAAAACCCCTTTCTGTTATACTAATACTGCAAAGAATAACTTGCCAGTGTCAGGGACATGATGTGATTTACTAGTCTAAGTAAAGCCTAAAGAAGAGAGAAGTCATCAATTTCCTTTTAAACAACAATTTTTTTTCCTAACATTAGTATTTTTCATTTATCTACCCAAATATTGAAAATGCTGTTAATCTGCCTGTTATCCGAATGCTTGCCTTACTTTTTCTTAGTCAGTTTAAATGCCTTCTGCAATCCTCCATGGTAAAGTATATCACTGGTTTTCATATCTTTGAACAGCTGATAATATGGCATTCTGATCTGACTCAGACTTGGGAAGAGTTACAGTATTTGATTGCAGTACTTTACTTTCCACAACCACAACTCAAAAGCCATTGCAACCCAGCTGAGAAGAGAGAAGGGAAGGCATTCCCTCAGAGTTAGCTTTCTATCACTATTTCACCATCTTTCAAAATGCTGTTCTGTTTTATAGCATAATGTGTTTATGCATTTATAGTTAATATATATATAAAAATTAAAATGTTAAGGAAGCATTAAAAGGTCTGCTGGGAAGCTAAAGGGCCAGACGTTGATTCCAGTTTTTGATCCAATTCAGTTTACCATTTAACAAACAGACACACATTTATAGAAATATACAGATACTGAATTATCCAAATACAATAACTAGGTGCTTGCTGAAGTCTGACAAAATACAAGATGAAGAAAAAAGAGTTAGGCTAAATAGACAGAGGTCTGAAACCTATGGAAGGTGAACGAGTTTAATTGGGAAATGCTGTATTTTCCTTAAAACATTGCAGGATGAGGGAAAAAGTGCAGCTGGGCCATTCTTGAGTTGGATGGAGGTCAGCTTAGACCTTAACCACATTTGTGTCCATTCAAAATAAGTTTATGAACAACTGTGACGCAAAATGTCTTCAATAGTTTCTCTCCTTTCCAATGTATACAACTTATACAGTTATATATGAAAAGCTTTTGTGGACTGAAAAAGAGAAAATTGATCAGTGAGGCCTCAGGTGATGGTCTAATGGAATCAGAGAACTGTCTTCTAAGTTTTTATTTGGCCTTTCAGAGAATTGCTTATTTTAGCATTTTTTACTATGGGATATTTAGAGGTGGTAGGAAAATGGAAAATACCTGTGGGTCATGACTGCTTCCAGTCTTGTACATCCCATTTTGCTTGGCAGTATTTTTGTGGCATTTCATTGCAGATATTCTGCTGAATACACAGCTTAGAGAAGACTGTGGAGAAAATTGCTGGAGAATACTATTCAGACAGCTTACACAAAGTGAGGCTGTTACTTAGGATACTGATTATTTCCTGGACTGGAGCTCCAAGAGCACAATTTAGCTTCCAGAAGATAAGGGTCTAATATCATTCTGGATTTGCTTATATGTGCCTGTCATCCTGCTGCTACTTCAGGACAGGAGAGATCTCCTCAGAACCCTGAGTCAGACCCCTTGGCTGTGCTGTGCCGCCCAGGGCATGTCAGAGAGCAGTCAGATGTTCTTGCACTGCTTGACTGAAACCCCTTGACCACAGGCAACTGCCTAAATACAGATGTCTTGCTATTCAGCACTGGGAAGTTCTTTGCTGTGCCATCCATTTGAAAAGGGCACAAGTGTTGAAGTCCTCTTCCACAATCTCTACAGGTGAGTTGGACACCTGAGAGCCTCTCAAACAATACTGGACGCCCACCTTTAGGTCAGTGAACGCTGTTAAGGTGTCTGTGTTGGACAATTGACTCACCCCCCAGGCTCCACAACTGTTTATTACATCCCCACTGATCTTGAGCAGTGCCTGCTGGACTCTTATCACACATGTAACCACCTGTGTTTGCTGTCTCTCAGGACCAAAATGTCAGCTACATCACATATCTGACACTGTTTATAATAATAATAGTCTGCATCTTGCAGAGAGGTGGAGGTTGTCTTAGTGAGATATAAGGTGGAGTAACAACAACAAAAAAAAGTAGTTTTTAGAATGGGAAACTTGATTTTGTGACATGCTTTTAGCAGTGCCATGTGGCCATGTAGTAAAGTATTTGTAGAGTTTCTCAACACTGCACAATTCCTAAGACAAAAGGTGCTTCATACAGCATGAGGTTAATCCACTCTGGATCTTCTGATAAAAATAAAGACAATTAAATCACTGGATTGGAATCTGTGGTTGCCAAAGCTGACCATTTATTATGGCCAAAACCATATTTCCAGCCAGTCTTTCAGAGGAGCTCAATGTCTCCAAACAGGAAATGGATGAACAAATTTGTCTGGAAGGAAAAAAATTATAAGAAAAATAAAAGTACCTCTTCATATACCTCTTGTTTCTTGACATAACACCCATAAAAAGGCCAATTTTAACCATAATTTCTATATTTCACTTGAGAAGTAAAATGTAAGTAGAAGGGAAAAAATTATAAGACATGAAGAGAAAAAGGAAAGGTTAAGATTGAATAATAGTGTCCCTGTACAAATTATTAATAAGGAAAAAAATAAAGCAGTTGCACTGAATATGTCTGTGACAGATCCACAGATAGCAGGGCAGGAGATAGTTGGAAGAAGATGGAGATTTTGATGAGGAAAAGAAATTCTAGTAATGTTATCTATGATAGTACATATTATACTCCTACTATACATATATATAGTAGGTATATCTACCTTTAGTACAACTAAAGAGACACAAGCCAATGGTTAGCAATGGAATATGAATTAAAAAAAGCAATGTTTGCTGTATTTGGAAAGGAGTAGATCTGCTTTTTCAGACTGATGCACTTTTATTATATCAAGTTCTTTCTAAAGAAAAAAAACCAACAAAAATATTTGATAGTGAGAAATACTTTTAGATTTGGTTGTCACAATAGTTTGTACTTAAAAATCTTGGGAAGACATGTAAGAGTTGTTTGGTTCATTTACAGTCCATTTTCATGAACCTGGGAATACCAGAACACTGATGTGGTGTTCATGGATTTTAAATAGGTAAATGCTGTCTCTACCTCAAGGCTATTAATCTGCCACCAGTCCTAGGGGAAATAATGCAAAAATCTCATCCAACATTCAGGGGGTAATGAACTAAGTGACAGCTAATGTCAAAGTAGATACTAATAGGTAGCCAACGATATAATAGATGATATCTATCAAACTCTACTTGCCGATGAGGTTTTAATTTTGGTAAAAGCATCTTCTGTTGCAGTAGATTTGTCCAAGGTCCTTCATTTTAGAAATGACAGTGGGCAGTATTTTTAAAAGCTGCATGTTAAGTGGCTCCCAAAACTGTCCTACCATCATGGCAAAGACGATTTATAACTCAGTGGATCTGTTTAAGTCCAGGGTCACATAAACTTGCAGAAGGCCGCATGCTATATTCTCATTGTAGAGCAGAATCCAGATGATTTAACATCTCTTCTGACCTTAATCTGTATTGATCTGAAGGCAGACATTGATAATGCTTAGATTCTGTGAAGGTGTTTAGCACCCAAGGATTTTCAAAGCAGGTCTATATTGGTACAACATTAGCATATACAAATAATAGGTGGTGAACTAACCAAGTTGGCCAAGTCCAACTCTTCCTTTTCCATAAATTATCTGTACTATTTACAATACAGAAATACAGAGATGCTGCTATAATTTTTACCTGTAACCACAACTTACTCACAAACTTAACAGCTCCTTGAGATACTCTTGGTTTCTTTACATTAGGAATCATTTGTCTAATCCTCCAAGGCCACCTACTTTTCTTTTATGCATGGATCAGCAGATTTTAAATGCTATGAGAAAAAAAAAAAACAGGATAGATTAAGGAGTCTGGTTTAAAAACAGACTCTTGCCTTCATGTTTAGTCCTCATCAAAAAAGCTTTGATCAGACTTTGGATCATCTCAAAGAAATTTTGCTATTGACCATTTGAATCAAATCAAAAACAGTCTGAAAAGCAGCAGAGAGGAGGATAACAGTACTAGAATACAGACACTGTCAAGTTTGAAGCAAAACAGTGAGCAGTCCTTCGGAAGGACAAAAACAAAGATTCATGCTCAACTAAAATATCTGTTGCGGTCTGCTAATAGGTTGTAACCCTGTTACCATTTTTGTAAGTTTCCATAGCTGGCATTTCCTTTTTAGGAGAAAGGAAAAGAAGGATTTGGATCACCACAAATTTTGTAATGCTTATAGTATGTGGTCTAACACTTTCCATTTAACATGTAAGTCCAGTGTAGAGACAGAAAAAAAATAAAATTTCAATTAGGAGGAATGGAAGTTTTCAGATGAAAAAATAAGCACCTACAGCCTCCAGAATCTGGAACTGAATTGTTTTTAGTGGACCTCATTAAATATGAGTCAGCCTTCAGTAATATTTTCAAAATGCTGCAGAACTTTACAGAAATACTTAACTAATTGTTCCTGGAGATTTGTGCCAATATCCTATTTTTGTTTATTTACAATTTATAGGCCAACAGGCTGTATATTCACTGTTTAGAGACATAGAAAACATCATGTATAAACACTATGTTGCCTCTTTATAATTAAGTGGCTTGCTGCATGGTGTCCATGGAAGCCTTTTCCCTTGATGGAGGTTTCTTAACCCCTGCTGCAGGTAGCCAAATAAAATGAGCTAACCTTCATTTCATCTTGAGAGTAATATTTAGTTTAAATTCTGAGTGATCAGAGGAGAAACCTCATTGTTCATTTTCATGTGAAAAGTTCCACGAGGAATTCTTCTGGAGCTGGATGTTCCCATAGCAAAACCACCCTACTCCTGAAACTGGGCACCCAATTCTCTTGGTTCTGTGCACCAGATGTGTGCACAGGTTTAAGATGAAAACAAAGCAGCAGTTGGTTTAGATAGTATCTATTAAGTTTCCATAACCTGAGTCTTTTGGGGAAAAGGGCATTAAATCCAAATAGATTGGGAGGCACTTCCCTTTATGCAGAAGTACAAAGTGACACTGTAACTCAACAATATTTGATCTCAGCCAGGGCAAATTGACTTGTAGTGAGCTCTGCTTTCAGATTCTTTCATTACAACCCATTAGACTTGGCTATCTCCAGCTATGAAAATATGAATTTAAAATTTAAAAAAAAAAGGAGCTTTGCATTACACAAAAAAAAATTCTATTCATATATCACAAGACAAAGAAAGTTAGATTATAATAGGTCTTGATCATATTTCCCATCAAAAAAGATTAATAATTAAGGTACAAAAGAAAAATAAATTTTGAATAAAACCCGGAGCACAGTAGTTGTAAAAATGAAATACTATTATGTCCTGACATCATCAGTGTGAAGCATATTTATTACCAGTTTACAACTTGGATGACATAGGTGAATTTACATATTATTTTGTGTATTCCTTATAAATTAAGGAATTAAACTTCATTCACACGCTGTTTAATGACTTCTGAGACCTATCAAAAGAACCCCTGAACAGAACACAAAATAGGACCAGAAACAAAGAAATCACCCAGCCACAGTCCCACCCTCTGTTGCAGAAGAAGCAATAGCTTCATTTGCTGGGTTGTAGCCCCTACCTGCTCTCCAAACAGGTTTAGGAGGTGATAGCTTCATGAGTTAGAACTGTAAGATTAGGAAAAGCATAAAAATTATGCCAAAGGGCTGTATTAAATAACAGATTGGAGAGATGGTAAAAATCTTATTAAAAAAAGAGGAAAATCTATTGTTTTTTATCTTAACCTCAGAAGGCATGTGATTCTTCATCTTGACTGTGCAATTTCCATAGCTAATTTAAAACAGTCAGCAAGACAGGAACTATATGAATGAACAAGTCTCAGCTGAACTTTATGTGACCCAAGCTTTTACCATATGCTAATTTCAAAATATCATCAGTTTGCTTAATAAGATTTGTAAGCTAAAAATATATGCATTTTTGTATTTCTGTTATCAGAATGAGGAAAAGGATGTATACTTGATGTACAGAAAAACTGGTTCATAAATCAAACTGTGCCAAAAGCGTATTATTAAACCTGGATTATCCTGTACTTGCAGCCAATGTTTAATTCTATTTGAACTGCAAATGCAAAACTGCACCTATTACTGAGGGTTCAAAATTTACATTAATTGATCATAATATTTGGCTTGTCCTTCAAAACAAATCTATAGTCAGAGAAAGCACAATTAATGCCTTTCCTGTGATTTTTTTAAATTCTCTTTACAAATATTATGTTCCATTGCTCACCTTCTTATATGTTCTTCCAAAGAGCAAATCTTGATATTACCTTAAAGGTTATTTCTCTCTGCATGAAAAATATTCTTTTATTCTAACTGATCTCTTGCTGAGTGCTGCTTGTTGCTACATTTGCAGTCAAGTCACAGTCGAGGTTTCCTTGGTCAACTAAAGCTAATGAAGTAGTTTTTAGATGAATATCATTCTGTGCATGAGAAACTCCATCTGGTCTCCATTTGTCTACATGCAGAACAACAGCAGCTTTGTCCACTTCTACATTTCTAGTCCTGATACCATGCAGCTTTTCACTCAGATTAATTCACCATTGTAATCCCACTGCTTCACATTCACTTATTGGCACCATTCAAGCAGCAATGTAGTAACAATCTTGTCTCCAACGTGTTTCCCAGAGTGTAAATGGTTCTCCCACACCAGGGAGACAGGCATGATGTCAGAACATCAAAAGCATAACATTCCCTCCCTGTGGGCTGCACTGGCACATGGGACTCTGTGCTGAGCAAATTGTTTGCTAATTGGGGCGTTGCAGAAGCACAAAGGTCTGTAAGTGTCTGTTTCTTTCCTGTTCCCGGTGAAGGGCACTGGCTTTTCCCTGCTCCCAGTAGCCTTCACTGCTGGGGAGACTGAGATGCATCACCAGCAAATTTTGGGAGAAGCTCATATCCAGGCTCCTCTTCAAGAAACTGGTAGGGTTCTCCAGCCCAGACACATTTTGCACTACAACTTTTCATAAAGATAATAAGTTCAAAATGGACAAAATCCCTGAATTTCTACCCCAACAATTACAATCAAATGCAATTAAACACACAAGACATTTCAAAATGGCTTGTGCGTGCCTTCTATAAGCACATTTGACATTTTTCCCTATCCAAGTCTATCAAAAAAAGATGTTTCCCATAAAAAGGAAGACATCCTCCATTTAGAGATAAGGGAAAGTTCTTATGGAAGCATTAAGATCCACTTTAAACTGTTGCTTTCTTAATGTAATTTTTTTCGACATTGCCTGGTGAAAGTAACATCTCATCCAAGCCTTAAGATGCATTCTTGAACTACATCCATGGAATTAGAAACAGACAACATAAAGCTGAGTAGTTCCAGATTCTGAAAAGCAGGAGAAAACTGTAAGTGCAAAATGAACGAATGTATGGACTGAGTTTACAGTAACTGCTCAAAACCCATTCCTGGGATGTGTTTTTATTAAACAAACATACATTCAACCACCAAAGAAAATCTCCAGACCAAATCAATTCCAATGATTTGCAGAAGAATCTTTGAACTCAAATATGTAATCTTTGAACTGAGTATGTAATGTGGAAAAGGATATGATTCAAAGATAATTTTGAATCTGATCTTTAGGCTAAAGTTTTCATTAAGGATATTTTACTGTGGTCATAAGAGAGTTAAAGAAAAAGGCAGAAAAATGAATGAGTCACTTGGCTGAAGAAGAACAGCAGCATTGAGGTCTGAGTGCTATGTGTTAGCTCATGTCTAGCAGTATAAAATAAGTTGGAAAACAAAAGCCTGTTTGCAATTTCTTTTACCATATAACATGTTTTCCCTCTGAAATGCAAAAAAAAAAAAAAAAGAATCTTGCATAAACCTGTGGCTTTTTAACTTTCTCAGGTTTGTGAAGTATCATTCTCTGATCCCACAGGAGGAACAGATGGGTTGTCCTTGTACAAAATATGGTGTCCACCTGCACTTCATTAGAGAGCTGCATTTTTGTACATGCCACACCACAAGATCACCATGATGACATAGCAGCTTCAGAGAACAGCGTGACTAGGGCTTTTTTTTTTTTCCCTCTTGTAACACAGAGTATCTGGCAGACTTTTACCTCCTGACACTGTTTAGAGCATATATTGGTGGATACAGCCTCTTATTGCATCTGCTCTGGGAATTAAGGAAAGCAGCTTGAAGGCAGTAAGGTAAGTGCTGCTGCATGCTTTAACCGTAATGTTCAGCTGTTTAAATGTAGCTGCAATGGGAACATGACAGGATAACTTTGCCAATTTGTAAATTGAGCACAAATCAACAGTTTCACTGTCGATTCACTTTCTCAGTTTCCTTAAAACAACTTCACATATTTTGTGCATCAGTGTTGCGATTTTTTACAGTCTGTTTTGTTCTACATCAGAATAAGATTTGACATACAGTACAAAGAAGTGTGTAAGAGTACTCACTGTTTACTTTTTCATTCATAATATTAGTGAGAGCTTTGTCAACCCCATTTGCTAAGTCATTTTTCTTCATTCTACAAAATGACAACGTATCCTGATATTTAAACAATTAATCACACAAACAAGGAGAGGGAAACAGTAGGTATTTTTAAATATCTAATTAATTTTGAAGCACATTTTGAATACAGTAGTGAAACTTTTAAAAAATACAGTCTTTTGCAAACTGTGTAAGAAGTTAAGCTACAGAATTGCAGTTAATTGACTGTTAATTTTATATTTATTTTGTTTCACAATAACTTAATGATTAAGGAAATATAGATAAGGTCAAACATAGCTTGAATAGTGTTTCTACCTTAATGTAGCAAGCATTTTCCCAAAATCATAGATTTACTATTTAGTATGACTTGGCAAGCTGCCTGAGCAACTTCACAAATATTTTCACAGGTATTTTGCAATACAACTGCTTAGAACAGGCAGGGGCAATTAATTAAAGCATGTTTATGTTGTAATATAAACATCTAAGAATGTATTCTGATTTTATATTTTGGATTCATGCAGCTCATTGCAACAAACAAACATGATCTATTAACCTTTTACACTTCTGACGGTGAGACAGATACCTGAATGAGAAATGCATTAATAAAACAAGTTAAATAAATTTCTTATTTACTCTGCAATTTTATGTTGCACACAGGCCCATATGCCCCTGAACTATAGAATTGTCACGTAAATTCTAAAACATTTTGATAAATTAATTCAAAACACTTCCTATCTAACATTTTTAGTTACTTGAAGGGTTCTTAGTTACATGAAGGGTTCTGTACTATTTAAAGGACTGTAAGACTATGATATCAATAATGAAACTTAGCATTACAAATATAATTTGAAACCAGAAAAAAAGAAAGGAGTTTGACTTTAAAATGTCCATGTTATTTTAAAACTATAAAATTAAGGAGGTGTGTAAAAAATGTCACCATAAGGCCAAAGAGTCCAAAGAGTCCATTACACTCTTTTATACTTTGAATACAGAAGTACTTGATTTCCTTTCTTTAGTACCTAAATAGGACCAGATTGTGAGATGAATTGTGTTACTGCAGTCTTTGCTTTCAGATGAGCTGTACTTATTTATACCAGCAGGGGACTAAAGGTCGAGCTCATGCTCACATTGCATGCTCTCATGAAGTAATGAAAGACAGTCAAAGAAAATGACACTGACAACTAATATTTCAGTGATTATCCCAGGGTTTGTAATTAGGTAAATGTGATGGGACCAGCACCACGGAGATGATGCAATCATCTCATGCAATCACATTCCTTTTTCAGGGGACAGCAGCTTAATATCTAGCAGTGGGACTTTATAGGTTATTGAGTAGAGGTAACATAACATTTTTAAAAAATTCTTCGTGCTGCACTGCATAAGATCAATAGGACTTGTCTAGAGATGCTTTAAATGAGATTTTTATCTCCCTAGAATATTGTATGGCTTTTAAGAAGTCAATAGAAGGAAAGACATTAAGAATTAGGGAAAATTTTGTAGCTATGGCCCTGCACTTTAACATTAAGTCCTCTGTGTAACAATTCCAATAGCAAGATAAACTTACTCTGCTGGATGATTGCCCAGATCTGAGATCAATGTCTTGTGGTCTGTTTACAGGCTTCACATACTTTCTGAAATTCCTTGAGGAAAAAAAAAGGTTTTAAGGATTTTCTTAATCTTCTCCTTCTCTGAACAGTAGTTGAGTACTTGGAGCCTTGTCTCTTACTAGAGAAAATCAAAGCTCACTGACTTTATTGATTCTAGACCTACTTTTCCAGCAGAACATCTATCTAGCCAGTTAGAGGTTTAAACAAGATACTAGTCTTCACAGATTAATTGGCATCTTGTGGAGTACCTGATGAGAAAGCTATGGCCTTAAAGACTTCAGTGACCCCATGTATACTGGATCACAAACACCTCCAAGGACACCAAATGTCCTTTTGCTGTACGTGAACTGAAAAACTAACTATGTAAAGCCAGTGTTTTATTGTTCAGTTAATTTAGAAGGGGCATAAAATGTAACCAACAACTTTGTTGTATAGAGAATTTGCAAGATCATTTTCACTATCTGAAATTCAGTCCCTTCAGATTCAGTGCAGATCCCCTGCACACATATGCAATATTGGTTGTTTGGCATGTTAAAGATAATATGCTTTATATTCCTATTAGTTTGTTTGGGTGACTATGAAACTTAATGGACCATGCTTTACAGAACATAATCCATGAGAAAAAGAGCTTTCAAGCTACACACATCTTAACAACACACTATACATGAGAGCATTACTCTCAGTTTTAACTTCCCTGTCTCTTTCAAACTGAAGTCAAAGACCCACAGGTTTACCTATGAGACAATTCAGCACATTAGGAATGTTTGGTAGAATTTAAATGGTGGAACGGCCTCTGAAAGTGGTCTTCAGCAAAACTGAAAACTTCTGTAGCGAGTTTAAAAACCTTGCACTTCATCACCTTTCCTGTGACTTAATCAATGAATGCAGAAAGATATAAAAAAAGTTTTACTTACAACAGCAAAATGGCCAGCAATTTTGCATTGCAAAGGAAGATTATACAAGACAGGGGCAGTAATATAGTATTAGCAATGTAATACTAACAGCCCAATATTTTTTCTTAATTAAAAACTTGAAATAGTTTCAAAAAACCATAATTAGTCTTTAAATATAATGTTTATGCGGTAAAATTTCAGATATTGCTGAGAGATAAAAAACTAAAGTTATATCCTATTTATTCCCTTTCATCATACAGGAACAAGACACATTAGAAAGATGACTCTAAACTCCCTAGCTGTCTTTCTGCTGTTGATTAGTGGCATTTTTTGCCAGTATGACTATGGTCCTGGAGATGATTATGGCTATGATCCTTTCGGGCCATCCGCAGCAGTCTGTGCCCCAGAATGTAACTGTCCTTTGAGCTACCCTACTGCCATGTATTGTGACAATCTTAAGCTGAAAACCATTCCAATTGTACCAAGTGGAATTAAATACCTTTATCTCCGAAACAATATGATTGAGGGAATTGAAGAGAACACGTTTGACAATGTAACAGACCTACAGTGGCTGATCCTGGATCACAACCATTTGGAAAATTCAAAAATTAAGGGAAGAGTCTTCTCTAAACTAAAGAACCTGAAGAAACTTCACATTAACTACAACAATTTGACTGAAGCTGTTGGACCACTTCCAAAAACTCTAGATGACCTGCAATTAAGTCATAACAAAATCACAAAAGTCAATCCTGGTGCATTTGAGGGGCTGATGAATCTGACTGTCATTCACCTCCAGAACAACCAGCTGAAAGCAGATTCTATTTCTGGGGCTTTTAAAGGCCTGAATTCACTTTTGTATCTTGACTTAAGCTTCAATCAACTTACAAAGCTACCAACAGGACTGCCTCACTCCCTGCTCATGCTGTATTTTGATAATAACCAGATTTCCAATATTCCTGATGAGTACTTCCAAGGTTTTAAAGCCCTGCAATATTTACGTTTATCCCACAATAAATTAACAGATTCTGGAATACCAGGTAATGTCTTCAACATCACATCACTAGTTGAGTTGGATCTCTCCTTCAATCAGCTGAAGAGCATTCCAATTGTCAGTGAGAACCTGGAAAACTTCTACCTCCAAGTCAACAAAATTAACAGTAAGTTAAATTTGCACATATTCATTAATGTTTACCACAGGCTAGACACTGATGGTCAGTGCAAATATCTGAAATAACACATGAACCAGTCTGAAAAAATAGTACTGGTTAGACTGTTAGCACACTGACATTTACCTAAAAGCTGTCCACATTCATGTTAAAAGGTAGATATTTACTGAATAGCCACTCAATATAACCTCAGACTGAGAAATTTATGCTTTCATACTGATGTGGATTTTTTCCTCAAACTCTCATCTTGTGTAAATTGGAGTAACTACCTAATACAATTGAGGAAAAAAACCTAAAATTTTGATCCATGCAAAGGATGTTCAGAATTCTTAAGTTGACAAAAAGAGAGAGATTTCAGGTGAGGATCTGACTATAGTAACCTTTCAGGAGATGGTAATCAAAATGCTGGAGGGAAGAGAAAGGGAGAAAACAACAAATTCATAAGGTAGCAGGTACAAGATGCAGTGAAAAAGATACATCAAAGTAGCTGCATTTGTTTTTTTCCTCCCTTGCCTCGTGCAGCATCCCTCCAAAGCTCTCTTGAAATCCAAAGAGCTGCCCCTGCTCTTTCTTTTCATTCCCATTTTGCGCATCATATGATCAGGTGGCAAGTTTGTCTCCATTCACTTGTAATTGGAGAAATGTTCCTTCTGCAGTCAAGAAATGCCACACCTTGCACCAGACCATGAGGGTTTCTGCAGAGACAGGGCTTTCACAAGGCTGTCCCCTTCCTGGGTTGGCAAGGAGGTGTTGCAGAGCTGGAGAAGCCTCACCACCATGCCAGAAGTTCTCCAGCTGCAGAGGGAGATATTCCAAATATGACTATGGTTTTTCAGGAGGATTTATATCATCTTGCTTGTTGACATAGAGCAAACCACAAAATCCTCCTTTCTGTTTGCCTGCTTGAATCCATCAAGGATTAGGAGTATCAGTGTTAGCTGCTCCTTACATACATCTTCATGGAGATGTAGCCTTTAAAACCAAATAGTTTTAGTGGAGATCTTGCCAGACTGAGGGCAAGATATTTTGAAATGTTTTGTATTTACTATGTTTCATTTTTCTCAGTGGCTTTTTTTTTTTTCTAGTGCATCTCAGTTTCTTGTTTTCATGAGGAAAAACAAAGAGTTAACAGTTCCCACCTAAGGCACTACATACAGCAACCCGTGGAACTCTACCAGATACTCTGCCACTCCTACAATAGTTCACAATGATGAATTAAAATTTCTCATGAAATATAAGCACTTTCCCCTGCTTAGAATGATCTGAGCCTTCTGCAAGATAACTGGGTTCCAAGCTTGGCTACTATTCACTTTTCTGAGGACATTAGAGTGAGAGGCAATGACAACAATTTTAGCTTTTCATGGAACACTGCATTTTCAGGGGGATGGTGTGAGGAGTGCTACACTACCATTGCTACCCTATGGACTGGTGCAACAGAATTATGATTTACTGTTTGTTTTCTTTATCATAAAATCTAGCAGACTTCAAGAATTTTCTCAGCCATCTAATTTTACAGGCATAATATATAGTTCCCTAAGATGCTGATTGACAATGTGGTATACAAATTAATTAGAAATAATCATTAATATAGGGCAAACAAAGCCCTTGGATTTCACCGCCCATGACACCTGACCTACAGCTGTGAGTGCTTAGTCTTTTGGGAAATTGAGTTGATCTGTGATTATTTAAGCCTCAAACCAATGACCAGTTCCTTTGCTTAATAAATTGTTATGATTTATGAAAGTAAACTAGGCCAGCTTCTGTTCCATGTGATGGCCTATGGTGCACATATGCAGTGAGAGACCTCTGCTAAGGAGTAATGATAATTTGTCCTCAGATACACAAAAGGTATAATCTTTCAGTTTGTGCTTGCTTAGTTTGAAGTTTTCGTTATACTGAGAACAAACATAGAGATATTTCTCCAGAGTTCTTAACTTGCTATGTCTCCCTTTTTCTCAGGTACCATAAAGCTTGCAGTTAGCATTTATATTTGTCTAAGAAAGAATTATCTGGTTCCAACTTTGTTGATATTACTGGAAAGAATATTTCTCTAAATTACTGTCCATGAGTTTCACCATGGACTTGCTATGCATTGTCATTCATAAAAAACAGCCTGTTTGAGAAATACCTTTATTTGAGTGACTCTGAGTTTTTTGAACAAGAACTGATGAATAAACACATCAAAAAATGTAGCAGAATTGGCTCTGCCTTAGTAGGTGCTGTTTACCTCTGTGTTGCAAGAAGCAGTGGGTGAGGCAGATAGCAAACTGTTAAGAAATCAAATTCAGAGTAACTCCTCTGATTTCTAACTAATAAATTGAAGCACATCCATTATATTGATTGTAGGCATCAAATCTACAGTTTTATCTACTGTGCTTGGTGCTCATTGGATCTCCAGGCTAGAATAGGACAACGGAAGATTTAGAAAAGCTTTCACTTTCTCCATAGCTCAAACCCAAACTGTGGTTTCTAAATGGAAATGCCTTTAAGATGCCATTATTATCACATACACACACATATGCATGTACACAAACACGCACATGCAGACACCGAGACTTAAGTTACAGACTCCTCAAGGCAAAAAGAAATTCTGCAGGATGGAAAAAAAACCCCAAGAACCAAAGAGGTTCAGTGAAACAAGAAGAGGGTCCAAAGATGGCCTTCTCCATATTTCATCTGTACTTGTAAGGGATTAAGGAGAAAATTGCTGCTCCCACATGAAACCCCAGGAAGTAATGGGGTTACCCCACATAAATGGAGCACAAAAGGGGAAAATGAAAATGTTCCAGAGGAAAGTTAAGAGACTATATATCAAATTGTGGAGGTGCTTTATGGTCTTTTATCTGGCTCACTCCAACAATTCCCAAAGGAGTTTTTTAACATGGACTATCTAAAAATGTGTCACATGTGATTAGTGGACAGCAGACCAACAAAAATGACTATGTAACTTCAGATCTTGTTAGGGCTCCACTCTTAGATGAAAATCCAATTTTCATCCAATACTTCTTATTCTCTCAGTGTGTGGCTTATGAAAGAATTCTGTGTTGGGAAAATATGTGGGGAAAAAAATCCAGCTACACTAGTTCTGAACCTGAATTTTATAAATTCAGGAAGACATTTTTTTCACCTGCAACATTAGTAAGTGTAACAAAAGAGGAAGTAAACTACAGAGATATTTGATGCAACAGTACTCCAGTCTAAAGGACTGCAATTCCTGGTACAGATCAGACAGGCAACAGCTCATCAAGTACACTCACAAGAACCACTGGTCTTATTTTCTGCTGCTAGAGGCTGAAACTAAAATGAAACAATTTTTAAGATGCTTTTAACAACTGAAAATTTTATGAAGAGTATTTTAAAAAATTGATACCCACATTTAAAAGATGCGTACCAAATATTGGAACAAAATTCCACTTAGGTCCACAACTGAGTTCATTTGACTTCTGTAAGGCCATGATCTCCATCCACTTCCCAAGTGGTTTTAGCCTCATAAACTGTCAGCACAAACCAGAGTTTTGTTATCACAGCTAAATTTTGTGATTTACGTGCATGAAGTTTATGTTCTTTGAGTAGTTAACTGTCTATCCAGCTTGTATAAGCATATCTTCTTTTGAAACCAAATGCAAGTATTTATGCTAAAAAGTAACAATATGAAAAAAACCCCTAAAATTTAAATTGATTAAGTTTTTAAATGTTCGTCATCAGCAAAAATATGCTTACTATGTCATTCCTGAATGAGAAGAAGATGGAAAAAATTGATATTAGAATTCATGTTTATTTTAAACTTTACAAATTAAATCCAAGTTATCTGAAGAAAACTGGAACTAAATAGTCAATGACATAGCCTATAGCCCAACAAAATGAGTTAAAATCTCAGGAATTTGTTTTCACTCAGCAAAATTCCACCCAGACATAATCCTATAAAAATCTCCCTGATCATACGTTCTTAATGAACAAGAATTATTATTTTGCTTCTGCTGGTACATTCTGAACCAGAAGAGTATCAGAATTGGTCTGAAGTCTTAAAATGGTACTGTATTACAACATGGACTGCCCAAAGGACACCATTCATCTTTCACCCTTCCAAAAGAATCCTGCACTCTACACAAAGTCTAGGAAATTGCTTTGATTTGTTTTAATCAAATTGGTGATCAAGATCTGACTTTTAAATTATATTTCCTTAACTCCTAGTCAAAACAACTTATTTTGTGGATAGCACTTGAGTTTTTATCCACTCTTAATATCATATCTCTGTCCAAAATATTACCTAAGCTCCTATGCTCGAAAGAGCTGCCTGTACATTTATACTTAGTTTACAAAAGCCATGTTTCATTAATGATAGAAAATTATTGTAAAGCATGTCCTGGAAGAATCCAATTAGAAGAATGTTAATCCAGAAGTTTATGAGAAGGTATGAAAGGTACTTCCTCTACTTTCTTTAGTACTACAATTTGATCATACTTTCTTAGATGAGTTAAGTAGCCACATAGAAAAGATACATAAGGTGGCCTATGAAAGATAAATCAAATGGCATTTGATTTTGATAATGCTAACTTGATGTCTCAGAAATTATGAGAGGCATGGCTTCACTGAAGGAGTCCCTTCAATCTTTTAAAGTATTTTCTCTGTGAATTCATGCAATGTCAGTGTTCTGTAGAAGAACAAGTCTCTCAGACTGTTTCTTTAGTAGTTATAGAGCTTTTCAATAGATTAATCCTCTGTCTGACTCAAAGGAAACAGTGAATGAAGACTCTCTTTGCAGAATTACACAATGTGGTATGCAGGTGACAGCAGATTTATTCACATACATTCTCTCCTGAGGATGTGTCTTCTCTGCATGAAAGAGGTCTATAATCTGGGTGGGTGTGTGCTCTTCATACTGAGCAGAGAACTTCAGTGATTCATGTAATTTCTACCTTACAGTTAATACTGATCATAGGCCACAAGACAAATTTCCGTTCAAAATCTATCTGGTGTTCTGTGAACCAAAAAATCCCCGAACTGAATAGAGACCATATATACCATGATATATATATTACAATAAATATATATATTTTATAAGTAATTTTTGCATTCATACTCACCTAATTCTGATGTGGAAAGGTTCAACTGCACAGTCTAAATGTAAAACTCTTCTCCAACCCCAAACCTAAATTTCATTCTGAAACAGGTAAATCAAAATGGCACATATAAAATACATACAAAATACACAGACACCCATTGGACTGCCTGTTCTTTAGGGTAAAGCTGTATCATGGTTTCAATTTCTCCAGAAACTTTTTACTTCCTTCAATATCGTATAAAACAGTTTTACCCTTCCATTGTAATGTACACAAACTGACTGATTCCTCTCTTTGCATCTCTAGTTTTTTTTAAGAGTGGTTTTTCCTTTTATCTAAATGCCAGATTAGACCTCTATATAAAATTCAAAGTCTAAAAGTCAAACCAATACTGGAAGATAATGGCACTTGAAAAACTCAGTTTGGAAACTCTGAACCTCTTGCAACTAACAGAAAGAACCTCTCCCAACCCAAGTCCCTCAAGTTCCAATAAATTTACAGGGATTTACATCAGTGTAAACACAAAATATTGAAAATAGTATAATGAATTAAAATCATAATTTTCAAATGAAATCTAAAAAAAAAAAAGCAGAAAAATAATGTATTTGTCTTATTTGCCCTAATTATTGATGTTTTCTTCTTATTTCTGTTCTCTTTGCTTCAGAGTTCCCATTGAGCAGCTTCTGTAAGGTGGTTGGACCGACGACCTACTCCAAGATCACACATCTGCGCCTGGACGGAAACAACCTGACGCGGGCCGACCTGCCGCAGGAGATGTACAACTGCCTGCGGGTGGCCGCTGAGATCTCACTGGAGTGAGGGAGACACCTGGGATTGTCCAGGTCCCTTCCAGGGGCAGTAACTGCAGGAATAACTCACCATGGTAGTGCTTTAAAATTAGGATATGCCTTAAAGCAAGTGTCAATCTGCGTATTATCCATTCTGTTTGTGAATATTTAGCAAGGACTTGGCAAACTTAAGGGAACGTGTGCGTATTTTTACAAATGGTTCTATTTAGAAAGCACAAGAATTACCAAATCTGATGCAAAATATGTCTTTATCTGGCTGAGTTTATTAAAAAGATTCAACTTCATAAAATTCTATATTCATGCATGCAATACATGCCAGCAGGTTCCAGACTCACAGGGAAGTTAGGTGGGATTCATTGTGAGTTATAGTGAGCAGCATGGGCCGGCCTGTGTCCATACAAGATTCCTGTCCAACTTTCCTAATCATCATGCCTTTTATATATTGTTACCCACTGCAAAGGAAAAAATGATTTAACAATACATGAACAATTTAAAATTTGTGAAAATATGTATTCAGAGCCTATGACATTGTTATATTAATGAAATACATGAAAGACAACAAGGAAAAAAATATTCAGGTTAAATAATTGTTTACTCTTCTTTTTGTCATACTTTCATTTAACTGTCATGGTAATATTTTTAATCATTGCTGGTATAATTGTTATTTCAACATGAATCATATATACAAATATTTTTATTCCATTACTTGCATGCTATTTTTAACCAGACTGTAGAAAATAAAATATATCAAATAGTGTCCTTTTGTCCATATCATTGTCAACTATGTTTCTTTCTTTTATAGAGTGAAAAAAAAACAGGTTAGAACAAGACAATCTAAGCTATTCTATAATTTTTAAAGTTTATTGTAAGGTTAAATAAACTCTTTTCTCTACTTTGACATTTCAATATGTTTGTACACATAATTTAACATGTGCCACTACAGTTGCATTGGCCAATAAATCAATGCCTTATGAAGTTTGCAGTATGGGAATCATGGCACGATGAAAACGTGCAAACTAATGTTTCAGCATTGTCAAAAGAACAGTGAAATCTCTCAGAAACCACAGGTGGTGAGTAAAATGCAGCTACACATGGAAAAGACATGGTAGTATGTTCCACTCAGGACTAAATAGTCCAAATATTGTCAGCATCTTGGAATACACTAAAATAAATGTGTTAGTAACTGAGAGCTGTAAGTGGCTTGCTTGCAAGTACAGATCATCCCATGGGTACTGTTTTCTTTTCAACTACTAGACTATTAAACACTTAAACAGAAACTTTGCTAGTTTCTATAGTAAAAGCAGAAACTATCACCTCTGAAAAAACCCCAGACCAAGTCATACCAAACCATTTAGTTGGCACGTTGCCAGTTCCAGATGTTCAAAATCAAAACACGATTCACAAAGAAACCTAGGACTTAAACAAAAGGAGGGATTCAGAAAACAATAGAAATATTTCCCTCCTTATTTTTCTTCATTTTGGAATTCATAAATGTTGCTGATTTTTAACCCATGTACAGGAAGGATTGACAGTAAAATTTGTTACAAGCTGGCTAGAATTTTCATTGGAGATTGAAGTCTAAATCTGGGGCTTTCTGAACACATCAGGATGGGAATCACTGTGGAATAGCACCTAGGCACTGTAACATAGAAAAAGAAGAAGGAAGTGCATGAAAAACACCCCAAAGAAAAGAAAATGGAATGAGAAACGGTATTTAACCATTTCCAGAGAGCTTTTAACCCAGCTGTTCCCTTCATGTGAAAATATACTAAACACTAAGACTTCTAGAGCACAAACTGATAATAAGTCACCTGATTGCTGTAATCTAACAACACAACAGAAAAGTATTATTCTTTTCAGCTTGTTTCAGTACACTGATTACTTTTATGCAAAATGAAGGCGTGTGAACAGTGAGACTGAGAACAGTCCAACTCATGGTAGAGCAGAACCTGCTAAGAGAACTTCCCTCAATCTTCTTCTTCCCAGGTAAGGCCAAGGTGCTTCCCTTAACCTCTCTGGATATAACATGTCTTACTGCAGTCTGCCACTGCCTAAAGAGTGATACAGAAAAAGTGTCCAGTTTCCAGAGTGCATGGTAAAAGGGAATGGTGGCAAAGAGAAAGTTCCAGAAGGAGAAATTTCAGCTGGACATACAAAAAAATTCTTCACAGTGAGTTCATAAAGTACTGTCACAGATTGCCCAAGGAAGCTGTGGGCATCCTCAGCATCCTCAGAAATTTTCATAACGTGCATGGGCAATGCCCTGAGGGGCAGATTTGTCTTTGAAGCTAGTCTTTGTTTTAGAAGGAGGTTGAACTAAACAACCTTCAGATGTTTCTTCAAACTTATTTATAACTTTTGTGAATCTGTGATTCTAAGAATACTAGTAACCAATGGGGAAAAATATCAGTTTTACTAACCAATTCTACAGCTGAAGAGTTTAGCATGAAATTCATGTGGAAAATTTCTTGTTTCAGGTCCCAGTCCATAATTCCGAATCCTATGATACTCACAAAACCTTAACATAGCTGGCATTTGGATATAGATTCCACAGGCAGGAGCTGTGGAATCTTTCTTTTGATAACTTTGCTGGCTTGTGCCAACCTGCTCCTACTTCTCCTACTTTAACTCTTGTGGTTCACTGAGTAGTGGCAGTGGAATCAGAGATCCATCCCTTCTAACTCTCCAATGTGGGATAGCACTAGCAAACACGCTGCCATCCCAATGGACAGAGTGCTCATGGAGGACGTTTTGGTTATGAGGTTTTTTTCAGATTCTGATATTGGTTAAAAGGCTTTCCATCCATAAGAAAAAGAACTTAATTTGTAGGCTTTCACACAGGAATAACTCTCTTTTCTACTTGGTCTGAAAAGTTCAACATCAGCTGAAATAAGAAACAGAAAAGTTCTAGCTGAACTTTAGAGCACTCACCGTGAATGTAGAAAGGTCAGGTTCAAGTACCAGGGCAAATTATCATTTCATTATGTAAAGAAAAGCAGCTTTAGAGGCAGGAACACTTTTTATCACACTGTTCTAAGATAAGACTGTGATTGTGGGCTAAAATGTACATATTGCTACTCTTTAGTGCTATAAACATGATGCTTTGTGGGTGAAACCCCTTCTACCTGTTTTAAGAGGTGAACCATCTTCATTTTCATAATTTGAATTCTTAGTCTACAGATCAAATAACACAATACTTTTAACAAGTCTTGATTACTAGAAAAAATTCTTTTTAAAAGTAGAATCCTTCTTTTGTGCGGTACATCTCTGCTGCAGCTACCTTTTAATTCTGAAATTATTATAGAAAAGCAGAAAATATAGTCTAATTAAGAAGGAAGTGAAGAAATTAGGTAAATACATGAGAAGAGAAAGATTTATGTTCTCCATATGACAGTGTAGAAACAAATGGATTTGGTCAAATGCACCTGACTTCTGAAGAAGAGGAAAGCTGCTGCACTGTGCAAAAAAAAAGCAGCTTTGTCTTTGCTCTGTGAATCCCAGTGTGGGGCAATGAATACAAATCTGTTGCAGTATTTGGTCAACCTGACCAGAGCACAATTCAAATAAATAGGTTACAAAACCCTTTGGAACCTATTAAATAATACTAATAAAAATTATTTCTGTTGAGGATAATGTTTTCATTGAAACATGCAAAATATTTCAGACAGAAGTACTGAAAGTATTTATAAATTTCATACATTATAAACCAATTTAATAATAAGTTGTCTTGAAGATAAACAAGCCTTTCAAAATTCCTATTTCCATTATCTTTCCAGTATCACATCATGTGATTTTGCCATCCATCTTACTACACACACTGGTTTCTAAACTGCATGAACAAAAGTCTCCTGAACTTCACTTTTAGATTTCACCATTACAGCCATTTTGCTGTCAAAAAAATAAACACTAAGGCCAGTAAGTTTTCAAAATTATGTGCAAAAATTGGTTTGAAGAAGAATTTGTGATTACCTGTATATAAAAACGATTTTTTTTTTTTTTTGCACAGGTTCCTAAGTTTGGATAAGATGAACCATCTCCTGCAATATTATTATTCCCACCCTCAATTCAGAAGAAGAAAAGGTGTATTTCTCCTAATGGAAATCACAGCCTTGAGCTGAGGTATGTGTTACACAGAAAATGCAGAAGGGAATTTACTGCTAGGATTCCCAGCTGCCACCATGACGGTCATGGAATCATCTAAGAAAAGGGCAGGTTGTGTTGAAGAACACCCCTTTGATTATTTAGGGTTATTTAGGTCGCTATTTGGGGCTGTGGAGCACTGTATGGTGCTTGGACAGGGATGGGTGATGAATTCTCCCTGGAGCTGGGTTCCAGAACTGGGTTCAAAGAAAAAGGTGGTGTCAGTTTGCATCAAAGTGCTGGGTGTTGAGGAATTTCATCTACACAATGCAGACTTAGTTTCAGCATGTTCCATCTGAAAGGATAATCAGTGACTGGGGTAGTCATGGTGAGTGAGACTTGAGCTTGAAGTTGGGACTCTGGAAGAAAACTCAAGTGCTTTGGGAAATGCCAGCTCTCGAAATGATGACTGATATCGCAATTTGAGAAAGTAAAAATCACATAGGCTGATGTTTAATTTCAGTATTTCCCAAGAGTATCTGCATTAAAAATTAGAGCAAAAATTACTACAATTAATGGAAAATGAGAGCTGCGTTTTCATGGAGCTTACGCCATTTGGCTTTTCTTTCTAAACATTAAAAAAGTCCCCGAACCTTGAATTTCTCATGTGGCAAAATTACTGTAGCAGATCATTACTGTAAAGGGAATAAAATATTTTTTTTCATTAAGTTGTGGGCCTTCTCTTTTATGCAACCCTTGTCATTCATTTTAGAGGACAGAACTTTGTGTAAGTTTAAACTTCTTGAAATCTATTGTCTTACCGTGGGGATCTAAAATGAAGATGAATTAAAATAGTTTTGGATTTCTTTTACAACAGAGGAAAATAAGAAAACAGAAGTTAACATAAATTAAGGATAAGGATATAATTAAAGGATAGTAAAACCAGGTTTTTTTCACTATCCTGATGTTATGTCAGAATATTTAGTCCTTGATGGTCCATGGTTCAAAACTTATACATGTTTACAGAATGGGCATCAGATCACTAATACATATTTTCATTTACCATTAGTCGTCTGGAAAATATAAATCATCTAAATAGCTACACATTGTCCCAGCAACTCAATATATGTGTGTAATTGATAAATGCATGTTAGATATTTTAATTTGAGATACAGTTAGCATTTTAAAAATAGAGTCCCAGGGTGGGATAGATTTGTTTCAGTGTTGAAATTGTTGAAATCATGAAAACAAAGTAAAGTAAGAGATTGACAGTAACATTTCCATAGTAGTTAAAGTAAACCTAGCTAGCCAAGACAAATACCAGATTTTGGCATTGTGTCATGGAACTTTTTTGGTGTCACTGTGGTAAAGAGTTCAAACCAGAGAGAAAGCTAGCAGAGTGCCAAAAAATTATTTAATGAAGCATATTCAGGAGGCCAATATATTTCCCATAAAAGCTGAGTCCTTTTCCATAGTTGTTCTTTTCTGAAAGCTGTTGCTCTGCAATGATCTCTTTCAGCTAAGCTACTCAGTTCCCACTGTAGTTTTGATAGGCGAGTGAAGCTGTGCAGAAAGTAAACTGCTTAAGTTTTGTTTCTGGACTTTTAGAATGGAATCTTATCTTCCTAAATCCTATATAAACAAGAGGTCAGGTGACATCTCCTTTTAACAAATTAAGCCAGACAAACTGTTCCCCAGGGTTTCTTTCACCCGTGTATTCTGATCTAAACTGGAAGCTCCCCACGTAAACTCCCTATACTTCAGCTGCCTGCATATGCACAAAAAATGCCTATTTAAATAAGAAAAGCAACTTCTTCCACTGCAAGGTCTAAATAGGTAATTCTAGATTTCTAGTAGAGGTGCAGCATTCCTGCTCCTAAATCTGTTTTGGTTTAATTTCTTTTGTTCACTAGGAAGGATGTAGAGTAAAATACATCCATAGGAGCAGGGTCTGGAACATCTGGGCTGGTCCTTTGATCTGTCAGCAGTGTCCCTTGGGCTAGCCTGAAGGGCTCAGTCATCTGCTTTCTTTTAGACTCTTTGATCTTGCTGACCTTTGGCTGTTTTTTAAAAGGAGCAGCAGATATTATTAATTGAGCCATATCACAGTCTGGTGGTCAGGGAACTGTTTGGAAATATAAGTTTTGTCTTTTTTACTCTGGGTAAAACTCAGAGCAGCAATGCAGAGAGATCACTACATGCCTGTTATCAGAAGTGAAAGAGGCAGACTGAAACCTGAGCAAAAGTCAACACCCCATGAAGATGTCTGGAGCTAGCATTAGGAGTATAGGATGAAGGATACACAAACTGGACTTATTGTCTTCAGCTTTTGAAGCAGAACCTTTTCTCTAGTAACCGTGAGGACAATTCAAGAGCCTGTTTCAGATGAACTGATTGTCCTGTGGAGCAAGGCACATAGCTGTTAGCAAAGTTCTTCCCAAACTTAGGAACCCTGGCTTGCAGCCTCTGCTAAATGGAGCAATGCGCAAGGCTAATGAGTAAGCTCTGCTTGCAGAGCACTCCTGGGTGTGCTGGTGATGAACTATACACATGCTTGATGCTTAACAGACCTTGCTTCAAATTCAATCTGAGACATATGGCAGCCATTACTGAAAGAAAGCAATGCATTTTTTCACTGTCAGCAGCTCTGATGCTAAAACAGAACAGCTCCAAACAGCACTCCCAGTTGTCCATTTCTCCTCCCAATGGGTCTTTCTAGTCTGTCTTTTTCAACTTTTCTAGTCTTTCTCAAGGTTGTGAGCTGTTTTAGTTTCAAGCATGTACATTACTTCTCTCAAGGAGATGCTATTACCCCCTGCAGTTGTTGATGCTCTTCACTTTTTTAATACTTTTTTAATACAAATTCTCTTGATTAACAGTGTGGATTGAAAGGAGACATGTGCAGTAAAAATCCTGTAATAGCTTCAGACATCTTTCTCAAACTAGAACAAACCCAACAGTATCTCTTAGAAATTATCTCCAAAATTCAGGGTGGGTATCCACAGAATTTTTACTGTAATGTTCTTTTCCACTTCCTTTTATTGTTGTGCAAATAGTTTTCGTACTGTCACTTTTTGAAAGGTTGCTCATGGTCTCAGGAGCACTTTGAGTTTCACTGATATTTGCCTTTGATCACTCAGCTTCTCAAGTTAAAATTACCTCATTAACACAAAATTCTTAGCTCTTACTGAAAATAAGGTTCTGGAAAGAGTCTCAGGTTGGATCTGCAAAACAAAAAGTCTCCCAAACCATTAGTCATTTTTTAAAATCTTGGCCACAGTCTTTTATTAGTCTGTAAAACTTTATCACCATAAAGTGCAACCTTTAAATAAGAAATATTTTACACCAGATGACAGAGGACTCAACACAACAAATGCATGAGAGGTGCACAATCTTGAAGGCTTCATGGAAAGCAGACTTTCTGCAAAGCCTGCTTAGACACCCAGGCAATCACTTGTCTCTACAGAGATATTTCAAAAAATTTTTGGGAGCATGTAAGAAAATACATATGACAGTCAAAACACTCTTGCTTCTTGATTTTGAAGGCATTTCTTGTCATTTTTTTCTGCTTGGTTTGCATAAGAAATGGAAATTCATATTATTGAGAAAGTCTTAGAAAATGTATTTTGCTATATTCTTCTCCTAGTGAAGGACTCCTCCTTTGAATGGGATGTGTTTGATAAGGACCCATACCTGGTCTCTAAATCCACAAAAGGCAGATTGTGACCCCTTGCTGAAGAGCATTTCATACAAATAGTACCTGCCACAAGGTAAACAGCAAGTCCTTTTGCCAGGGACTTCTGTGATAACATAATGAATATCTGGACATAATTAGCAGGTAAAAATAGCAGGTAGATTCAGACCACCATGAAGCATAAGATAAATCAATCTTTTTTGCTGTTGCTTAATGTAAACATCTGGTAACATGTGTTTAGGTGTGTCACAGCAGATATCTGCCATCAGGACCCACAATTTCAACATTCAGGAGGGACTCAGCTCTTTCCTTAGTGGCAAAGAGGCCTCCTTTCTCTCTTCACACTTTGTGAAGATTTAGCACAAAAGCAAACCAGTTTTATACTGAATAACAAGAATCATAGATGTACTTTTCATGGTGAAGCCTCCTTAAATGGCTCACAATTGGACATATAACTATTTTAAATTTCACACAGTGGTGCCTCTGCCCCTCCCCATCTCCCCTGGATGGACTCCAGCTGACAAGCATCCTTGTCACTAATGTGGGGTACCAGCTCTGCTGCAGGAGCTCCAAGTCTTAAACATTTTAAGTTATAGGTGTTTAAAGTGACATTCATAATGAAAATATTCAGTATACATGAAAGAATCAGTTTTACACCTGCTTTGTAAGAAGTCCCTGATAATCTTTAAGAGGTGTTGAAGGGTAGATACTTAAGCACTTATTTCATTTTTAAGCACATAAACAATGCAAAAATTACTGATGGCAAGGATGCATTTTTTCATAAACAAGAAACGCAGGGGTACAAACATAACTAATGAAAAAAATGTATGACATGTTTAACATTAGCTTTACTGAAGTCAGTGAAAGCTGTCCATATATTGAAAGTTTGTTTTCCTTTTTTTTTGACTACTTTGGTCTTTTCTGCTTCTAAACTTCTTTTGAGACAATCTGAGTTTAAGAAAGCAAGGGATTAAAAATTATTAAATATGTTGTTATAGGTTTAATGGTTAAAATCAAACAGATAAAACTGAATTAAAATAATTATGCAACAAAATTTTAAAATGAATATAACTCATTTAAAGTACCAGAATATATTTTATATATTCAATATTTTCCATTAACTTTTCCTTTAAAATATTTATGTCATTGTTCTGGCTTTGAACATGAATAATTTTTCTGATATGAAGTTGTTACTTTAAGATTGGACTAAAAACGAAAACAAAAATCTTCCAAAATACTTAATGTGAGAAATATGTGTCTATCTTTGGAGACCAAGTTGGCTGCAAAGAGTTTGCTTTAGATCAATGATGAAAGAAAATTGCAGGAGACACTGAGGAATATTATAACTTTGTAGAAATACATGTAAATATCTCTCTGAACCAAAAGGAAAAGGTAAGATTTAAACTTTAAAGAATTGAAAATATGTTAATAAAAAATTTTTAGCAAATGCATTTGCTCTCTTCTCCTCCTAATCAAGAATTTTGTCTTTAAATGGCATGACAGCATCTGCATTTAATAAAAATCAAATAAAATATTTCTGTAGAAACAGATGGCACTGGTTTTAATCCTTTGTGGCCAAGTCAGGTATTATGAGAATGAGTTATGATGTAAGTCAGCTTTGCCTGTAAAGTATCTTCTAACAAAAATCTTGAATAAATGTACACTTTGGGCTACCTGTTTCATCTAGACCAGCTCCCCTCATCTGATAGAACATAAAGAAATCAAATGCCTTCAGCTCAGTGGCTGGCTGATATTAAGGCCAGGCTTTCCTCCTTTCCCTGCCTAGGTGCTGAGGTGCCTCAGCTGTTTCAGGGGTTAAAAGCTGTAAGCACTGATGCGTATATATGAGGCTGTATTCCTAGAACACGGCTTGTAGCCTGACTCAAGCTATTACAGTCTAACAACAGGGACCAATAGAAAGAGAAGAAGATCCAAGAAAGCTGAGGTAAGCCCAAACTCTGAAACAATGTCAAACTAGAAGCAATAGCTAATAAGGTGTGCATGGAAATACATCTGGGAATACTAGTATGCACTTCCAGTTTTACATGCTGCTAATTCTTGGGAGGACAGGAAACAAACACAGGGGTTAGCAGCCAAAAGCAGTGAATTTACAGTGATTTCTAGCTGGCTTCAGATAGCTCCAGGAACTTGACTAACAAGGTAAATTGCTTTATATTTCTTTTTTAAAGTGTTATTAAGGTTATGACTATTTACAGAGTAAGAAGGTTGCAAATTCACTGTGTGAAATAGAAATGTTATTCTTTAAAAATTCTTTGTTTGTCCTTTTCTTTGGAATGCTTCCAGATAGCAGTTTCTGGGGCTGGAAAAGCTATAGGATTCTGCACTTGTTACTGCTAATAACAATGTTGAAAACTATTAAATTACTACATATCATATGCAGCAACTGAGCTGAGCTCTTTACCTTATTGATGCATTGATCCTATGAGAGAACTTACTTTTATTTAAATACTGTTTTTGTCACAGCCAACCTCCTAATTTTGACCAGAAATTTCAGCTGTCTTTTGTCTCTACATTGTAAAATGCTTGTTAATCTTCATGAGCCAGTAAGCAAGACAACAGAGTTTGTAAGGCACTGTTTTTGTGCTACGCAAATATTTCCTTTCTGAGTAAATTATCAGTGATAATTTTGTTCATAATTATGATTGTGGAAGAGGCTAAAAAAAGCATATAATTAAGTAGGAAAAATAGTTAAAATATGCATAAAGCTATATGAACATTTAGGTTGGGATTTACTTATTGTGGATATAATTTGGTTAGGGCTTATTTTTTGTGTCATTTAGGGCAGGCATTTGTTTTGTCTGTTTGCTTTAGGGAAGGAAATTTGTAACTTTGGATATGAGAGTGTGAGTGAGGTGGGGAATGGATTAGTCAAACATATTCCCTCCAAGCTTTTAAGAACATGCCCAACAAACAGCTGTTAAAACACTATTTGATCTTCCACTTTTCAATGAAGACAAAAGACCCTGGAAAATCTGATCCAGATGCCATTATAATTTAAGAGAGAGCAAAAACAGAAAAGAGGGGATGATTAATTTTAAAAGGAGGAACACTGAGTACAATAGCATTTATATCATTGTGGTAATGATGGATTTTCTGAAGATTAACCATTACATAATGTAGATTATAGGTCTGTACAGGAAAACTTACACAAATGTAAAAGAGGTACTGATTTTTTGTCTAAAAATTATCCATATTTTTCATATTTTTTTAAACGATACTTGCATGAACATCAGTCAAACTGGTAGCCAATGTGGAGTCTAAGCTGAATCAGGGAAATGTTGATCAACATATAGCACAGAATTGTTTATACCTTTTATATTACATTTCAGTTTTTCCTTAACAGGCCATTGATACCACCCTAGAGGAAAGAATTTGGCTGTTTATAAAGGAAATATTATTTTATATGCAAAATTGTATTGTTAATTTAGTATGTTAATTTACTAGAGAGTTTCATTGAGAAACAGCTAATTGTTTTTTTTCCCCTTCCAAGGCAAACACCATGATTCTAAAAGTCTATACAAGCCTTTTGCTCTTATTCTTGGTCAATTCTGTGTGGACTCGAACTGTGAGACAAGTTTATGATGATCTGGATCCCGGCCATTGGTCTCACTATACTTCTGAGTGTCCACGGGAGTGCTTTTGTCCTCCTAGTTTCCCCAATGCCTTATACTGTGATAACAAAGGACTTAAAGAAATACCTCCAATTCCAGCCAGAATTTGGTACCTCTATCTTCAAAACAATCAAATTGAAACCATTTCAGAGAAGCCTTTTTCCAATGCCACTCATCTGAGGTGGATAAATCTGAACAAGAATAAGATCACAAACAGTGGGATTGAGAGTGGTGCGCTGAGCAAGCTGAAAAGACTGCTTTACTTATTCCTTGAAGATAATGAATTGGAAGAGGTGCCTGCCCCCCTACCAGTGGGTCTGGAACAGCTAAGACTAGCTAGAAACAAAATCTCCAAAATCCCAGAAGGAGTCTTCAGCCACTTGGAAAACCTTACCATGTTAGACCTGCACCAGAACAATTTGTTGGACAGCGCTCTTCAAAGTGACACCTTCCAAGGACTCAACAACCTCATGCAGCTCAACATAGCAAAAAATTCACTCAAGAAAATGCCTTTAAGCATTCCAGCTAATACACTGCAGCTGTTTTTGGACAACAACTCCATCGAAGTTATACCAGAAAATTACTTCAGTGCAATACCCAAAGTGACTTTCCTTAGGCTGAACTACAATAAACTATCTGATGATGGTATCCCTTCAAATGGGTTTAATGTTTCGTCTATTCTAGACCTACAGCTGTCTCACAATCAGCTCACTAAAATTCCACCGATCAATGCTCACCTTGAGCACCTTCATCTTGATCACAACAAAATCAAAAGTAAGTGTGTATTACCAGTGTGAAAACATTCAAAACCATTTCCATTTTAAATATCTACTTAAATATAAAAATGCTCTTGGAGATAAAGTGATTAAAACCATGGAATCATTGAATAATTTGGGAAGGAAGAGACCTCTAGAGGTTATTTATTCCAACCTTCCTGCAATAAGCAGGGATATTTGATGACATTTCTCAGAGCCTGTCCAACCTTGAAATTTGCCAGGGATGGGGCATCCACCACGTCTCTGAGCAAACTCTTTTTGTATTTTACTGATTTTACAGCATATATGTTCTATTAAGATTCATGTCCTCAAAAGTGATTTTACAGCATATATGTTCTGTTAAGATTCATGTCCTCAAAATTTTTCCATTTTGTGCAAATGAGACAAGGTTTTATACCCAAGGCAACAGAAGCCTGTTGGTTTAAATAGTTTCATTTCCAGGACTGTTTCCAAATTCATCCAGGTATAGAGGGAGTGTGGTGGTTAGGGACAGTACATACTCTATATAATGAAAGTATCTAATCAGGGAGTACTTCATTTCATGCCAAAAGCCAAAATAAAAATGATGAGTTTTTATTCACCAGTGCACAGAAGGAAGCCAAGTTTCTATATTTATCTTCTCATCATTGTGATTTAATTGAATACATGGTCCTTTACCATTTTTTTGTGCTACCGTAGCCCAAAAATATATGAAAAATAATGGTTTGGTTTTTGCACAAAACACAGACCTAGGAAATGAAGATACTTCTTGACAACTTATATTTATTCATTGCTTTTGGCAAAATAAAAATGTGAATTCATCTTAATAAATGAATAAATTTGTATAACTGGCACATATTTAAGTGGCCTGCAAGAATTTTATCTGTTAATTAGAGTTAAAGCTTATGACAGATGTTGTTTCTGAACATATTTAATTGCCCCTTGGTTATTAAGAGATTTATTTTAATTACTTCACTGCAAGGCCTCAGGTGCAGACTTTATTCTGTCACTTCAAATGGACACAAAATTGAAATCAATGGAATGTAGCCTGTCCAGTTTAAGAACAGTTTTGTGTCTAGGTAGTATTTAAAGAGCTGTTCAGTCCTCTTCCTTCCCTGAATAAGTTTGACAAAGCTTAAGACCATGAAAATTAACTTTTGCGGTATGTACAAAATCAAGTCTCATGTTCCAATGACACACAACCTGTGAAACTGAACCATGATGCTTTTCCACAAATCTTGTATTCCTTAATGTCTTTACCACTTTTCAAAAATCATTGTCAACTTAAGCACAAGCTGGCTTGTGAATAACTGACTTTAGCCAAAAAAAGAAAAAAAAAGGGAATTCTTAGTAACTGAATATAAAATAGTTGCAACCTAGTACCTTAAATGAAACTTGGGTATCATGTAAGGATATTTCACCACAGAGAATAATTGTTCAAGAAGTAAGGTATAATGACATGGTCTCCATGAGGCTTTTCTGTAATAGATAATACCTTAAAGGGCCTTTAGGATTGCAAACAAAGAATGTAATTCCAACAGGCCAGAGTAGTAAGAGCTGCCACCAATTCTCAGGTGGGTTTTGTCTTCTTATACCCGGATCAGTCATTATTTTTAGATAATCAATGTGAAAGGTTTGAAAGAAAAATATCTTTAAAGTCCTTATCTGGTTTTTTCACAAAAGAGTCGTGCTGAAGGTTTACTTTTATGTGTGCAGTATGAGCCCTTTTTATAACATTAATTCTCTTCACAACTGCAAATCATTGCTTTATGTTCTATCTGTGAATCATAGTTACACTGTTATTGCAAGAGTTCAGACATCAGCATTTCGATGTAAATACCATTTGACTATGTTTTATTGAATGCTATTTTGTAATATCAGTTCTTCATATAAGTGCATGGCCTTATTTTTCCAGAGACCATTTATGAAGATACAGGGTCTTCTTCTGAAGCCCAGGAAAGCCATGATAGCCTCATCATTTGTCTCAGTGGAACAAGGATTTCCACTGTAATCCCTTCCCTAAGGATCTCAATACACAGAGGAAAACAACTATTCTAATTTTGGAAGTAAAACCAACTTAAATCCAAAACTAATTATGGCTCCAACAGATTTGCAACACATTTGTTCTATGGCATTTTAAAACACACATGTCTCACATTTACCTGGGAGATACACTTGTGAGGCTCTGGGGAATTGTTAAATAATGGAAAAGAGAATGTTTAAGTATGCAAAGAGAAGGTATGAAATGACATAACAAGTGAGCAAGGGTAAGCAGGTGGCATTATTCCAGTGCTATCAAAGGACAAATGAAAGGGAGTAAACAGTAAGTTCCCCTGGAAGAACACCAGGAGGCCAAGATAGATACTGTGAGCTAATATTATTCCACATTTAGAGAAAGGGAGAAATCCCTGGGCCATGTATCTAAATTTTGTTTCTAAATTGTAAGTTTTACTGGAAAAAGATCTTCTGCATTTCTTCAGCAGTCATACAGTATTAGCCATTAATGAGAACTTTGGCAGTTTTCCCTTATGGCAGCTCTAGGTTTCACGTTTAAATATTAAAGGACATAACAATTATGTTGACAATTGGTGGAATTAATCTTCTTTGAATAAACTATCCTATATTTTTTGATCTAATTTGTGGTAGTCATACAGACCTCCTTCTCAATAGAAAGGGATACACAATTGTATAGGGAAATTCATCCCATCTAAAGGAGCTGTCAGACTACTTTTGGAAGTATTCATCTCTCTCTAGAGTTTATACAGAGAGTTTAAATTGTTTACATAGGCTGACACAACTTCTACATGGATCATGGCAAGGTGAATTGTACTCTGGAAGGAATGACCTGTTCTTCCTATTTAAACAAAATTCAGCAATATATCCATGAAGAGTATTGAAAGAGAGAAAAAAGGAGAGAGACTTTTACTTCCCTGATAGTTTGGGTAGGATTTACTGTTTATGGGAAGAGAGCAATAAAACCCAAACCAATTCATACCACACATCATCAGGAAATAGCTTCTTCCTAGGTGGCCTGTGGTTAGATAACTGCTGCCTCACTTCAAGCTTGGAGCAATTAACTCAGTGAAAATAAGTGCAGTGAGATAGTTTTTGGTCAGAGAAGACAGAGATTTAGGATACACTTGAAGCCATCTTGTCTCTATGAACAGTAGTGCTGATCAAACAAAGCAGATATTTTCTGTTAGATAGTGTTGATTCACCCAAAACTTTAAATAGCTGCCTTTGTAATGAAAATTCTTAAGCTTTCTGTGTTGTAAATTCACACATAGAGATAAGCTGTAGCTTGTTTCTTCCAAAAATACCAAAAGCTTTGCCAACATTGATCAAATTTCACAAGATAAACAAACACATTTTGCCATCACGGATATAACAAAAACTTCAGGCCTTGGCCAACTGGATGTATTTATCTAGTTTCCATGACAAAGATAGAGTCCACTTCCAAGATGTTGCAAACATCGGGGCAATTTCTCAAAATAGAGTGGAGGGGGAAAAAAAAAAGTAAGTTATGGAAAGAGAAAAAGTAAGTTACGTTGTTATTTTTACTTCATAACATTTCTCTGATTTTGGAGATTGCAGTCAGAAGATTTGTGCATGGTATCATTACTAAATATTAAGGGGAGACTTTTTTTTCCTATCTCTTTATTAGTAAAGAAATTTGTTCCAAAAAATCTGTTACATACACATTTTCCAGTCACTCTTTTTTTTCAGTTAGTCTGGGGCCAAGATCCTCAAGCAGTTAGATCAATCAAAAAATATCATAATTTGGTAGAAGGAATTTGACATCTTTGACAAACAAACACCACTTCAGGGTTCTCTAGAGGCCATTTTGAGGCTGCCTGACTATTTAACAACTAAAGACAAAATATAAAAAGCATTTTAGCCAAGTGACAGTGCAGAGGTAACCTAGAGGAGACAAAAAGCGCAAACCCACACTTCAAAATATGGGTAATGATTGGAGCCATAGTTTCAAATTTTATCTATACAGAAACAAATTATGCATGATGTACGTAGAATTTGGAGAATTTGTTAGCATTCAGATTAGGAAGAAAAATACCCCATTGCACAAGTTATATTCTTGCAATTAGAACCAAAGTCACTTAATAATGTCAGAGAACAGAAAAGTACAGATGTTAAAAATTAAAAACACTACACGAAAAGATCCTCTGATTCAATACTGCTATTGTTTTGAATGCAGGATCTTCATTAGGGAATATTATCAGCCTAAAATTAATGTACTGACATTGAAATAAGTTGTTCAATACCCATCAGAATTAATCTTGCCTTGCTCACTCAGTGTAAAGAGCTATTTCTCAATGCTTACCATGTAGTTGTATAAGTTAGTATCCCTTTGTCCAAGGATAAACCATGCATCTAGTGGCCTTTTTTCATCATTGCACCACAGTAAACATGTGATTCACTGATCCAGCTCACATTATATGAAGATGCTTGTTTTCAATCAACAAAGTATTTAAATGGAAACAAAAGCAACAGTCTCCCATGCTAACATCAGTGGAAGTTTACTTTTTTTTTGTGTCCTAAGTGAATTTTATCTTCATGAACTTTTCCCATGGAAATAAGCTAACATGTTGATCTACACTTTCAGGTGTCAATGGTACTCAGATATGCCCAGTTTCCATTGCCCTGGAAGAAGATTTTGGTTATTACGGCAACATCCCTCGTCTCCGATACCTTCGTCTGGATGGAAATGAAATTCAGCCTCCAATCCCACTGGACATCATGATTTGTTTCCGACTACTTCAGGCTGTTGTCATATAAAGATATTGCAGGGCCACTCTTGTACCGTGAGAGTGCTAAGACACAAGTTTTGCTGGAATGAAACTTGTTCTAACTCAAATCAAGAAGTAACAGCTTTATTTGACTTTAATTTTTTTCTTTGCTTGTATCTTTTCTACAACTGAAAAGGTTGTTCTTTCAGAAGGGATTTTGTATGGACCTGAAACACGTGCTTAACACCTTATCCTATAAATTCATAATGTGAATATATTGAAAATCATTGGTGTAAGATCCCAGAAATTCCAAAGAAAATCCTTACTTACTCCACCTTTCTTGTCAAATGTGACAATGTCTACCCTGCTAACATAATTCCTATAGACAAGTTATGTGTCCTAATTTTGTTATATAGTAACTAACACCATGAATTTGGGTGCACTTGGCCAAATACATATGCTAATAAAATCATGAACTGCATGATTACTAGTTATCAGAACTGCCACTGACATTTCAGATAGTGACTCGTGGTGAACAACCACTTAACATGCAAATAACCCATAAACTGCTGTCATCCTTTGAAGATTAATACTTTTAAGGTGAAAAGTACATGGGGCTTAGCATCCAAAGTATACTAAATATATATCATTGTAGGGATTCATTCAGTGAATTTCAGAACTGGGATAAACTGATCCATCTCAAATCCAGGGATAAGAGAACATGAGATGTAATCCTGTTCTCTCAAAGCCCCAGTTTTCTGCTTTTTTATTCCATTTCTAGTTTTGACACCATTTCTTTCTGCAGCTTTGGGATCATCATTGAATATTTGATTAATTTTAGTTTGCAGAGAGATACAACCAAGAATAGTAATGATTATATATTTCATGGACTAGATACTTGATAAAAATTTGAATGGCTAGTTAATGCAATGGTGATGAAGAGAAAATTAAGAAACTCAGAGATACATCCCCTCCCAATTATTTACTGAACTAGGAAAGCACTTGTATAGGAACTGTATCATTTAAGCAAATGCAATCAACTCAGAGCAGTATTCAGCTACCTGCTAACTCACATACATGCACACAATAACACTGGATTTTAGAGAAGTCCAGATTATTAGAACACAATACATTAACAATTCACTAACACGGGAGATATCAAAAGGTAACTTTTAATGAAATATGGCTGATTTTATCAAATCTAGTTGATTTTTTTCTATTTTATAATATTGGCTTTCAATAAATGACTTGAATATTAGAATCAACTATTCGCTGACAGAGCATGACATTCTTATTTCTGCTAGCCAGCACAGCAGACTATCCATCAGTCATTATTTTAGTCTTCTTGCATTTCTAGATAGAAGCAATTAGTTGCATCTACTGCTAACATTTTAAGACTGGCCTCAGTAGCAAGCATTTAAAGACTATGCACATGGTATAATTTTAGCTTTGCAGATTAGGTATTTTCTTAAAAGTAGATTTTTCAAAGTGTTGAGAACAGTAATTTCTGACAATCAATCCTTCTTATCTGAAAATCAGGCCTTATTCTGATCCAGAGAACATGTGGAAATAGCCTAGTGTAGAAACCCAGCATAGGAATAACCCATTCAGAAATCTGATCACTAAATCATTTATTTTTGCTGTTCATTTTAATGTGATTGCTGAGAAACTCCTGCCCTTCTAACAGAAGTATTTTCTGTACCTCTGTGTTCACCCTATATGAAAAAATACAGCTTTAAAAAGTCTTTACAATATATATGCATGTTTAGTTATGTTCTTTACTCAATAATAGCATATTAATTTATTTTTGGAAAAAGAATTATGTGAAAATACTGCTAATTAAATTATAACAATAATTATGTTCTTGTACTTGGAAGTTAATTTCTACTTTAAACAAAGAGCAAATACAGGTACTTCAAAGTGAATATTCAGAGGCATATACACACTTGATTGTGGGGTTAAGCTTCTTTACTGCATGTACGTGGCCATTTGTAACAGTTTTAATATTCTTAGCCATCCTGGGAAAGTTGGTGAAATTTCCTTTCAGACTACAATAGCAGGCCTAAATTGCATTATTGTGTGGTACTAAACAATGTAGGCTTTTAGCCACTACACAGTCAGTTCATTCATTGTGCCAGAAGACTATAAAGGAATATGTAAAACCCATTGTCTTTTTCCTAATGTTGAGACCCAGTAATACAATGCAAAAAGCATCACTGTGCTTGAGAGTCTGATGTTAATTCTTCCTAATCCAAGATTTCTCTAAGACTTCCCACAGATATTTCCTGGTCCAGAAAAAAATGTGTTCTTTTCCTCTGAAAGAAGGGAGGAATACACCTCTCAGCTGTCCTGTCTGAAAGTGCAGCTGGAATCATAGAACAATTTGCTTCCCTTACTTGTCAGAACACGTTGCAATCAGTTTTGAATGGAATACCATGGAAACAAAGACATTTACAAGCATGACAAGCTGACAACAGGTCACCATGAGTGCACTGTAGCCATGGTCCGTCACTGATCAAACCATGAACATCCAGTGCTTTTTGCAGAAATCCATCTTACATATTAGGTAATTTTGAGATTAGGGTTGTTAACACAGATGTGCTATCACCTCAGCCAGGGTACAGACAGTTGCCCTCAAAAGAAAAGTATTAAAGCAAAGCTAGAGACTCAAGAACTGAAAAATACCCAGACGTTTCTGACATGTCTGCCAGCAGGATTGGACGCTGGAATGCTGGGTCTATCAAAAGGCTGTGGGGTTTTATAACACAGCTGGCTCTGCAGGAAGAAAAGTCCTTTTCAGATGCTGCCAGCATAGTTGAAAATTTAGCCACATGTGTGGTTCCCCTGCTCCATACTGTTCTCTGGCATTTTCTGTTTCTTTCTCAAGAGTCCAGCGTGCCACCACTATTCTTCAACATTCTGAGGGGAAAACATCACCATAGCAATCATGCAGAGATGCCAGTGACCACAGCAGCCTGTATGACAACTGAACACAAACACTGAAGTAAACATTCAGAAGAAAACTAATTTGCATTTTTGCAATTGCTAACTCCAGCACATATCCTGGGTCATTGGAGGGATTTTCAGTGACCCTTGCTGCACCCAAATGGTTTCCAATGTTTGCTACAAGTAGTTGCTCTTCACTTTTCCATCCTAGAAGAAGTATTTGCTGATATCAAATTGCAGCTATTTTCATTACCTACCTGGAATTAGGTAACTGTAACATCTACATTTCTGTGTTGATTGTTAAACAGCTAATATCCCTCTTCTGCCAAGCATGGCTGAGAATCCTTGGTGCTGTTAAAGTCAGCAAGTTAATGTCTATCTCTTGACTGAAAGTCTCTTGCATAATTGCATTTTTTTTACCCAGACTTGCTTACCCATTTAAACATGATGAGAGGGCACCACACTGTCTCTGTGGTGATACTCAGGAATAGTAACAACCACTTCAGGTCGAGCGTATGAAACAATATCCATAATTCACATCATGTTCTGTCCTAGCTAACTTACTATCTCACCCATTTGTAGAAGTGATATTGTTTCTAAGCCCTCTAGCAGCCCTAGTTCCAGCAAATCTACACTTTAATGAATTCAAAATCTTTCCCAAACAGTTTTTTCTTACACTCCCTGCCCTGCTGCCAACAGCCTGTATATTTTTCTTACTGGTTTTGTTTTGATTTCTGCAGCAGCTGGATGAGTCAAGAGGAGGGTCATTAAGATTATCAGAAGGCTGGGACACCTCTCCTGTGAAGACAGAGAGGGCTGTGGCTGCTCAGCCTGCAGAAGAAAAGGCTGCAGAAAAGTTGTAGGTGCCCTGTGCTTGGAAGTGTTCAAGGCCAGGTTGGATGAGGCTCTGATCAACCTGGTGTACTGGAAGGTTCTGTTCCCGTGACAGAGCTCTTGGAATTAGATGACCCTAAAGGTCTGTTCCAATCTAAATCACTTTATGATTCTACATCCATTTGACCAAACCATCTGCCTATCAGCTTTATTTAGTTTCTTGCGTGTTTTTAGCTTGGGCATCATTACGCAGCAAATTTTCTGTCCTGAGGTCCTGCCCTTTCCTGGTAGTTCAGCTCCATCTGGAATTCCCCAGGGAAAGGGTTGCCCTGATTGCACACAGCCATGGCAGCAGAACAGCCCCACTGCTCACAGTGCTCACACCTCCCACAGTGTCTCTGTGCAGACCCAGGCTGGGGCTGCCTTGTAGGTAGATATATCTGGAAATCTATTCCCGAGACTGTGTCTCCCCACTGCCCGTCTTTTCTGTAGGAAAATTTATGAAGAATCTAGAATCACATCTTCCACAAAGAAAAGCTGTTCTTAATTAGGGACTGGGGCAATGAAAGTGACATGTGGACTCAACAGCTCTCAGTGAAGCTAGTTTTTTTTCAATATTTTTATTCATTAAAATGGTCTATGACCATTTTTATGAAATCTTAGTGGATTCAGAAAAAACCCAAATATTTTCAGCCAGAGGAAAGGAAAAAAAAATAAATAATGTTCATGTTTCTTACTTAATATTCTTGTTGCTAGGATGTCCATGCAGCATGATGTGCCCTTCAGCAGTTACTGAAATCCTTGAATTTGTCTGAAATGATGCTCCTACTGCTAGGAAGCCTATTTTGAGAACAGTAATCTCCTTGTGATGTTCTACTTTGTTACAGGACTTCAAATAATCGCTGATTCTCTCTCCTGGCAGTGAGGATAGGCTTCATGGTATTATAGGATCTAGGCTCAAGACCCTGTCTGAATCAGAAGCAGATTGATTTGGAGTGTAGATTTTTATTTTTTTTCTCTCAGAAGGCTGTTTTCAGCACCAGACTAGAGGTTCATGCTCTTTTGTGAATCCTAAGGTTTGTTTCTTTCAATAACTGGAACTGCTTCTAATGAAGAAGACTGATAGCAAGCCTTCTCAACTCTGCTTAGCAGCAAAATAGAAGTGAGTTACACTTAAAATTCGCCAGAAACAAGGTGCCCAAATTCCCTTCCTCTGAATTGCTGACAATTTGGGAAGAGAAAGCTGTGCATGAAGGTTTTCTCTAAAAGTCTCACTGGTTTGGATCTTTTAAAAAGCTAATTATTTATGTGTTTATTTTGGTTTGGTGCAAGTTCTTTAACATTAAATTTAAAATACCACGTATGAACATGGTGTGAGGTCTATTTTTCCTTTTCACATGAAGAAGAAGACTTAAATAATTAATTCCTCTTCAAACGAATATAAATAAATTTACATTGGACTGACCATCAAATAAACAAACAGTCAGAAAAGCAAATTTTTTGTTCTCAAGACAAAATTTTTATGCTTTCCTCTTTTTCTCCACTGTTCTTTATTTACATCTGCATTCTGTCTAGGATCAATGCAGCAGACTTATTAGGTACTGAGGAAAATTGAGATTTATTTCAGTTGCAGTATTATCCATGCTTCTGATTTCCCTCAAAGCATTAATAAGAAGTATGCCTGTATTTTCCCACTTTTGAAAACTCTGCACTACAGCCCCATATTTTTATTCAGGACAAAAGGTGCTCCCAGAGATTTAGGCTTTCTGTGGTGCCTGCTTTCCCCATGTTTAGACAGCCTCTGCTTACGTCCCACCACTCAGGTGGTTTTATTTCCTGCTGGTCCAATACTAGCTCCATACTGGATTTTCCCCAATGTTAGTACTGTAAGGCATGGAGAGGGATAAGTCCTGTTGCTGGTGGGCTGCTTCTGACAAGGGTCATTTGGGCTTGGTGAGGGAATGACAGACAGGGTCTCTTGTGTCTGAGGAGCTGAAGCAAATGACCAGCAGCTCAGCTTATGAAGGCACTCAGTTATGGAGTAGGAATCAATGCAAAAATGGATTCAACAACTCATTGAAATAGATTTCATCCCAAACATGGAAGGCAGAAAATCATCCAGAGTGAGACAGACAGAGATGAAGATGCAGCTGGGGCAAACTGTCAAACTTAAAAGTATGTGCAAGTACTTGTACAGGTCATTGGAGACCCACCATGAAGCTTGGGCAGTTTGCTGCTATGGCATAAACCCAGAGGGATTTCAGAGAGAAGAAACAGTGGAAAGCTGTGAATGCAGAAATGGAAACACTTTTATCCCCTCTAACTGCCTCTTTTGATTGCACTGACTGAATTAACACTCACAGAATTTTCTAATAATGTGTAAGGATTTCTCTCTTGTTCACCTTCTCACAGGTAAACAGTAGGCTGTCAATAGGGTTGGTTTGAAACATTTTTTTTCTATACTGATCACTGAGATTGGGTCTAAACAGTTGTGAGACAACATTTCTAGATCTTCAGAAACTGTTTAAAACATACCAGCTTAGGAAGAGCCCAGCAGTCATATGTGTTGTTGAAAGCCCATGTAAACATTTAACTTGTTTAAAAAAAACCCAGGAAACTAAAAAGACTGCCTCTCCTTTGAAGGCTGTTAGTGTTTATCTTCTACAGTTTGCATTAAGTTTTCATTATTTCAGAAACTATTTTCAGAGGAATTCATGTGCCTTATTTAAAAGAAAATAAACTTAGAACAATCATATCTTGTCATTAGTAGGCAATCTGAAATGTGTTAGATAAACTTTTTTGCATTGATCTGCTAGAAGACACATGTTGTATGGAACTGAAGTGCAAATATTTAACATTTCTAAATTGTCCTGCTCTGTGTGTGTGTGTAGTGATATATATAATAATTTCAAGAGTCTTTTCAAATTTAACAAAATGTACTGGGAATTACAGGAGCTATAGACTCCAGCTAACTTCATTGCTGGGAATATAAATTCCTATTGTTTCAAGAGACTTAGCCCTCAGACTGATGCCTTTTAACTTGCCTAAAGATGAGTTAAGCCTCGTCCTTTCTACAGGTGAAAAAAAAAGCTGAAATAAAATTAGATAGCTTGTACAGCCCTGGATCAGGATTAGGCGAGACTTCCTCATCTGCATCACAAAATCATGGAGTTATTTTGTCAGTTGTAGGAGCAGATAGAAAGTGTGATGAAGAGGAAGTGATGCGATATGAACAAAGCAGAAATCAGTGAACAGATCACAGTCAAAATAGCTGTGGATGGCATTCTTTATTTAGAAAGGTATACTAACTTTAGCCCTATGGATGGCTAAAGTTTTTCTACTTTTTAAAAAAGTGTCCTTTCACAGTATTGCAATTGTAGAAAATCTGCCTTTTTAGGGGAAATCTTAGAGATCTCAAACATATGTGCAGGAGCCTTACTTGTTACCACTTTTACTCAGTACTTCCAGATAGAGGAAAAGGCTCTTGTGATCCATGTGTGAAAAAGTAACAAAACCACTTTATCCTTCATTTCTCATGTCACCAATATAACCACACCTTGAGAAGGAAGAAGAAAAGAGAAGTCAAATACTAGAAGAGAGAAAATAAAAGACATGAAAAGGATGAGTAGGAAGGGAAGAGGAAAGACTTGTGATGAGGGGATAAAAGAGGAAGAAGGAAAGACGTTTGGAAAAGAAGGAAGCTTGAGAACATTACTGGGCATCCCTTTTCACTAGAGTAAAAGAATGGGCAAGCAGACACAAGATGCTCATGTGCTTTTAGGGAGAAAAACTGGGAGTTGGAAATCTTGGAAAATATCAGTCCACAAAGGTGCTTATAGTCTGAGATTTATAACCCTTCAGCCTGGTCTAGAGTTTGGGAACTGGCATGACAGCAACAACTAAGAGTAAGTGCTCAATATTTGTAATGCTGACTAAAGCACTGATTAATACACAGTCCAAACACAAAGGAAGTGTGCAGATGTGCGAATAACACCCCTGAGCTTTCTTCAGATCATGCATTGCTGTATTCCGTGTATTTCATGCTGTTTTTCATGCCTTTTAGAATGAATTCCAAAAGGAATATGGTAATAGGCCACAACAATCTATTTCATTAGTTGGAAACTACATGAAGAGGTAATGTCAGTAATGTCAGAGGCAAATTAGCTCTGGCAGCTTCTCTTGTTTAGTCTTCATCCTGCAAAACATATGCTTCTCCATTTTTTATCAGCTTGTATACTTAGTTTTATCAGCTGACATATCAGACACTGGCAGATGTAAGATCCAAGGTCTACTAATTTTCAGAGGCATGTTTACTTGTTGGGCTTTACAGAAGGGCTATGGCCCTCTAAATACTTTCAGGGGCTGAATCATGGCTCAGATGAACTTCAAGATCAAAAGCAATGTTGTGCTTCTTTCTAGCCTCCATTTCACATCATGCAATTCAAATGTCCTATTTTTGTCTAGGAACACTGGAAACAAATTGCCCATGCTGAAAGAGAAAAGTCAATATTTGATGGTTATAGAAAAAGTGTTTAAAGAAATTCAAAGAACTGTCCAAACATTGCTTAATATAAAATCTTTGGCCCCCTAAATGGGATGGCTTTGTAAAGTCATATTACTCCTGATGGGAAAATAACTGAATACTTAATGTTGGTTGATACGGACTAAATTTAAATTTAAATTAATATTTTAGAATGTAAGAAATCCAACTTGAATTTTTTCCTTTTTTTTTTTCTTTTTTTTTTGCTGAAGAACAGGTTACCTGTCAAATATTTTTCAGGTTTTTGTTTTTTTTTTTAAGGCAGATAAATATCTGATCTTACATCCTCTGGGCTTCCAGGAGTGCAAAAGTGAATTTCTTACTATACAGATGGATTGGGTTACCCTGTTCCCAAATAGATTCTGGTCAACAATTTGACAGTGAGAACAGCAGCACTGTTTTGAAATGGCCATGACAGCAATAGCAACGAAATTCAGCTGTTCCCTCATTCGGGACAATTAAGTCAGTGAAGCAGCTGTTCCCAGACAGGGAGGGTGATCTTATGGGTTCCTATTAAAAAAAAAAAAAAAAAACTAAGGGAGAAGGAAGGGCTAAAAGGTAAACTGTGAACTTCCCTAAGCTCTCTTTTACCTCAATCATATATAGAACATTAAAAAAAAGATATCAATTTTGAAAGTGAATTTCAAAAGAAAGGGAAAGCTGGGAAGAAAATACCCAACAGCTCTCCTACCAAATCCCTGTCCCACAGAACTGCTTTTTTGGCTCAACCTTAAGACAACATATTTTTATTTCAATACAAAATCTAATTAGGGAATAAAATGTTGGTTTGGATCATTCATTCCCTCTCCACAGTGACTCATCTTCTTGCCAGAATTCCACAGTGGCAAGGTTGTTCTTTGTGTCAATAGCTCCCAATTGAGTGATACATATGCTCGTTTCAGTACGATTTTTTCCAACTAAATATGTGCAGCACACAAAAGAAACATACTGCATGCACGTAAAAGACACAGGATAGAGGAAGAGGCACAAGAGTGAATAAAAGATACTATGAAATGAAGACTTTTATGAAAATGGTTTTAGTTAGAGGAAAATGAAGCTTTTAACCATAATCAGCGCTTCAAGCTATTCCGGAAATAATCCAAGAGAAATGAAATGAGAATGAGGTACATGAAAGCTTCTGTGTTTGCAAAAGTAACAGCTGTGTCTAGAGAACCTGGACAAGAGGGCTTCTTATTCAAATATGTCTGTTTTAATAGTATTTCTAATTCAAGCATACATCTCAATCCATTAAAACAAAGAAAAAAAACACGGTAAGCACACAGGACAAACACCATATGATCTTCAATAAACAGCCTTACAATCAAACACCATGTAATTATTTCAAGAATTGAGTGCCAAAAATATGTTGTGATTCCATGAAATGTACCCTTAAGGATTTGTGAAAAAGAATGGATATTCTAGGATCTGTGCCCATTTATCCCCTTTTGTTCCACATGAAAGAAATTATATTAAATCAACTGAATATCTGGAAAGAATTAAATCATCATCTCTCACTGGCAAACCTAAAGGAAAAATTCAGAAGAAAGCACAGTTTTATATAATGAAAGATCTCATGTTTCATGGAGTAAAAGGAAAAAAACTAACTGCCGGAGGGAAAGTTTTTGTTGCCTTTGGTTATTCTTCTCAGACTATATATTATGGAGCTATCCTCTGCTCCCTTTATTATCTTTATTCAATGATATAAAATTCCAGACTTAATGAAATGAAACCATTTCAAATGCTCTTGCGTTAAGTCCTTCAGGAACAAACTTGTCTCTGCAGCAGCTGATGCAGTGACAGTCACTGGCACTACAGGGTGACTGGTCTCCTCAGCAGGATTCTTTTTAATGGTAGACATGTCTGACTTATTAACTCCCCTTGAATTCTATTTAAAGTAGCACATGGGCCAAAATCTGCCTTTGTTAATGGGGTTTCAGAGGTGTAAATGAAAGCAATGACTTTTGCCAGCAGACTAAGCTCACCACAGGCTCCAAGTGATTTACCTCAGAGATGGCTTTACTTCAGTAATGTAGTTTTACAAGTCACCCTGCACTGTTCTTTAATTAGTTTTGGCCTATCATGCTTATGTATTAGCTATCATTAAACCACCATAAAATGTTCAGGCCTCAACTTTCATTAATCTGCACTGTGACAGGAAAATCTGATGTTTTTCACCAGCTGCAGCTGTGTCCCTCAGAATTTACTAAGGCAAAGAAAATCTATGAACACTAGAAATTACAAACAAGATGAAGGCTTTCATATTTGTATACATGAAATGTCTTTTGTCCTTCCAGGAAATGATTATGAAAAAAGGTGGTGGTTCTGCATCTTATTTATGGGTTAAAGAGCAACATCAGGAACTGGGTATGCTCTTACTTCTCAGGTCATTCTTCAGTAGCTCTTAGTCCTTACCTCAATCTCTTCCACTCCTTGCTGATTTCCTTTTATTCATTTTCCTTGGACAAGTTTATTGATTCACAAGTTTATTGATTTACCTGATCTTTAACTTCTGTGGTAGGGATTCCCCAGTCTCCTGATGACAACTATATTAAAGAAACTGCAATTTTAAATGGGGAAAATGGAGTTTACTCTTTGCCTTCACAAATCTCCACAATGTCATCTATGTTCTTCCTTAACGATACTAATATCTCGCGCACTCTTCTTTTGGGTACCACAATTCTATGGTGTAAATATTTGCTCTACATGCTATGCTATTTCATAAATCAGAATTGCAAGGTTCTTGTAAGTGTTTTTATAAAGCTCTGTTATTAAAATATCTTCCTTCTGATCTCCAGTACAGCAATTCATTTTGCTTCCTTCTCTCCTTGTACATGGCCATTCAGATACACTTCATACATTGTAAATACCTAGTTTCAAATACTCCTCCTTGCCTGCCATTTTGACCATGACAGGCTACAGCTGAATATTCCCACTTACTCCTTTTCCCCAAATGCTAAAACAACCCCTTCTGATCTTCATGTACAACTTTTTCATTTGGAGCAAAAATCTCCATTCCTTGTTATCACACAATCTAATTAACACATTTTTGTGATTTTACGCTAAAATGACCAAAGGCTTTTAGCCATCATAGGACAATTCCTCTACTGCTCTTACAGTTAGGAAACTTTAAAGTTTCCACCTGAATTTTTATATGGCTGACAGAAGGCCTTTTGCCATGGTGCCAGCAGATAATTCTTTCCCCAGTTACTTACAGTGGACCAACTGACTACCAAAGGGCTCAGCAGAATAACTGTGGGGATCTGGGCAAACAGCACTATAGTCACTGCACTGCTCATCAAAGGACAGAAACAAAAAGGAAGCACCATTTATACAATGAAATTTAACACTGTTTCCCGTGTTCCTGGATGTAGAATTTTTCTCTGCACAGAGTTGGAGTTATTCCCTTAGTCTAAAACTGCATGAATCCGGATTACTCTGGGTTTACAGACTTCAGGAAACTTGCCCAAGCTGAAACTTCCCCATGAATGATTCCTTCACACATTCATCAGCACAGCTTTGTGTGAAAACAGGCACTGAGCGTGCTGGATAAAAGGCCTTTCACCAACCTGTTCTGGTCCTGCTTCTGTTAACAGCAACAGAGGTGAGGGAGGCTGCAGAGCAGGGACCACGTGGTAACGTGATGCAGATGGTGAGCTGAGCAAATACTGATTTTTAGCAATGAGGGTCAATGACACATTGTGCAGGCAACGAAACACAGCAAAGAAACCTCCTAAAAGACAGTGCCACTAATCAAAAGTTTAAAGACCATTTGATCACACTAACTTGAGATCTTTGAAGCTACCAGGATCTCTGTGTGTGTGACTCTGTGTGTGTATGTGTAAAAATTAGAAAAACACTTTTGGAAAATGCCACCTGTATTCCAAATAGAGCTGAAAAGCAATGTTTTAATACTTCAGTTCAACCACATACGGAGTATTAACTTCAGTATTTTAGCTGGATATCTGCATTTTAAAAATATGACTGACCAGTAAAATAGCAGAGAAATTCACATGCTGCTCATTAACAAATTATAGTTTCCTTCATTTTCATGCTCATAGCAACTTGCACTTTTGCTGAACTGCTATTTGGGTTGATATTTTCTCCAAAATTTTAAAATATGTTTTCCAAACATTTAATTTGTATAAATAAAGTTGATTAAAACCAAATTTAATTCTCATTCACAGCCACATTATTTTATTGGTAATAAGCAAGTCCATCATCATTCTAAGAACTAAAGCTAATTAATAGTTTTCCTTAAAGCCTATGAGAAAAACCAAGATTTTCACAATCTTTGTACATTAGTGTCTCAAAGGACACGTTCCCACATCTACTCAGAAAAGAAACAGTTTAAAGCAGAAATTCAAACCAAATAAACAGAACTATTGGCTGAAGGGTGACGTGTTTCTTATTTACAGTGCCAGAGGTCCTGCAGTCAGGCTGTGGTTAGCCCTGGCCCACACCAGCTGTGTCTGTCTCACTCTGTGCAACTGGCTCCTTCACTTCTGCCCCGTGTTTTCTGGCCACAGCACCCACTGTGTGCCATCACTCCTTCTGTACCTTCAGCTGTGCAAGCTGAAGCATCCAAAAGCTGGATAGAGCCTGGAATTCTGTGTTATAGTCAGGGTTGGATCATGTAACAGGAACGATACTCAATCATTGATTCCATTTGAGATTTAGAGAATTAATATATTTCAAATATACCAGATCAGAGCAACATAAATTAAGGTCAGTAGAGCTTCCCCTGAGATCCAAGCCCTCAGAGCCACTACCTTGGCTCCTGCTAGAAGAAACAATCAAAAGGAGACAATGCATATATGGTATTGAAGGATACAACTTATATTTTGAGAACCTGAATACTAACTGCATGTCTGACACACTGGTGACTAAGCAAAGTCTTAAAATGGCTGGTTTATACACTGCACTAATAATTCCCAGATTGTATTCTACAGTCTGGAGGAATTATAACTTTTTGAAATAACTGTGTGTGAGAATTGCTTGCTAGTAAGTGGTTCTGTTACAAGAAATAAGATACTACAAGTTATTATTATCCATGCATATTGTAACAAATTCAGTAACAGCAGAGAACTCCTTTATGTTGCAAATGCTGAAGGCAGTCAAATGCAAATGATCATGCCAACTTCTTTATAAACATTTTTTTAACATTTTGGAAACACATATAGAGGGTATAAACCACTGCAATCTATGTAATATAAAACCTAAGAGTACACATAAAATTTCATAATCAAACTTCATAGGAAACTGCGAAATATTTATGCTAATGACAAAATCAACTTTAATTTATTACATCAATTTAAATTTTTCTCAGGATATTGAAGACACTATGCTACATAAATGCTTTTCTATTCTCTATCCATGAAATAAATGTAGTATAATGGTGTTCACAGTTTCATGTGAATAAATGGGTATGTGAACATAATAACACAAAGCTTGTGCTCTACTGAATTCCAAATCTTTGTCTAATTGAACTTTGTTTCTGGTTTATTTTTCAGTCCCAAGCAAAATATAATTTGTCTTCTAGAGATAAATATGATAACCCAGCTCTGAACTGTACTTGTTTAGCTAAGCAAAAACATACTGAAATTTTCCGTCTCTGGGGCCAGGAACTGCATTTTCCTGAAAGGGTCTAACACCACCAGTCCACAGGCTGGGCTGGAACAGCAGACAATAGCTCTGTATGCTAATAAAAACCATTTTGCAACACCACATGCTTGCATACTCAGCAGTACTATCTTATATTCAACCATGATTAAAGAAAGAACCGCAATTTCTTTCCCTGCTCCTTCTCAAAACTGATGTAAATTATACCTCTTAAGCAGCAAATTGTAAATTTGGTTTCAGAAGAATGGCAGTCTGTCTAATGTGAGTGGAACAGAATCCAAATATGTGAGCCTGAAACTCTGACTCCTGCCTTTGGCCTCATTGGGAATTCCTGGAACTGCCTTCATTAAGGAGCTCTGGTACAACCTGCAAAGATCTGCGTGTGTGCATTGTGCACGTACCCGACAGACCAGCCCAGGTGTGTTGTAACCCAAGGCATTTCAAAAGTATGAAAGGAGCAGTAACAGGGTAGAAAAAATGGACCCATTAGGATTTGTCCAGCAGAAAAAAAATCATCTTTCCCTCTCTCATAAGCATATTTGCATGGAACAGAGAAAATTCTTAGCTTAGGCACCAACATCAATTTAGACTATATTTCAGTATTACCTCCCAGCTGTTTCAAAACCAAAATTACTAAATACCCTTCAAAAAAATATATTCTCTTCATACTTTTTAATCAAATAAAAAGAAGTGCAAGGAACGTAATTTATTATAAGCTGTATTTCAGACCTGTTTTAACAGAGTTTGAATAATTGGACTTCTCTGATTTCCAAAGTGCTTTTCTAGGCTAAAAATATAGTCTATTCATATACAATATATAGTGACAATCTGACAAGTTTTTCATCTGCTTTAAAATTCATATCACACAGAAAGAGTGAATACCATGCTATGATGGATTTAACTTGTGGGCTTATTATATCAACAAATGTTGGAGACATAAAATTAGCAATGCATTTAAGGAGGATCTTTGAATTTTATATCAAGCCTAGCTTAGGGTGATTGAAAGGAATAAGTTTTGGATCTTGCTGACAGTTTGCAACAAAGTTTAGTAATTTCAGAAGCAGATATTGAAGGTTCTAAATCACCCTTTCTGAAAGTAAAGTGAGAGCTATCCATTCCTACTGCTGCAACTATGGATTGTTTGATTCTACTGTAAATGTGCATGTTCTCTGCTGAAATGAATGCTTTTTCTTAACGACTAAGAAATTCCAAGCATACTGAATGCAATGATGTATCAGAGATTATATAGATATGGTCTTTCTATATGCAAGGAAATAATACTCTGAATGCTCATTTAGAAATTCATCAGATTGGTAGACCAGACTGCATTAAAATATTCTGAGATTTTATTGCTAGTAAGTAATATTAGATGGATCTAGCATACACCTGACAAATTTAAAATTGTCAAGTTATTTTTTTTCTGAAAGATTTAAAAAACCCTGAACTACCAAAAAAAAAAAAACAACCGAAAACCCCCCAAATCCAAAACCAAACAGCTGGACAGGCAGTACAAAAAAAGCAGCAATATATATTTGAAGGGAAAAAGTCATATACCATCTGCCTGCATCAGCAATAGAAGTAAGAGGTGACAATTAAAGTAAACATAGAGGAAAAGAATAACAGACTGTAAGAGTACATGAATTGGAAAGGAATCTGCCATCAAGAACAAAAATGAGGCAAACATGAGAAATAAAACACTTGAGTAGATCTGTATGTAAAGGGTAGATATTTCTGTGACTCATTAAAAAGCTTTTTATTTCTTGCATTCACTGTTTATGCAGAAATAATTAAATCTAAACAAGACTTTGCTAGCAAAAACAATTGTAGCTATCTCACATTTTCTGTTTAACTCTCTTTTCCCTGCTGTTTATGCTAATTTGCACAGGGGTTGGAACAGTTGGAGCATTCTAAATCCTTCTTTTGTACTTCTTTTAACTTTGATGAGCAAAATGGAAATGCTAATCCCTTCTGCAGACACATGATTTCCTTCCTTTCTCCTGCTCTCTGAGATATTTGTTTTTCTGTTATCCAGCCTTTGTTCCCTAGTCCCAGCGAGCTTCATACGATGCTCTCCTTTTTCCTGGGCCCTAGGGTGAACAAAATTCCACAATTCATGAAATGCAACTGGTACTGAGACAGGCAAGGGATCCATCAAAGCAGATTCCTACCTCTCCATCCTCTTCTTATGCCTACAGAACAAACAAAAAAACAAAAACAAACAAACAAACAAACAAATGACTCAAGGGTGTTCAGTACTGCAGAAGGAATCAGTCTAAAATGCCGGCCTGAATTTTAGCCCTGAAACTGATCGTGGTATCTTTAATGATTCCAGAATTTCACATCCTGCTTTTACTTTGTTCAGTGTAATTCTGATCACCACATATCTAAGATTGGAAAATGAATGATAAATAATGATGCAGGAAATAATAAAGTCTTTAATAACAAGGTGAGAAAAGCTTTTATTTGGACATGAAGCAGACACACTGGTACATCATGTAACGTCTGTGAAAATGTTGGAGGTTTTTCATATTAAACGACTGGGAAAAGTAGGATGTCAAAGATGTTTGATCCAGTGCTCTTTGATATTCATTGTAGTAAAATTCTTCATTCAGTGGGCCTAATCTGGAATACCAAATACTTTTATTTAGAAAACTAAAACCAATCAATTTGAATTGATTGGTAAAGATACATATGTGTAGGTAAAAGGATATTGTTTGAAAAGTCATATTTTAAATCCTAATTATTTTTTTTTTTAATTCACAGTAATACATGTCTTTCCAAAGAATTTAAAGTGTCTGTAGAAAGAGTTACATTTATTTTGCAGTTACTTGTCTACAGTAAACTCAAAGAAAACAAACATTCATTTGCTTCTTCATACTAACATTAACAAGCTCATGAGTCATAGCATATTTTGAGAAATGAATATTCATGGACCTCCCACTTCTGACCCAAACACAATTGTCTCTGTCACACAATATGAGTGACCCAATTTTGTTCATCTGACAGATGCTTTTCTGGTCACAGAATATGAAAAATTTGGAGGAAACTGAATGGGATGTTTTAAGAGACTGAGTAACCCAACAGTTGAACCATTACAGGAGCAGTCATGTATTGCCTCCCCCCTTATGTAGGACTGGTCCCTGGCCCAGGAGAAGGTGATCTTTTATTTTGTTACTATTGCTCTAGATGAGAATATATCAACATGTTAACTTAGTTTGCTTTATTACTCTTACACTATAGCTTCAGATCAGAAGAATCTTTTATCCAGGTGCCAAGGTGAAACAACAAAATGACTAAGTTATTTTGGGATTCTCCTGTCATGGTTTTCAATGCTGGACATATTTTGCTCCTCTTGTTAAAAATCAGTACTAAAATTTTCCAGAGCTGATACTGCAGACTGAAGACCTCTGTTTCTGTTCAGACTGGCAGGCCAAGAAGCTGACAAGAGGGAAATTTGCTACAATACCCAAGCTCTTTCTGAGATTCAGACAGGGCTTTTCATTTTATGGCAAAGGTAACATTTTTTCTGCACATTTTTTCTTATCATAAGTTCCTGGAGACAAATCTGTGAGGACTGAAAGGAAAGAAAGCAAAGAAAAAATTATAATGAGTGAATGTTGACAGTCAGAATCAAAGGCTCAGTGCTTTATAATCAAAGCTTTGGAAAAACAAGAATAGGACGACCCTGAGGCTTTGGCACTGAGTTCAAGAACACACTTGGGAGTCATTGCACCTCCAAGAACTGGGAGAACTGAAATGGAAACAAAGCCCTCTCAAAAAACCAGGGGAATAAATTAATTCATTTACTACTGCCAGAAATTATGCAGTGGGAATACATTCTTCCTAGGAATGTCTTAGGCAATGGTCACAGCTGGGTATGCTTCCAGTTTAAGCAGTGCCCCAAAAACCACTGAATGGGATGGAACTCTCTATTAACTTCAGTGAGTTTTTAATCAAGCCCAACTAAGTCAACGAGCAAGATTTAAAGACAGCTGAGGAAGCTCGCAAGACTTAGAGAGTAACTTAGACTGCACAAGGCCAGAAGATCTGGAAGAAACTCAAGTGTCAGTGAAGGGACTAATTAGAGGACATGAAAAGCTCACTCCCAAGTCTCAGGAATTTCATTATCTTCTGTGATAACAGGACTCAGAAAATGCAAGCAGTGATCTGAATCAGTTTCTAACTCAAGTGCAAATTTTCTGTGAGCTTTTTAAAAAGCTTGGGGTTTTGCTCAGCAATGCCACAAGATCTCTAAGTAGTCTTTTTTTTTCTTTTATCTTTTCTTTGTTGGGTGTCTTGGCTTTCTAGCTGGTCTAGAATTGCTAGTGTCAGGACTTCTGTCATCCAAGCTCAAACAAATTGCCAAACATTAATTTTGGCATCAACTAAGGCATGTCTCCTACAGATACACCACTCAATCTCCACATTCTTGTTCTTTAAAGCATAAACCAAAATAAATAAAACTCTTTTCTTATTTGTGTGCTTAGCGAACTATCATTCTCATAAGCTTGTAAAATTCTTTCTATAAAATATATTCTTTTTCAGATAAGTTTCCCTAGCTCCAAGAAAAAGCAGAAATCCAACATTGGTAAGTTAACATTTTCAATTAATTTTACTTGCTTAGTGTTTCTGGAAAACAAGGCTAGCAAAGCATGTTGTATTCTGGCAGGAGTACAGTATACCCCTAAAATCAAAGTTAAGATCCAGACACAAAGTGGTTTGAACTTCATTGGTATTATAAAACAAAAAAAAGCAAACCTACAGATACAAAGGTTTCTGTAGGCCCTGGCTCTCAGTATGCCTAAATCTACTTAGTTGTGTAAGAATGAAGACAAACATTAATAATTATATTAATAACTTGTTACAGATAAGAATTTTCCTTCAACAAAAAATAAAAAATTGGGATCTTATGCACAAGTGAAAGCCATGAATATTGGACCTGCCTAGAGCGAATATGTTTTGTAAATGAAGGAGACACATTGGAAGTGAGGATTTAGCAGAATAAATCTTAAATTACCATGCGCAGCAGAAAATACTATACTGAAAAGTGAAATAATGCTAACTACTTGCAAATGGAGCAGCATAAAAATTATCAGCAGCACTAAGAAGGTGAATGACAAATTTTTTACTGAAGCAGGTACAGATGTTTGCTTTGTTGTCAGGAAGGAGCATACACAGGCATTGCAAGGAACTAGATCATTAAATTGAGGAGTAAACTGAGGCTACTGATCTGAAGAAAGAGAAGAGCAACAGGACACAGTAGTGTGGTGTTTTCACTCTACTTACTGCCATGATTCTTCATGGAAGAAGATGTTTTTGCAATGGGAAAGACTGTGAAAAAAGAAATTAAAAATACCTGATTTAATGATTCAAGACCTTGATTTTCATAGAGGCAACTCATGCTAAACCTTGCTAAGAAAGAAGTCTGTCATCCAAGAGTGGTCATATTCTAAAAGCCATTGCAGACTTGACTCAATTGCCAAAATAGCACATGATACTTAGAGCTATTTGGTATGTCCCACAACATCCTAACCTCTACTACCTGCTAACAGAGCTATTGCTCTTCTACCCTTTGACCTATTGGCCAAACATCTTGGATTCTTGCCACAAGGCACGTGGCTTAAAATTCTTGATGTTCTTTCAGTGCCTCATGCAAATTTCGTCCACTAGGATGGCCTTATTGGAAAAAAAATTAAAATTGCTGTGGGAGTTACATAAAGCAAAGGGAATAAATTTTCCTTAGCACATTGGATCTTATACATTAATCTTACATCCCTCCAAAGATACAGGAGATGTTCTGTTGATAATATTGGACTTTGACAGTATTAGAAGGAATATTTCATTGAAGAGTTGGAAAAATGATGAAAACATTCAGAGGAATAGGTGGATGTTGTACAAATATTGATAATATAAAAGTAAAGAATTAAGTAGGAACCGATAATAAAGAAAACACAACCAGTTAGGAAAAGACACAGCTTGGCATGCTAATATAGTAAAATTTTTTTTCTGGTGTAATAGAGCGCATTATACTAGAGTGTATGCCCATTATTTGCAGCCTATGATAGAGGTTTATATCAATTAAGAAAGTGGCATTTCCTCTTGGAAGGGAAACACTTGAAATAGTGTATTCTATGAGCATTGCTTCGTAAGTACTCACAGAAAAGTAAAGGAGGTGGGGGGAAAGTACCTCTGAATACATACCAGATAATACCTGCAGTTGATGGAAATTTGTTAAACATTATCACATATAATAAGTCACAAAATAGAGATGTTACATATAGGGAAATATTAATATATAACTCAATTTGCTTAAGGCTTGATTTTGGACAAATTTGTATTTGTAGGTTATCAGGTAATAAAAAAAGTTGTTTCCAGAACACAACTTATTGCTATATTGGTAGGAGCAGCAAGAAATTTGAGGGGAAGGGGTAAAAAAACTGTCATGTGAAATAAATGCCATTTCCTTACAAAAGATCTTTGTTTGACATTCCAAAAAATTCAGTTCAGCAAGATCATATATTAAAGGTGTTTGAAGTCTGAGAAACTCCCTGGGCTGAGGTCTTCAGCTGAGGGTAGAAGCTGTACTACCTCCCACAGCTGCAGAATGCCACTGCCATTGGTCAGGGTCTAATAGCACTGGCTCTGCATTCTGAGTAGCTCCATCCTATTTGAGACAGTGAAAGCTAAAGGTAAGTTTTGGCACTTCTCTCTTAGTTGAATTTTTATCGCTGGAAATACTAGTATTTGTTTTATTTTATCATGCTTAATACTGATTCAAAGCTTGTGGATTGTGGAGACTATTTATTTTTCCCTGGATATGTCTTATTCCTTCCTGTGAGAGGTGTACATAATCTTCATCAAAATATTTGATCTTACAGCTACTGCAGATGCCAATATTTCTACAGTGCATTCCAATATATTACATGAAAGGGAAATAGAGACATGCAAACCGTGCAAATTAGTGCAGATAATATAGCCATAGGTAAACTTTTTTTTTCCACAGATATTTGCTGGGTTTGTCTCTATATATGCAAAATTTCATACTTACCAAGCCTTATACCCTTTAAAAATCTTTTATTTTTAGGAGTTGTGGCATGCAAACAATTATGCGTAGTGAACAATTTTTTATTTAAGAATTGTTTATTCAGAGGAAAAATTACACCATATATGTTAGTAGTACATTTTGGGTTGCTAGATAACACCCTCTATAGCTGAATCATCTGAGATAAATGACATGGAAAGGAAAAGCAAGACCAAAACCAATTCCATCAAAAATAGGCAGCAGAAAACAAAGACCAACAAAAACTTGCTAATTCTAGCATACTTGCTTATTTCAGACATTGATTGCATTTCTATTTTATTTTACTTTATTTTTTTTAATAAAGCAGAATACTTTTAGTAATATTGGAAGTTAATACTGAAAGGTGAAATTCATCTAAGCTTTCTCAAAGAGAAGACCCAGTGACTCTAGCTCCTTCCAGCAGCAGCTGAAGTCTTTCTGAATAAAGAAAATGAGAGAAAAATGAACGCCTTGTGTTACTGACCATCCCCAGAGGAATTTCATATCCTCATGCCTAAACCAACTTTATAAAGACCTCTTTTCATGAAGCTAAAATTCAGCTTGTTGCCCAGTACATACATTAAAAAAAAGTCTCATGTATTTCTTGTACTTCATTATAAGTAGTTACAATTCTGAAATTAAATATTTAAGAGTGTGTATCACGGCATCACATAAGGAATACAGTTTATTAGACTTATGCATTGCTTATTATCCCTGTGCTTTTGGTGAAATTAATGTGAGTTGTAGACAAATAAAAATGTAAGTAAAGAATGCTGAATAGAGCCTTGTGTCAGGCATCTTATATGATAATAGTGAATGCATAATTTACAAGGAAAAGTGAACGCATAAACACTACTTCTCAAGCCTAGCATGAATATTCTACCATTTTACTAAATTCTGGAACTTTAAATAGGTGATAATTCAATTTTACAGAACTTTAAATAGGTGATAATTCAGTTTTACAATTCTATTTTCCAAGGAGAACAGGTGAATACACCACACCACAATTTCTCACTACTTTAAAAATGGTTTTGATTGAATAATGAAGGAATTCAGAGTACTGGTGTTACTATCCCATGGGCAACATATTATTTTTTATTTTGCTCCCAAGACCTTTGCAAAAGTATGGTCCAGATGTGCCACACCAAGTAAAATTATGTTCTGACAAAACAACTGACGGGTGAAAAGCATTTTGATAATGCTTATCTAGAAATGACAGAGTTTATAATGTTTTATAACAGGTTGGTTTCTTTGTTTCATTCTGTTTAGTGTTTTTTACGATGGAGGAGAGATATAATATTACATTGTTGTACATTCCAAAAGATTATTTATTGGGATAGAGACAAGTAATATAATAATTTACCTTTTCTCTAGTTTCTCAAAAGTTCATATCTAATTGCAATGAAAATAGGTGAAGTTAGATGAAAGGGTAAAATTATCATTCAGATGTTTATTTTTACAGCAATAAAATTCCATACATCTTTTCTAAATTATATGACTATGATTATGGCCAAAGCACTAGGAAAAATTCTCAGCTCCAGAGACTCTTCATGAAGAAAACCAGATTAAACTACTGAGTCACCATAAATAAATGTTAATTATTCATCAGAAATATTGCGGGGTTTACATATAAGTACTGTGTTTATGACATTAAATTGTCACAGGTTCCCTGTCAACACCAGAGTACCTACCATCTGTCCATTTTCTTCTCTTTCAGAAAAGAAAACAGAATGCAGACCTTTGTAAATGTTTTCCTGGGATTTTTTATCTTTGAGTGTGTTGTAGCTGCCCCTATCAGTGATACCATAATTTATGATTCTGAGTTTTATGACATACCACTTGGAGAGCTGCCTCATCCATTTGCCTATCATGAAAACAAGCAGTCTGACCAAGTAGAGGTAAATAGAACTTAATTTATTCTGTCTTTCCAAAGTGCATAAATGCAGTAGTTACTGATCAGTTTTTCTTTGCCATGAAACTACTTATCTGACAAATCTTCTCATGTGGTTTCTATTGCCTTTGCAGTTCATTCACTTTTCCCCTAACCTACAAACACAGCCAAAATATATTCTAACTTTTCTGGGTTCTATTTGTGGTAATCTTTAAGAATAGGTGAAAGGTACCATGCTTTCCTCAGGTCTCCATGCAGTTCCACAAATTCTGTTGGAGATCATCATTGTAATTTATCTGTCTGGGTGATGCATGGAGGCACTTGAGACAGGATTTCCAGCATTTCCCATTAAATGAGGTTGTAAAATTCTGTTTCCTTAGGTCTGTGTTCACTACAAATGGGTCAGGCTATAAATGCAAATGTTTTCTCTTGCTGCTACGAAAGTGGCAGAAGGAAGAAAAAAGAAAGGGAAAACATTTGAATTTAAACACAGGAAAGTAAAAAAAATCACTGAAAAAAACCTGTTGAAATTCTGATACAGTATGAGCGGGTAAGATATGTCGCCTGTAGAAGCAAGGGGCTCCACTTCTTGACTTAAATGTTTCCTTCCTCTTCTACAATCCTTTATTTCTTTACAATTACTAAAAGGCTACTTTTTTTTTTCTCTCCCTGCTGATTAGACATTATGTTACCTGAAGGTAACATAAGCACTCTGTGATTCAGGATTGCGTGTGATAGAAGTTGAGTAAAAACTATAACATTTAAATAACGTGGTATTTTTATACATAAAGTTTTAGTGTTTTTTCACATAACAATGCATAATTCATGAAAATACAATCCTTTGAAAGATTCATGATTACAGCAGGAGGGACAGCAGCTATTCTTTCATCATTGAGGTAGAAATTGGATAACAGCTTTGAAATCAAAGGACAGAGACAATTTAAGAATAACTATATTCCAAAACAGGAGAACTGAAGAGATAAAAATAATCTTAAAATTAGCACTAAATTCAGAACCTTATAATTTGTAGGAAATAAATTTTCAATCCAAGAGGGATTGAGAAGAACTTTGCTGCAAGGAACTTACCTTGCCTTTGGCCTGTTTCTCTTGTGCCACTCTTGTGCCCTACTTGATTCTGTTTGAGCTCACTTTCCTGATAATGTCACTAACAATTTTAGCTGCTGCGTTCTATTTCACATTGATTAATAAACCACAGTTTCTATCTCTCTTTGCTCTTAGAAATGAAGCCTTTATCATTCCAACAGAAATGACTTCCTTCCCAGAAATGGGAGCAGTTATTTTGAATGTGCCTGATCACTGAGTTTTTCCCATTCAACAACAGATTTCTTAGTAATGCATTTAATGGTAGGTGGGATTCTCCTGTGCTGTGCTCTCTCTGTGAGGTCCTATAACACCAAAACATGGGCTGGCCTTTTCCAAGTTTCTGAATGAAGGATAGAGATAAAGCAAGGTTTTGATGTTCTTTTCCAACCAAAAGGAAATTCAGGATGACTGATGCTGCACCCAACAAGAAAAGATACAAGATCCCAACATGGATTTTTTGTTTTTTTAGAAGGCATGGAATAGGCAGAGTCAGGGTAAAGTGGTAAGCTTCTTTTCCAGAGCAGGATTATCTTCCATTACTGAGCTCTTCAGACAGCCTTTTTAAAATTCATCAGGTAAAGTTCATCCAACACAGCAGTTGAACAGAATTTTGTTTTGCATATGGATGGACCTCACTGTGAGAGCCTTTTTTTCATAGATGTTTAGCCAAAATCTTTTTTTGCTTACATTCCTAATACCATGTACCACCCAAGAGAATCCTAAGCATTCATAGTTCCCCATATCCCAGGAGATATGAGTGGTTAGTGCTGTAGAAATCAATAAAACTTTATAGACGTGTCAGTGTACTATTTGATAGGGCATGTCAGTCTTGCAAGTTATAATTTAATCTTGCAAGTGATATTACTGATGTCACACAAGTTTTAAGCAGAATATGTTTGATTTCTTGATTGTGGTTATGACTTTACTGCTTTAAATATTGTTATCATAATGATGTGAACAACACAAGTGGATCTATGTGTAAAATATTTATTCAAGGTCACAGGTTAGTTTTTATTATGCATAGTTTACATGATGAGCAATACCACAGAGACCCAGAAAACCAGCAGGCCTTCAACAGATCTAGCCTGTGTGCAGTAACTCTTTAAGACTTGAATTTCCATTTAGAGAGCTCTGAATCATGTATTCAGGCTTTTGAAGTAGTGGAGAAAAAACTCAAATAGCATTTTCTGTGTTGCTGTCTTCAATTTAAGATTTGAAAATGCAGTTATGCGCAAATAGAAGCCATTTTGTTTCATCCATTTTTAGACTCATTGGCAAAAATGCAAACTTTAGCAAGGTTGTGTATCCAACTGATTAGCAGAAGGTCCAAGAAACTGACAAGTTCTAGTACCTCAGATGCATTCAGATGCTACTCCTGATAATTTCAATGTGAATTGAAGTAAAAGTTAACCTGTGCACCTCAAAGAGTTAAACTAAAGCACCTGTGTCAACCTGTCCTTTTCCAGACTATTAGATCCTGTAATCACACATTCGATGTGTAATCACCTACGTGTGGAAAGACCTGAAGATAATTAGAAAGGGATTCTTTCCACTCATTCTATCTTAAAAATTAGGCTTGGCATCCCAATACCATGCTCCAAGACAAGTATAAATCATTCTCTTGGGATATCTGTTGAGGTGGGTTGATCTTAGCTGGCCAACAAGGTGACCATCAAAATGCTTTCTCACTCCCCCTTCTCAGACAGGTTAAGAAATTAAGGTTAAAAACTTGGAAGTTGACACATAGGCAATTTAATGAAGAAAAACAAAGGTTGCACGCAGAAGCAAAGGGAAACAAAAGATTTGTTTCTTCTACTTCCCGTCAGCAAGTGACGGCCAAACACTTCCAGGGAAGTAGGCCTTGAGTACGTGTAGCAGGTGTTCCTGATGACAAACACCCTAATAATAAAGCCCACCCCCTACCCTCACTGCCTCCTTTCTCTCAGCTCTTATTGCTGACCAGATGCCATATCGATGAATATCCCTTTGCTCAGCTTGGGTCACCTGTCCTGGTTGTATCCCCTCCCGAGATCTTGACCTCCCCTGCCCTACTGGTGAGAGGGGAATGCTGGAGAGGCAGCCTTGGTGCTGTGCCAGCATTGCTCAGCAGGTACTGAGCACTGGTGCACTATCAACACCTTTTCAGCTGAAAATACAAAGCACAGCACTGAGGAATGCCATGGGGAAAGTTAATTGTACCCCACAGACCTATCTTCCTCAAATAACTTTTGACGAACCCTAGACGTGTTTCAGGCTTAGTATGAGAATTTACAATCTTAATATAGTTAAGTCAGGGTGACTGAGTCCAAGTTCATGACTTTGCTAATTCTCATACTCTGGAAATATTGTTTCTTGTGTAGAGTGCATGTGTGTATATACATTGGATTGAAAACATTTTTCTGAAAACATTTCTAGATAATGGGTCTTGATGTTCTTCACTTGAAGTCTATTTTTGTCATAGATTCTGAAATTACCTTAAAGTTGGGAAAGGTTAGTAATGTATACGTGGAATATTTTTTTAATGCAAATATTTGCATGGGGAAAGTAGTTGCAGCTGTGAATTACTTGTGAGAATTGTATTGAATCCTCAATCAAACCTATGCATTGTCACGTGTTAGGTGACATTATGGATTATAAAATCTCTGGTTTCCAAGGTCCCAGGTTAGTGAGACATGGAAGACCTAGCTAATGCTTTGCATCCAAATGGAAATTATTACTGGAAAAACTTAAAGTAATATATCACTCAGAAATAAAATGTACATAGAGACATTAAGATAGCAGTATCAACTCTTTCACAGATAATGGCTAAAGAAAGGCAGTGTAGCAGAAAAGCCTATTGTCAAGGAAAGAATTCCAAGGTCCTCTAGGAGAAAGCTACAGCAAAAAAATGTCACCGTAAGTGTACAAGCTTTGTGTTGGATTTATCTTCTGAAACAGACAGTAACAGTATAAATATGAACTGATCTATCTCCCCTTTTCTTTACAGTTCATTAGTATTTTGAATTAATATTTATATCATGATAAGGTCCAGAGGCCACAGTCAAGACTGGGTCTCCCAATTGCTCTGAAAGCATATACAAAGAGAGATTTCCTTCTTTAAAATGAATAGAATCAAGCCAGACTCTCAAAGGAATTATTGTGTGAGCTTCTCACTTTTTACCTCTTTGAAACTAAAACTCTATTTGGAAAATATGTGAGAAAAACAAATTGTGGAGAGAGATTCTTATGAACATCAGCTACTAATGCCTAATAAAATGGCACTGCAATTTTATCACAATGTCTGTTAAATATAATCAGTCAATTTTTCTTTAGGTAGGAAAAACTAAGAAAAATAAGAAGAAAAAACATAGGAGCATCAGAAAAATATTTTCATTGCTAAGATAGGCTATCAGTGAGGCTGAAAAGCAAAGGAGCACTTAATTAAGAATGGTTTTCTTAGCACTGAATAGGCAGAAAAGTAAGGGAGTTAAACACAGGTTGGTCTGGGTCTGTTCACACACAAGAGGTGAGCTGTAAAATATGATCCACAACATATTCAGAAAGAAACACTGTGAAAGTCTAATATTTGATGCATTTTGATTAGCATTACTTGATAGCTTGTTGAATTTGAATCAAACTAATAATAGGGCATTTTGGCACCTGCACAAAGCTCAAAACTCGAGTTCCACACACATATTTGCTCATGTCTGTGTGCATACACTCAAAATGTCTCTCCTGTTGGCACACCACTTGTGAACAGGAGCCACGCTTGAGCAAGAACTCACTCTTGCCATTCTGCAGAGTTGACAGAGGCTTACACTGCTGTTCCTGTCTTTGTGGTTGGTATCTGATTAAATGAGAGACATCAGAGTGGATATACAATGACTTTTCAGAATATCACATACATTTTTTTAAAAACCTATTAATTGGAACAAGTAATGTACAAGTCAGATGGCCACATACCTGATCAGAGAATCAAACTCATCATTTGAAGCTTTATCCCTGAATAGGAATTTTTCTAGTTTTTCAGAAAGGTTTTGACTACAGCTCTTGTTATTCACTTGTCTGCAGTGACTAACAATTGCATTTCTTTTTAAGATAGAACAATAGGAGAAAAGAAGTCTTTACATGCAAATTTCAAGAACAAGTTTAGGCCACTTTTGGATAGGAAAGCAAACCTCCCTGCCTGTGGCAAGGGGGTTGGAAATAGATGATTTTTATGGTCCCATCCAACCCAAACCATTCTGTGATTCTACAAATAACTTCTACCATAATTAGACATTTTCATGTTAGCCTTTGTTAGTTTCAAAACAGCTGTGGGAGAAACAAGTTCCTTTTGATGGGTCAGTGTGTGGGACAACTGTCCCTTCAAGGTTAAAATGACTATTTTTAAGTTTTGAATTTTTATTTGTGTATTAAAGGCATTTTTTTTTCAGTAAAAGAAACACTGAAACAGAACACACTTCAGAATTCTCCTGTGGATTTAAACTTATCACATGTCATACATCAACTTTGATCCTAAAAGATGTAGACATAAAATAGACACATAAAAAAACCACATAAATTTAAACTCCTGAGCCTCTCCTAGTCTTTTGTTTGTTTGTCGCGCCTCTTTTACTATGAGATACAGATACTTAAAGAGCCCATTCTAAAAGGAATTTCTGTAGCCAATGTCTGGAGCTGCTTTTCCGAAGTTTTGTCTCATTCTATACTGACTGTGAAGCAATGCTAATATAAAATAAATACCAGCCTATGGATGGAAAGTAGCAAGTTGGATTTTATCAATTGCATTTTATCACTTACTGATGTGTTCTGATTCTTGACTTTTGCAACTTCCTGGTCTGAAAGTGCCTCTGAATTGGCCAGCCACGCTAAGAACTTTCATTGGAAAATGGAGTCACATTGGATAAATAGAGGATGAGGAAAAAAGTAGGTACTCCATGCAATCTTAGGAAAGACATCACTGTCCTTTGTCATGCTCTGGGACTAATCTGCACTGGTATTCTCTAAATCTCTTGATTGATTCCAAAGACAGAGTAGGGTAACTATTAACCACATAGATGGCTAAAGATAAGTGATGTGATACCCTTTCAGTTTTTTCTTATGCCGTGTATTAAAACTGTCTTGGAAGGCAGATTTGAAGACTTGTAGATATTGGCAAACACACTTTATTGTATTTCTCTACAATGTTCTTCCTGCTTTGTGATTTTTCACAAAGAATATTTCTTAAAGTACCAGATGAAATACAAGTCCACTCCCTGCCTAATTCCAGGCTCCCACCTCCCTCCAAAAAATCCTATGGAAAATAATGCCATTAAGTCATATACAATCATTTTTCAATCATGTTTCAATTTTTTTAAATTTAAGTCCAGTTGCCAAAAATAAACAAACATCTGGAAAATGAGGGATTATTCTGTACAGCATATAGTCCAAGAAACATCTTTGTCTTGTTACAATCTTGCATGATTTATCAAACTTGTAAAAGATACAAAGCTGCATGGATCAGATGACCAATAATGGGAAACAGACTTTTACCTTTAGGTCACTGGTTCAAGTCCAAGTTATGTACAGCAAGAAAATACTGCTCTGAGTCTGGTATGTAAAACACATATGTCAATGAATTCCTATTCTGTTGCAAGTATAAAAATGCAACATCATTATGTTAACATCAATAATTTTTATTTTCTTATGACATAACTGCAGAACACTGAATAGATAAAGCTATTTGGAACAGTTTCCCTAAACCCCATAGTGCATTTGCAGGGAAACTTCTGGGAGACTTTCAACTGTGTATCTGCAAATCTAGGTAACATCCTACAGTAAGAAAGAGATAACAGCATAGAAATGGAAGTACTAGAGGTTAACACCTCCAGTTTGCTACCCAACAGCTGCAGTGATTAATTACTAAGAACCCTCAGAAAGCATAAAGCAAATAACAAATCCCAAGATAGTAAGTTCCATAAAGCATGCCCCAGGTATTCAGAGAGGTGGCAGTCAGTGTAGATGACCAAAACTCCATAATAAGTGAAAGAAAAATTATCTTTGGTTTGAAGGCTATTTACAAAGCCTATCTTGAAAATACTCTTCTACAGAATATCACTTTCAGTAGAACAATAGTTGCATATAAAGACATTAACAGATCTTAAATCTCTGGATTTAATTCCAAAGTTCAGAAGAGGGATTCTTATCTGATTGCCACAAATCTGGTGAAGAAGTAGACAGCATGTGCAAGAACTTTAGTGCAGCACTAACCTGGGTCAATAAAAGTCTGGAATGTATCTCTCCCTCTAGGCTTCCTCCATTCGGAGAACATCTGTCCCATTTCCTTTGTTCCCAAAACCTTCTTTTGATTTGTCCCCAAGTCCATTCCTGGTTAAGCTGTCTACTGTCAGTGCTGCAGATGGTAACACTGTGTATTTGTCTGCACAAAAGGACAAGGTACATCCCTACTCTTACTTACATCAACTCAAGTTACTCAGTTCAGCTGAAGGTCATCTTGCTCATTTGATTACCTTGCATTTTGTGAACTTTGCAACTGTGTTGGGGCATTTTATCCATAAACTCTAATTAGTATTAGCATCTGTGGCTTAGTAGACTACAATGAAAGAATATACAGAAAACCTAAAATCTGAGCCTATGTGGTTCAGAGTGCTTACTGGTTTTTTATTGCTTTCATGTTCTCTGTCTTCAGTGAAACTAATTGATATAAAATATTTGAACCTATTGCCATTATATAACCTAAACCACATTATTTATGTACAAAAAAATTAGATTTTAGGTAGTTATTTGATGTTCTAAGGCAATCCAGGATCATAATGCTTAATACTGCTTGTAATTATATATAGCTATGCTGCAAGATAGTCTATTATGAGATGAAAAGTGTTTTTTTCCAAAATTTTCACAGTTCATAGAATCATAGAATTGTTTGTGTTGGAAGGGACCAAGATCTTCTACTTCCAACCCCCCTGCCATGTACAGGGACACTTTGAACTAGCCCAGGTTACTCAAAACCCCATCCAACCTTGCCTTGAGCAAGGGAATCCATAACTTCTCTAGGCAACCATTTCCAATGCCTCACCACCCTCACAGTAAAGAATTTAATAATATACAAAAGTTTCAGCTTCAAGCCATTCTCCCTTGTCCTATCACTACATGTCCTTCTAAAAAGTCTCTCTCCAGCTTTCTTGTAGGTGCCCTTTAGGCACTGAAAATCTACTTTTCTCTGGGCTGGACAACCCCAACTCTCTCAGACTGCCTTCATCCTCTGGACTTGCTCCACACAGGCCCATGTCCTCCTTGCGCTGGAGACTCCAGTGCTGGGTGCAGTACTGCAGGTGGGGTCCCACAAGAACCCAGAGCAGAAGGGCAGAATTAGATCCCTTGAGCTGCTGGTTACATATGAAATATATATGCATATGAAGAGATTCAAATAGGGATCAAATACAACAACGATTTGCCTGTGCTTGGAATCCAGATGTTAGGTGTTTTCGTTCTTTCTATAGTCTACATACAAAATCAAATTTTAAAAATCCTAACTATTTGGCCAGTCAATTACTTTTTACCTGTCTTTTACAATTATAATTTATGAACGCTACTGTGATTGATTTCAACAACTGGTTCTTCATGAAGACAGAAAAGAAAGCAGTAGCTGGGGGATGGTGTCAAAAAAGGAGATGCTCAGTCAGGTGAAAGACTCAGGATTCAGTTTTGTGGTGGTGTTATGCTAGAAAGCTGCAGTGGATGAAAACTGAAGCAGAATTTTGGGCTTTGGTGCCTTTGCACTTGGAATAATGATACTGTGGCAAAATTTCTGTATTTGGCTGTGTCTTAGAAAAAGATAAGGAGTGCTAAGTGCAGCAGAGGGGTACAGCACCTGCAGAATTAAATGCATTGCTGGTTGCAGCCTGAATTGCTGCTAGCAAAGCCCAGGGTAAGGAAGCAAAAAGGGCCTTTGCAAGGCATCCACAGATGCTCTATCAGCCGCCCGGTGAGGTGTTCAGGTCCCAGGCACACACATGAAGGGTCCGGGTTTCTCTCCATCCGAGGGGCAGGGGGTGAACTGGTCTTGAGGCAGTACAAAGATGAGGGCAAATCAGGGAATAGGGAGGGAGTGGCTCAGGGACATAGGAACAGACATAGGAACAGGGGTAGGAGCCAATGGGGTCTAACAGCTTTTGGGGGAAGATTCTCCTGTCTCCCTAAACTAGAGGATGCCCCCCTGGGTCTCCACAATTAGCTACATTTTTAACAGCACCTCAGATGGGTAAAACTCTATAATGATACTAATTGTTTTAGATTTAAGGAACAAAGAGTGAACTTTCAAAAGGGGCTCTGGCTCAGCTGAACAATATTATTACACATGGGGAAATGAAGATACACTGGGAAAGTGACTTGCAAAGATCACACAGCTGTCTGGGTGATTACAAAATACAACTCTGCCTCTTTGCTAACACAGACCCCTCTGCAACAAGCCTGGCAAGTCCACAATACTCTTTATGAGCGGTGATGGGATACAAGAAGATTGCTATATCTTAATTTTTATCCTGAATTGTCATATAAGAAAATCAACAGAATGTATTTTTAGAATTAGAGTTACCCTGACAGATAGAAATGCTTTGATTAGTTATGTTGATTGAAGGGCAAAAAAATAGGTTTTCTAGTTCCATGCAAGGATCTTCTAAATTTTATAAGTGTTTTAAACCAGGGTTTTATCCAATATTTTTATCTATATCAATTTTTTCATACTACATAATATAGTTACTAATGAAGGAAGTTAACTAGAGTCTTAAACATATTAGAAAGTTGAATGTGAAGTTGGAGTTCAGAATTATTTAGCAATATTTTTAAATCATGTTCAGAATTCTTTAGTAATACTTTAAAATCATGTTAGAGTTCTAAGCAGAGCCTGCACACCTATATTGGATTTGGATTTATGATGGTACAATTTACAATTTTATGGTAAATTGCTTGCCCCCTTTTGATATTTCATAGCAAATTTTCCTTTTTTACAGACAGTTTATCAATTTTTATCACAAATCTAATTTATCTTTAAATAAATATGGAAAAATAATTTTGCTAGCATATATTCTTAGTAATGAAGTATATGCATGTGTGCATACATTAAAAACACACAAAATACAGACAAAAAATGAACAAGTATATTGGATTTTCATTAATTGTTTTTATATCATCAGAATTCATTACAGCTCCTGGATAAAATGCAGCTCCAGCACTAAATCTCAGAAAATATGTGACCTCTAGTGGAAGAATATGAATAACTGCAAGAGAAACAGCTTCCAAGGGAAGCAAACAGTAACAATTCCTTTTAATTTTTCCTAGGCAGATATTGGAAGAAAACTACCTTCTGTAATTCAAGAGAGTTATTCTTCTGCACCATTGACAGAAGAAACTGAGGATGAAGCATCAACACCAAAATTAATTGATGGGTCTTCAGCACAGGGGTCAGGGGTTCTTGGACCCCAGACTCAAGATGGTTAGTAGGAAAGAGAAATGTTTCTGTGTGTAGTGTTGATTTTGAGCAAATCATTTTCTTTTTTACTGAAAATGAGGTACATAGTTTCTGTATGTCTCTTACTGAAGAATCTATCTTGAATACTCCTCCAAAGTCAGATAGGTACCTAGTCAAAAGGTTTCCATACTACTTCACCATGAAAACAACTGTGCCAGTTGTTCCAGAAGATTTACAACTTGAAAATTTGCTGATGGTTGGCAATGCTACCAGTACTTGTCTGTCTTAGATTTCAATATCATTATCAACTGTCTTTACTTATAATGATTTACTACATGTTTTTTATAAATGCATTCATACAAAGTATAATTGAAATGTTGAAGAATTTTACCATGAAAGCTATAAACTGAAAAACTTAAAGAAAGGGAACTACTTAGAACTTTTTAGTAGAGATAATTTTCAGTTCTTCTGACTATCTATAGTGAAATAAGAACTTTATAAATCTTGCAGGGGAATTAAAATTGCAAAACACAGTCTGTCCCTCTCCCACACAAATTTTGCACTGCTAATTTTTGGCATTTGTCAGAAGCTCCTCTAAATTATAGTAGGCAAAGTTCACTGGAGTTATCAATTCCTGTGAGGGATCCTTGTGTTGTATGGTGATCAACATACAGTAACAGGAAAATCCTATTTTCTACTATGCCCAACACTACAGCTGAGTTACATGGAAGAAAAATGAAATGAAAAAAACCAACCCCAAACATAAAACCCAGAGTTCCTGCTCACAAAATTGTGTATTCAGTGAAGTTAATAATTCATAGTCTTATTTTGGTACATACTACAAGTGAGCTTGACCAGGCAAAAATATACACTGTCAAAACAAATAAAAATGGAATGAAAACTTGAAAGAAGATTCCAGAAAAAAAGAAGAAAGAAGGTCCATACTTTTTTTTTCAATTTTGAAAATTACAAGATTACATTACACCCTGTAAATCAGAAGGTTACATTGTACCCTGTAAATATTCTCTTTGATTAATTCTGTATGTCAACATTTTTGAGTACTGAATGAAAATCAAGTAGTGCATTGACTAAAGAAATGCTCAAGACAGTAATGTATCAAATCAGATTTCTCTTTTGTCTTCCTTTATTTTAGCAACATATTTTACTGTCAGATGTTGCTGCTATTGGCCTGTTACTAAATAAAAAGTATAAGGCTCAGTAACATTAAGCCATACTCATTTTTCTTGTTGATATCTTTTTGAATTCTTCCCCTACCTCTGTTCTTTTTCAGTGTCCACCAGACATAGGTGGAAAATACCACTCCTCCAAGATCAAAAATAGGACAGGGTGAAACCCTTTCCCCATACTATGGTATTATGTTGCAATATTATGAAAAAATGTCAGCCATCCTTAACACAATATTCATTTAGGTCTAGATTTGCCAGAATAGTTCAAGATGTGAATATTTTTTTTCCCTGTATCAGACCTACTCTCTGCAGCCAATTTAATCTGTCCTGTCGAGAAAAGTTAGGGAAGACATGAAAAGATCCTTATCTCTAGGGAAATTGTATTCCTGGATGTCCAAGTAAAGATTATCACATAAAAATAACAGAGTACTCTGGTTACTGATTCTTTAATCTTGCCTCAAATGGCAACTCAATAACCTACAAGTAATTGGGACAGATTAAGAAGGCACATCTCTCACGTAGCCACAACTGACCTGAAGAACAAGCTAATCTGCAATAAAAACATTTTCATATTCCTGAATTATCCTACTATTCTATAAATAGCAAGAGCAAACCACCCCATCTGCTACAAGGAGAAAGAAAACATGAAACAGAAAGGTATTTCTGTGGGATTAAAAACTGATAAACAGAAATGCTGATTTATACTCATAATGTACACTCATAATATACTCATAAAAGATGTATCAAAAAGCCAGTCACAAGTGTTACAATCCAGTTGTTAAAATTGTTAGAGGGATACCTCTGCCTGAATAAAGGTGTAAATGAGACCATATGCCAAAGTCAATAGGATGGATTTTATTTAATAGTAAATGTGAGGGACAGAGAGAGAGAGACGGAGGTAGAAAGAAATATAAAAAGGCAGGGGGAGGAGAGAAAGAGAGTGTCAGAGAGACAGATTAGGTAGAAAATATAATTCATCAGCTATTGTTCTTCCATTTAGATGGAAGTTTACACCTGCTAGCTTAAGGGGAAATCAACTTCCGGCTGGTTGCTGTCACCAAATAGTCTATTAGAGTCTGAGAAACAATTTATTAGAACAAGTTAATTGTTCTTCTAGGCATAGGGAGAAAAATTAATTCATTTTAAAAAGAATTTAATCACTTTAGTGTTGCAATTATATGATTTCCTAATCAAAGCAGAATGGGAAGTGAACTTTACCATAGACAAAGACTGATGATTAGCTGCTTATGTGAGCATTTTAATGTAGTAATTTATGTATGACTTTTATTCATGTCCTTTCTAACAAAGTGTTTTCTTTTAAATTCCTTAACAGGTCTTCCCACTTGCCTTCTGTGTACATGCCTAGGGACCACAGTCTACTGTGATGATCGTGAGCTTCACGCTATTCCACCATTGCCTAAGAAAACCACCTATTTCTATTCACGCTACAACAGAATCAAGAAGATCAACAGAAATGACTTTGCTAACTTAAGTATGGATAGCAGTATTATTGAAATCTACTTAATTTTTATTATTTCTGGCTTATATCAAGCCAAAATATAGTGAAATATTTTATATAATGTTTCATTATGGTAAATTTTACACATAAATGCACACGTATTTTGGTAATTTGGAGCCTAACGGTCCATACATTAGATGCAGATTCTCTGTCAAACTTTTGAATTATTATAAATTACAGTGATCATTGATCTTTTTGCTGTTACTTGCTATCATCTTTAGCAAACTAATAAACCCCCCAAATATTCAATTTAATTTCAGGGTTTTTTTTAACTGGAAAAGTGTTTGAGTGTATTTTATAAAGAAGTCAATAGATCAAATTTCTTCATATAGGAATGTGTTGAAATAAAGAAATGTGAAACAAGGTAGTAGAAAATATGTTTATTTCCCTTTAAGTGTCATTTTTCCAAAGATAGTAATTTATAAGTTTCCCAAAACACGTGGAAATCTGAAAACTAAACTTTGAAGTCTTTCACTGAAAGATGTATAAAGAATGACACAGGCAGGGTTTTTTTAAATTTCGGGAAATACATGCTTATAAGTCTGTTGTATCTTATTTCTCTGCCAGACCATTTAAAGAGGATTGATTTGACTGCAAACTTCATATCAGATATCCACAAGGATGCCTTCCGAAGATTGCCCCAACTTCAGGAGCTGGTGCTCCGTGACAATAGGATAAGGCAACTCCCTGAGCTACCATCTACCTTAACATTCATTGATGTTAGTAAGAACAGGCTTGGTCGCAGAGGGATACCTAATGAGGCATTTAAAGTAAGTTTGGATGCGGTGGGAAAGTATTTTCTTCCTCTCTCCAGAGGATGTGGTTAGAAGTGCAGCTTATTCTCATAAGAGGGATGCTCCAGTCCTCCAATCATCTTTGTAGCCCTCAAATGGACCTGGTCAAGGAGCTCCGTGCCTCTTTCTTGTCCTGAGGAGCCCAGAAGTGGACACAGCATCCCAGATGTGCCTCACCAGGGCTGAGCACAGGGGCAGGATCACCTCCCTTGACCTGCTGGCAATGCTCTTCCTAATATACCCCAGGACTCCATTTGCCTTCTTGGCCACAAGAGCCCTGGTGGCTCGTGGACAGCTTGTTGCCCACCAGAACCCCCAGGTCCTTCTCTGAAGAGCTGCTTTCCAACAGACCCCCAGTCTTTACTGCTGGTGCAGGATCCTGCATTTGCCTTTGCTGAATTTCAGACGGTTCTTCTCATCCTATCTCTCCAGCCTGTTGGGGTCCTTCTGGAGTGCAGCACATCCTTCTAGGGTATCAGCCACTGCTCCTAGTTTTGTGTCATCAGTGAACTTGCTGAGGAGGTATCTGTACCTCCTCCCAAGTCACTGATGAACATGTTAAACAACACTGTGCCCAGCACTGAACCTTGAGGGGCAGCATTAGTGGCAGACCTCCCACCAGACTGTGCCATTGATTATTATGTCCTTATGGGATCTGCTGTTCAGTCAGTTCTCAATCCACCTCACTCTCCACTCTTCCAGTCCACACTTCCTGAGTTTGCTAAGAGTATTCTATGAGAGAAAGCACTGAAAGCCTTGCTGAAGTCAGGGTAGAAAATATTCAGTGTTTTCCCCTCATCCATTCTGGTAGTTGTTTCATCTCAGAAGGCAATCAGGTTGGTCAAGCATGATTTACCTTTAGTGAATCCATGCTGGCTACTCCTGATCACCTTCTTATCATCCCTGGGGATGAAGATGGCCTCTGAAATGAGGCACTCTATCACCTTTCTACGGATGGAGGTGAAGCTGACTTGATGGTAGTTCCCTAGATCCACCTTATCCTTTTTTGTAGATAGGGGTGACACTGGCTTACCTCCAGTCCTCAGGTACTTCTTCTGATCCCTGTGACCTTTCAAAGGCCACTGTGAGCAGACCAGCTATGGTGTCTGCCAGATTTCTAAGCACTCATTCCTCCAACAAGTCAAGGGGAAATTATTTACCTATTGAAATGGAATGAGAAATGCATTTTTAACTCAGGCATTTCTTATACAGTTATAATTTGCTTCAACACAATACACTTCTGCAAAATTGAGTAGCCTTCACAAAAGAAAGGAAACAACATCATCATTAAAACTACATCTTTAATAATTCCATAGATATCTGAAAGACATTTTTCCCCTTCATTTTAATCTGAACACCTAACTCTTATCAGCAACAATCTCAGCCTATGCAAATCAGAGTTCATTACTGTCTTTGAATTTCTGTCTTTTTACCATATCATGCTGAAACAAAATTATTTGCTATTCAGTGGGGCTCATTGCAGTGATAGATTTCAAACTTACTTGCCAGAGATTTTCAAATATGTCTTTCATATGTCTGTCCCTGGTTTTTTCCATATTCCTCTAGAATCTGGATGAACTGCAGCATCTTTATATCACTGACAATAACTTGGATCACATTCCATTGCCGCTCCCTGAAAGCCTCCAAGCTCTTCATCTTCAGGTAGGCTACAAAAGAAATGGCTCTTTATATCATGCTCAAAGTGTATGCACAATGCAGAAGGGCAAATATTTATCTTGTAGTGTTTCTTCTTTTTATCCAAAAGTGCTCTTACTTGACTAAACAAGTTATGGGAAACATAAACTTAATTAGTGATTGCAGTCTTTTAGAGAACTAAAATTTAGCTCAGCTAAGTATTCATTTTCAGAATTTGTAATACAATATTTTTCAAAAATCAAATTCTAGAATTACTGTGGTCTAATAGTTTCTTTCTGAATCCTTCCTTTTAACTTTTTCCAGCTCTGCTTCTTTCCCTTTATGTCCTCTTTTACCAATTTACACTTTTGTTTATCAGAGGTTTTTACTTATTACATCATACAGAAAGTCTTTCAGTAAGCAATGTAATGCACCTCACATAATTTAACCTTGATCTTTCAGTAAGTAAATTCATTGAAACTCTCTGCCTGCTAGCTGACTTCCTTTTCAACTGTTTGTGCCTGTAAATTAAATATTCAGTGCTATGTGCTACAGAAAAAAGTTAGTAAGCAGGACTTTTTCCACACCAATTTTTTACTAGCAAAAGAATGGAGAAGGAAACAATTTTCAGCCCTCATTTTAGGTAATGAGATTTTTAGTCCCAGTTTCCTGACAATGCTGTATTCCAGCAATTCAATGTTGAGAATGGTTAGCTGCAAGAATGGAAGCTCAGTGAATGTAAGGCATGTAAAGAGCAATTTAAATCAAAGGAATAAAACAAAAAGCATTCAATTTTGCCAGTATACAGGTGTGAGTTAAACTAATGTGAGAGGGCTGGGGGGAAAGCAATTGTCACAGATCAAATTACAGAATTGTACCTTTGCAGGTTGACACATATTAAGATGTCAGGATGATAATTATGTTTCTATGATTTTTGGACTGGCCTATCATGGATCAAATTTGTCTTAATATGGCTCTTCACTATAATCTGGAAATGAAAATGTTCTATGCTTCTAGCAGGCTCCTCCTTCAAAGCCTGTCTCTGCTACATGGTTTGAGTTACTTAGTTCTGAAGTTTTACATTGGCCAAGAAATTTTCCCCTGCTTGGAAGATTTCTCTGTTGATGACTTGCTGCCACAACTGGGCCCCTGAGTTTAAGCAAGTATCTCTCTAGACACTGAAAATACATCCATAAATAGTGTTTCAGAGTAAAAAATTACTTTCAGGTAACTATTCTTATAGTTCCTTTGTTGTTTGCTTGTTTTCTTTTAGAACAACAACATCCAAGAGTTGCATGAAGACACTTTCTGCAAAAGGAGAGATTTTACGTATGTGCGTCGGGCTCTTGAAGACATCAGGCTGGATGGTAATCCCATCAACCTGAGCAAAACACCTTATGCATACATGTGTCTACCCCGTTTGCCAGTTGGTAACCTCATCTAAGCTACATCAACCTAGATGGATTTTTACAAACATCATTTGTTTGAGAAATATTTCTGTTCATATTGGAATTTATTACTGAGATACTGAGAGATGAAATGCTAAAAGACAAATCCATTATCTACCCAACTGCAAGTTATTTAGCAATATCAAGAAAAATACTTTACTACAAAAACAATGCAAATACAAAATTTTTTGCTGAATTGTTCAGATCTAATGTATGAAGTCTAAATTTAAATAATTTTTACATATTAAAGTCTATTACATGGTGAATAAAGAAATAAAAATAAAATTGTGTACACAATTGATTCTTTATTGGGTTTTATTTTAATTAAATATTATTCCCTCAAAGATATATCTATTTTTCTACTTCTTTCCTTGAAGGTCCCTTCATTTTGAAAAAGTATTAGCAATATTCCAAAAAACATGTTTTCTTCAGAAAACAGAATCTTCCCTTCAGATTACCCTCCCATAATCTATCTATATTTTTGCAGTAATAATTTATCATTGTAATGATGATGAGATTCTTGGTAAACCCTGTTAACTTAGGCTTTTTGGAGTGATGCAGCTATTTCTGCTGCTGGGTTCTAGAGCTGGGAAGCAGACAGGGTTACCTCAGCAGCACAATCCATTGACCAGTGCAAATACTCCTTCAGCCACAGACTCAGCTTGGGAGATCCACAAGAATCTCGACCATGTAATTACTTTTAAGTTGCAGGGAGTTGATGTCAAATGTCTATTTTCTTGCAAATATCTCACCTGAAAGTAAATATGTGAAGACATGTTCTGCTCTCAGGGTTCAACAGGGAGACAAGTAATGACATTAAACCAAACTCATAATTGTGAGGATTAAGCCACATTTCTAAAAGACTTTCCCTTGGTGCAATGAAACCGAAGTGGCAATGCAATTTGAAAGAAGTTGTGTATGCTTAGTCAATATGGCTCTCCAGTAAGCACCTTTGATACCTCACTCAAAATTGATCACAGATAAGAGTGTTGTAAGCTAAATGGGCTGCTAGAGAAATCTTTGACTTGAGGAGATCCCCAAAATGAGCAAGAGATAAAGAATGACTGCAGGACCTGCTATAATCAACATTATAAGCCAGAAAGCTTTCCAAAAAGTCATTATGGTTAATGAAAGCACCCATTTGCCACTTCTAACATGGGGGATCACAAACTATACCTGGGATAATATCTAGGGTCACCTTGATCAAGGAAAGATTGTGAACCTTCCTGTTTTTCTTTTTTTTTTCTAATTTTTTGGTGGAGCTGGGCTCAGAACTGCCAATATTCATAAGCAAAGACTGTAGCTATGTCCAGAAAAAAAGTCCTTAGGCAGATTTAGTTTCACTCATGTAGCATCAGCTACTCATTTCATGGACTGCTACTGCCATCGTGTGTTGATAAATAGTGACACTTGAAATCATACCTAAGCCTGACACTACGGGTAGATGAGACTTATCTTTACTTGTTTGGTAACATTTTTTTTCCCTTTCATCTTTAATGAAAGCTGAAGGAATGGAAAACTCTTTGATGATAAAAACAAAGGAAGATCATGTGAAATGTTTTTGCTTTTGTTTTTGTTGAGAGGGTTGTTTGGTTGGCTTTGGTATTTTGTTTGCAGTTTTTAAATCAACCTAAAGAAGAAATAAAAAAATTAAAAACAGGAAAATCTTCTTGTATGGGATATTGCAAACTATTATTTTATACAATTTTTAATTTATAATTTTTAATTTTGTATTTAAAGAAGTAGACTATAAATGCCATCAGAATAATTTTTTGCAGGGCATGATACTGTACAGACGGTCTAATTGTTAAGTACAAAAATTCAGAGTCCTTGATGATATCTCTCAACAAAAGACAAACACAGTTTCTGGTCTAAATGGTCTAAATGCATCACTTACTATGAAACCATAAGCCTGGTCTGACAGCATCAGCGGATGGACAGGGAGCCTAAAACAATAAATGCACACCTATTCCCAGTAACACAAAATGCACACACTTCCAAAGACAAACACAGCTCCAAAAACCCATCCTTGTCTTTGTGTGGTGAGAATGAGGACACTCTTTTCTTCAACATAGCAGTCATCTATAAAGCTTTTTCTCTCACCATAACCAACACACTAAAAAAAAAAAAAAAGTTTTAATTTAGTCTCATCCCTGGCAGTATTCAAGGCCTGGCTGGGGTTTTTGAGGAGCCTGGTCTAGTGGGAGATGTGTCTGCCCATGGCACGGAGGTTGGATCTTTAAGATTCCTTCCAGGCCAAACCATTCTGTAATTCTGTGATTTATTAGTTTTTATTCTGTATCACAAAAAGCCAACAAGAAGAATGCTACAAATTGTACCTGGTGTTATGCCAATATGCTGTGTATAGAAAATTAATCTTGAGATAAGCCTGGTATCTATCTTTCCACCTTTCACACTGAAAAAGTAGGAGTTCATTCAACAGCTGACACAAAGGGCTGGATACAGGATTTGGAGTCAGGAGGGTGAGAAAGGCCTTGTGAAGGTGCCAACTTTCTGCACCAGCTCACGACAGCTACTGAGTCCCTCCGCACCCTTCTTCACCAGGCGCCCAGCACAACTTTCCCTCAGTGCCACAAGGTGTTTGGAGGGAAGCACAGAGCAGGGCCGGTGACGGTATCAGGGCTGGTGATGGCATCAGGGCCAGATGGGATTTGTCCCAGCGAGGCCTGGCCTGGGCCTGCAGGGCCCACATGGGAGGGGCCCCCTACTGACTGATGGACCGTGCCCTTGTCACCAGCTCCATGTCCCCGCCAAGCACCGCCAGCTTCTCCAGGCAGGGTGGCATGGCAGTGGGTCACAGAGTGCCCACACGAAGAGCCTCTGCAGGACAGCGGGGCGTCCGCATGGAGAGGCTCCCTCGGCGGCCTGCCGGGTAAGCACCCCCCATGGGGCCATGGCTGCAGGGCCAGGCCGCAGCTGGAGGGAAATCCAACCCCCGTACCGCTCCCCGAGCCGTGCCGTGCTGCTGGCTGCCGTCACCGCTGGGCAGCGCGAGAAGGCACAGCAAGGTGAGGACAGGGCCGAGAGACCAAGGCAGGGCCACCAAGGACAGGCAAAAGACATGCTCATTGTGCTCCTGTATAGCAACAGGGCTGGCAGGGGCAGGAGACAACAGCAGGAATGGAAGCACAGGGGCAGAAGGCACGTTAACGGAGATAGTCAGCGAGGGTAACAGAAGAGAGAGAAGGAGCTCATGGAGCAGAACCCCTGTGCATCGTCCTCAAATGGCTGCGAGAGACGGGGTGGCCAGCACAGTAGTCCTGCGCACGGACCGCAGCAGAAGCAGCCTGGGAAGGCACAGTGGCAGGGTCACAAGTGCAGCAGGAATTGGAAGCAACAACCACTACAACGCACCGAGCCCCTCCACCAAGACCAGGCAGGCGAGCAGAGCGGCAGTGATGAAAAGAGCGAGCTGCTCTGGAACGCAAAGAAGTGCTGCTGGATCACAACGTCACATCTGCCAGCAGCAATACGGCGAGAGGCAAGAGCGCGCCTCCGGCCCATGAACCTGGCAGGATACCGCCTGCCGGGGATGTGCACGCCCCACAACACCAACCAGTACTTCATGGGCCACCGCGAGCACACGGACGAAAGAGAAGCGGCAGTGGAGGTGTCTGGAGACGTTAGTGACTGTAGCACTGAAGATGAGGAGTTCCCTCTGATGGCTGCTTTCCCTTCCACAGATCAGTAGGCTGAAGGCACATCAGCAGAAGAGGAAGAGGAGAGCACACAGCCTGCCTGCCAAGACTGCAAGTGCCAAGACGACCTCGTGTGAAACCCAAACCGGAGTGACAGCACAAGGAAAGTGTCTGACTTGTAAAATCATCAGCTATTAAGAGCAGGGAACTGCTTGACATTCAGCTCCCTAAATAAATATATATATTTGTACACTTCTAACCCTGCTGCCTACTGTCTAATGATTCACATCCACTAAGAGAGGCCTGGCAGAATAAGAACCAGAAGAAGGTTAGCATTGCATATGCCAAAGAGGTCAAAATTGCTACCCTAGAGGTTTATTTTTAGAGACCCTTGTTCCCCTCACATACATATATCCCATTCAGGAAGGTTTGTTAAGTTATACTTAAGTATTACATATTTTATTATTATATTATATTAATAATATTAATTATATTATATTATTAACTATATATTATATTATTAACTATATATTATATTATTAACTATATATTATATTATTAACTTTATATTATATTATATTATATTATATTATATTATATTATATTATATTATATTATATTATATTATATTATATTATATTATACTATTAATAACATAATGTTTAAGTTATTATGTTATACTGAAAAGAGAAAGCCTAACTAGATGATGAAATTTTTTAAAAATCCCAACATGTATTTCAGCAAACATCAGAATGGAGGCTTTTTTGAGCATTAGGAGAAAAAATTAAAGAAAGTACTTGATAGTTAAACATGCTATTGACTATAAGCAGAAAATACAACCTGTTTATCGATGACTGAAGTGTGATTTGCATATGTACAAGCAAATTAAATGCATTGCAAAAATAAGAGAAAAAGAACAAAAAAATCCCATTTAGATCACAGACCGTGCACCTTGACTGGTCACGAATGCTCATGTAGTTTTCCTTTTAGAAGATGTGAAGAAGAGGCAGAGGCTTGGTGATATGCCCTAGCTATGGAAACCACCACAAATATACTAGTATTCCCAAAAGTCAGATCTCTTGGCTTAAGAAGCTGCTTGAGAGAGAATGATGCTGATGTGGGCTAGGGATTTAAAATGGGGAGAAGGAAAAATGTTAGTGGGAAAGGCTGTGGATCTGATCCTTATATTTGTAGCCAAAGAGAAAATGAGGTGCCATAAGTCTTTTTTAACTTTGGTCTAAGTCGAGAGAAGATTTAAAACTCTGTTATACAAGTATTAAATTTTTCATGCTTCTAGTGAAACAAATCACTGAAAAATATTAATAAAATCAATATTAAAGACAATGTTGCTGTAGGTGTTGATAGGCTTTCTGTGCAAAGAAACTATATATATTTATATATATAAATAGACATATTTAAATTTCTTGAATTCTTCATAAAACTAAGTGCCTGCCTAGATCTGTGCATCTATTTTTCTTCTTTGGCTTTTTTTTCCAAATAATTTTTAAAAGTCCTGAATTCTCCTCCTGAAGTTCACCTTTAAATCTCATAATGCTTTAATACTTTTTGGTCTTCCTCCTTCACACTCTTCTTCACTGCTAGTTAATAGAAACCATCTTAAACCATTAGAACTTGAACATTTAGCAGGATGCAAATCTCTTATTTGGCAGAAAGCCTTGTTTTTAGCTCCCATATCCTGACATAGCCCTCAAGGTGAGATCCTAGACTGTAATAAGATAGGGTGGTGTTGAGAGAGAGGGAGTAAGAGAGAGGCAGTAAAGCAAGAAAAGCTTTGATGTGCCATAAACTAATGAGAAGAATTTATGCTAGACTTAGCAAACCCTTGCTTAATTGAAAACCATGCTATTAAATTTATTCCTCAATCAGTGTAATTTTCTATCTTTTTACTGTCTGTAAAAATGACTTGAAATTCACTAATTATGAATTTTAAAAAAAATTGAATAAATGTAAGATTTATAGTTTCCTTATAGTATCTCCTTTTGGTATATTTTTGTCTTTGAAAGACAATAAAAACCTTCATAAAACTTTGACTTATCAAAAGGGATCTTGATAGACTGCAGCACTGGGTAATCACTGATGGGATGGAATTTAACAAGTACAAACACCATATTCTGCACCTATGAAGAGTAATGCTGGACATAAGTATAAACTGGGACAAGAGTGGCTGGAGTAGCAGCCTTTCAAGAAAGGATATGTGGGTGCTGGTGGGCAGCAGGTTTGACACAGGTCAGCAGTGAGTGAGCCCTGTCAGCCTAGAGGGCAAAAGGCATGGGGTGTCTCAAACACTCCATGACCAGCTGGGAAACAGAGGGGATTGTCCCACTGTACTCAGTGGGCTTACCTGGAGCACTGTGTGCAATCCTGGGCCCTACAATTTGAGAAGGTTGTGGAGATCCTTGAATACATCCAGAGGAGGGCAACAAAATTGAGGAAAGGGCTGGAAGGCTGAGGATTTTGGGCTTGTTTAATTCAGAGAAGAGGAGGCTGCCAGACTGTCTCATTGCTTTCTACAGCTTTCCAAGGAGGGGGAGGTGCTGGCCTCTTTTCCCAAGTATCCAGTGACAGGATGCATGGGAGCGGTTCGACTCTGTGCCAGAAGGGTTTAGCCTGGACATAGAGAAGCATTTCTTTACTGTGAGGGCAGTCAAACACTGAAAGAGGCTTCCTAGAGAGGTAGTCAAGGCACCAGGCCTATCAGTATTTAAGAGGCATTTGGACAATGGCCTTAACCATATGCCTTAACTTTTGGCCAGTCCTGGAATGGCCAGGCTGGTGGACTAGATGATCATTGAAGGTCCCTTCCAACTGAAAATATTCTATTCTATTCTATTCTATTCTATTGGACTGCAGCATCACAAGAACAAAAAATAGCGCTTCCCCAAAGGCATTTCAAATGTAGCTCTCAAGTATTTCGCATTCTAATTCAGACTGTTTCTATTCAAATTTTCTTACTTTTTTTTCAATTGAAGGATTAAGATAAACATCTTTATTTTCTTTTATAAATAAGAAAGATTTGTCCAATTCATTTAATTTTATTTTGTAATGGCTGAATTTATATTTCAAGCAACATCAGTTAGCATTCAAAATTTAGGAAAAAAAAAAAAAGGCTTCTTAACTCAAAAGTTCTTTGCTCAATGCAACACCAAGGCCCTATAAAGCTGGAATTGCTGATTCTCTTTCTCTGTTTTGTTACTGCACTAGAAAAGATGACTGCAGCACAGTTAGTACAAAATATGTATCACTTTGATGCACAAATGAGTTCAAATTATTACAGAGTATTTTCTCCATTCACAGTGCACAAGTTGTCTGTCATCTTTTTGAGTTCAGTGGTGGACCACTGACACGGTACTGGTCACAGGAGATTGTTTTAAAAGACTCTAAGACTTTATAAGACTCTTAAATTCTGGCACTTTAAAAGTTATAAGGTTGAAATACCTATCTTCAAAATTCTGCCATTATTTATGTATATATTAAATAATTTGTCTTTTAGAAGTACTTGTAATCTGTCAATAAAACTGTTTAAATCCCAAGATTTGAATATCTGAATTTTTCATCTCTTTCATCTGCTTTTGTGATAGATTTGGAAAACAGCTCTGGGTACTGCTTAATAATATGGCAGAGAATGGTTTAAATATTGAATTTCTGTCTGAAATGCTTCTAAGGAAAACCAGTTTATTGCACTTTTAAAATCATCTTCTGACAAAAGAATCTACAATTGTTAGAGAAGAGCTGTTCAGGAATATTATTTTATCTCAAGAGCATAAGGAAAAATTTGTGGGTTTTTAATTTACAGCTGTGAAATGGAGACATAAAAAAGATATAAAGTAGAAAATATTCTTTTAATATTAAAGAGTCTGGGTAAATTCTGTTAAAGGGATTGATTGATTATAATGGTACCCCAAGAGGGTATGAGTTGCACATATGAATTTCTAGCAAAAACAATAGCTGAGAGAAAACAACAGTGTCTTCCTTCCCTCTCCATCCTTTTTTAGAGAAAGAGTTTGCTCTAAAGTGCTCTCACAGCTAAGAGGATGAATCAACCCTAACTTTATGGCAACATTTTGAATTTATCTAATTTATCAAATTACAATTTAAGTTCCCCAGACAACCAGTAGCTAATAATTTCAAGTTGTCTAAATAGTTTTAAATTTGTAGCTCATCACCAGAAGGCCTCCCAAATAAAACTTCTTAATAGCTCCCACAATACACACTTCCTAAACCAGGAATTTATTGTGAACTGTGTCTTAATAGGTATATCTGATGGTACGTAAAGAACAGCTTGGTGTTCACACTAAAAAAAAAGCTCATTACACAAAAATCTAAATCATTAACATTTTTACTGTACATAATTAAATATATACTCAATTTAGTAAATGAGCCTGACAGAATATTGCTATGGAATGCCATGAAAGGCAGCCCACAGACCTGGCACTATCTCTCTATTGCACACTAATGAAGAAGCAAGGCCATTTTTACTACTCCTTATATCCTAGCAGTGGTGCCTGACAAGAGAGAGACCCATTCTTCATTTACCGAACGGGATATTGACAGAACCAGTGACGCCTTTCTGCTCCTTCTCCTTGGGAGGAGATCATACAACACCAAGGTGGTGTCTCTTCCTTTCCATGCTCTTATGTGCCTGAGGCCAGAGATCAGGCTGAGCAGTGTTTCATTTTAGGTACTGCATGCAAAGAGTGGCCAAATAAAAGCCGAGAAGAACCTTGTAGCCACGAGTTTAGCACTTTGGTAAAGAGCAGAAAAGGCTGAGGCAGATCTTATGAATGTGTGTGAACATCCAAGGAGGACAGTACAGAAGACAGAGTTAGAGATTCTTCTTAGTGGTGCCCAAGTGGTGACCAGAAGCAAGGGGCACAAAATGAAATATAAGTAAATTTTTTGTAAATATGAGAAATACTTACCACCTCAGTGAGGGTGGTCAACACTGACTCAGATTGCCCAGAGAGGCTGCGGCATCTCCATCTCTGGATCTTTAAGACCTGTCCTGGGCAACCTGTTCTAGCAGACCTTGCTCTGAGCATTGGGGTTTGGCTCCACAATCCAAATGGATGCCAGGCTCAGCCATTGTGTGATTCTGTAAGCCCTTTATCTTGGCTGTATTTTTTGTTCTTTAGTGGCACAGATTAATTGCAAAACACTACTTTAGCAAATCTACTAAAAAACAGTTCCATACCATTAATTGAGAACATAGTAATTCTCCCTTGCATTTACCTTCCTACTGATCATGAATGAACTTTTCAAAAAGCAATAAAATTCCCACAGGAATTGCAGTTTAAATGGGAGGTACAGTTTAGAATATACATCTGAAATACAAACATGAAACAAATTATGTCACATAGATTTAAGAAATTGCAACATTAAGGATATGCTTAAAAGAAATCCAAGCAATGTAAATTTGGTTTTATTTAAGGTCTTTTTGTAAATGAGATGTCCACAAGATTTATGCTTTATTATGTATTGATATCATTACAAAAACGCAAGAATGCAACATCTTTCAAAATCCATGAAATCAAATCTGGGACTGCAAATCCCCAGACTGATTATCATTATGTCTGACTGCTGTTATTGCTATGTCAGAATAGAGATTTGGGCACCTTGCTTTGACAAATGTTTAGCAGATAAGTATCCAATATTTGAAAATGATATAGTTGTTTACAAAGATTGCAATTAAATTACTTTCAGATCCCAGCCTTCCCTGTCCAGAAGCTTTTCATCCATGGTAAGCACTTTCTCTAAAGCCATCTTTCTTCCAAATTTATGTTTTCTGCTTAGACTCCTTACTCAATCATCTTCTCTAATATTCCCAGACTGAGCTGTTCAGTCTTTTCTTTGTTCCCACCTCACTACCACCAGAAGCCTTTGTCTACATGAGAAGAGTAAAATGCACAAGGCACTGTAGGGCAGGTGCCAGTATGGACGTGGCATCTTTTTAACCTGAATGAATGCTTTTCTACACAATAGCTGCAGTTAGCAAGGGCTGAAATCCACTCTAAGCCAGCAGTCTGGATGAGGCTATATTTAGGTGGGAAGGGACAGAGCTACACAGGAATAAGCTATGCTGTGTCAGTAGGTCTCAAGTCCAAATGCAGCTTCAGAGACTTTGTTGCTATATGTACGCCTTTCCTTTCCTTGTTTGAGCCAACTTTTCTCCCCTCCTGATTCAAACTTTCTTGTTGGTAGCAGCACAGCAATGAGCTTCTTATTCTGAATTTAGTCCATGCTTTCAAGTCAGCCCGCAAGGGATCAGAGCTGCCCAAATCCTTTTGTAGCCCTTTCAACCCTGCCCTGGAATATGAGCTGGTACATGAGCCTGTGTGGACAGCACTCATGTACTCAGAGCAAGTGGAATCTTCAGCCAATCTGTAAAACCTTTGCAAACCTCCTATCATCATAGCTAAACTGCACTTTTTTTAAAAGGCTTATAAATGTAAGAAAAAATACTGATGTATTTTTCATTCGCAACAGAAGAAGTGTGCCCTAAAATAAAACTCATACTTCAGTTCAAGTTCCTGCCCTTTAGACGAAGTGCAGGAGACTGAAAAAGAAGGAGTGCAAGGATTTTTAACAGGGATGTGACTCTTTTTCATATTCTCAGAAACAGCTAAAATAAATTTGATTATAAGTTTCCCAAAGGTTAAAACTGAAGAATATATCAAAGACGGAAAATTTCAGTCCAAGCTCAGTTACAAACGCCTGAAGACAGGATACTATAGTGACAATTACAACTGATAATGGGCAATGCTTAAAATTAAAAACTAGTGGACTACCAATAAAAACTGCACATATATGAAATAACTGTTCCCCCACGAAATTACACCTGAATAAAAACAAATTTTGAGAACGCAACAGGATACCACATGGAATAAACAACTTTGGTCTGTGCCAAACTCTCCATATGTAAACCTGTGATGGGAATCATCCCACCTCTTTAAATATCTAAAAAAATCCATTTTTTCCCCCAGGACTTTAAGAACATGGTCCAGACACAAATGAAAACGAAAATCATCGTCAGCCCTGAAAGTGTAAGATAGGTTCTTTAGGTCATTGAGCAGAAGTCCATGCCTCATCCACAGCATGGCTGGCTTTAGCCTCAGGAGTAAAAGGTGGTTTCTGAGGCATAATGGAGTTCAAATTACTGTAACATTTTGGCAGACTAACACATGCATTATGGAAATATTAGCAGGATACAGTTTTTGCCTATCCACTTCATATGCCCTCAGAAAATTTTTGCAATCTAGGTAGGAACAAGCTGTACAGAGCCATGACATATGATTTTTTCAGTCAGAGGACTGGACAGGTTGTGATAGCTAGGACAAATTTGAGTTGCCAGTATTGTGCAGTTTCTTCAGAACGGTGGCTTAAATTATCTACTATTATCTTTTTAAATCCTTTTGAATGGGAAACATTTGGATGGAAATCCTAGAGTAATTACAGAGCCAGCCTGACGACACAAGACAGGGTGCAATTAACCAAAGTAAAGGTGGTGGGCTCGGGGGAAAGTTGTTGTGGTGCTGTGTTGTTAGTTTTTGCTGTTTTTCTTTTATTCCTTCTGTATATGATTGATTTCCAGCCCTTACATTTTGCTCTTGCATTTCAGAACGCGCTGTTCCCGATTGCAGCGCAGAGGCTGTCGAGACGGGGCTGCTCCCAGCCAGCGGCGCTGCGCGCCCGGGATCCCGGGGAGGGAGGCGGAAGGCGGGGAAGGAAGGGGCTGGCGGGGAACCAAAGGGCAGGCGGGGAAGGAAGGGGCTGGCGGGAAACCAAAGGGCAGGCGGGGAAGGAAGGGGCAGGCGGGGAACCAAAGGGCAGGCGGGGAAGGAAGGGGCAGGCGGGGAAGGAAGGGGCAGGCGGGGTAGGAAGGGGCAGGCGATGGGTCCCGCAGCTCCTGTCAGCTCCGGAGCAGCGCCTCGCTCGCTGCCCCCGCGCACCGGCGGCCGCGGGGCTGCCCGGTAGCGGCTGCGCTCCGCCGCGCCCAAGGAGCTGCCGAACAGGGCAGCAGCGGCGTTTCGTCACTGTCGCTTGAACACGTATTTGTCACCACGAGAGTGGCAGGCCCTTTGCAGCAAAATAGGTCTTATTTGTGATTGTCGCTTTTTGTCAGATCCGAGCTTTCATTCCTGGCACTGAAAGCCGTCTCTGTTCGGCAGAGCTTTTAACACCTAGCCACTGCAGCCTGAAAGGAACAGATTAAACTCAAAATATCCTTTCAGTTTCCCTTACAAATGGCACCTGGGCACTCAGGCAGTACATTATTTGGGCGGGGAAGGGACAGTCATTTTTGGACAAGTCTTAAATAGTTTTAATAGCCTAAATGGTTAAGAAACAAAATAGTTCAAGAAAGCATGAATAATCTGCCCTCAGCCGTGTAAACCCTGAATTTAAATCTCCACTCCAGACCTGGCATTCTGAATGGTGATAAGTGAGTTGCTGAACAAATTTAAACTTTTATTTTTCTGCAGACAAAACAGCAGTTTTTACCTGAGGCTGCTGGATATGCAAGCATGTTTAATCCACTCATAAACTGTTTAGAAAACTCTGGATGCATACTGCAAAAGAAATGAAAATATCTGTGTATCCAGGAGTCATCCCAGCTCTTGTTTCAGGTGGGGAGTGATTTTAACTGTTATTGAGAAGCAAGAAGTAAAAAACAAGAGAAAAGGCTGGCTTCAGCCCCAAAGAGTATTGAGGGTTGAGAGTGGGAGGAGAAAAATTTGAAGCCAGTAAAATTTCCTGGGAAGTGAAAAGCATCAACCCCCTGAATCTCACTGCTGGTGGGAGTAGTACAGGCTTTCCATCTGCTCATCTCTGGTATGTAGAGCTAGTCAGAGAGCCCAACAGAGCATTTTCCTGCTTCAAAACACAGTTTGTCAAAATTAAAGCATAGTTCAGGTTCCCAATGAAAAATTGTCCCTGTTCAGAAAAGAACAAATGTGATGGAGGGGAGATTCCACTAAAAGCAAAATGGAACATGTTATGGTTTTGTTTCCAATTAATTTTTCATTTCTATTAACATGAGTTTTAGGAAACTGAATTATCTATAAATTATAAGACCGGGATAAAGTTACATGATACATTCTCTCAAAATATTGCTAAAAATGACCATTATATTCCACTGCCATGTCAGCTGGATATCCCACAAAGGGTGCATAAGAGCGAATTTAGAAATGTTTTGGAGACTTAAAAAAAAACCCCACACATTGATTTTTTTAATGTCATTATCTCTATGGAATAGTGCCTGAAAGGATGAAACCATCCTGAATTCATCAAGTGCAGTGATTATTTTATGCCCACAGCCCAAAAAAAAAGAGAGAGATTTGTTTAGAAGGATGCCAATAGCTGATGCAAAACGCCACTGAATTTGGCAGTTTGATTTAAAAAAAAAAAACAGTTTTACCATTCTAGGGCAGAATTTTCTCCTTTTTAGCTCAGTAAAATAAAGGTTAGAGATACCTTGCTCTTAAATGCAAAAGAAAACCTACTTAAAATGGATTATCTGAGGAGACAGAGGCAAATGGAAATATAACAGTAACTTTCAGAAAAAGGGGGGCTTGGCCAGAAAATGTCTGGGGTCACGGAAGATTTATGAGAGCTTCATGCAGTGGCAGAGAAAAATAATAAACTGTTCTCATAAGTCTTTGTATTCATAATATTTCCTCTTTCTTAGAAAGGACCAAGCTTACTTTTTAAAGGCTAGCAAATTATTCTGTTTGCTGTACACTTGTGGCATAGTGGAAGGTGCAACAAAATTATTTGACTATTCCTCATATTTCATGGGAAGGAAGACCCTCTAACTGCCTGGGGAGCTAAACTGCTTGGCTATATTTTATCTTTTCTCCCTGCCCTCAGCACCCAGCCCATGGCAGCAGGCAGCTGAGTAGATTGCTAGATAAATTACAAAAATCCAAAACACATCAAGCTTAATTTTCAGGCTATATTACTAAGAGTGGCATTTATATCAGTGGAACTTCATACAGATATACGTCATCCATATTATTTAAAATGCATGCAGATTTGTCTTGATCTTTCCACCAGCTTTTTCTGCCATCTTGCCTAATTATCAAAGTGATGTCTTGCCCCTAGAGAGAAAGTAATTTGATATATTTTTCTAGTTGCTGCAGTAGCTGAGTCATAATATATGGTTTGTGAAATTACATCCTTCCTTTGGTGATGGAAATAAGATAGAGGGAGCTGCATGAATTAGTATATACGTAGGAGAGTTTCAGAGAAGAGAAAGATTTTGGCAAGGTAAAGTCTACTTTTAATCCACAGAAGTGTCTCTAAGGTAGAAAAGAAGACTAAAAAACCCACTGGCAAACTAATGGTTTTGGCAGAACATTTCTCCTGGAACCATGCTTTGGTGTGATTTGTCTCTAAAAAAACCCCTTAGATAATGTATTAAAGTAACTTGAAAGTACTTCTTGTACATTTTTACAGCCCTAAGCACATAATTTCAGAGAATCATGTTTTAAAAACCTAGGACTATTTTAAGAAGAAGATGGCTAATTAGAAAAGACATGTCCAGAAATTACATAACTGCAGTAGTGTACTGAAAAAAAAAAAAAAAACTTCAAGGCAAATTTTTTCCTATCTTTCTAGCAATTAATCTTTTAAATAAATGCCTATACTGATTAAGATAGCTATCTTGGCCAAATAATTAATTAAGAAAGCAATCAAACAGAAGGCATAAGTGAACAGAGTCCTGTGACTGGAGGGCTTTTTAATGCTGCACATGTTCCTACCAGTCAGCATTTCCTTTGAAAGGCTGGAACAGCCTTGTTTGCTCTTCAGTGACAGATTAAGCACAGATGGCAATTCAACAGTCTTGTCTGCACATGTTGGCCCGGAGAACGTGACCTGCATCTGTTTTAAGCAAGAGACTAATGTGTTTGCTCAAGACACCAGCAGGCATTGCTGAGTAATCCTTGGATTCACACAACAGCCTTTCTTGCCTCTGAGATTTCTCCAGTGTGGAAGAGCAGGTGTTCATATGTGCTTGCTCTTGGTTGGATGATGGCTTTCTGGAACATGGTTGAAATTTCTATTTTGAGAGATTTTTTTTGTGAAGAGTGTGAAAATGAGCATATTATATTTTAGAGAAAGGTTAGTGGATGCTATGCCACAAAAATCTTGTTCTTAATATGTAATCATATTAATTATGACAGCAGGCTATGATTCAAATGTGCTTTTTGAATAAAAATCAAAATATTTGTTGCAAGTCTAAGAAAATTTACTCTGTACATGTACAGCATTATTTTCAGACCAGCATTTTTGTGAAGTAAACACAAAATCTACATATAGCAATTTGTCATCAACTAAGCAAACAAAACCCCTTTAAAGTTTCCTTATTGTATAAATTTCTATGCAACATGGATGAAACTTAGCACATATTCAGTCCTTTGTTCAGAAAACTGGTAAGATATAATCAATGTGGAAACTGAGGACTTTATGGGTTTTCTCAAAAGAATTCTAAGGTACTATTTTTTTTTTTTTAATCTTAATTAAATCCTTACCTTGTGTGTGACATTTTAACAGTTACTATTAAAAAAATTAAAGTGCAGTCACATTTTGAAGAATTGCTCAGGCTTCACGTTAGTGGAATTTCTATCTGGTTGTCACAGGTACTTTTTTTAAAAATCGGTTTTATTTGTCCTTTTTTCCACTGTGATAATATTGGATTAGAACAGGATATGATCACAAAATGTACATTTTGGAGGTTATGGCAGAAAGGCTGAGTACTGTGTCACACCAATAAGGAGAAACTATTCATAATGTAGAGACAATTGTAAATTTTAGACATTTTTGTTATCATATTACATACGTTGCTTTCAAGGAAAAGAAATTTCATGGTTGTCACACAATTCAGTTAGCACAACCTACAATTCAGCAGTTAATTTTAATACTGATATACTTAATTTTTAAAATCCATTCATAAAACTCTATAAACTCTTAAATACAGTTAACTTGAAGTTCAGTCTTAGGAAACTTATAATGTAAGAGGCTTTTGCAACCCTTCCAGCTCTTTTTGCTATATTCTTTCACTAGTTCACAAAGAGGACAGATATAAATTCTACAGTTTTAGGGAACTAAGAACAGGAGATTTTGGAGTTAGAATATTAAATCATTTCTTGATACAAAATTCCTGAAACACATCCTAGCACTCTACTGAATGTCTCCATACACAGTACTCCTAAAAACAAGTTTTTTTTTTTCTTTTTTGGTCAATTTTCAGCATTAAAACCTTGGATTTCTTGAAAAATCAATATTGTTTTTCCTCTGGAGATAGTAGTTGAACCTTTTAATATTTTTTCTTCTGAAATCAACCTCTGCAGCCAAATGGCAAGACCCAATCAATAAAGAAAATCCCTGATCAGTTTTTCTGCTTTCCCTGGAAGGTATGCTTGGGGAAAAAAAAACCTATAAGAGTCTGTCATCCATTTTTTACATGTAATTTGCTCTTGGATAAAAGGTGTCAGAAAATTAAAACTTTGAATTTTAGATCACATCACTGATTAACTTATTTTAAAAGAAATATAAGTAAGAATCACTGAAAGTGTCTACAGTGTCCCTGTCTTAACGAATCAAGCAGTCTTCACCTAATAAAGGCTGCTACTTGGAAGAGTTGGAGCAGATGGTTAGATTTTTTTTAAATTTTTTTTTCATAAAGGCAAAAATAAAGAGTAAGTCAGGTCACATGCTAATCTTTTTCCTTTTAAGTGTTAGATTTTATGAACTGAAGCCACTGTTTGAGTTAACAAAGCTATTAAAGCCTGTATTCCATTCCACTCTGAGATTAGTTTACTTTTTCATTACCTTAAAAGAAAACTGTGTTATACATTATGTGACAAATAACACCTACTCTAGCAAATGATTTTTGCAAGTGTTGTATATACATTACCAACATGTGTATCAGGGATATTCTTTTCTAATCCAACTATCATTCCAATCAACATGGTGTTGCCAGAATTTCGTATTAGGTTCACGTGGGTTATTAGTAACCAATTTCACAGTGAATACACTGATTAGTTATTGGAGTTTTAACAAAGACTGCCATTTCTCTAATTATCAGATCAAGTTCATTGAAACAAAAAAAAAAACAACAACGCTCATTATTGACCATAACATCCATAAGTGGGTTTTTGGGGGGTTTGGAGGGGGGGTTTTGTTTTGTTTTGCTTTGGTTTTGGTTTGGTTTTTTTTGTTTTTGTTTTTGTTTTTTGTCACAAACAATAATAAAATATTTTCCAGAATAAGAAGGTCTTCAAAAGTAGTCATTGTGGCTTCACCAAAGTGAGGTCATGGGTGGATGAGCACACAGTGAGGCAGATTGAAAACTGGATGAATGAGTGGCCCTAGAGGTGATTGACAGTGGCATAAAGTCTAGCTGGAGACCACTGACTAGTGGTGTACCCCAAGCATCAGTATTGGAGCCATTCCTGCTTTATATCCTTCATTAATGACCTGGATGATGGGGCAGAGTGCAACTTGTCAAATGCCAAATTGAGAGGAAAGGCTGATAGGCCAGAGGGTCGTGCAGTAACCATGACAGACTGGTGAAATGGGCTGCCAAGAGCTTCATGAAGTTCAGCAGAGGGAACTGGGAAGGCCTGCACCTAGGGGAGAACCAGCCCAGGTACCCAAATGTGCCCTGAGCCACACAGCAAAAGTGTAGCTTAGAGGAAAATGACCTGTAGGTCCTGGTGGAATGTGAGCCAGCCATCCTACTCCTTTATTCAGTGCTGTGAGGCCATCTCAAAAGTATTGGGTCCTGTTCTGGGTTTCTCAGTACAGGACAGACATGGACATCCTGGAGAGAGTTCAATGAAGACCCACAAGAATGATTAGGGGACTAGAGCATCCAACATATGAGGAAAGGCTCAGAGAGCTGGGGCTTTTCAGCCTGGAGAAGGGGAGGTTTTGGAGAGATCTTATCAAGGTATATGAAAAAGGAAGGGCAGGTGACTGGAAGAGGATGTAAGCTCACTCATTTCTGTGGTGCCATGATAGCACCAGAGACAATAGTCACAAACTGAAACTCAGGAGATTTCCTGAACATCAGAAAACACTTTTTAACTGCGAGATTGGCAGAGCACTGGCACAAGATGCCCAAGGAGATAGTGGGGACTTTTATGTTGGAGATATTTAAAAGCCATCTAAGTATGGTCCTGGGAAAATGGCTTTAGGTGTCCTTCTTAAAAAGGGGTTGGGCACAAAATGACCTCCAGAGATTCCTTCCAGCTTCCCATTCTGTTACCCTGATTTTGTGACAGACCTTCTCTCTGCTTAACATTCAGCCCTTGCTCAAATTCCTGCAGAAGTGCAAATATACACTTAAAATGCACAGGAGAGAAAAAAGAAAGTCCAGGTAGGGAATGTTGACAGATATCTACTAAACACACAAACTGAAAGTACAGCAAGTTTTAATTACTTTACTTCAGGAGAACAGAAATAGACATTGCTAAGTATGTTATCCTTCCAACTAAGTACGACTTGAAAAATAAAGTATTAAAAAACTTAATAAAATATCATCCAAACCAATCAAATGAGAAGGCATATGAGGATGAAAAAAGTAATCCATGTGAAAAATTTTATAGATTAAATTCCTGATATTACTGGATATTTTAAAATGAAGATTCAGTTCAAAGTTATACACATATCTTCTGTTTCTTATCACTTTAGGGCCATGGAGAGAAGTGGATCATAGCAGTGCTATCCTGACTTTGCTGAAGTAACCTAAAATTGGATATTTTCCAAGATCTTTCCTTCAAAACTCTGTTCTCTCTATAGTTTTGATCCTCACCTGCAGCATTCTTCTACAATATTTAATCTTGCACATCTAGATAAGGTGACAATCTTGCTCATTTTCTTTAAAGAAATATCTGAAACATTTATTGGTGTTCTTGTCTTACAGCATCCAAATATGTCTTCAGCCACAGCATAGGAACACTCAGGATTTTATACATTTCTATAAATACGTTGCTAGAGAAACATATAACCTGTATCTCTAGTACTAAACTGAAGAGTCTAAAGATATATTTCCAGGCCCTGAAGCAATCAGCTCAGAACTCTAAATTGTTAGAGAAGGTGCCCTGTTGATTTGGCCCAAATCAGCTATCCCTGCTCCAAACACCTCCTGAGCGCTGCTCAGGGCTCAGCATGGGTTGAGGATTACTCTCATTAGGCAGCTGCAAGGCTGTTCTGGTTGGAAGATAAAGAGTTTAATACCACAGATGAAGGTCCCCAATACATTCAGCTTCTTTGTCTAGATGGTTACTAATGTCTATAGTCTTTTGAAAACTGTAGTCTGAAAGCCTGAGGCATAGCCTGAAAGCCAATCCTCAAGCCCTTTGTCAATTATTTTCCTCTTCTCTTGATCATGGAAAAAACTGAATTAGGCAAATCGCATGACAGCCAAAAATTACCAAATTCAGGCTCAGAGAGATCATCGCAAGGATCTCAGGCAACCTTTGATTTACCCCTCCTTAAAGGAAGCAGAGATTTTTGCATGACTTTCTCAATCACCATTCAGCTTCAAGAGGAAGAACTATGTAAAACAACATAGCTAAAATATAGTTTAAACATTAGGACACCTAAATTCTATGCTCACACTCTTATCTAAGATCACAATAGAATGTAGATTTCCCCAGTGTAATGACAGTCACCTTGCTCACTGTAGGTGTGAAATTCTACTTAGAGATCGCTGCATTAGGTGCCATAATCTACAAACTGAATCTGATTTCTTCCCCTATCACTACAAATCCAAACTAAATTCTAAAACTAATTTAGGGTTGATTTGTTGGTGTTTTTTTTTCCTTTTGATACAATGGAGATATAACCATTTTTGTTTATTGACTAAAATAGCTAAATTGTATCTGAGCAACCAATAAAAAGTGTATTTATGAATGAAAGTTCAAACTAAAGGAAGCTAAAAATAAAGGTCTTGACTTTATTATGGAAATCAGTGATGACTTTGTCTTCTTCCCATTTAAAATTCTAGTTACTTTAATGTTTTATTTTGCTTTTGGTTTCTTATCAAAGATACTCTGTCAACATTTTGGAGCACCTCAGTTGGTCTTGCTGATATAGATCAAGTCTGACAGAAAACAATAAATTTTTGGTTTCATCATTGAAATACTTTCCTCTGTTTTCATGTTACTCTAAAGTATTGATCTGTGACATAGATAGGCCTTTAAAAACATGCTTTAAGAACAGTGAATATTAGTAATTCATTAGTTCCACTATATCTTCAGAGAGATTGGAAGTGTCTAGACAGATAATTCACATGATTTTGTGTCATATATTTTTCTTACTGCATCTCCCTACATGAAAGAATTCAAAGATTTATTAACTACCACTGGAACTTAACCCCATGCAGCTTGACAAACAGTAGCAAGGACAGTGAACTGGGCTATACATATGTAATTATAGAAAAATAACTACTTTTTCTTTGACAAGATGCTTTCAAATTCTTGCGGAATACCAAATAAAGTATGTGTATGCTAAGAAAGGAAAATGAGCAATGAAATCTCTGTAAAAGCATCCATCTCAATAGCTCTCCTTATGCAATAAGACTCATAGGGGTTTTAAAAGAGAAATCCTGCCATAAAAAAAAAAAGTACTACAGAAGAGGTCTATCACATATATAGATTTGATGATTTGATAGTCCTGAGATTAATGTTAACACAAGAAAAGGCAGCATGATGCTTTTATTGCCAAAACAAAATAATTACTATTGACAAGGTTTAATTTGATAATTATGTATGCTACAAACCTAGAAGTACAATTGACTGTTTTAATGTCGTACCTTTTTCTTTAGAATCAAATTAATTCAGCTTTGATATGAAGAGTTTTCTAAAAACAAGTTTATTTTCCAGGCATGTCAATGAAATGCTTTTAAGACTGACAGGAGACAGATGAAGAGAAGACAGGCATTAACAGTACTTCACTGTAATTAAATGTAATGTAATTAAATCTATGATTGTAAATAGTAAAAGCATTTACATGAGTCTCTGATGTTTCTTTTTAGATATCACAGCCTGTCAAGAAAGAGAGGTATTTTCTATGAAGGCCCAGGAATTACAGACTGCACTCTTAGTCAAGAGCATTGAATATTTGTGTACCATTTTCAAAATTGCATCACCAGTGTAATCTCTTCCAGCCCTCAGTCACAGACCTGTCTCCTTCCCTGTCTCTGCACACACTGGAGTGGAATTCCCTGCTGTAGCACAGCTGCCACATACTCCTATTGTAGTTAGAAGATTAGACTTTCCTGTAAAAAATTAAATAATTTTTAATATTGCACTGTTGGGGTGAATAAGACTATAGCAAGGGCAGCCCCAAGCCTACAGATGCAGAATCTAAATTCTGATTTATTTCATTACAGATTTCTTCAGAAGGTCTGTGAAAAGTGGAAAACAACATCATCCTTAGTCCAAGCGAAAGAGGAACACCCATAGGTGACTGTGTTGCTGTTAATGATTAAAAGGAAAGAAAACCAGAAGAGTTCATCATTTTTCACCAGCACAAAAAGTGGCTTTCAGCAATTTAAGACACATTTTCTGACCTATAGAGCATCCCTGCCCCATACTTTACAGACTGTAATATCCTATGTTGCTTGACTGAGAAAAATCATGCCTCACCACATTCCCTGACTACATATAAGAATGGTGTTTAAATGTCACAAATGTCAAGCAGTTTTCTGCAGAGGATAATGGATTTGGTCCTTGCTATTTTGAGGAATGTTGTCATCTTGATATGTATCATGATTAGAGAAAGGAAATTTAGTTAAAGCAGAACTGATAGTTTGCTTAATGCATAGACTTATACGTCCCATAAACCAAACAGGAGGAGACACTTTCAGCTTAGATGTAGAGGGAGAAACTGAATAGCCTGAGAACTTTGAAAAACATCTCTTTTATGATTCCCCATATTTTTAAACAAGCACGTACTTCCAGTAAACAGGCAGCAATTCTCCAGCAGCACTGAGAGACCTCTTTGACAGACTCAAATTCCAACTCAGACTTCCAATTCAGGGGCATTACCCTGAGCTTCTAACCCATACTTTTTTTTTTTGCTGCACAAAAGGCTTTGAGAATAGTTGATACTCCTAGTTGGTGAAGATGATTTTTTAATCATGTAGCCAAACTAAAATGATTTCTCTTAGTATCCAAAGTGTTTGACACTTTCAAAACCTTTTTTCACCCTTTCACTCACATTTTCAATTGTAAATGAAAACCCTTCAGAACTGACTCATTCCAAAGATAGCAACAACAACAACAACAAAATGGTTATAACATTTCCAAATTTTTCTATCATCCAATTCTTTTTTTAGCTGATCCTGAAACAGAGGGATGTTCACCATCTGAGAAGGCAACATTCTGCTTGACATAGACCTTATAGTTTTCACCCTGTCTATAGAGAGGATATAACTATCTCATTTTCCAAACCATTCCCCAAAATGAATGGAAATATGTAAAGAATTAAACTTTATTGTCTGACAAATTTACTGTGTATTTTAAAAATATGTTTTGTAGAAACATCACAGACAAATGAGTTATTAGCCTTTTAATTTTTTCTAGTGATTGGTTAAATAACACAGAGGCATTTCAGTACACTTAGGGGGCACATGGTTTTTCAAAAATACTCTAACTTGTCTGACTTTCTACTTTTAGCTGTAGGGTTTTTTTGTTCTAGGCTTTTTTGTTGATAACTATGAAGTACAGTAGCACATCTCCTCTCCAAATCCTGGTCTACTCTCTTGGAGATCGTGGTCGTCAGACACTGTAAAATTCAGCCACAAAAGAGATTTTGTATATCTGGGAGTTAATCTCATATTTCGAATAATTTGTGTATGTTTAAAACTTCTCTAAAGCTTTTCATTTCTGCATTACTTTCTTGTAGCATACTAAACAAGGGTACCATGGTAGCTGTCGCTTCTAGCTAATAACATGATTAATTTTATCATCTGTAGTAATTAATTGGAGTGGGTTAGATACCTGAAGGCAATCAAAAAAATAAATCAAAATAACTGAGTTAATCAGGCTAAAATTTAAAATGTCTGCAGAAGATTTTTTTCCCAATATAGAAGCTGGCTTTGAAGAAAATGCCATAAAGTGGCGTAGGTGAACTAAATACAACTTTTTGGAGAATTAGAAAAAATAGTTTTCAGTCTAAAACCTGAAATACAAAAGGAAAATCTTGTTGCTATAATATTTAAGACTTTTATTCATAAAGTTATATTTCCAGTTCAATTCCTTCCTCATTGAAAGCTGTTTTTCCTGATCAGTGTATGCATCTGAAATAAATGAAATCAGTAGGAGACTTGCCAAGGCTTGGATTTCACTCCAAGTGCTCTGCATGTAAGAAGATGACCTTTTCAAAATAGCAGTCTTGGCTACTAGGTCTGATGATCCTTAGATTTAGATTTAAATTTTTGCTTACATACTAACTGAAAGAAAGATAGATTCATAGGAAGAAAAGCTATGGAATTAGATTTTCAGTTTCTGTATTCCTACTGCATTTGTGAAAGTACAAGAGGCTGACTCAGTATTGTTATGAAGTGGGAAATGACTTACATTTTGAAAAAGTATTTTTTAGTACAGGAACAGTTCTATATGTTATTTTCCAGTAATTTATTTATTTATTTATTAGAGATCACTCTTCATAGGTGCTCAAAGTGGAACTGGACAATAGATTCATAAACACATTTTTTGGTCTGTTTTCTCTTCTCTCCTGATTTTAAGGACTTGAGGTGCTCTAATTCTGTTCCAGCTTGGAGAGCCGTAGGTAGTTTCATTATCGCTCCTGCATTAGAGGAGTTCCTTGTAGATCTTACTTTCCCACAGTCCTAATTTCCTTTCAGCCAACATACAAATACTTCAGATTCTCAGTATCTTAAACTATTCTAGAAATCACGGAGGAGGAGAGTGAAAGGAGTTCTGCTGTGCTGGCAGACGGCAGCAACTCCATAGCAGGAGAGATTGTTGTGGCACGAGAGGCTTGACCACCAGCCACAGCTAATATCCACATAAGACACCTGTGACAGAGCAGGCACCTTGGCTGCTGCAATCTCTGCTAATTCATTGTCACTCAGGAATTTATAGCGGCAATATGCATGACAAGCAGTGATATAGCTCTGAGAGTCTTCTCTACAAGGACACCGCATCTTTCCTAAAAGTCTGTAATGTCCTTTACTGCACTTTCTGCTGCTGATTTTATTGTGAAAATCCTGTGTTAAATATGAAGAAGCATTGCTTTCCTTGATTTGTTTTCCACTTTCCACAACTCACAGTGGCTGTTTCTAAAACTTTCCTTAATGTGTACCACAGAAATCACTTCTGAGGGACCAGTGGTTGCTTTTTTTACCTGGAATAGAGTTTTTGAACAGCTATTTCTAATAATCTGCTTGCTCACAGGAGAGGTTAATTAAACCCTTCATTTATACTTTCTGGGTGGCTGCATAACTCAGGGATGTTTATACTCTATCACAAGTTCCATGTGTGCCTCATGAGTCTCTGTGGTTTCCTAATTTCCAGTTAATAGACATTCCCACAGAGGTCTTGCTCATTCCTTAAGACATTGTGTTGTTCAAAAATCACTTCATGTGCTTCAGTCAGAAAAGCTAACATTTGGTGAACAGGACCTTACTGTCTTTTTGGATGTAGATGATTAGATACACCAAGGTTGAAGGGATAAATAAAAGTCACGCTAAGGCACAAAGCACGTGGAATTTGCCCTGGTGCACCAGTGCTGGTATGTCACAGAGTCACACCTAGTCAGTGATGGTCTGTTGCTTGTGTACTGCTGTCACACAGTTTAGAGCTACAAACCAGTTGTGGGGCATTGTTAGGAGTGGTGATCTAAGGGATGAGCATTTGTGGCCTTCATACTGCATTGTCTGTGTGTGGGGTTTCTGAGAGAGGGAAAATAGAACTCCACTAATTCATAGCTCTGGTTAATTCAGAAAGAAGGACTGACCTAAATTAATCTTTTGATTTTTATTTTTCCCCCATTGAAGAAAGAGCTCAGATTGTCTTTCTATAGTCACACAAGTAAAATAGTTTCTAATTGATCCTCTGAGGCACTGAACGCCCAGTCAGAGAAATGGAAAGAGTGTTGATTTTCTACAGAAAAGCAAGATTCAGCTTTCAAATGCATCACAGAACAGTATCAAAAGATGCTTGCAGACAGACAGGGAGAGCACAAAGTTTGTACCAGCTGCAATTAAAAGTTCACAGAGGTTTGCTGGAACTAATACCTGAATACTGAGCAGAAGTGAATCAGAGCTGCAATGTGCTTGACATTTTGGTGTTTCATAGACCTTTAATGAATATATAAAGCTACAGAACAAATGCTAGAGTAATGAACACATAAAGCAACAAAGCAAATAACAGAATTTTATTAAAGAATAAAGCCACATAGGTGACAGGAGACAGCTATTGTATATGCCCTTCAAAAATAATGAAAGAAATAAGCAAGTATACAAAGGGATGTTGCTTAGATTTAAAAATAGTGAGATCTATCGTTTTTCCAGCAAGGAAAGGGTTAGTTTTTTGCATTAGGCAGGAGGGAACATGGCTACAAGAGCACAGAAGTTACTCCATACCACCTCATGTCACTGGTGAGGGCTGGATAAAGGAACTCTGTTCCAGGGAGAAGGGGTTCCTTTGGGTCGAGCAAGCGTGGTGGGGAGAGCAGTGGGGTGACACTTGTCCTGAGCTAGAGGAAGCAGCTGGGGTGAGTGGCTGCAGTTGGATGAGCTCTTCACTCTATATTCTAGGCTTTTGTTATTAGTATTATTGCTGTCACTCTTGGTTTTCATATCAATATTTTTTCCAGAAAATTGTTCTTATCTCAATCTGTGATCTTTGCATTTTGTGCCTCTGGTTCTCCTCTCCAATCTGCTGCAGTGGGGATGGGAAGGAGAAAAGGGGGACAAAGAGTGAACAACGTGTGGTTTTGGGTTTCAGTGGGAACAGCACATTGGGGGGTAACATTCCTAAACCACTACAAAATCACAGTAATAATGACATATTTAAAGATAGTACTTTCCTGTAGAGAGGCATCAATAACCTAATTTTGAAAAGCCCAGAACAAAAAAGGCTTTACATTTTTTTACATACAACCAGTAAGCTGTTGCCTTGGGAAGACATTCACATTTCCCTACCAGATTATCCTGTGGGAATACACACAAAATGGCACCACTCCACGTTCATGCCTGGTGAAGGAAGTCAGAGAAGAAATGGAAAGGAAGAGTAAAGGAGAAGATTGCAGTGAGCTGTCATTATCAACTGTTAACACAGGTTCTAGGTTATATAATGGTCTAAACACATCAGTAATGCCAGATTTCCTGCAGCTGTTGGAAGCAGTAGATTGGCTGACAGTATCTGTCCATGGCTCAGAGTTAAAGTGGAGGCCATGTGGGCACTCACAGATTGTGTCATGCCATCAGCAGCATTTTCCAGAGCTTCAGCTGAGGCTGAAGGCAAGATGGGCTAGCAAAGGTAAAGTTCCTGCAAGTTCTGAGTTCTAAGATTTTAAGATCTTTCTCTCTGCAAAACATTTGTTCACCTCTTAAAAAAAAAATTAGGAAAATGAAAAGGAATGAAAATAAAAAGGTAAGGTTTTCTTTCGGATGCACCCTTCTCCATCACTCGCTTCCCACCACCACCTCCCTGCAAAGATCACAAATTTTACAGAATGACAGTGGAACTTTGATATACCAAAATATAGAAAGCTGATGAATGCTTAAGCCATGTGACTGTCCTTTGCTGTCTCTTTAGATACTGAGGAGAGTGAGAGGATTATAGTTGACCTTGCACTGATGTAATTTTGTTAGTGGCACCCACCTGCGGCAGCATATATTCCAGGAAGAGCCTGGAGAGGTGGGAGTGTCATTCATCTAGAAGTAACACCTACATTGAGGATGAAATTCACCTCTTTGCCAAGGAATGCTAGAGTTATTTTTAGAGAAATCTCATATACTGGGCCCCAATCAACTCCCTGAAAAGGGCCAGCATGAGTTCTAGGCTTGCATGAAAAATGTCTGCCATCCCAACCTGCATGTTGGAATAAACAAAACTTGCAGCAATGTGCTCTGGTACGTGTCATACTGTGTAGCCAGTAAGGCCCTGAAGGTAGATGATTTTTTCCTTTGTTGTGCTCTGAAAGGTTTCCATGTTAACAGAACAATCAGCTTTCTTTTTAATCATAAATTGGCATTTCTAAGCTGTTCAGTGTGGGTGAGCACTGTCACTACTGTAGTTTTTTGCTGCAGGAGACTGTGGAATGAATAAATAAATGCTTATTTCTAACTTTCCCCTACTTCTTGAATGTAGCATCTGTCACAGAATGAATCAGGAGAGTCAAGAACCGTTGCCTTCCTTTGACACATCTACAGCTCACACACTCTCAGTCATCAGCTGAATTCATTAGATATTCTTGTAGAGACTTTTTGATCACAGAATTTCTGTAGCAGAAGCTTGCTTTAATAGTAATAATAACAATAATGACAAAAGTATAACCATCTCCTGCACAAGCCAAAAGATCTCAGAAATAAAAATACTGACTGATGATCCATCATGAGTGGTTTAAGTATGAAGAATTCAAGAGACATCTAACTAACAAGCATATTCCATCAGTGGTTTAAAAATGGAACAAAGTCTTCACCAGCATCATCAAAATAAAATTCAGTGAGTGTGTTTGCAGTGCTCAGGTTTGCTATAAAGTCAATAATTCTGGGAAATCAGTGTTACAAATTAGTGAAAATCTTTTTTGGACAACACGAGAAGAAAAATATATTTGATGCCCCATTACAGGATAACATTTCAGAAATGGAAGTATCAGGTAAAAGCATTGACTGGTAGTAAGTTGGAAGGAATGCACAGGGGATAAGGACACAAGCAGTAATGAGGACTAGGGTTGGTGCTCTTTGAATGAGCAGAGCTGGTGTTACTTGGAAAGACAAGACATGTGGCTGTGAGGAGCCAATGGGGTGGGAACTGTAGGTCTTGGGATGTTGAGAATCCATCAGAAAACAGAAAAGGCATATTCTCTCACCAAATAAAGCATTTTTACCAAAAGCCTAACCATGGAGGAGAAGGCCCCTGAGGAGTGGATGGAGAGAGTACAGAGCAGCAGTGCTGGCTCAGTGCAGGAGATTTCCACAGTGATGGTATCCTTCATGCAGACTCTGATCAGGCACCTTCGGTCCCTGTCTCTCCTGCCCTCACCATTTCACTGCCCTGAGCCAAGGCAACTACTTATAAAGCTATTTTCTGCCCTGCCTCCTTCCTTCCCTTCCCCTTGACTCCTGTCATCTCCTAGGGAAGCAGAAAGCAAGCACTCTGGTGTAACTCAAACCTCCAAGGACACAGTGTCAGGGAAGGCGTAATTTGAGCAGCAGTGGGCTGTGGATGGCATGTCACTGGGGAGCGAGTGGGTGAAGCAGGAAAGCATTAGAAGATCCCGGAAGGTATGGAGACACCGCAGATCCTTTGGGAGAAGGGAGTTAAATAGATGATACCAAGATATATTAGTAGCATTACCACAGGATTTTCTACAGTTTAGGAAGACTTTCCATGTTATCACACCCCCGTTCCACTGTGTGCATCCCTGGATGCTCATCTTGTTCACAGCCTTCATCAGGGAAGGAGGAGGCAATGTCTGACGCACAAGTGATGCTCTGGATGCCACATGCCCTGGCAAAGGGTGCAGAGGGCTGTGCGTATACACTCCAAAGACACTGGTTCTCATGGTCTAGATAGGAAGGTGGACCTGGGTGGAAAGGTTATCTGAGCACAAGGTTGCACAGTGCACAGCAAAGAGCTCGGTTAACAAAGAAATTTCCCACCTCCATTCCTTCCTTTTTTAGCAATGGTTAGCTTTCCCATGGGAAATCACTAAAATTCAATGTTTCTTGTAATAGAAAATATTTTGTCTTAGAAGGGGCAAGATTCTCAATGGACTTTGTCCCGAATGTCTCAAATGTTTTAGTCCACAAAAGATTGGTTTCATAATTTGTCTGAAACATCTTTCCAGTGAGTTCCACAGGATGTTCTAAACAGTCTGTGGTATTTTTGGTTAGTTGATGGTTTTGGAATTGTTTCACAGGATGCACTGTGGCACATATCCTTGCCATGGCAGAAGATCTAGTCATAACCACTCATCAAGTAGTTATTTCTGGGCTTCCTAAAATAAAATCAATCTTCTTTATCAAAGTTATTTTAACTTTTTTCTTCTCAAAAACAAGTGACATGGTTACAGCTAGGATAGAGTTAATTTCATCTCAGTAGCTGTTACAGTGCTGTATTTTGTATTCAGAATGAGAATGGTGTTAATAGCACACTGATTTTTTTAATTTTTTTTTTGCCAAGACTTGTTTATCCTAAGCCAAGGACTTTTCTTCTTTTCTCATGCTCTGCTAATGAAGAGGTACACAAAAGAAACTGGGAGGGAGCACAGCTGGGCGAAAGAATATTCCACACCACAGAACATCATAAACTGGGAGGAATTAGCTGGAAGCATGGACGATCTGGGTTCAGGAATGGGGGCCTGGCATTGGTCAGCCACTGCACTGTGCATCACTTGTTTGTTTCCCTTTTATTGTAATTTCTGTTTCTTATCATTATTACTGTATTTTGCTTGATTTTCAATTTTTAGCCTCTTCTTATCCCAACACACAAATTTTACTTTGATCCTTCTCCCCACCCCACTGGAGTCAGGGGGATGAGAGGGAAGGGTTGAGTGAGCATCTGCATGATGCTTAATTTCTATCTGTGTTTAAACCACAACAACAAGACAATAAGAAACCTCTGCAAGTTTGGTTTTTTTTTAATTCAGCTTTGTCTTCTAAAATTGTTCCTCAAGAAATATGTGCTTATCAGACAGTGTCAAGATGTATAATAGCAAAAAAAAAAAAATCATCCTTATCTCCTCTGCCTTATTTTCATCACATTTAGGCTCTCTGCATATATTTTTACTTTTCCTTCTTCAGTTATCTCAGAATCTATTCTCTCTTTTTATGCTTGCCATTACAATTCTATTCCACTCTCCTATGCTCTTTTACATCTCTTTTTTCCTTCATTCCATATTCAGTTCAAATACCTCATCTTCAGCTCATAAGTGAATTCATGGTGCTATCCTTATCTAAATCTCTGCTTCCAGTTATCACCCTACATTTTTGTAGCTATTTTTTGCAATTTTGTGCCTTCATTCATTGTTAAGCACTTTCCTCCATTCTCCTCTTGGTATCTGAAACATCTTTTTCGCTTTTAAGTGACAATCTCTTCTGCCTGCATCTAGTGCAAACTGTGAGATTCCCCAGCATGCATAAACTTATATTTTATTTTGAATTCACACATCTTCATTTGTGTAGTCATTTAAACCTTAACAAACTGTGGGGAAGTAGAGGGTATCTTCATCCTTCATTTCTTCACCTTGCTGCCAGAAGATGGAGGAGGCACTGCACTCTGCAAGAGCTGAGTGGTACAGATGGGGTTAGAACAGCGCTGTGCTAAAAGGCAAGTATACTTCGCAGCAGAGTGAGGCAGTGCTAGAGTAAGAAGTCTGACTTACAAAAAAGTGGTTTTCTGTCTAGAGACATGACCACTGAGATGAAGTTTTGTTCAAGAAACATTTATTAGTATAATTACATTCCCTTTCTGGTCAAACAAATTGAGGGGTTTTTGCTCTCCCTTTTCTCAAGCTAAAAACTGTGACCGCTGTTGACTTCCTCAGCTTCACTGAAATGTTCTAAAAACATCTGCAGGAGAAAAATACAGCTTTAGATCAAATTGCTTTAAATACTACTTGCTAGTTAGTGGCACTTCAGGGGCTAAGCCAAGTAATAAAGAAAATTACTTCATGCGAATTTCCTGTTTCCTAAGAATGTGGCTTCTGAGCACAGACCTAGAACAACTCTGTATGTGCTATTTGCAGTAATGTTTGTTGCTACTGGATTAATTCTTCTTTTATTATTTCTGAAAGAATTATTTCATAGCTGATACATAGATCCATTGACCTATAGAAGAATATACAGGTCTTTGGCAAGATCTCATTTGGATAACTCCTGACCATAATTTTATCCCTCAGTGCTTCTGGTTGCATTTCTGAAATGGACTGGGTTTTTTCAGACCAATCCCCACATTTCAAACCTTCACATTGACCAATCTACTCTCTTACAGTTAGTTAGGCATCTTCTTTTCACATAAAGTTGACCTGAATCCCCACAGCAATTCTGTCTTTCTCTTATTCTTCCAGGGGGAATGACCTTTAACTCTTTTCCATAAGTTATTCAGTTATGTTAGGAAAAAAAAAAACAAAACAAAACATGTGCCTAAGAATTTTGAGCTGTTTTGTGACGTGCTTGTGGTAACATCTCAGATATATACAAGTTGTTGAAGGCTCATCCAAGAACAATACCAGCAACTCACTTATGAACCTTTCTACTATTATATCAGATTTTTCCAAAACAGGAAAAATATTATACATATATATATATATATATATATACACATATATATATATATATACACAGAATCCCCTTCACCTCTGGGGAATTGTAACATATTTCGTACCTGTTCTGAAATACTAAAGGAACCTGAAGATAACATAACTCTGAGACTTTTACCCTTAAGCTGCAACATCTAAGGCTGCTTTAAAAAAGAAGAATGAACTCCTTGTCTGACTAGAGGATTAGGATAGGCTTATGGAATTGACATCTTCTTGACCATGCATCAGCTGTAAAACTCATTCCTTTGTGAAGCTGATGCATTGAAATATGTTAACCAAGCTTAAAACATGTAAAAATAGGAGACTAAGTACAAATGACTGTATGAATGCTTGAGTTGTAGTTTGAAGCTGAGGTTCTAAACAACAGGTCCAGTATTCCCAGAAGTCTTTAATCTATGCTTCTGAGAATATATCTTTGAATATATATGCTTTAGAGAATACATCTTTACCCTGACAGTGAACCATGGTTTATGTCATGTATTTTGGAAATGAACATTCTAGTTTGATTTAAACTCACATAAGAGTACAGATGAGACTTAAATAAGAATGTGTTGCTGTACTTAAAAGCATTTTCTGGATGTTGGATCATAGAATTATGGAATGACAGTATAGTTTGGTTTGGATGGGAAAAGGTTTTTAAAGATCATTAGCCCAGTCCCCCTGCAGTGAGCTGGAACATCTTCAACTAGGCCAGGTGACTCAAAATGTTTCCAGGGACAGGACATCTACCACCTGTCTGGTTAACTTACTCCGGTGTTTCATGATCCTCATTGTAAAAATTCTCCTCCTTATATCAAATTTGAATTGACCTTCCTTGAGTTCAAAGCTGTTACCACTTGTCCTGTTGGCAAAAAAGTCTGTCCCCTCTTTCTTTCACGTCCTCCTAAGCATTGAAACACTGCAAAATGTCTCCTCCAGAGCCTTCTCTTCTGCAGGATGTGCAACCTCTCCCAGCCTTTCTTCATAGAAGTGTTCCATCCCTCTGATCAGTTTTTGTGTCTCTCCTCTGGCTCTGCTCCAGCAGGTCCATGTCTTTCCTGTGCTCAGGACCCCAGAGCTGGATGCAGCACTCCAAATGGGGCCTCACAAGAGCACAGCAGAGAAGGCTGGTGAAGCAGAGTGAAACATTTATTGCTTTTTATTTTTATATTCTTTCATTTTTGCTTTTAGAATGGAGCTTGTTAGCTGTCATATATCAGCTATCATGGATATTTTTTTTTTGTTTTCAATAGTGCTCTGACTGTAAAGTCTGTATATTTTTGTTTCAGTTTTCATGCTTGCATATAACCATTCTTAACTTGTCAGCTACTTCTGAGTTCTCATCTTCACTAAATTATATGCAAGTTATGTTAAGTGCCACAAAAACAGTTTTGTGCAAGTCTTAATAATTTCATTTTGCTTTTTTGTGGAGACAAATCAACCTAAATACTGTATCCTTAAGATGCATGCTATACTTCATATATGCAGCATATAAATGAAATGCAATTCTGATGTATTGGCATATTTTTGCTCATCTAAACCTGACTAATAGAATGAGTGCTAATCCACGCTTGAACAGATTTGAAATTGATGCCTGCATTCACAAGCTAATAGGGGGAATTTAATTAAAGAAGTAGGATTTACACAGAAAGAAGATATTGCATCCATTACAAATGCACAGAATCTTAAAAATCCCAACATGGCAAACAGAGCATTTTGAAGAGCATCCTCCTTACTTACATGTAAGAAAAAAATTGTGGTATTTTCTTCCACCATTCAAAAAATTTTATTTTATGGTGAATTTATAGACCTTAATAAGAAAAGAAGTAGTAAATCTTGCTACACAAGGAATTCCCACTAACATGTGAGGTAGGTTATCCTGCATGTTGCAAAATCCTTTGTGTATTTCTGATCTCCTGCTTTCTCAGATCCGTCCTGACAAATTATTTACATGGTGATTTTATGATATTAAGATAGTCTGCTAAAAGTAACGGGATTCATATTTTGGTTTTACACTGTTTTGGTACAAATTGTGAAGCTGAGGAAAAGAGTTTTTAAGCCACTAAACCATGGCAGTCTCCTATATTTTCATTTTTCAGAAGAAAAATGTTGCTCTCAGGTTTGATACATAGAGAATATTCAAATACATTTACTCAACCACATGGAATAAATTTCATGCAACCTGAGTGTTGCTTTTTCTTAGTGTGATAATTCTACTGTCAGTCTTAAGGTTTAACTTATTTATCATTAAAGCATATTATTGGCATTTTGAAATAAGTAGTTGAGCAGGAAGTATCAAAGATGAAAATATCTAATAGTGCTTTGCATCAAATTATTTACATATACTCTTTTTTATCCTATCTAATTTTGCACATCTAATTACTCTGCCTAAGATACTGGCAGATCCATTATGAAGTGAATGGAGAGGGAATATCAGCTCTTATAAAATTGAGTGTGTATCTTCTTAGAGTAGACAAGGACTTATGGACTATTAAGTTTTTTTGGTTTTTTTTTTGAAGGTCTAACCAGAAATGGAAACATATTTTTAATAGGGGCAGAGCTACTAGTAGTGTGTATTTAATGTATTTACCTTTTTTTGTAAACTTACTCTCTGACACAGATTAATCACAATTCATGTCTCCAGTCTTAGAGTGCAGACTAATTTATGTCATTCCATGTTACACCTTCACATAAACACTGCCAAACCCCTGGCAAGGATAAAAGAGCCTAGGAGAGACAGAAATCCCACATCTTGGTACACAGTGAAAACACTTTGTGAAAGGATTAATGCTGATCACTGGTACAGTCCTAAACAAAAACTCCCAGGTTTTGCAAGACAAGACCCATGGTAACACATACAAGCAGGCATTTTTCCAAGTCACTCATCTGTTTCATGGTGAAGGGCAACACTTGCTAAATTAGTGTTAAGATTGACTGATTTTGAGTTTCTGCTTCATTTTAACATGATGTTAACTAGTGTATTTTCAAAACTGTAGTGAAATCAGCTACAAGGAACGATGGGAGGGGACTTCAGAAGAAAATACTGCTCCAGCAGAAATGGAAATGGCATGGCAATGTGTGTTTCATGAAATGTTGAGTAAATAATTGTCTGATACTAATGCAGAAGAAAAAAAAACTAAATTCCAGCTATTCTCAAATACAATCCTTCCTACCTCTGCATGGCATCTGAGATAGATTTGGAAGACTTGAGTGGTGCCAGGCCCCCTGAGGAGCGATCAGTACTTGTAAATATTGAACAAAGGCACACCTAAAGGCTCTGAAGCAATGAATAGCTACTTGTATGCTTACTCAACTCACATGGACAGTAAAAGTACTCCCACATATCAGTAGGTAAGCAGGCACACAGATCTCTGCAGGTCTAAATGTAGCTGCCTTTCCCCTCCTCCCTTTTCCCTCCAATAGTATGCCATTCTTATTTGAACTTCACAACTCATTGTTAGTTAATTAACACCTTTTCGCCTCTATTTCTTGTGCAATTGTGTGAGTAGCTGCTTTAAGAGGAAACAGAAAGATCTTGAAAATAACACATCAGTTGAAGGGGAAAAGGAAACAAAAATAAAGGCATTATCATAGCTTTCTTCCATTATTTACTCCAAAGTTGTAGGGTTGTTTTCATGCCTTAAAACGTTCAGTTGTTCAGAGATAAACAGCCTCTCATTTCACACAGATGCATTGTTAGTTTTTGTTGTTCATGAGGACTAAGCTATATACCTGAGCATCCTTACTGCTTGTTTATTAAGACATTCTTGTTAGTTTAGATGAGTTTCTTCTATTCAATAGCCTATCTAAGCCAAAATCTACCTCCATAGGCATGAAATACCTACAAAAATACTGTTTCCAGTGTATTTAAGAAAATGGCACAAATGAAAATGTGATTTATGTGGACGTTACCATGTGCACAAGTCTTTGAGAGGTCAAAGGATTTCTCTTCACAAGTATGGCGATACCATTGTAAAGGCTAAATAATGACCAAAGTAATGCCAAATTTGTGTGTTTTTCCGAGGCTTGAAATTTAGTAATCTATTTTTAGGTGGTCATCTGGTTTTCTTCAACAGCAATTGCAGAGGAACAGATAGAACATGTCATCCCATCTGAGACACTTACGTATGGGTGGACTGAAGTTTTCATCCCTTTTTATTCATAGAGGGATAATTTAGGTTCAGTAGATCACCAGCAATACATATCAAAGATAAATTTTTTTCTTCTGTTCTTTTACCAAAAGTAAAGTAAAAATATCTTTTACTGACTTAAAGAATTCCAAGAACCTTGTAGTGAACAAGTGTACAAGCCAAAAGTCTTTCTATTTCAAGACAAATATAGACAAAATGATAGGAATGATATACAGGCATGGTTTTCTTTCAGACATGTTGGAAGATACACTGAGCATTTTACCTTCCCAGAATTTGCAAATTTCCAAGGAATATTCTGTGGTATTTCTTCTTATAACTGGTGACACACTTAAAAACCTATTAATGTGGCAGTTACTGGTCAGCTGATGTACCTTGCTTACTTAGAGGAAAGCCTCTCTTTATGATCTTGCATTGCAATGTATGCATGAAGTCAATGGGATGGATGCCTGTGACCTGCTGTTTCCACACTGCAGACTCAGGCTGTTGGGGAGCACTGCTCATGAATATGTTAATTTAAAGACTCAGTCAATTTCTTGCAAATTTATTTGCAAAATCAACATAGAGACCTGCATTAAGCATGGGAAAGTGCTGTGAATTTTAGCTGAGTTACTGTTGCTATGGCACCCTTCACTTACTTCATTCTCAGTACTGCAGAAGATTCAGCAAAATATCCTTAAGCACACAAGCAGGTGCTTTGACTTTGGAATTGTTCATAAGCTTTAAATTGGACATCTGCCGAAAGAGTTTGTTGAACAAGACCTGTTGTCTCATTTTACTTATCTTTTCAGTTTGTGAGAAGAACTGTATAATAAATGTTTTTTGTACAAATGGTTTGCAAACTATAGCTTTGAGTTTATGGTCTGGATATACGTGGTGGATATACATGATGGATATACGTGATGGCTCAGAATGCATTGTAGAAATTCAGAATGTCTATGCTCTTATGAAATTATTATAGAAAATCACAGAAAAATAAGGCCAGGATTTTGAAAGACAAAGTATTCAGTAACAGTTGCAGTCTAAAGTGCACCTACATTTAAAAATTAATTATTTTTTAAGCCTTATTTTTGTTTCAAGTGTTTTTGTCTTTGTTCAAGAGTATGATCACACAAACACTTGTGCAGGCTGTGATGGCTTTAAGGAATGGGAACGAGAAAAGGAGGGCAAAGGCAAAGAAGCTGAACAGAAAGGCATCAAGGTTGCAACTAATATTGCAGCTGGTAATTTTGTGAAATCACAGGCTAAGGCTACAGTGAATCTGGAATGTTACTGAGTCTATTCCTTTCTGCAAAACACAATCAGGTTTGTGTAACTTATTTTAAAAGAATTGAAATGGTAGAGATTCTAAGCAACCAAGCAACCTGTTCCTGCAATGGTCTTTCTCTTCATGTAAATATAAATAGAAACTAATATCCATCACATGCTAGTACTGCTTTTTACTGCTGCTAATAACAATCATCATTCCCTTTACTTTGACTTCGAGAGTCCTGATTTTTAAAATAAACATGAGCATTGGAACAGGAAACAAAGTTATTTTTTGATACACAATTAGTTATCTATAAAATATTGTGATCCATTTAAACTGTATGAATAAATGCAATGTTTGCCCTACAAAATACATATGTAGTAATTAGTAAGTCTTCATAAACAACCTGCATATTTTCTAGATATTTTTCTTTTACTTGTTATAAATTCAGACATTATATAATTAATCTAAAGCTCTAATAAACTGTTGTGGAGTGTGAAATAATGTCATGTAACTCAGGACTTGCCATTTGCATCTCACCTGTCAAGCATATATATATTCTTACTGCATTGGAGACTGATTCCTTCCAACTCCAGCCTGTGCCTCTATGGCAATTCTGCAGTAGTACGTGCTATTTCTTGATCTTCTCACTGTATTAGCTAGAGCTACTGGGCATCAATAGGAGCTGTGATCCTTCTTTCTTCTTTATCCTTCTGCTTCTTTATGTGATCCTTCTGCTTCTTTATGTGAAGAGAAGCTGCCTCTCTGAAAGAAATGTCCAGCCAATAAATCGTGGCATCACATGACAAGTTACAAAACCAGGTGAGAAACTATGCCATGACCCATTGCTAAGGATGGTAGTTTGGCTTATGCCAAGAAAATAACTACCTTATGTTGTTACTGTTGCATTTTGTCTACGAATTTCTGTTTTAAAGAATCACTAAAATCTCTGAAGTTCTCAGAAACAGGGCAGAATTCAATGTCTGTGAGTTTTACTAGTTGCAAATTTCTTTTAACTGGCTACCTGTTAGCTTGTTTTGTTTTTCAAACAATTATCAACAGGACTCTCCTGTAGCTCAGAGACTTGGGATCTTCAGGGATAGGTGACATTCTACAGAATGAATGTAAAAGCAAGGATGGTATTCTAAAAAACCCCTTTAAATCTACTACTGCTTGGTGCCAGCAAATGTGAAGAACTGGCCATGACAGGAGCCACTTGTATGTAAATAAGAATATGTGAAACATGGAAAATATTTAGTTTTCTGAACTCAGATCCAGATAGCTTACCAGAAAACATCTAAAATATGTCGTTAAAAAAGTAAGATGTAGCTCAATTTTAAGGATATTTTCAACAGTATCATCATGATCAGGTCAGGATATATAGGATGAAAAAAGACTGTTTTGAGGAATGCAGTCTATATGAATTTGCCAACTATTACTTTTGTGACATAACTAGGAAATTAATCAATAAATAGAAGTGTATAAAAATAATTGTTCTTGTTGCACATAGATTTCTTTCACAATTTTCAGTGAACTGTCATCCATTTTCTATATCCCAGTTGTACTTCTGTAGGTTCTTTTCTTTCTAATATCATTCAATATGCACTGTGCTTGAAGTAGGCTAAAAGACAAAGTCCCTTTTGCTATAGGTGGCAGCACTAGCTTATTATAAAGGTTGATGGGCTTCCCTCTCTTGAAGTGAGCAGTTATAAGGATACCTGGGCAGCACATAGATTCTGTGCAAAATAACTGTTTGAGATTTAGAGATTCAACATACAACCATGTATTAGGTTTCTTTTAGGGAAGAAGATAATTTCTTATTCCCCTCATGAACATTTTCTAATGCCTTGTTTGGGATTAATAAAATGAAACTATATTTTTATTTAAAAAAAATAATTTAAAAATCCACATTTGTAAACCAGTGGAATGTTTTGCTCTTCTAATAAGAAACCCTCCTAAACTCAACTTCCAGAACATCAGTTTCTAGAGTATTGAAAATCTGCCACACTGGTACCATTGTTCTTCAAGGATTTGCTGTGTTTTCTTCTGGCATTCAGTTGTTTACTATCTGCAGTTCTTCAGGACAATATCATAAACAAATTCTACTGAAGAAATACAATCTCTGTTCCCTTTTATTTTTTCTCTTCATGTTTTTCTACAACACAGCCTTTCTTCTCAGTGTCCTCACCCAGTCACTTATGAATGGTTCTTCTATATTTTACCCACATTCTTACATTTCTCCTTAGGCATTTTTGGTAAGAAGTATTATGTCATCTTTACCTTTTAATAAATATAAGATAACCTGTATATATACATACTGTACAACACCAACTGTTACTGTTTTATGAACATCAATGGAAAATAATTCTTCCTATATTTTTGGTCATATTTTACAAGACTAGAGAGCTAAGAGCATGAGCATCAAAGGTAACCAGAAAACTTGTCAGCGGCAATCCTTTCCTGAGTCTCTGCTTGATAAGGAAGTTAAAAAAAATTACTGTGTTGCCAGACGTTGGTTTCTGTCATAAAATATTATTTATAGGCCTGTTAATTCCAAGAGTTTTTTGCATCAAAGTATGGTTTTCTGAAAAAAAAAAAGTACATCAATAAATTAATGTACTCTGGTATTCTTTTATATTTACCTGTGCTGGAAATCAAAGCCATGCAATACACCATGCAATGCAGTATGCCAAAGTCATAGTAAGATGTCAAAAAATTTCCTATTAAAAAGCATAAGAGATTATTCTATTGCTAAAAGCAAAAGTTTTCAAAGTTTTTAGATTTCTCGGTTCTTCTCTAGTGTTTCAAAATGCTGAGTGCCAAGTCTAATTAACCTCAACTAAAGTCACACTTAAGGTCTGTTTTTCCTTAAAGGAACAAGATCATTTCCAGGTGGGTCCTTATCATTTTGCTTATTTCTTACATTGTTTTTATGACTGCCATAGCTCAGTTAGTCCTATGTGATGGTTAAATATGACAATAAAATTGAACCGAAGCAGCAGGTGAAAGTTAAGCGTTCTCTTTTTTCCCCTGAGATCTTTCAATGTATTGTTTCAGACACTAATGATTAAGAAAAAAAAAAACAAAAAACAGAATCTTTAGAAATTCATTTGGAAATTCACCCAAAGATCTATAATGTTTTGTGCAAAGTAGTGGCCAATCTTGATTTCAAAGAGCTTTTTTTTTTCTGTGTTTATATGTGGTGAATAATAAGTTTTCTGTTAAAATCTGAGATAAGCGTACCAAATATCTCATATCTCATTTATTCAGATCTAGAGTACTGTAAAGATCAGAATCCTATGGAGAGCCCCTCAAAGTGATTTTTTAAAGAAGCACTGCTTTATTTTCACAAAGCCGCACATAAGCAGCTGCCTTCTCTTGCCCACCTCTTTCTCTTGTAGCAGCTCATCATAGGCAGGACTTCACCCATATTCTGATCACAACATATATCCATAGCCCCTCATACACATTCCTAGGGGCTCAGAGGAAGGAGTACTTGCCACCCTTAGGGAACTGTGCATCCCAGCTCTCCTTCATAGCAACTATTAAGCCTGGAAAATTACTCTGTGTAAGTGCTTTTGCTTACATGACAAAGAAAGAGGAATACATTTTATTTCTCTTGCAAGCTGAGAGCCATCTGAGACTCACTGGGTGCCCTGTGTAATGTTACTTTCTCCATGTTCCAAAATATCAGTTCTTATCCCACTAAATTTCTGAAATTTTGATGAGGAGCCCAATGTGCAGTAGAAATATTAATAAAATTGTTATTTTTTTCTGTGGAGCCAGGATATTAAAAAAAAACCAAAAAACCACAAACCCAAAAACCAAAATCCATAACCCCAAAACTAGGGAGAAATCACCTTTCTCAACTGATGATCAGTGGGTAATTTATTCATTAAAAGACTAGGGCTTCAATATAACTGCACTGCAGGATTTCAGTCAAGATCAGTAGTAAACTCAAGTGTGATAGCAGCCTGAATTAGAATTAGAATGCTTCTCTCTTTATCCCTTCCAAATTATTTTTTTCATGTTTGTTAACTTTCCTTATGGTATGTTAAATATTTGTCATTGTAATAGGCTTCAGTGCATGTTTCATTAATCATCACAAACAAGCAGCAATCTTGATCACTGCAGAAGTTTGTATTTTTTGCTCATACCTTAAATTTATAGAGAAAAAAGGAGGTTTTGTATTTTTCTAATGCAATGCGTGATAATTTATACTTGAATTAACCTTTCAGCATAACATTGACATTTATCTTGCTGACCTTGATCTGTTTTCTATCTGTCCTCAAAGGTTTAACTACTTTCCCAGGATGCTCCACCTGGGACTGTGGTGCAGGATAGCATGTTTATTTCATGTGGTTAAATCAGAATCAGATGGGTGAACTGCTGAGACGCATTCATGCATTTTTCAGCAGGTCTGCAAAGGCTGTACAGTCAATGTGGAAAAGGAGTTAGTAAAGATTGGGCAGTTATACATTTTGATCAGCTGTTTGGAATGATCAAACTTATCTGAAAAACTGACATGAAAGGAAAGAGGTTTCATTATTTCATTATTTCAGGGAGACTAGAAGGCCACTGATAACAAGAAGGGCAAATAAGGGGAAGGCAAGACAAAACTAGGGAGACTGATCCCATACATCTTGGAAGACCTCTTGACAAAGCCTCATACAATTCTGACAGTGAGGAATATAAAAAAGGGAAGGTGTGTAGTTTTCTCCTCTCTATCTTTGTTCTGGCTATAATTGTAAAAACAGTAGTAGAATCGTTGAAACCCTTGGCTTTCGTGGGCTTCAATTACTCTGTATCCTTGGAGAGTTTATTGTAAATCATAGTAATTACATGCCTGGACTTCTGGAAAATGAGTGTCCTCAGGATATATGTCTGGAAGAGAGGCATTAGTCCTAGGACCGTGGCAGTCAGATTAGACATTCCTAGTCCTCAAGACTGATGTTAAACAGAGCTCGTTCAAGACATCACATTTAAAAGACAGACTCAGTAATTGGGCTTTTTTGAGACTCTAAAAATTCACATTTCCAGTGGGAGAGGGGGCCAAATAACAGCCTCCTGGATGATCAATTGAGGTTGATCAATGAGGGATGGACAAAAAAATGCAGCCGGGTACCTTAAAAAAAAAAAACCACAACAAAGAAATATTATTTTAGAATGAAAAACAGAAGCAAGGCCCAAGAAAAAATAACAAAGTCCTTAAGCTTTGGGCAGACACCAAAGACCCATGTTTCATTTTTGGGTTGTCTTCATTTTCTTTGCAGTAAAACCAGCCTGTTGTTACTCCATTTCAGCCACAGCTATTTTAGAAATAATTGTATCACATAGATCTCTTCCTGGCATCTGTTTTTACTGCCCTCTTTCTTGGTCCTCAGAACCATAGAAAACACTTAGATCAATTAAAATGCAAAATAAAGAAACAAAAAACCCATATTTGTATTTCTGGTCATCAGCTAGTAAAAACTTATATTTTCATTATCCAATATTATCTTTTATGACACTACACTTTTTCCTTCTATGTAGCTGTCATTTATGAGTGTCAGTTTTGGTGATAGTATAAAGTGATGGAGAGCAGTCAAGCTGAAAGATCATCGATAAGTGTAAAGGATAAAAAAGAGTGTTTACAATAAGGCACTGGTTTCATGACCTTTGTAACCTCTTACATTTCTCCTTTGTGCCAGTCTGGCTGTCTCTCAGTTCATGGTAACGTGCAGGGACTGCAAGGCCTGGGTAGGAACAATCAGGTCTAGCCATGGCCTCAGGGCTTGGAAGGTAAGCCATGTCAGAATACAGATTAAGCTAAAATTGAAATGACCACAGAAAGAAAAAAATATAGTAAAAAAAAGGCAGTACTTTAAAGTACTGATTATGTTCTCATAACCTTTGTATTTTTGTTTATACAACTTCAAAATTTGTCTTCTGAATAACTGCTGCTGCTGCAAAATATACATTCAGCAAGCAAATACATAATTGAAACAGATATCTGAGCACCTAAGAGTCTTTTGTGTCCTAAATAAAATAAATACAGTAAGCAAAGTTATCATAAAGACATGCTAAATTTTGCAAGCTGAAGAGTCTATGAAGTACCTAATCTTCTGATTTTTTTATGCTTAAAAAAGTAAACAAAAAATAACTTTGTCAAGCAGGTTTTCCTGCGGGTCTTACAAGACTTTTTCCTGTTTCTATTTTTCCTGAATTAATAAGCTCATCAAATTCAGTGACAGAAACATTTCCTTTGTATGTCTGCTTGTGACTCTTTCCTAAAAGAAAGCTGTGCAAGGTACATAAATGACAAATTAAAAAACCCTCAGAACATGAACAACTAACTTTCCTAACTTCTGGAAAGGTTTGGGATTACTTTTATGTTAACTTTGTCACTTTTGCTAGTCCAGATGATAATTCCTTCAAAAACTTTTAATGTGAAATAAAGAATCAGCAGGCCAATTTCATTTAGCATGAGGAATTTTCAAGGCAAATAACAGAGTATTTGCACAAGCTGAGCAAATATTAGAATGCATAAGGAGATACAAACCCAAGGGATGCAAAGTTAATGTCACGAACCATTATAAATCTGGAGGGACTAATGAGGGAGAATCTACTGAAGCTATTTAAACCTAAAAATCCTTTGAATGTACTTTTATTGGACCTTAATCTTTCAGAAACACTCAGGAAAGTATCATCAAACTGTTGCAAAGAAGAACAAAAAGTTCAAAATGTCGTTGGGGTGATTGAAAAAAAATGCTAGTTCCAACTCTAGGTTATTAATAGAGCACCTGTGACCCAGACCACCAAAATCTCCATTTTCACTAAGCCACTAAAAGCTGCACTTCAGAGTTGTGTTCATCTTGAAAGAGTAGGTGACCACTGCAGATATATAAATAAGAAAGACACTGTGAGTATTTAGAGCTTTTATGTCATCATTGTTATTGTCCTTCTGGAATAATTATATGTTACATTACCCTTGACATTTGCAATCTGGGTTTTGGATAAGCTGTAAAAGGGCTCTTAACCACAGAACCTTTTTGTGACTTGACCATGCCTATTTTGAGACTTTGGAGGTGGTTTTCAGCATCCCCTTCAAAAGGATGATTTGAGGGACCAAAGGCTGCACTTTGAGAGCACAGTATTTTATGCTGGAGGTGTAAATTCAGGGTTTTGCAAATTCTGCATGGGTATTTGTATCCACATGAGACAAAAACAGACAGAACAGTGCACAGCAAGCATACTCAGTGCAGGCTTTGCATTGGGAGTAGAGCTCATGGACATAGTAGCCATCCTATTTCTTGCTCTCAGCAGTGAAGTGTTTTTTATTTGAACTGAAAAAATAGATTTGATCCCCTACTCTAGAAGCTCAAGATGTGACAGCTTAGGACTGAGACTGCAGTAAAAGGCATCGGGCTAAGACCTAAAAAAGTAATGTTGCAGGCCTCACAGAATTTATTCTCAGACAGGGATCTCAGAGCAAGGTTAGGCTACCCAGAGGGAAGGTGTCCACACAACCCACCCTGGAGAAGAAGTTTTGCTTTGTCTTATTCTCACAGAGTTTGGATTGAACTGTATTAGAAGAGAGTAAAATGAGCATGTCGTTCTCTACTTTCCTGGATTCAACTTCCCTTGTAGGAGAACTCAGATTCTGGTCTTATAGGCATCCTCTGTGTTTTGGTGAAGGAATTTACACACTTTCTTTATCTTGACCTATGGTCAATAAAAGAAAAGAGATCTTAAGCTGGTTTTAGTGGTGGACTTAATTTTAACGTGGCCAGCTCCCAGCAAAGGCGGAGGTTATGGTTCTACTAACTATGCATGACAAATAGTTGATATTTGGGGTCCTGGAAAACCAAACTGTAACCACAACTGAGGGAGCAGTTGGCATATGTACCCTGGCAGCAGCTGTGGGAGAAGTGAGAGAAGCCCCTTTCAAGAGCAAAGGCATCAAAGTCATTACCTTCACCCCCAAATTGCTGATATGTTTCCTGGGTACAGAGAGCTTGCCATTCCTCAGATGGCATCACCTACCTAGAACATTAACTTGACTCACTTTGAGTAGAACTGAAATAAACTATTCCAGTGGTTCTACATGGATCCCCACCTTGAGAGATATTCTGTGGCTGTTCTTTCCCAGGGTCAGAGAATCAAATGGTAATTTAGGTTGAAAAGGACCTGCAGAAGCCATCTAGTTGGATCTCCAGCTCAAAACAGCATTGGCATTCAAGTTAGATCTTGTTGCTATGGGCCTTCTCCAGCAAAATGTTGATTTTCTCCAAGATGGCATCTAAGCCAGGTGGAAAGCAAGCGTTATTTTTCTGCCTTGTGTTTAGAGCCTCAGTCTGTATGCTAACTTGCAAATAGCTGAAAGGAAGCAAGAAAAAAATCACTTTCAGTCAATTGCTTTCTACCCCTGTTTCTGGTTGAGACAGCCTCGAAGAGCAAAGAATGAAAATGTGAGGTGGGAAAGAAAAGCTTAGGATCCCCATCAGCATTTTGCTTTAGTTTAGCCTCCATTGTGAAAGGTGAGATTTCAGCCAGAGCTGGCATTTCCCAGTGCTTTACTTTCAGAGGCTTGCCTCTCAGTGTATGAGATTTGTGGACCACTGTTTTCCAGAATCAACCTCTCCTGGATGTAAAGTGTCCTGAACACTTAATTCAGGATCCTTTCAGGATCAGGATTCTGCCCAGAGGCATTGCCTTGCCAGTATGCAGAGATGCTAATACCTTATTGTATCTAACCCTTGGCTTTGAAAGATTATCATCTTCAATTCTTAACTATCTATTTGAAATTATACCTAAGTTTCATCAGGACCTCCAACAGTTTTACATTGCTGCCATTGTTTTATTATTTCAGAGATGTCAAAAAGAACTTTTAATGTTTTGATGATATATTTTACTCCTTATTAGTGGATAGTTTGCACATCTACCAAAGCTCAAGCAAAGTAGTAGGCATTAGAATGATTATTTTACGCTAATCTATTCTTTTAACTTTAAAGTAATTAGCTGAGTTGAGCAGCAAAACAACTCTTTCCTACAAGAGCCAGTAAATGGACTCTCTGTAAGTGTAAAAGCTGATTACTTTGATATAGAGGGACATTATTTTTTGCACCTCTGGAAAACTGCCTAGCTCTAAAGCCTCATAATCTGATTTTCAGAAATCCAATTAAACACATTATTATTTTCTCTTTAACAGGCAGCACCTAAAGCAATCACTCTTCTCTGATGTTACCCCTTCATTTTCATACTAGAATCCACCATCCCTACTTATCATAATTTGTGTCATAGTCACCAAAATGTTATATTAAATCTAATCTTTTTTACATTAATTTTCTTTTAACAATTGAAATAAAATGGCATGCAGTTTGCATTTGTACAATTACACTGACTCATATTTGTGTCAGATTTTAAGGTCCTTGCTTCATGGAAAAACTGATTCTTCCAACAACTTGTACCTCAATAAGATTTCAGTAAGTTTAATCTTTGACCTGAAGGGATGCATGCCAAAAAAAAAAAAAAAAAAAGAGAGAGAAAAAGAAACTGATTAACAGTTCATTTTGGCAAAGTCTAGAGAAGCGTGTTGTAACCAAGGCATGAAGGACAGACAAGGTGGAAAAAAACACACATTAAAAATAGAGATTGATGTGAAATTCAAACGAGCAACTTTTTTGAACTGAAGAAATTTTATTTGATTAGAAATCCATCTTGAAAACTGGATTACTCCAATGTATCCAATACATTTTTATTCTCTGATATACCCAGTGGATAGCACCCACAACCTCTTTATCCAGCTGTACTTTTAATGTAATAAGCAAATGCATTTCCCCAACTTAAATTTGGTGCTATTATACAGCCGAACAAAAATTAATTCTATCAAGTCCCCCATTATATTCACTGTCAAAGTCCTTTGCAAAAAGTGTTCTGTATAGGACTCACAGTGTCTACTAGAGAGCATCTTGTCTGGTTTGCCCTTGTCAGAGGCTTCATGTAATCCCACCCATAAATATGGCAAGCATCACCTTGAGAAGAGTAGATGCTCTGGAGCAGGGGTGCTTCTCTGAAGGTTATTGGGAAGGTTTTCTCATCTCCAGCTTCTTTCCAAGTCCTCTCATTGGTATTTGTCATGCCAGTGTTGTTCTAGAGGCACGCTCATTTTCTCTCCTGTGTGTTTAACTTGCTGCAGTACTTTTGTCAAAGTAAGCAAGCCTTGCCTTTCCAGGCAGGTGGCTGTGAATCTCTTCCTTTCGCCTGGCTAATTAAGCAGCCACTCACGTGGCGCTTTGTCTGCACCACCAGGGACTCACTGACAGCAGGCTCTCCCAGTTTGAGCACTCTGTTAGTCACCATCCACTACAGAGGGAGAGACTGTCAGACAGACAGACAGACAAACAGACAGACAGGGTTAGACTCTACCTGCCAAGTTTGGAGAGTGAACAGAAGACCTCTGTTTTTTACCTCTACTCACATGACCGAAGGTACCTCTTCTACACCTTCCTGCGTATCTCCCTGCCATTTTTTTATCCTTATTTCAGAATAAATTTTCAAATTGATTCCTGGTTTGTTTTTACACCCACTTGTGAACAAATTTGGGCCTGTGCCCACAAAAAAGAAAGTAATTTCTCCTCGGAGAAAAGAACCAACATATGCAGTGTTGTTCTGAAACAAGTTCTGGGTTTGCACACAAAAACTGAGTCTTAAAAGTAAAAAACTGATAATTGATAATGTTTGTTACTGTTCTCAGCTTCTATGTGATTTTAATGACCCTGTAGAAATTTTTATTGCACAGACTGAAAATTTGATGAGAATATTGCATGTATCAGAAAGGACTTTTTGTGAGCTGAAAATCAGAATTATCTGAGAACGTAATTCATTGAAGAGTGGAATTCTAAAGAGGTTCCTGAGAAAATCAAAATAAAATACTAGCATAGAGGTTCTCCTCTAGGTGTTATGACTTCTGAGATATGCTGACTGATTGTGTGGCTGGCACAGACTTAACCTTTCCTTCAGTTACAATGTCTTTTTAGTCCTCTTCTTCCACTCCACAGCCAAGCAGTTTCTGTTCTATGAGTACTTACTGAGTATCTGTCATCAACCTTTATTGTGGCCTAAATATTGATTAAAAAAAGGAATACAACCATTACTAAATTATAGTGCTGTTTTTAACTTCTACACTTCAATTTATTTCTTTGCATGCTTGGTTTTTTAAATTATTTTTTCTCTTCTTCCCTGATCATGCTAGGGACAAAGGTAGACTTTTGGTTATCACTAGTACAAAGTGGGCTGGGAAATGACTGATTTCATCATAGCAAATATTTCACAGTTTGTCTTCCTTTTGTTGAATGGAAGAGTAGAAGATTAAACTCCTGTGTTGTGAAAGTAAGAAAACATCCAAAGGGTGAAGAGTCTGAGCAAACATATGCTAACTTATTTGAACAAGTGGAATTCCCATGGCTAAATTCAGTAGAATCATGTCCTTTAATCAGCAGAGTAAAAGGATGGCTACTCCCTTTCACAGCCTGCTTCCCATAGCAGCTCTTCACTTAAGGAGCCTCAACATTCCTTGTTCACATCAATCACCTGTTAAAAAGAACTCAATTCTCCACAAATGAAAATAATGTATGAAGATAATTTCATGAGTTAATTGAGAAAAATAAGTGGAAAGCTTATCAAAGTAATATTTAAAATTAAAAATACCCCTACATCTCCAACTCTGAAACTTTAATTTTTCAGAAAGCAAGGTGGGTAATCTTTCTTGAAGATCTTGAAGAGGTATGAAGGTTTGATAGCAGCCAGGGCCTGTAGCCAGGTTCTTCAGTGAGCTGATTTCAGAACAAAAAGAAAGCACTTCTCTTCCTCCCACTACTTTTTTGCTACCTACAGTTATTTAGTGCCGCCTCCATTTGCTGTCTATTGAGTGACATTAATCTAGGCATTCCAGTTCTTTAATATTAATATCTTTTAAATTGAATCTGCCCATATGCCAATTATTTATCAATTCTTTATATTTTCTTCTGAGCTTCTTTTAACTTTTAATTTTTTTCAGTTACAGGGATTTTTTGTGGGAGGCTTAAAGTAATTATACTTCTATTCACCAGCTATATTCCTAATTAACAAGAATTCCTTTTCTAAGGTCTGTGGATGACATGTTGCTGAGTACAACAGCTTTCACATTTAATAAGAAAGAGGATGTACTAAAGTTTAACTTTTTTTAAGTGGTATTTTTTTGTATATTATGTTATCACAACAGAATTAATTTTCATTTTCCACCCATCTCTTGTAATGATAACATCTGAACTTGCATATCACAAGGTAATAATTTTATTTCTGTGATTTAAGCTACTATGGGCATATATTTGTACCATGGAAAACCTTTTATATATCAATATATCTGCATATATATATGGATAGATATGTATATAAAGATACACTATCAAATTTTATGCTCCCAATTTAAAAAAAACATGGAATTCAGTTTTATATACAGTATTCTGTAGTTTGTGTATGTTTTTTTAGTTCTCAGGGTATTGTTTTACTTTGATGCTTATAAAAGACAAAGTCAGTTACTTACAGTGATTAAAGAGGAAGGATTGAGAAACTCACCTGAAATATTTACATTTTCTCCAATCTGTACTTGTCTAGCTTCAGCTCCCTACTACTGAAGTCTTTATTTCCTAGATTTTCTTTTTCTTCTGTACACATCTGCAAACTTTGAGATCAGTCTTCTCTAAGCAATTCCAGATGTCTCTACTTTCAGGTAATGCATTTCAATGCAATTGTCATTCCTGTCATTAAGATTTGAACACCCAATGGTTTTTCCACCACTTTTCTTGAATTTGGAATGCAGTGTAGAGCTGAACACAGTCTTCTGGACTACTCCAGATAGCAAAATAGCATCTTCATGTTTCCATAGTAGCTACCTATAAATTCAAGATTTAACTGAGTCCTTTTCCTCCTGCCTTGCATTAGGAGCTTATATTCAGGTGACTGTGAACTGCCCCAAGGTGTTTTCCTGGTCAGAGTCTGGGAGGATCCTGTGTAGCCTATTCTTGGAAAAAATTATGTTGGCATAGGGAATATCAGTGCTAAAGAGGGAATATCAGTGTGTGTGAATGAAATATACAAAACCGCATGATGGGGCTTTTGCCCCAAACAGGTTACACTGTAGAGCAAGATAATCACAAAACAGAATAAAAAGTAACTAAGAAATTACTGAGCGATTTTGGAAACAAAAAAGCAAACTTGAAAAGGAGCTATAAAGAAAAAAGTTTGAAAAGGAGCTATGAAGGAAGGCTGGATTTTTTTTAGCAATGGAGAGATCCCTTGCAGTGGCCACAGCAGTGGTCAAACCTTGGTGCTGCCAGAAGTGGCCTCACCACCATGCCAAGCTGTCTAGGGCAGGCAGGGCTTCCTCCCAGCCAGACACCAGAGCATCATTGCAGCCAGTTGACCAACTGGGCAGGTGATAAAATGAGGAGCCCACACCCAGGGAGTGCCCATACCATCCATACCAGGGTGCTTTAGTGCACAGTAGACAGTAGCTGGCATTAGTGCATCGTAGGGAGCATCTCCACAAAGAAAATGAAAGAGCATCCACATGTCCAAGAAGAAGTGTTGGTTTTAATTTTTAAAAAGGTCTGGTTGCTTGCTCCTTTTATTATTAATTTTCCTTGCAGTATGTCAGGTGTCAAACATTTGAAGATAAAAGTTTGTTTGCATTCCAGGGAAACAAAGCCAAACAAAATCTACTGTAGGAAATATGACAATTTAAAATTGTTTTTCTTCTACAACATTCTGAAATAGACTACCACTCGTCAAGAAATCTGTGATGTATTAGCTCACCTAAAGTTAATGAGTGTCACGGTAACTGCATACCTGATCACACTACATGAGCTTCTCCTCTCCACTATGTGAACTCTGTTTCCTCTGCCTTTAATGATTTCTTTTGTTCTTCCTTGGGTGCCTGGACAGCATTGTCCCAGTGACTTCTCATCCCTTTCTCACAAAACAGCTGTAAATGCAGATGTTCTGCAAAGCCTGCCATCTGAAATCACGGGGAAGATTCTTAACTCCTGTAAATTGCCTTAGTACCACTTCAGTGTATAAGACTTGGCTGATTCACACCATCTGGCCCTTTGAGCCACTAAGTGTTTATTTGCATAATTGAACATATTGTTTCAGGCTCATGCTGTTTAACTGTAAGATTTCCTGGCCAGAGGCTGTCATAACAGCATACTGTACAGTCCCAAGTAAATTTAAAGAGCTATATAAGTAGTGATAAAATAGATCCATTTTCTTTTACCACTTTCCAAGCCTACCTCCAAAGAGCAGAGCTTTCTCTACATGAGTTAGGTAAGACTCCTGGAGTCTGAGTTGGACAAGTTCCTGTCAAAAGTAATAGCACAGGCTTTCTCAGAGTTGACACCTAACTTAGACTCTATAGACAAGAATTAATACTGTAGGACCAACACTGAGATTATTTTGTTATTTTGTTATACTGCATACTTTGCTGTTATTTTTTCTATTCAGCTTAGTTAGATCACTATTGTACTGGATTATGCCACCCTTCACCTTGTCTTTACTTTTTCTAAAGGGCTTCAGAAGGATTCCACTACCCAACACAAAATTAAAGAGTGTAGCCCATTTCCATTAGGTGATAGAGTGAAGAACTCCTGCCCAAGATCTAGATAAGAATAGCATCCTATTCCTTATGCAATTTTACACCAGATAAGCAAAAGGAAAAGTACCAAGAGTTGAATTCTAGGTTCTTACTTGGCTTATAGTTTCTTAGCTTTCTTAAACAGGGATGAATCAGTCCTATTAGTCTGTGCAAAGAGAAAAAACATAAAATGTGGGAGATCTTTTTTATTTTTACTGTAGAAAATGTCTGTGTTGTTTACTTCTTATTTGTTCTAGGAGAAATGAAAGTACTAAATGGATATGCCACTGCTTAACTCTCTCTTACACGGTCACAAAAAATACCCCACTTTTTCCCTTCCTCACAGCATCTCATCAGGGTATAAGAGTTACTGGAGGAGCAAATACAGCTGGAGGAAACCTCATGCTCCTTATTCTCCTTATTCTTCTACATATTGCATGCCCATGTGCATTCCTAGCAGGTTGTCCATGTGCACCATTAAAATCCACAGATCCCTTAGTCCCTTCATAGTTGGACCAAAGAAGAAGTATTTTGTTTGTCTTCTAAGTGTGTGCATAGACCTACCAGATGTTTCTGTGCATACTCCACTCAGAACAGTGCTTTGCTGTTCCAATGTCTTCATAGAACTTCTAGTTTTCTCCTTCCTAACAGAAATATTTAATTTTCTGTATATAACTTGTGTTAATGCTCTGGGGTTCTTTTTTATTTTATTTAATTTTAATTTTTAATGTTGGTTGGTTTGTTTTGTTTTCTTAATTTTGCTTCTATTGATTTATTTATTTTTATTTTTTTGGCATGGCTTGCTGTGAGGCATTCTGAATCCTGAATTCTTGCATTCTTTTCTCTGTGATGTCTGGGACAACAGAAGTTGTCATAATAAAAGCAATTTCACATTGCACAGTGTGACTCGGGCTGATCAGATGTAGTCTGAGGAATCAGCAAATATTCTCCAATCTATATTTCTATAAGTTTTTAAAGTACCTTTCATATCGAAGGCATGGTAGAAATATAGGACATGTAGGCATGAATGTGGTGTGATATTAAGAGAAATAAGATCTATACAAATGAAGAATGCTAATGCTTGCCACCTAAATTTTGCAGAAATCAGTTCTATTCTGTTAATATTTTCTAAGATATTATAGTCATATTTATAATAGTGCAGTATTCTATATCGATAATGTTATGGTATTTAAAACTAAAGTTGTGATTTTCTGGTAAAATGTATTCACATGTACGTATCCATTTCAAGTATTTATTTTCAGGAATGGCAAGATAAGAAAAATAAAAGCAATAAAAAAATTTTAGAATGCATTTAAAATAAAACAGATATAAATCTCAAAATGAAGTCATCCTGATTTTTCATTTTTAATTATGACAATAGTTTCTTAATTTTTTCAAGCCCTACAAATCACTAGAGATTAAAATGGTGGTTTGGGGCAGAAGGTACGTTTGGGTTTTTTTGTTTCATTCATTTTGGAGTGTTTAGGTTTGGTTTGGTTGGGGTGTTTTGTATTTTTGGTGGTGTTACATTTTTGGGTGTTTTTGTTAGGGTAGCAAATTCTTTTAATCCAACACATTTATCAAATATAGGAGATATTAATTAAATATTTGACTTGACTTGGTTGCATTTTTTTGTAACAGCTGTTTTAACCATTATTTGATAACTGCCTATATAACTTCTTCTGGATACAGTCTGGGGGCCAAGTTGATGCCTCTTTTGCTGTGGAAAGGAGACATTAAAATGCAGGTCCTGTAGAGCTCAGAAATAACCGTGCAGAGCCACACAATTTGGTGCTCAAAATCCAGCAGCTGTCTTTCTTGGAGCTAGTGGAGAGGAGACAGGGAATTCCTAAAGTCTCTTGCCACTTCAAGGTCAGGCTGCTGTAAAGCACACTAGATATAGTGCCTAACTGGCACAACAAATAAAAAGGATTTGTCCTCTTCAGCACTTTTGCTATAATCTGGAGCACACTAAAGCAAATATCCTGGCTGTTCCCATTTGCTGGGCTTTGGTTCTTATTGCATGGATGACTCAGAGCAGACAAACTGAATTTCATTTGGGCAAGACAAGCCAGAAGGTGCATTCCCAAATTACATCTAAAGCTCACCAGCTGCTGAGAACACTCAGTGCATGGGACCAGGCTGGAGACGGTTCAAAGCAAAGCATCCTGAAAGAAATACAGCATGGACATAAGGTCCTCAACAAAATGTGGTGATTTCTGCAGATATGTTCCTAATTCTTCTAAATGAAGGCAGAAACAATGAGAGATCATCTGGACCTCCCCTATAGTTTCATAGAAAGACTTTTATCCTCTGATTTACTTTGTTGTTCAGTAATATGCAATACAGCTGAGGAAATATTGCCAGGCATTCATATATATTCTTTCTGGATTTCTCTCTCTCTTTTTTTTTTTCTTGTGACACTAGGAAAACCCTGGCTACAAGGCAAGATATCCAGATGATACTCATAAGTCTGCAACACTTTTTGGGTGAGTAGTTATCTTGTTTGACACCAGCAAAGCTTTTCATCTATAAACGGATTATAATACTTAGCTTGTAAGGATTCTGGGAATAAGAATAAATAAATGTTGGAACTTCTTTAGTGAGAGGTATAGTAAGCCCACACAAAATTTAAATTTTCTATTTATCTCTCCTCATGTGTATTCAGGCATACTTGAAGAGGCAAATTTCTATTTGCAAAACTGTTAGAAGAAATCAGATACTTCAGGTGACAAGAATGACAAAGAGAAGAATCACTTCTGTCAGATTATTACGTAGAAAGAATATCTTGAAGCCCAAAGAATAAGAGATGCAATGGAATTTGTGAATATAGAACTAAATTTTAAAAAATAAATCTATGAATACTGCTTGGTTGTCTCTACCTTCAAGAACAGATCTTGGGTTCTAAAACTGCAGAGCATGGAAGTGTCTACCGTTGTCTTACCCAAGTGCCGGAATGGTGCAGGATTTCAGGCATAACTTCTATTGTATCTTAACTGTCATGAGTGGGACTATTCCAGCATGAGGGGCCAAGCACTTCCCAGACCTGCACCATGTGAGAGACCTCGTGGACAAGTGTACCTGCTCCAGTTCTGCCGGTGAGGCGGGAAGCAGGACTGTTGGAGAAGCGGCTTAGCAGGGTTTGCGCAATGCTGTGTCAAAGGTTACAGCACTCAGAGCTTGGCTGAGGGCAGGGATGTCTACAAACAATTACTGTGTGGGGTGCTGGTCCTGCTGCGGGCCATGTTCTTGAAAGTGAGGCACAGTGGAGTCTAAAAAATACATGTAAAAATTTTCATGAGATCTAGTCTGTGGATGCTTAAATGAATGTATCATCATGAAAACTAAAAGTGAAGAATTAGCTGAATACCAGTGTTAAAAAGTCAGTGATTACCTGTTGAAACACAATTGTATTTGGTATTTTTGGGGTGTTGAGTATCTGCTCTTTTGGAAAGAATATGTATCAGTTGTATGATAACACTTCAGAAGTTTCTGAAGGTTTCATCATTAAGAACTTCTTCTGAAATTTCTTCTGGGTGGTTTTTTTTTTCAGTTTCTGAATGAGATGAACTGGTGTTTTCAGTGTGATACCTTTGAACAACACACTTATAAATAAGTTTACTGTCAACCTCTTTTTTCTGCTCTGGTGAGGCTAGGGTTCTTTTGTAAGCAGTGAGTATTGTAACATGCTGGAGGCTATGTTATGCTATAACACTCATGTAAATCAGCATACACATGGAAAGACTCAAGACCAGCTCCAGGTCTGGGGAAACCTGGATATACAATACAGAGTCTTTTGGAGTTTGGAAACTACAATTTTAAAGTCCTCTCAATAGAAGTTCTCACTAATGCTGGACAGAACCAAAAACCTTCTCTATTTTGGGGGTAAGAGGTTTTGTAACCTTCATTTTGTAACTCTGAAGATGGAGTATTATCAGTATTTGAGGTGGAAAAAAGGCAGTGGTACATGGCTATCCCGGCCCTGCACATACACACTCTTGAGAAAGTGGCAACACTGATAACCAAGATTGCCTGGAGACGCTACTAGGATGGACATGCAGCATTCTCAAAATTGTTTCTTGAAAAAGATTCCTGCTTTTTCTATACTGAAGTTCATGTAACTATAACCAGCAATTTTTATCCCAATGGATCTTGAAAATTCCACTGAGACGTTATCCAAACCAGCATATAATGAATTATAATAAAACTGAATCACAGATTTTAGCTGATATAAATAAAAAATGTCAGTCATCATCATAGATAATTTTAAACTTGTGTCGCAAAACTATCTCCTGATTGCAAGTTCTGCTTTACAATAGGTGTAGTGTCCTGACTTGCTGGTATCTGGCACACTGTGGAAATCTACTGCTTTTGCTGAATTTGACATGCAATCACAACATCATCGTGAGCTGAACACATAGACTGCTGGAAGACTGTGGTATTTTATTCTGATAACTGTACTATTTTTTAAGTAACAGTCTTCACAGAATTACAACTAAAGCATACCTTTGATTTAAAAAGTTGTGAAATTTACTTTCCTCATAACATGAATTAATAAAGTTATGCTGTTCTCTGTTGTGACTTGTTAGACAACTTTATTGCCTTGGAAAAAGAGATATATTCTTGCAATAAAATCCATCCATCTTTGAGTGTTAAAAATGAGTAGAATAGAAACTATGGGACACCATCCTGGCCTGCGTGTAGATTTTTACTTCCTCATTCTCTTTGAACAGCAAAGAGGTAAAAGAAACTGAATTACATTAAAAATATTTTAGTGCCAACACTTATTGATGATGTTGGACTAATACCAAAGGAACTCTGTGTTCCTTTAAGCCTTAAAGCACTTCTAGACTCATGAACCATTGTATAAAGTCTGTTAAAATGGAGGAAGAACTGCAGTCACTTTTCAGACAGCCTCACGAAAGAATAATTTCTAAATTACCCGAACTAGGATGAACTGAAATATCCCTTTCATTGTCTTCCATGGTAAGAATGTGTTGATTATCGTTTCATGAAAATAAAGATAACCTAAATGTTTAGTAAGACCCAAAAGGTATGTTTTTGAAGTGTTGAAGAAGATGAAAATGATGTGAAAAAGAAAATAATTTGTCTTGCATTTTCTTTATATCATGATGTTATTGAAAAGGAATGAAGGGTTTCTATTTTCTCAGAGAAACCTTGTAATTCATTAGACCCTTTTACTAAAAGCATTATCAAAATTAAAAAATTAGACACACCAGGCACACTTAATATAATTCTTTAATATTTAATCTTGTCATGTAATACTGTTAAACTATTTAAGTCTGAAATTTCATCAGATCTTAAACTGGATTATCTAAGTATTGGTTTAGAGATTAATAAGGGTTCCTTTCCCACCATTTTCATCCCCAGAAAAAAATGTTGGAAGTGTCAATGATTCACTAGGTGTCACTCTTATCTCTGTGAAATTGCCGAGAGAAGACAATTCCAGCACGGCAGAAGACAACATTCCCTTCTGGAAATGCTATCTCAGCTGGAATATAAAGCCACAGCCCTGGTAACTTGTAGTCATTGAGAAGTCCTCACCCTTTTTCAGATGAGCTGGACCATTGCTAATCACAGCAAATTGCAACTTGTCATAATGGCATTCTTGCTTGTTTAAATATTTTTTTAAATTTAAAATCAAATATGATTTACATTTCTTTCTAAAATCAGTATTGTCATATACACTCACCTGCATTATTCCTTACCTAAAGGCACCATTTTTATTGGTTAAAAGCTTATCTCAAGAGACACTGTACCTCATTTAATAAAGCATTAAAATATAGAAGTGAAAATGAGAGGTGGTAGGCAATAAATACTGCATAGGAGAACACAAGCACAAGATGTATGCCCCAGAATGTGGCTGTCGTTAGAATTGTGAAATTATGGTGTACTACTTTTTACCTCTCTACTTCCCACAGGGGGAGGTGGTCTTTATATAAATAGTAGGTCCATTCCAAGGGACCTCATTCACCACTGAGGTGACCCAGCTCAGCCTTCCACCTTTCAAAACAAAAAATAAAACAAACAAATAAGCAAAAGTTTATTTGGGCTCACTGTGTTCGGCCAGAGCGCTTCCTCTTTGCATGGATGCAGTGAGAATATTTTCCTATCTTAATTTTAGAACCATTTTAAGGCAGGTAAAGAAATGTGTGTTCCAGTCTCTAATATATCTTTAAATGTTAAGCAAGACTGTGAAAGACCCATCCAGAAATTTATTCATCTGTTGTTTAAGAAATACTGGACTTGGGCTCTAGTATCCACATGTGAGGTTAACATTTCACTGCTGTCAATGTCATAAAGGACTGATCAACTCTTCTCCTATTCTGTGAATTCAGCCTCCAGTTTATTTGGCCAATATTAGAAGAACTAGAAAATGAAACATTTTTCACCGTAATTTTCAAGGAAATAAAAGTCAAAAGCAAACATTATTTATGGTCCATTTATCTCACTGACTATATTTTTTTAAAGCAAGATAAAGAGAGGTTAGAATTGACACTGAGGTTGTTTTGTCTGTTGTTCATGAGGCTTCAGACAAACTATCAGATTTATATTTGTCCCTTTTTGAATTGTGACATGCACTGGAAGACTTTTGGACTTGGAGCAAAAAAATTTCTATTAGGTTTTTACAGTTTTAACTTTTACTTTTTCAATTAATGTATTGTGTTCCATTAATGTGATAGGAAACAGATTTGTGGAGGAAAGTAGTCTACATAATAATCAAGGTAAGACAGTATTGCTGAAAACCAGATTTTATTTGTAGAAGTCTTCAAATAAAATGTCTGCATTATTGATTCTTTTGAGATAGTATCCACAGAACCATACAAAGATTTATGTTTCTGCTTCCTGCTCGCTGCAAATGAGTAGAAAGACAAAAATACTCTCCTCAAATGCTTTAAATCTAAAACAGCCTAAATAGAGAAAGGGATGGACAGGTAAAGATTCAGAATGGTGAAAGCTACATGTCAATTTGATTCTTGTTTTCCTTATTTATTCTTTTAGTACAGAACTACATGTCAACAAATAAAAAAGACCTAGTTATTTTGCTGCTCAAATAAATATGAACATTATCATGGGGATAATGTATTAATCCTTTCTCTTTCACATTGTTTGTCACTCCACTGTTCTCTTATAACAAAAAATACATAGAGATGTCCAAATTTTTCTCTAGAAACAAGCATCTCATCAATAAGCCAGGAAAAATATTGCAGGTGTTTTTATGTATCCACTTTTTAGAATGGGTGCAGAAAAAAGATTTTATATTTTAGTTTTGTAATAACTGGTTAGAAGGATAGGAAGAGAGGTTAAATCTCAGTAGATGTGCAAGAAGGAGGAGGTAGGAAAGCTTTGTTTCTATGGTAGAATATAAAATCAAAACCTTGGATTTGGGAATATGCAGAGAGGTCAGTGATGTACACGCTAAGCAATGAGGTCTTGCTGGAGGTTCATTTAAAAATGAGATAATGAGGTGATATGGGGCAGCTGATGATTCTGTATCAGTCTGAGGTGAATCATACAAGTTTTGTCCCCTCTAGAGAGCCACTTCCATAATGAAGTTGAGAATGCCATTATGAAAGTTTTGTTCAGCTGCAGCTGTTAATATAGCTGTTTATTTATAAAGATCACCTCTAAGTTCTAAGCTAAATATCTCTGTAAAGTCTTCATTGCAGATTGGCTAAGTATTCATTTCTGGAATGTGGAATGTGAAGAAATCCAAATCTGTTCAAATAAGCTTTTGACTTTTTGAAAGTCTATTGCAAACCTAATATAAAAGAAATTCTAAAATAGCTCACTTAGTTTGATATTTTTCTGGAATCAGGAAAAATGGCAACAATGACATACCCACTTGCTTCCTTCTTCATACTGAACTTCGACAACTTTACAAGGGGATTCTGCTTAATTACTTCAGCTCCTTGATTTGCTTATAGATAATGCTTTCAGTTTAGTAGTATTTAAACTATTTATAAATAAACTTGTACATCTCTTATGCTGCTCATTTATTGTGCTTATTTACAGCCAAGAGTCTCTTGGGTGCTTAGAGAATATCTACAGCATAGCTTTCCTGCAGCACTTGAAAAACTGTGCAATGTCTTAGCTCAATATTCATATATGCTAAATACTTTGGCTCACTTAGGGAAAAACTGTGGTGATTTGAACTTCACTTTCATTGTCCGTTTGTGACAGAAATCTTGGTGACAGAAAAGAAACACCCCAGTGTAACATAACCAGAGTATTCATTTAAAATGTGGTCTGAATACTGCCAGAAATATTTTCGCTATTTGCCTATCTTGACTGAAGGTTCAATAATGTTTATTCTTAGGAAAAATATGCAGAGTTCTGTGTGCATCTTGACTAATTGAACAGCTTTGTTGTGCAGTTTCTGTTCTGACAAAACCCTTGTGCTGTGACTCACCAGTGTCTCAACCGACTCATGCATTGTGCTCTGATGTACTGCTCTCTGACATAGTGGTGCTTTTTTTCTACCACAGAGAAAACAGTACACTATGTAACTTTTCATGGCAGTAAACCTTTAATTCTTGAACCTGTATCTTTCTTGCTTTAATGAAGAGCACAGTTTTAATTTAATAGAATAAAGGCTGTTTTTTTTTTTTTTTGTTCTCAGAATCACTAGCTCTGCCAAGGATAGCTTGATGTCATTTTAAGTCATAGAGCATTTTCATTCTTTCTGCCTTGCATAGAATCCACCTCTGTTTCCTCATTAACAATGAGGAAGAAAGTATGCCACTGAGACACAGAGTTGCTGTAAATTTAATATACTATTCATGTATATTTTCATGCAAAAGTCGATTAAAATACAACTACTGATGCAAGTCCTTAACTTCCATTTTGCACATGAAGTTAAGTTTAAGAGGAATTTCCTCTGGCATGTCCTGGAACTCACGAGTTCAAATAAGTTGGTTAACAATAAACTACATTCCTGCCACCTTTGCTCTTATTGCTGGTGTAGCCAACAATTTTTTTTTTTTCTCAAACATAACTAGTTAAAAGTTTCAGCTTTATCTTATGCTAAAAAAAACTTACTCTGAAAAAAATTGTACAAAACCAACATGCAGTTGCTGTAACTGCAATAAGACAAGTCCATAGTGATCTGAAAAGCATTGTTATGTGGGTAAGGAGGTAGAGTTATCTTCTCAAGTAACAAGCTAATATTAGTAATGTTTTTTTCATTAGAATAATCTTTTGCAAATAAATTTCACTGGGCATTGAAAGCCCTATTATTGCACAAATGAGTGATTTCAAATTTTCTGTTTTGTTCCTGCTTTCTTGTCTTCTCAGATTAATTAGCTCTCTTCCTAAGTCTAGACTGTATGTGACTTTGAAACCTTGGCCTAGGATTACAGAAGAATATACCAGATTTATGAGACTGGATTTAAAGTAGAAGGCTGAATTTTCTGCGTGAAAATTTGTCTGTATCAGATGGACATAGAAAAAAGGTAAGATTTACTTCAGTCTAGACTGTGATGGATGTTATAACTGGTTTATTTGTTAGCTAATAGGCTATATCCTGAGTATGCAACTATATAGTATGCAACTATATACTATCCTGAGTATGCAACTATATAGTATGCAACTATTTAAAGTACAGAGACTGACAGCAGAGCTGAAGTCAGTCTATTTGCCTTGTCTAAATGAGGAAGAAAACATGAAACAAGCCTGGCAGGAAGAGAAGGACAAAAAGAGCAGAGACTTAAATCTTGAGATGAAAGAAGGAAATATTGTAAAGGAACCAAAATGAACGATGTACAACTTGATTTGGAGGAAAACTGCTGGAAAGTCAATGGCTCGGAAAGCAAGGCCAGAGGAAAGTGGGACTGGTGAAAATGGCATTAGTTTCAGTTTTTCCACTTCTGAAGCACTCACTTCAAAAACAAAATTTGAAGCTTCAGCTCTAAACTTTGGCTGACTTGAAGTCCCATCATGAAAACTCCTGACAATACCTGTACAGCATTTGAATGATTCAGCACAAAGTTTATTCTGGTTATTGGCCCAGAAAGCACAGAGGAATGTGAGAATAATGGATTCAAGGCTCCATTACATCGGAGTAATAATTTATAAAGTGTTATAAAATATTAAATTTGGCAGAAAATAGAGCATAATCAAAAGGTTTATTTACGCTATTATACATTATATAATATTTCAGTGAGAAAGACTGAAATCTACTCATCTACTCATTTGTTTATTAATTATTACTTTAACATCCAAAACTCTCATTTTTATTTTTCCAAATAAACAAATAAATTGTAATAATTGCAGTGGTGAAGTATTCTTATTTCTCAAGGATGCTCTGCTTTTAAACAACTTATAGCCTGAGAATAGGTCACTGAAGGCTGAACAAAGGAGGTAGGTTTCTTATTCAATACTTTGATTTCATATTCCAAAAGAGTGTTATTGTTGAGCTGTGCTACCTTTTATCTATTTAGCTATGTTATCACGCACTGCCATCACATCAGAGTCTGTTACAATTTTTAGTAGTTTTTAGAAAAATTTATTATTCCTGCCATTAATGAAATCTTATTGTTTTTATTCAAAGTTTGAAAAAAAAATACTGAAAGCGTAATTTTTTTAGAAGCCGTTAAAAAATCATGGTGGCATTTGAATTGTATTCTTAACAAAAAATACTTTGATTTCCATATTGTTGTATTTGAGTTTGTTGAGAAGATACAAAAAATACTTTCTTAGTACAACCTAACACTAAATTTACTTTTTTTGTACTCTGATTTATTGCCTGAGAGAAACTTTGTACATTTGGGAAACATTATAATGCTGAGCTGACCCCAGATGATGTATAAATATCCATTTGCTTTTGCAATTTTAGAGCATTGTCTGCTTCAGTGTCTTTTTAAGTAAATTAACTGTTCTCCCTGCATTTAATAGTAAATATTCAGGTAATTTTCAGTGCTGAGTGTTCCAAGAAACCAGTGCTTTTGGAATTTTTTAACTGAAGAGGGAAAAACAACCCCCATGACAAAAAAAAAAACCCTCTGGAAAAAAACATGACTCTGACTAGTATATGTAATATCTTTTAGCAAAGCAAAGTTATTTAAAGCTAAATATAAACATTTTGGGAAATCAGGTGTATTTATCAATATGATGACTGTCTATAATGATTTAAGGTGTGACTGCTTCTTACTACCTTTTCTGAGAGCATGCCTTAGAGAGGAGTCTCTTCTTGAAAAGATGTGATGTAGAAAATTCAGCAAGTGAATTATTTTTGACATATTTTTGGAAGTCTGACATGACCTATTGCTGCATTTCTATAGAATTGCTATGTTTATGCTAATAATCTCTGCAAAAAAACACTTTTCTCTTGCTTTCTTTCTTTTTGTAATAGTGGTTCTGACCTATCTGTGATACTGGTTCTATCTGGTTAGATAGAAATAGTTAGAAGTTCATATATTATTTCATTCACACCAGATTTTTTAATTTACTTTTTAAAAAATTTCCTCCACATAGTCTCTCATTATAGGGTGCCATATATATACACAGCCTTGTGTGGGTAACTTCACTGAAGTCAGTAGGACTACTTATATATTTAGATTAAATGAAAGTATGTAGAAGATCCTGTATTAGAGATGACTTTCACTGATGTCATTCACAGGCAGAAGTTTTGGAAAGTTTTCAGTGATAACTGAAGACAGGAAATAATGGTGCATCTGGCTACCTACAAGACAGCTGAAGTGAAGAGCTACTCTTATTCCTACCAAGAAAATCTTGATGGTTCCAGTACAGCTTTTGATGTGAGCAGAGGGGACAAAGTTCTTAGTAATTCAAAGCCAGAGGCAACACCTCAGTGCTTGCTTTTGCTGAGGAGCTTTTCTGGAAATTTCCCTTCAGAATTATGGTTTAAATATTTTGCCATAAGCAAGTGATACCTATAAGTAAATAGATTTTGTTTCTTTTCCTGTAGCTCCAGATCAATTTTCATTCTCCAAAAAATGCTTTCACAGTCTTAGGATTACCTGTTAGCATACAGACTCTATCAACATATTTATAGATGGCAAGAGGCAATTTTTATTATCTTAAATTTAGTTTTTAGAATCTGTTGCCATTGCATGGGGTGCTTGGCTTAAGCAGTCACAGAGCACTGCAGTATAAAGTCATGCACAAGTATTCCAACTATGCACTCTTCTATACAGCATAAAATGACAAGGGCAAGTATTAAAACTTCTAGAAAGCAGAAAAAGTAATAATCTAATGTAATCTTAGAAGTACAGGAATTTCTGATTCCCCGTGAGGATATGCAGTATGCTTTCCTTCTTTTTATAGTTGATGTGTTTTATTTTTGTTTCATTTTTCCTTTCTCTTCTGGTTCTGATTTCTCTCACCATGCTTGGTATGCACATCTGTGCCTCTAGACTTGGACACCAGTCAGTGATCAGCGGGTGACAGCCTGTCCAGAACAGTGGTATGCTTTACAGCCATGATCTGTTATTACTTACTTTTCCAATTTTGGGCCTCACTTGAGCAATTCTGAGTGTGAGGTCCTGAGATCTACATAATAGCGGGATTTATGGGTTGAATTAGGATGACACTGTAATTAAAAACAAAACAAAACAAAAAAAAGCCAAAACAAAAACAAAACCAAAAAAAGAGCACAAAACCCCAGCACAGCTGACAATGAGCCCATGAGAAGCAACCCCAAAAAATAATATTTTTGAATCTCTGCCAAACAAAATGTTTCAAAGCTTCCATTAATAGAAGGAAGAAACAATTGATGCTTTTCTTCTCTTTTCTCTCCCTCTTTTTTTCTTTTTTTTTTTTGATGAGCAGTTCATAGATGCCTGTGACCATTTATTCCTATTTTGTCCCTTGAACCACTGTGATGTCCAATATTCTCCTGAGCCCTGATGCATTAGAATTAGGACTGGCAGGGGATGGTTTCGTGACATAATTTCATGCATCTTATTTTGCTGTTTGTTCTGTCTCTCTGAGCTGCCTGTGTAACTGGTGTGGGGAAAAGAGCTCTTTGAGAGAATGCTTCAGTGCAGAAACCCAGCAGAATGCCCTGAATTTCTGCCTGTCTATCCATTGGCTATTTTTGGAGCACAAGAAAACTAGATTACTTCTCTTACTGCCTTGTCTTAAATATGTGGTATGAATAATATAGTCTATATACAGAATAGATATTAAAATGTTTATTATTATATATTTTAATTATTCTATAATAAAATCATCCCCCAGATCATGAGATCCCTCATTTGGAGACTTAGAACAAATGCCTCAGAACTTCACTTTCACCTGGGATAAGTAAGCCAGACTCCATAAGAGATGAAGACCTAAAGTCCAGTACTGCTATAAAGACTGCTTCTTTCTAGCCACAAACTAACCTGTTCATTCCACAAATAGCAGTGGATGTTTTTCACATGGCTGCTTTTTCTAATAAATATTTCAGGGTTCTGAAGTGGTTGACAAGCTTTAGACCATTCTGTGCTTACATTTGATACATACCATGTAGCGTTAGTAACATCTCTCTTCTCTTTGGATGGCTACTAAGAGATTTAGTACTTGATACCACTTTACAACAGGTAAAAAGAGCTACATACAGTAGGAGATAGCAAAAGATCACAAAATATTTGCATTTTGAAACCATTTGACATTAAAAGATTTGACATGAAAATAACATAAATTTTGTATAAAACCTCCCCATATCTGTTTAACTGACTTTAAGTTCTGGCAATGAATTTCTGTATAAAGAACACAGATCTATTTCAAAAAATGCTTTAGAAAATATTAAGGTCAATGATGTTTGAAGCATTGGTGATCTAGAGGCCAACATCTCCTAGTGTGGACAGGTCAAATGTGGCCTTTATTTCCTAAGATTTACCCCCCACAAATGCATGACACACTTCAATATGGACTGGGAGCAATTCCATTAAACACCTTTTTTTTTGGCTGCTTAGGCTATTTTATAAATTCTGCCATGACTAAAAGCTGGCAAAGTGAGTGGAAGCTGGGTTCCACAGATTACTGAATCTTTTCACCTTGCTGGGTTTGTATTTTTTTACTTGCCAGAGAAGGGTTGTGGCAGTCTGAAACAGCAATAAAATTGCAAAGAACTTCCTGGGGTCACACAAAACTGGTTTGTTAGCTGAGGAGAGTAAATAAGATGAGGAGAGTAAATAAGAAGCCAGGAAAATTACAGAAGATGACAAAAATAAAAAAGGATTCTTGGAAAGCGGCCTGTGGCTGTTCAGCATGGAATGTGCACATCTTTGTAATTGTGTTTAATTACTGTATTCTTACAAGTGTTCATTTTAGCCCAGAGAGCAGAACTGAATTTGAAAGGCATTTGGATATGGAAACAAATGCAACTGAAAGCCAGAGCACAGGCTGCAAACCTACAGGACTGGGGCCTAGTATATAAATAGTTTAAGAGAAGGCATTTGCTCCTTCACCCAGCAAAACAGTGATGTACATGCTTAATCTTGAATGTTTTTTACCACATTTATATCTACCATAGTGTCTCACTCAGAACAGGGGAAATAAAGCTAAAGATGATACATATGTTTAAATGTTTTTATGGGTCAAAGATGATGAGTGTTCTAGACTGACTCTGGGATTCTCCAGCTCTAATGTTTGATTTAGCAATGTTCAGTGCCTCTGAAGGCAGTCCCAAACACAGACTGAATTACTCCTTTGGCTGCTGCTAATGTGGTACTCCTCCCATGGAAAAGGTAAGAGTGCAAGAAAGAAAGAAAAAAGTAAGAAAAGAAGAAAAAAGTTAGGAAGTGCATGGTTTTTGTGGTAGTTGGCAATACCTGATTTTGGGCACTCTAATTATAAGTTGTAAAAAGGAAAGGAGTCCAGATCCCAAATATAACAATTTGATAAGCCCTTTATACCTAACACTCAGATGACACCATGATAGATTGATTCTTTGTGAGAATGAGGACCAGAAAAGTTGGACAAGATGCTTCCAGATTGTATTTTGAATTCAGAGGGGGAAGTTTGGGTCCTCTCTAAGGTTCTTTGGCACATCCTTCAGGATGCCTGGAAACTGTTTTGATCTCCAGAGAAAATTAGGCACAGCCTTTCTGTGCCATTCTTACCAGAGCACCCTACCCATTTATTCTTCATTCTGCCTAGGGACAATCATTCCTGTTATCCTTCACAGAGGTGGAAATTTCAGAGTGAGACGAGGAAAATAGACAAATGGCACATAAAGGAATGTGCTTGTACAGAATAGCATCTCTGAGCTATCCAGGCCCTTTAATATTGAGAAATCCCCACAGAAATATGGTGGCTGTCCTTCCTGTTGGCCTTCTTACCCCTGAAAGCAGCATGACAAGTACAAGCCCCTTCTCAGAAAGTTTTCTCTGTGTCCAGTTGGAGCACTCTCTTCAAAAGTCACTGGGTTCAGTGAGGTTTCCTGTGGCACGGTCCAAGTCAGACAACAAAAATATTTTGATAAGCGACCTTGTGCTTCCTCACCATTGCACCTCACAGGTATTAATCCCCTCCATTTTGTTCTTCTTTCTGAACACAATCAAAAGAAGACATTTCAAGCAGGCAAGGGAAGGCAAAAACTTTTTACCAAGATGTTTTGGATATCTAACAGCCTTTGTTGATGTGATCTAGACCGCAACAAGCTAGGGACACCATGGAGTGTATCTCTGTCAGAAGAGAAGAGAATGGAGGTGATGTTTCTTAATTGAAATGGTATTTTTCTTGTTCTCTTTTAGTCACCTCTAAGAATAGGTGAACATGCTTTTTTTTAGTTGTTCTACAAATATGTCCATTCTGCATGGATACATATTTTTTCTCTTTGCCTGTCACTAAAAGAAAACTCTCTTCAAGAAAAAGTCCATTAAGTTGTAAAAGTGCAAGTATTCTATTAGAGTTGTGGGCACAGGGTTTGTTTTCTTCAAATCTCTTTGTGATTCTCAGTTTAAAGAGACTTTATTAGGTAGAAGCTACATCATTTCTGTTTCTCATCTGTGAAAGCGTTCAGACACAGCATTTAAAATTAAAGCAGTAAATCTTTTCCTTTGCCCAGTGAATAGTAGCTTCACTGGAACAGAGGGGTTTTTTTTACATCAGTAATGCTTTGGAGGAAAAGGGGAGGAGAGAATGGAAAAAGAGAGGGAATGGTGGTAGAAGGCATAGCTATATGTGAGTTCACATCAATGTCAACATCCTGAAAGTAAGGAAAGGGTAAATTCATGCTATGCCACAGACAGCATCCTTCAAAACAACTATGAAGAATCTTTCCCATTCATGATAGAATAAAATTAGAGCAAAAACTGGTATTAGAAGCAGGTCTGCTCCTGCAATCAACTCTGCCAGCAAATATATGGCATCATCAGAAACAGGTGGTCCCGAGTACTCTGGAGTTCCTTCAGCAAAAGCCTTCATCATGTGCTTTATTTTTATGCATCTCTTGACAAAAAATCAATTACCCAAACTGTAAATACATGCTTCAGTGCTTTACTGGGCGAGAGCCAGGCTGCTCAGTATCTTTCAGAGCTGAGCCCTGGGTACCTCCATCTTTGAGCCTCTCCTGTGCTATGAATTATCAAGTTACTGAATGAACCACAGGCACTAATGAGCAATACATGCTGTGTGCATGGTAAGCAGTTAAACTGTCAAAGAAACAAGACACAGCATTTATCACTCCACACCAAAGATTAATATCAAAATTATATGAAAAAATATAGATTAAATTAGATTATAGATTAAGTTATAGGTTAGGATTAAAAAATTAATCCTAAATATAAAATATGTCTTACGGTAGATTATGCTTTGTTATATGATATATAAGGTTACAGTTGAGAACACTGTAGACATTAATGGAAGAACTAGGATTAAACTAGGAGATCAATAGACAAAAGTTTTTGCTTAAAATCTTGGGGACACAGTAAACACTACATTTTTCTCTCTGACATATTCCCATGTCACCTTGATTGTCAGAATTTTTAAAAACTACACTGTCAGGGATTTGAATGAGTTTATTTTCCATTTCCCTTAAGACACAGATTGTTTGGAATGACTAATTTGTTTCTGTTCCCTTTTTTTAAGTAATCCCTTGGCTGCTCTTTGTCAATGCTTACTTTGGCAAAGCCTTCCTGATGCTTGTTAGGTTCAGACCTCAAGCAGCAATATTTCACCAGTTTTTTGAACTCTACAGATATAAAATTATTCAGTAGTACATTTAGCATTTCTTTAAGATATCCAGTGTCTCCAACTGGAAGTAATTCACACAAGGACGACATTATTTCCCGCTGCTCTCACTGGATTGTTGGGTCTTTTTATCTTTCTAACCATAGCATATTCTTTCTTAGTATGAATTTTATGCAAATCACAAGTAAGTTTATGCTATTTTTGGTTGCTCTTCTGTGTGTCACTGAACACTGAGAAGTAATTTGCTACTCAAAGTTACATCTGAAGTTATATTTAAAAAACATGCAGGGCATAAATGATGGAATTCTCATTATTATTTCAAATCAGCATACTGCTCATACATATGCGTGACTTTAAGCTCCTGTTGATTCTAATTGAAAGACAGCAGAGAAGAGTTTTGTCCTCGAATAACAGATGCTCACATCCTAGAAAGGTGACCTTATTTATCTGTTTTGTTTGTGAATTGCTTTGCAAGTAAAGAAACAGCACAATTAAGACAGTGTCTTAAACACTTACTAAACACTTGGAACAGTTCATTCAGGGTCTGTATTTAAACTGCTACTAACTTAAATATTGTTCTCTCTGACTAGTACCATGTCCCCCTCAACTACAAATTAAATGTAGTTCTGTTTTAGCAGTTAAAATTGTTAGGAATAGATACTGAAAAGTCTTCAGTGCTCTTGTCCTCATCAGTGGGTTATGTTCACCTCCCAAATTTCATTTAAACTCCTGACTCTCTGACACTGTCCTGGATAACTCAAGACCTAAGACTGCATTAAATGCAGTAACATGGGTTACTGCTCTAATGCTCTAGGCCCAAGCCTGAGCTTATCATTTGTGTTTCATTATTCAGCTGCTGCTCTAAAAACGCCAGTCTCATGTTTAGCTCTCAACATGCAGCACCACGTGGCTTCTGGAGACTGTTCATCAGAGGGATGAAGCTTTCCTTCCTTCTGGAGTTCAAACACCCACAGGCACCACTGATGCTGGCACAGGTGTCACTGCCTTGGAGGAGCAGGTTGGGGAAGGAGAAGGCTCTTTGCAGCCCTTTTCCCTATTACTGAAATGTGCCTATGTACAAGTGTGCCTAAGATAAATAACCCATTTCAGGGTTATCACCATTCTGGAAATACATACATGAATTTCAGAGACCTAAATAATTAAGGAAAAAAAATTTGCTACCCTGTTGTCATCACTGTGATATCTTTACATGCTGGGACATGCCCTCTACGTATGAAATTTCCATTATTTTTCTGATATTTTTCCTATGTCACTGATGATAATAATAAAGTTCTACTTTCTTTTAAATCTATGTGAATCAGCTCACACGGAGTTAAAAAAATAATCTCAGAAGATAATCCATGACTGAGAATCTAGTTTTCTAATTTGCCAAAAGTTGCAGACTTCCTGTTTTGTGGGGCTTTTTCCTAAATATTTATAAATTGAACTTTACACAGTGCATACTCTGGTGGCACCAGTTCATGGAAAATTCCACACTGTTTGACTCTTGCAAATTTGCCAGGTTGTGGCAAGCTTCTACCAGAAACATGACTCAGACATAGGGGATTTTTCCAACCTCAGAAAGTCAAGCATTTATCCTCACATCAAGCAGTTGTCCTTTATATTTGTTTATTAGGAAAAGAAGCCTTTTAGGCATTTCACTTAAAACAAAATATATAACAATTTTGTTTTATCAGTTATTTGTATCTGAAGAGAAAATTCAGGCAACATATTAGAAGCAATAGAGAGTAGAAATCTGATTATCCAGTCTCTGATTTTTGCACTCATTTAGGTACTTTCGAAAGATGGTTTCTGTGCTATGTTGCTTAGCATTACAATGCCTAATTTAGAAGCATACCCACTGAGACTGGAATCTGCAGTCAGTGGTAAATCTCAACTTTCCTCCTAAGCTGAGGAAGTGCATGGGACTCGTCAGAGGATCACAGCAATCAGTCTGTCAGATTGAGAGCTACCAAACTTGGCCAAGAGGAGACGCTAAACATAAGGATGACTTTTAAATCCTACTATTACTGGATGCCTAAACACTTTGAATGGCAATAAGACAAATATGTCATTGAATTTCACAGATCAAACACCTTCTAGCTCGTCCAGACCATCAATTGCTTCTGTCCAGTACAGTTTAGTGTGAAATGCCTTTCAAATCCTTGAAAGGTGGAAGCCGTTCCTACAGAAAAGTGCTTGAGTCACCAGGCTACAGAGTTTTGACTCCTTGCTTGCTCAAAAGCCCCACAAACTTCTGAACAGTCTTCATCAAGATAAGCAGTGAATTACCCACTCCAGTTCCCACAATGCATTTTTATGAAGGTAATAAGGATGATAGTACAGAAACTGGGAGCTGGGATTTAAATCTTTTCAGGCTAATTGGTGCTTCTGACTTTGTGGGAGAGCACTTGTAGAGCTGAACCCATCTTCAGGGCACCAAAAAATTGCCAACCCATCCTGCCCCTGATCTCTATTTTCTGCATCTTCCTCTCCTCCTTAGCCTGCTAGTTCAGTTCTTCATCTGAAAGTTCTCTTTAATGGTCCATTTTAAATATAAGAATCATATTTTGAGGATTAGCTTTATTCTAAAATGGACAATTTCCCTGGTCCATTTCACTGTATTCATGCAAGGAGTGACATTGGCACAACTGAGGATCCTGGGTTGCATCAAATGAGATCATGGCCAGCAGGTTCTGAGGGAGGATTCCATCCCTCCACTCCACTTCAGTGAGACCCACTGAAATTTTGCACCCAACTCTGGGCACCCAGCATAAGAAAGACATGAACTTGTTGGACTGGATCCAAAGAAAGGCCACAAAAATGGTCACAGGGATGGAGCTCCAGTTCTATGAGGAAAGGCTGAAAGAGATGGAGCTGTCCAGCCTGAAGGAAAAAAGGCTCAAGGGGGGCCTTATTGTGGCTTTTCAATACTTAAAATAAGGTTAAAAGAAAGATGGGGACAGGCTTTTTAGCAGGGCCTGATAGAGCAAGTGTTAAGGTTTAAGCTAAAAGAGCATAAGTTCAGACTAGATATAAGGAAGAAGTTTTTTACAGTGGGGATGATGAAACACTGGCATAGATTGCCATGAGAAGTGGTTGCTGCCTCATCCCTGGAAACATTCAAGGTCAGTTTAGACTGGGCTCTGAGCAACCTGATGTGGTTGAAGATGTTCCTCCTACTTGCAGGGTCATCATAGACAACCTTTAAAGTTCCCTTACAGCCCAAACCATCCTATGATTCTATGACTCTCTGAATAATGAATGAGAGGATGTAATTAATAAATAGGTCAGGGCAGGAGGAAGCAAAAGTTTCTTTAAAACTTCTCTTCAGGTAAAGGATTTGGAAGTAGAAATACATTTGAGAAAGTTATGCAGATTCTTCAACAAAAGTACATACACAATGATATCTATGATTGTCTTGCTGATGACAGATATAGCCATGTAAAAATTTTACCTACTTCAGCCAAAGTAGGTGTTGGAGAGAGAGCAACTGTTGTAAACAAGCCCAAAATGTAGTCTACTGAACCTTCTTTTCTAAGTCAAAATAGCAAATGTCCAATTAGAAACACGATGTCTGAAACTGAAATATATGTAGTCACTCTTTCTGCTTTGATTTTTCTATGGACTAAGATGAGACATTGTGTTATACTCCTCCTTCATACTGTAGAAGTCATACAGCAATTCTTCAGGGCAACTTTGTTCAGCAGGAAATCTAGTGACAGTTTCACAGATCCTGCTGCTTACTTACTGTCTGACTTGCTTCTCTGTCATCAGTTCTCTGTGGTCATTTCACATCAGCTTGAAGATTTTCCCCTTTCAGCTTTTTGCCAGATTTTCTTATTGCTTCATATCAATTACCCATAGCCAGTGCATTGCTGAGCTGAGTTCATTACCTTAGATAATAATTTCTCTTTCCTCTTCAGGGTAGGTTATAAAGCTCTCCTTTGCAGCTTATATCTTGACACTTTAAAATGCCAGTTGTTAATTATGAAGCAAACCATTGCTAATGCTTTTATGCTCTTATTTCTAGCAAATTGAAAAAAAAAAAAAACAACAAATCCATTCTATATCTAATTTTGTACCTTAGCACAGTGTATATGAAGAAAACAGTAATTTTAGACTATGCAGCACATAAATAATGGATAAAGAGTGGTTAACTTTTCTAATTTACTCTGGACTCAGAGGCCTGTCAGACAAGATTTCATATGTAAATGAGAAGGGAAAAGGAATAAGTACCTGCATATAGCAATCTTTTGACAGAACTGCTCTGAATTTTAAAAGCCTTGTTCTTCTTTTCATGTTTAGTGCACAGAGTAAAATTAGAGGCTGCCTGTACATCCCTGTCTATTTGATATCAATACAAGTGATAAAAAATAAAAAAGAGAAAAGTCAGCTTGCTTCTTGTGCGTATGAAATCATTTTTTATCTAGATGCCACAAAACCTTGAAGCTTACAGTGCTCTCAAACATCAATTATACATTAAAACAAGGATGTGATTCTTTAAACTGAAAACTGTAAATTGGAGTATAGACTGTGGAGGTGCAGATACACCTAGGAGTGAATGCTTAAAAATTATCACACACTTTACAACAGGCATAGGGAAATTTTGCACCTGTGGAACAATTCAGATAGAATTTAATAGGAGATTCAAAGGAATAAATTGGCCAAAATTTACTGTAAGCTAGGGGCTCAGAAGAAGGATCATCTGGAAAATATGTGCCATGGGATTTTAGGAGATTCAGATTAATTTGGACTGTATGTGCAATTATATTCTATAATCAATGAGGATTTCATGAAGAACCTTTTTTCTAATTGCTTAGTGCTTGAGTCCTCTTCTGGATGAAGACCAGTGACCTGTGGTATGAGACCAATGCTCAAAGCAAGGCTGTTCTTCCTTTGCTATGCAGTGCTCTTTCTCCAGCAGGGCAGAAATGGCCAGGGAGTCTGACCTCCCAGCCCAACCCTGATTTCTCCATTTACAGCCACACACAGCAAATGTCACCAACAGGCTGAAAGCAGTGGGAAAGGCAACCAAGTAAAAGCAGCCCTGACCAGGGTCCCAGTTTGCAAGCTCAGCTGATTTTAAAATGTTTCTAGGATGTACACTACAATGAGTTTAGTCTCCAAACCTATATGTATAAGGGTTTAGAATAGAATATTCCACCTGCTTAAAGGAAGAGGATGTGTAGGTCCTGAATTCAAAGTTCAGATCTAAGGTTTGTATTCAGGCCTGCTTACTGGAGACTTGTAAAAGAATATATTTATAGTGGCATTAGGATGGTAGTTCTTTAGTCAATTGATTGCTATTTCTCTAAATGATAAGGGCTTATTCTTCTCTTACAATTTTCTTGTGAAAATGATGATTAAGAGAGAAAAAAAAGTTCATGGCTGTAAGAAAAATTAGTGGCATGTAATATAACGTAATTTCATGTGAAATTGGTTTCTAATGTCAAGAAAATTATATTAAGTTTGGCAAGTAGCCTTTCTTTGTCAATTAAATAATCTAGACATTTAAAACAAAGTCTAGCATATAGTTTTTCTTAAAAATTCTTTTTACTCTTCATTCAGAACTTTTCTTTCTGCAAACTTTGCAATTAAATACTGCAGCAAAATTCAGAACAGATTATGCTGCATGTATAAAACTCTTACTTCCTAGCAACATGACTAATTCTTAATTTTGCTACCCATCCTACTGCTTCCTCAGGAGGAAAAAGTCAAAGTATTAATGACGTTGTCCATGTGGGAGCTTAACATACACTTGAATGCTTTTATTGAGGCATTTAAAAATTATCTAATTACCAAAATTGGCCCCAAATTATCATTGCTAGCAGGAAACAGCCCTGTGTTTTAGGAAGTGCTACAAAAGTGAAGTCAGCACACGACTTTTATAATCTGTGTGATGTTGCATACATCTCGCCTTGCCTCACTAAGGGGGCAGCAATAGCCAGCACAAGGCACTGGATGTGCAGATTTTTGCTGTGTCCCATTCCTTGTGAGTTCACAAACAAACAGATAAGGCTTGGCAGGTAGATAATCAGCCATGGAAACTCCTCTGCACGCCTCCCAGCATGGTGCCTTTTGCAGAGGGTAAGTTTTCAGGGGGGGCAGAAGAGAACAGGATGAGTTTCAAATTGCCAGCTGCTTTCTACTGGTATCAGCTATGGTGGCTATGCCTTTTGAGTCAATAAGTACACAGGCTCCAGTATAGAGGTTTTTGCCAACGTGGGATTCAGAAAAGTCAGGTAATTCTTGTAAATGTTTTTTTCTCACTTCATAAACTAGGCTGCACTCAGGTGAAAAACTCTTCTGAAATATAATACTTGTTGCTGAGCAAAATAATTAGAATTTCTTTTCTATGCCTATTAAATGTATATATTTTACAACTTTTGTGTACCATAAGCCTAATATTATTCAATCCATTTCATGAAACTTAAAATTATTTAATCGCCTTTTTGCCCATTTTTTTCATCTGTGATACAGAAAGGAAGCTAATGAATTATGGAGGGGTTCCCTCTTCAGGAGAAAAATCTCAGCCTTCCACTGAGAGCCAGTTTTGGGATACTGATATTATGATCTAAATGCAATTTAAATACTCTTTTTGCAGCAGCCCATTTCTGATGGAAGCCTAAGGGTCTGAAATATTGGCAGCACTGTTTCCCCTGTGCTTAATGGTATAAAATCCCCATATAAATTTGGTTAAATATAGGTAGTAAAAGACTGGGGGATTTTTTTAATTTCCCTTGAGACACAACTGCCTGTTCCTCAGGGCTGTTTGTAGTTTTGTCTGGGATTTGGAAAGAGTTCCACTGTGTAATGGCAGTAACTCTAGTCAAGACTTGGAAAACTGTGTATTCAGCAGGGTGCTCCACAGGAGATGAATAAAGAGCTGAAGAAAATTGGCTGTAGATCAAAAATGCATGGTAAATTCATAGCTGAAAATGCTTACCAGCCAGATGGAAAGGTTGCCATGAACGTGTTTCCAAGTCAGTCTCCCTACCTGCACATTTTCTAAGGTATCATTTACCACTGTTAGACTTCTTTGGCCATCAGTATGGGATTTAGAGAGTCCAGGCAGCTTAGCATGTAAAATGGCAGTGGTCCTAAGAGGTCCATCAGGGGCTAGTGGTACCTGGGAATCACAGACCATACTGACCCCACTCTGGGGAGGATGGAGTGATGAACCTGCTTGTTTTGGGCTGGATGTACTTGGGTGCCTTGTCTAATTTAGTCAGAGGTGAGACCAGTTCAACACCAGGAGCACTAGGGCAGAGATTCAGACGTGGCAGACCCCACACACCTTGGACTCACTAGTCCAAAGTGGTCCCATATTTGTTGGTTTCGTGCACTGCACACAAACATCTTGTGTGCCAGTCAGAAATATGGGAGCTCTGTCTTTTTACACATCAAATACTAACATTCAACCTCCGAGGTGCACAGCCTAAGCCCAGGCTTATAGCAAGGAAGACTGAAGGAGCTTTGGATTTTACAGTCTGAAATATCCACCTCACTGGTACTTTAAACACAAAAAGGGGCTGACAGGATGAAAAAGCTGCAACAGGGAGAAGAAAAAGAATAGAAACAAATGTAAGGCCATTTTAAAAATTGTTTATCTCATTTGCATACAGAACAGGCTGAAGATGTAGCTGTGACCCAGGATTGTGCTCCAGGAAACCTGAATTTAATTTAGTCAGGAAAAACAGTTTATGTATAGGAAAAATAGTGAAAAAACCAACCCAACCCAAAAGCTATTAATTTTTAATAACTTAATTTTCATTCACACTGTTGGTTTCAGGATGCCAGGGGAGGAAGGAGTATTGTCTCATTCTTTCTTTGAAGTGCCCAGGGTTTTTTATCTGATTTAATGTTATCTCCTGTTGAAGACTAGAAAAATTTATGCTGGTGTGAGAACTTGCTGTATAGCAGAATCTCCACAAATAAGGGTTGGTTAGTTTTTTTTTCCTCTTCTCAACTTTAAAGCATTTCCTACAATTTAAATGTTGATATTTAAATTTTAAAATTTTACTTTCCCTGATGTCTGCACAGGACCTAAGTCCCAATGCTTCCCTGAAACTTCTGAAGTAAGACCTGCTGCCCTTCTGTAATTTCTTCCATATTTTTAAAGCAGAGTTCTGTTTTTCAGACAGCCACACCAAACTTGTACCTGTGTGAATGGGACAGATTCCACTGTGCTCCTACCAGCACATAAAATTTTACACAAGCACTAAGCTACCAAACCTTTGGGAAAATGAAAACAGGACAAAACCCAACACGGCAATTTTTCTAGATATGCATTTAAAAACTTGAAGTTCACGAGAAAGCTGCCGATAAATAGACAGAAAATATTAAATTGTCAAATCTTCTTGTGTCTGAAGTGAACTGCATTTAAAAGTAAAGCATTGAATTTAGGTGTCTTTATGCCACTATTCCATAAAATCTGCAACTGAAAAGATGAACAATTTGAGGACTATTCCCACAACATGTTCTGCTTGGTGTACTGGCAACAATCTGTATCTACATTATTGTATTCATTTATATATTCCATTGCAAAAAGGTGTTACTTCCCTCCCACAGGGACAGTGGTACATCAGTGTCATTCAAAAAAATCCCCCAAAAACAACAAACAAACAAAAAACCCCCCAAAAACCAAAAACAAAACCAAAACACCCCACCAAAAGTAAACAACAAAACAACAGAAAAAACAACCAAAATCAGAGCAAAAACAAAAAACAAAACATGAAGAAACAGAAAAAATATGCTTTCCATTTTGGGAAAAAAATACAGAACATTTTTAATCTTCCTTACTTAACATTAGAGAAAAAGTAAACAGAGTATAAGAAAATATTGCTTTTTTGTACAATGACATCTGGTTCAAAACCACCTTTAAATATCATCTCTGGCACCTGTTCTGTTTCTTTACCAATAATTTGCCTTACTGTGCATCCAGTAATGGCACTGTTAGCTAGGAAGCACAGATTAGTAATGTGGAATATTCAGATAATTGCTCTCTAGGACATCTATGATGAGAGAGGCCCAATGGTCCAGGCATTGCATCTTTATTCAGGCTGAACTGTCATTTTTATGCTTTATCTTCACAGTTCAGTTTTAAAGTTTAAGGCTTCCAGATGACTATATGTCATAAGTGGCTAAAATAAACTACTGAATGATACAGTCTTCTGGGCACAGAGAGAAAGGAAAAAATTATAATGTATTAATTTACATAATAAATGAAAATGGGAAGGGTTTCCTGAGGGGCTCAAGTTGTCTGAAATTACATACCTGGGAAAGGTCACAGGGAATCATTTTAAGTGTTTCTGAATGCTAAGATGCTAAAAATAAGTTTATTTGTTTAGAAGTTTTCTGGTGTGTCTCATTAAATACTCTGCTAATTTTAAATAAACCCTAATGACCATCTGCAACATGTATTTATTTTTAATAACCTTTAATAAAATGTTTCCTTTTTGACCCTCCTTTCAAAATGCTCCAGATTGTTGAGCTGCATTTTTAAGTTTCTTTTTATTGGTCATCTTAAAATAAGACTTTGAGGCAGATCTCTCTAATTGTGTGGCCTTGAGTCAGATCATGGAGGCTTTTCTTATGACTTTGTACAAAAGTTTGTAAATTATCAGTCATAAACTGATAATTGCCATAATTGTCAGTGACAGTCTGTAAATGTCTGATCAGATTTCACAGGAAAAAGATTGCTTTGAAATCCTTTTCTCAGATAATGTACTAAATCCAGCTAGATTAAGCTTCCATACTGCAGTAAAAGCATAATTCAAAACAAAGAAAAATTCACTCTGCTTGTGCCCTGTGATTTGTCTGTTAGTTCATGATGGGGCAGTGAAATAACAAAGGTTTGTATCAGAATTGTTAAGACATGTCAGTATCTCACTAAGACAGGTTATTTAAATTGTCATAGAAGAGCTTACTTCTGCACCCTTTTCTTGAAGTGAAAAAATGTTAACAAAAACATTGCTGACTTCCTTCTACTTTTGCTATGTTGTCTTCTCTTCGGAAGGAGAGGTTCTAAATTGGTATAGATTTAGGCAAACACTGAAATTAAATGCAAAATTCTATGTTATGTTTAACACATAAACACGAAACACGTAAAGACATATTTCATTTAAAAAGGAAATTTATCAAGTGTAAGTTTTGAAGTTTTTCTGAATCCTGCTAAAACAATGATGCAGCAAGTGATTTGTTCTCAGACACCAGAATTCAAGAAGTGCTACAGGACTTTCTGGTCAGGTTGGGTTATGGTGAATGACATCACAAGAAAACCTCTCTTAGCAGGTTACATTATCAGTCTTCACATATAAAATAGTCTCAGTTAACTGATTACTCCTTCCTCCTCAAATCAGAATTCAGGAATCTGTTCCTTGTTCAGACTTCAAAGTTTGTTTCAGTGTCTCTATTAAATCTGATTAGAAACTAGAAGTGCATTCAGTGAAGCCTTGTAGGTGTGTTTCCATAGTGGGTTGTGGAACCTAGATGATAAATTCTAGAAGCTGGGCATGGCTATCCCTGGCTTCTTAGCATAAGCTGCTTTAAAACATATTTTGAAGCCTTTCTAAGCAGAAAGTAATCACTGAACTATAGTGGGAAAAGCAGGAGAAGTCATATCTAGTAATATTTAAGCTGTATGTAGCTACAATTGAAGTTTAGGAGTTCTTTATTTCCTTAAGGATATCACTTCCTCATTTGGGTGATGATGAAATGGGATAACCTGAGGGGTTATCCCATTTCAGCAAACAGAATATCAAACAGAAAGCTATAACTCTTGGCTTCTTTTTCCAGCTTGCTGCTTAGCACATTCTTAAGATGGAGCAAAAAGAGAACCTTGCAATTTGTTTTGTGGAAAGAATAAGGTTTTTTCAAGGTGAACTTTATGCTCAAAGTTCATTCAACAATTACATCGACTGGTGTTCATCCAGAAAGTATTGATGGAATGACTGAGTCAATCATCCTTTCAGTAATGTGACAAATAGTTGGACTAAAAGATGTTAGTCACTTACTTAAATGTTCTTTTCTGGCTCATAGCATTACATCAGAAAACACAAACTCTCTTGTCAGTTCCTGATTTTGGAATGGACCAGGAAGATCGTGACTGAAAGAGGGAAGGTTTCCATTTGTGTTTCTGGTATTATCTGTTAGCTAGAGCAGGAACACTACCTTCAAAAGGTTTTTTATTGCTAGCTTTATTAAATGGCTTGGGTTAAAATTTCTGAGATGCTTCTCTGTGACAGAAAGCTTTCAACATCTCTCATGCACCTCAGGGTGTTTGCTTGCTTGGTTTGCTTTACCTTGGCCTATTTTAGTCTCTTTTCACTTTGTTTTTTAACATGAGTCATTATATATTGAAAAATTATTAATGACCTTGGCAGATATTAATTAAAGACAGTGTAATGGCTCTAATGAAAAGGAGACCTTGGCCAATTTCTTTGAGTCCAGATGAAATTGCAAATGAAGAAGACTGGTGTGTATTAGTGAAGAAGACTAGGAGAATCACATGAGAAATGTGAGTCACAGATGAGGTTGACTGAAATATGATAGAAAACATAAAAAACCATTTCAGAAAATCCATTCTATCATTGTTTTTTTTCACTTGTGATTCTCAAAGGAAACATTTAAATTATTAACTAGAAGGATCTACCCTAGTTCTACTAAAATATTTATTCCAGGTTTGAGTAGGTAAACATGAAAACATGATTCTGAGCATGAGGTGAGGAAGGGAATGAGGCATTTCTGGGTCCAGAGACAGGACAGCTGTACCATCAGAGACTTAGAGCAAAAGGAATCTGGCTAGAGAGGAGTGAGAGGTTTTACAGGAGATGAACATATCCCAGTCATGAAAAACCAGAAATCTCTCTAAGACAGAGTTTTAAATGCCAGCAGAAGGATGACATAACTGTTGAGAAAGTTAAGAAGGAAAGATTTGTGTGGGAGAGATTAAGAGAGATTTTAGCCAAGTAGAGCTTCAGCTGACAGCAAATTTATGCAAAATACTTCCAGAAGGCACCAAGAGGGTTTTGGACACAATTCAGCTACTAGTTGATCTCATAGATAGTTCTCATTTGGAGATATCAATATGAAATTATGTCAGACAAGAATTGGTTCAAGGACAGTGGCCCATGAAACAGCTGCAGAAAATACAACGGAAGTAAAAAAGATGTTTAAAAATCCCCTATAATAAAAAGGAGAAAAACTGAAAGAAAAGGCAAGACCAGAGTTCAGAAAACTCACTGTGTTGGTAGCAAACAAGAGATATTTCACACAAGGGTATAATGTTGAATGGCAGAGATCTCTAGATAGCACATGCTAAAAAGGAAGGACAAAAAAAGATGGTATCATAACATGCAAACGTGGTAAACCTTAACTAAGACTCCAAAATATTTTAAATTAAATCCCTTCCTATGTAACATAACTGTAAATTCACAAAATGTTGTACAGTTTGAATTCAATGAACTAAGTACACACAAAATATCAGGTTGTAAAATCTCCAGTAGATATTCCAGATTTTTATCTCTTATTTGAAGTATCATGACTACACAGCTGTAAGCCAGTCCTGCTAAAATAAATACTCCAGGGAAATACACAAACTCATTTTGTCACATTTGCTTCCTAATGTTGATAATCTCATTTTTCTGAACTAGGGTAAAAGGATAAAACTACCACAGATTTAACATGTCCATTCACTGCATTGTCAAAGCAGTTTGGAGAGAGACTTTTGACAGTGGTGAGAGAGTTTATAAAAATAGCTTTAAAGCAAGTTATGTGATGTCATAATGAAGTCATAAAGAGCAAAAGCTACTTGCTGCTGCTGATGATGGAAGAGGAAAAGAGGAAAGCTGTATGTACTCCTAAATGTGTATAGGAATAAGATTTTATATTATGACTCAGTTTGGGTTTGCTTCTTTAGCCAAATACTTAGAGTCAAGCTACATGATGATAAATGGGAAATAAATGAATACTGTTTTACTGCCAAAATGGTACCTTTGTTTCTCTTTTTAGACTGCTATTTTGTTCTGTCAGTTGTGCTTTCTGTTGCATATATAATGGATTTGAAGAAACAGTTGACAAATAACTGCAGGATTTGATGGGAACAGCAGGTGCCTATTTTTCTGGTCTGCATAAACATTATTCTCAGGAAAACTCCACACTTCAAGAAATAATTAGCACTGCATGTCACTGTAGACCACAAAACCTGAGTAGAAATTACCACAGAATTAACAATGGCCTTTTCCTGAGCATGTCTGAAAGCTCAATCAATTTACAATTCTCTTTGGTTATAGCAAAAACAGGCAACTGAACCACTGTCTTCCCTTGTGGCCAGTTTATTTCTGCACAAGCAGTTTTCCATTTTCTGTTTCTCCTACCAGGCTTGGTATGAAATCACCTCAAATCTCTAGCAAGAATTCTTTTTCCAAACCTTTCCTCCCTTGGCTGTTGCTGAGTGCCAATGTGTCTTACGCCTTTCATTATCTGGAATAGCTGAATTTCTGCAACCAATACAGAAATGGCTACAGGAACTCATGAAACATTGCCATTATGTCTGAATAAAGACTTGTTTAGGGTCTCTTGTAGATGGATGCACTTTGAAACACTCCTTGGTAGTAAACAAAATAGTTGACATAAGGACTAAATTTACATTTTCAAATTCACTCTTTAGGCTTCCAAAATAAATAAAAGTAATATTTTAAAGGCACATGCTCTCAACTCAAAAATGTGTATATATATGTGCATGTGTACAGGGGAATGTTTTTTTGTACACATGGGGTAGGTAGATACATATATACATGGAGGTGAGGAATGAAAGTAACCTCGTGTTACAAACTTTTCAATTGACTTAATGCAGAATAAAATATATACGTTACAGTTAACAGGGAGCAAGATTCACCTCATGCAAACATTAAAAAGTCAAAAGAAAATAATGAATCATGATTAGAACATAACTCATGTTAATCTTTAGAGGCCAACATGATACTCTTCTTTAGGACATTCACTCTTGTAAGGCTTCCTCTAGCATATGAATGCATCAGTTTAATTGTACATTACATGCCTGTTTCTCTTTAGGCTACTACAATTGATGTTGGTAAAAAAATTTAAAATTACAGTTGTACTCAAATACATACAGCTGTCATGAACTCTGATATTCTTTACTACACACTATACTGCTCTTATTACTAAATAGAGCAAAGCTTGTTGATGATCCCCTTCTGTGCCAGAAGGCAAGGGTTAAGTAAACAAAATTTACTTGCTTATCATGTTGTCTGAGAAGCTGTTAGCCAAATGAACATAACAAACAAATATGGCACAGTCAGGATAAACTAAAAGTGCTAAAGTATTCCCCTCATGTGACTGCACAATTTTCTAATACTGACTTACCTGTGATTCCCTAAGTTCTTGGGGAATTTCCTCAATCACTTTCCTTGTCCTGTGTTACTCATCCCATTGTCTCATCATGGGATATTTGTATGTGCATGAACAGCAAATGTCATATTTGTCTGTGGTTATCAAACAATCACAAGGCAAAATTCCCATACCCAAATTCCATCTCCTCCTCTTTAAAAAAATAAAGTTGAGCACAAAGGAGTAAGGTTGGCAGGCTGATTGTGTGGTGTGATCTGTCTCACACTAGGAATCATCCATCAGCTGTCATCCATCTTGGGGAATTTAATGCTATGCCCTTTATTTTATATACATTCATAGGCCACAAAATAGGAACTAGACCTAACCTTATAGCAATAAGTGCCCTTCTAAAGGGCACTGGTGATTGGCCAGCACTGAAACCACCACAAGGTGTTTATTAAAACAAAAATAGAAAGAAAAAACCCCACCAAAACCAGCAAAAAAATTCCAGAATTACAGAAGCAGGTGATGCTATGCCAATATGGAATATGTCTTACAACCTAATATTAAATTCAAATTTATAATATAATTATATTTTAATTATAATTAAAAGATATGGGGATTATCACATATAGTTTCAAAGAGAAAGCCTGTGATGGGAGAGAACATTATAGATGTTTATTGAAAGAAAGGTGTGTTTTCACTAGTATGAACCTGACAGGGAGGCACAAAGGACATCATAAACTTCCATTATTAGGATTCAAAAGTCTAGAAACACTATCTAATCTGACATATCAGGACAAACCAGGGCAGCCTGACTAGAGAAAAATAGGAAATTTTGCATGACCATATTTGTGTGAGAGAGATGACAACTATCTTAGCTTTTATAAAGTTCCTTGAAGTACAGGCTTCTGGCACCCAATTAACAGCCAAGAGTTTGTCACAAATAAAACAGAAGCCTCCTTAATGTCCCTACTCTAGTTGCCTGGATTCTAGAATAGAACATCCAGAATAAGGACAAAATAAATAAAAACAATTATTAAGAAATAAGGAGAAGAAAACCTGATGTGTCCTTTAAATATTTTGCTGGAAAAAAATCAAATTGGAGTATTAATCAGTAATATATAGGAAGAAGTACACCTTGTACTGGGAGATTGTGATATTGGTCCTTTCAATTTGGAAAAATAATATTCAGCAAAATTTTTTTTAAAAACTTGCAGAAAGGTAAAGCACAGAATAACTGTGCCTTATTCTGATACATGAATTTACCAGGAGCCACGTGCAGTGTAGGCTGGCCTTGTGATAGGTTTTATTGAGGTTAGTCTTCCAAGAGAGAGCAGGTAGAAATGGTTAATGAAGTAATGATCATAGAAAGGGCTAGCAGAACAGAGGCAAGACACTGGCCTGGAAATGAGAGCCAAGCAGTGCAAAGCTCTTATGAGCTGTATTTACCAGCAGAGTCATGGTCTAAGGACAGCTGAAGGAAGTGACTGCAGAAAATGTCAAATTTATGCTTTCCATTCATCAAAGACCTGCATGAGTAAGAATTCAACACAGTGAATAAAAAGCTGGTACATGAGGATGGCTACTAGCCACATGGCTGACTATGAACGGAGATTTTTTTGTTTTGAGTAAATCATATATTTGGATACATTTTCATACCATTAACTAAGTGTATCTGTAACTCTAAGGGTGTCTTATTTCCGTCTTTCAAATTATGCAGGTACCTTAATACAACATTTTTTTAGAGGGGTACATATTATCTGATAATAGTTTCCTGTTCCCTGTTTTGTTTCTAATGTTTTCTGTTCTAGAGGAAAATTTATAACAAAATTGAGCTTTTTTCCAATTGCCATCTTGGAAAATTTCAGCCTGGAAACTTAAACTTTAAAATTTGTTGGAAAATAATTGTATTTCATATTAAATATATGAATTATTAATAATTAAGATGTATGAATGTGTCTTGATTTTTTAAGGAACTAGAAATAGAATTGTATGCTGTGAGGCATCACATTTTATTTGTTAGCAAGAGCCTAGTTTTGCATGCACAGTCAGTGCATACACAGTTATATATAAATATATAGGTAAGATCATGCTTAGTTATTAAGATTACAAGAACAAGATTAGGAAGTTAAAGAAAGTGACACTAATTTAAACTGCTTCACAATAGATGCCTTAGAGCACTGTTTCTGTTAACAGTTTACAGAAATTTGCTCTTTATCACAATTTGTTATTATATGGTCCCTTGTTTGTCTAGCAGTGGTTAACATTTCAAGCCAAGCTCAAAGAATAAGAAAAAAAAATTGTTTCCATATTGGAATTCTTTGTCATACCAACATCATGTTGTTGTAAACTTAAGGGTTTTAATTCAGAAATTACAATAATTTTGAGATTAATTCCACTGATTTCTAACATAAAAAAAAATATTTTTTTTAATTCAGTCAGAACATATTACTCACATGATTAAATTGCTATTTTTTTTTTCTGTTGTTTAAAATTAATTGGTCCTCCTCCCTCTGTCTGCATTTAAGCCCTGTAGTGGAAGGTTACTTCCACACTAATTTGGATAATTTATTTTTTATAAATAAAAAGAAATAATTTTGAAATTGGTTAAATGAAGAAACTGCCTGATATACAAATTTCCTACATTTCTTCAGTAGGATGTTAAGATGTTGTAGTTACCTAATGACCTGAAAATCAATAAAAGAGAACCATAGAAAATTAATTAATGCATAAAACAGGGTAAGTGTTAAAAAAAAATCCTGAAGTCTAACGTGCAGAAAGCATTTCAGCTGGCAACATAAAAGTTATTTTTAAATGAATTAATAAATATACCATTTTTTAAAGATACAATATTTATTTGACTAAGCCTGAAAATATGAGTGCAACAAAGAATTTCATCAATGTAATTTTCTGCTTTAAAACTTCAGATAGAAAGGTTCATTTTTGGCCTGACACTGCTGTTATGGTTAATACCAGTACGTCAGGTACGTCTGTATGTCTCTGGTGCAGAGATAAGACATATGCTCGGCTTAGATAAAACTTCCTCTGATGGAGAAAACAGGGGTGACGGATTTACAGAACAGCTCACTTAACTTAGTTCCTGAAACTATGCAGAAACATGATTAGTCACCAAAGAGGCAGTTACTACCCACCAACATGAATTTGTCAAGAACAGCTAAAGCCAAAGCAGTGTAATCCTTTGATGAGATTACTGGCCTGTGCATTCCAGAGAGATGATTGCAGCACCTTCATCCCAACAGTTCTTTGGACATAGTTCTGTCCTGTGCTGCAGTGGGAATGTCAGGAAAAACAGAAAAGAACAATCTGCTAATAATTCCATGCACAAATAGTTGGGAACCAACATTCTCATTGTGGTTATCAATGGCTTGTTGTCAAATCAGAAGGACGGATCTGGTGGGATGTTCGGATGATAAAATAGGGCCCATACTTGTAAAATCTCTGCATAATATTTAGCTGTAAAAGGCTTAAAAATCTCTAAAGGATCAGATTTGAATTCAAATGACATGGGTAAACTGAGAAATGATGATACCAGTAAGGTGATTTTTCTTAGTATCAACTGGAGATACCACATCCAGGAAGAAAACCAAATCCATAACCTCAAATTGAGAACTTACTAGCTGAACAGAATGTGACAGAATCCTAAAGTGGAGAACTACAAAGTCTGGAAATATCTTTCCAACTTAGTTGCTTTTTCCATTAAAGCCAGATGCCACTGGGTTTCTGTTCAGGCAGTAATTCTATTCCAAGTTCTTTCTCATATATAAGAACAGTTTCAAACATTTTTTTCAATGACTTAATGCAAACTCAGGGAAAATCAATAAGGAAGGAAATTTGTAAATTACCTGAATCAAGGAACGAGATTGTTAAGATGCAGAAGGAAAGGTAGGATAAAAGCATTAGGAAGGAAATTAGAGCAAGGACCATAAAAAAGCTCAAGTATGTGAAATGTTAACCAAGAAAACACTAATTGGTAACATTCCACAGTTGTTGAACACAGGACTAGGGAAAAAAAAAAGCAAAACCAGTTTAAATTTGCTTCAATAGTTAATATGATAAAATATTAGAAAACATTTCTAACTGTAAGGATTGTCAAATGGGATCAAGCTAGTTTGGGAAGTTGTTGAATCTCTGTGCTGAATGTTTTTATGATTAACACAGGAGAAAAACATCTGTCAGGAGCTGCTCAGTAATACTTGACTTTGACTCAAAGCAGGTAGTGGACTAGTTTAGTATGTAATCCTGAAATATTAACATCCTTAGGACAGGAGACATGCAGATTTCCAAAAACTGGGGGGGGGGGGAAAGCCTGTTTTAATTTTTTTCTGTGCAGTTCACAGAGGAACCATTTACCAGTCATAATGAAAAAGAACCTCTTTAAAAATACATGAAGGGCAAATGTGTTTTCTTTATCAGCTCCTACAATTTGGTGCACATTATAATTTCTTTCTGCTGCAACTTCCAGGGTCCCATTGATCTTGTGACGTGGGAGGACTCCTAGGTGGGAGTCTGTTACCCTGAGCAACATGAGAGCGTTAAATCAATTGTGCTCTGGGAAATGGAAAGTAGGCTACATGCATTTTTGCATCTCTGCCAATAAACACATTAGTGCTGCAAGTGCAGGAATTTTTACCACATTAATCTGTTAGTTACCCTTATTAGTATTTTTTTAGTGCTATCTGTCTTCTATGTGCTTGATAAGAAGGGCGAGGGCTCTGTTTGTCATCGGCCTCATATTGAACCCTGCTCAGTTGGTCTGCTTTATTGTGTACATTCATTTTGAAGTCCATAAATGAGAAATCCAATAATGTGCAACTAGAGAAACCAGCTGGTTTTCATTCCATTTCAGCTGAATAATTGTTTTTGTATTGCTAAAACACAGAAAGCTTTCTTATTTTTAAGAATAATTTTAGGATTTATGGAGCACAGCTTGAGTCATACCTACTGCTAAAATATTTTTTCCCTCGCTCTCTGTGTTAGCACATTCAGCATTAGATCTAGGAGAAATTTCTGGATATGCCTCGGTGCAGTCAAATTGGGATTCATCTTTCCTAAGTTTGGTATGTAAGAGTGAGGCTTCTAGATTGAACTAGCTCTTCTAGATCCCTGCTGTGGTCAGTGGGTGGAGAAGCACCTTGAGCTGGTGAATCCATCTCAACTGCAGAACTTGAAAGCAGCCTGAAACTCAGGAGTATGTGGTTCTTGGGTACTATTACACATGCCCATCTTGGATGAATAAAGAGCTAAGTCTTTGGAGAGGTGATAACAAAAACCTACTCGACCTGGGTGCTGTGGTAGTCTTTTTCAGGGCAGCTAAAACATGTTTTCCTCGAGGTAATTTGAAAAAAAACTACACTGCTAGAAAGTTTCCTCCTTGATGACAAAGTTTAGGGTTGGGATTTTTTTTCCCTTGCTTTCAGGTGTGAGGGGTTTTTGTGCTGAAATGATCCCACATAAAGTCAGCCAGGTTTGAAATTGCACCTTGGATTACAACTTCTTAATGAAGCATGTTTTCTTCCCACACAAAAGCTAGAAGATATTGAATTGCCACTCAGCAGCTGGACACGGTATTGCTCCAGGCTGGCTTGCAGGAAATATCAAATGGCATCTAAATAGAAAGCTTCAGCTCAGAAATCACAGTGAGCATTTCCACCCACTTGTTCAGAACTCTAAATCCTTTCCTGAGGGCAGGCACTGACACACTGAAGCAGGAGGCAGATTTTTCTATAGTAGGTCCACATGGTGAGACTTGCCTAGAAATAAAGATTTCACAGCTGAACCCAATATGAGCCTCAGGAATCTTGAATGCACTGCACCTATTCTTCAAGAAAAGGGACTAACCTCCAACTCCTTGCTTAAATAGGATCAACTTCTAGTGTCTTTTATGCCCTTTTAACAGTAATATTTTTAGCAGGTGCTAAAAAAGATTTTACTGTGTTATTTTACTGTATTTGGTAAATTGCTTCTCAATTTCTTTAACTAATGATCTAATTTGGAAAGTATACACAGTATGAATTCTAGATAAAATGGACTACAGATCAAAATAAGAACCTGAAGATCTGACTTTCTCCTGCAGGAATGAGGACAATTGCTCAAGTGTGAGTGATGTACAATGGGGAGTAACATAATGCTGAGATGGGAAATTTAAGACATCATTATCATAATTTATAAATTACAAATCTCACTTTCCATATCTTCAGTCCTCTGAACCTGTTCCTCAGCTGTGAAATTTAAAACAATAAATGAGTATTATCAGGATCCCTGTAAACATGTTGGCTATGTTTCCTACTAAGATAATTAAACATGCTTACTTTTATCTGATGTTGATAATTTTTCAAACTAATAGAAGTTATTTCATACTGATGAAATTTCTGTTCCATAGTGATATCTAGTCCTATTCCTCACGCTGTTATGTTAATGCAGATTTTTGCAATTAGACCCCTCCATGAGCCCTAGGACCTGTGGACCCAAGCCAGCTCTGCACTGAAGGTGATTTAGTAGTGGTTAGAGTAATACTCAGCACCAGCCTTGATGGGAGGTGAGATATATCAGGTTGTGCTCACAACCTGATAATGTCTGTGCACTAGCTTGGAGTGCAGATGGTTTAAGAACGCTTCTGTCTGAATAAGTAATGGTGACATACATTTCAGTCTGCCCAAAGGAATTTTGAATGCTTATGAGAAGTTCAAAATATATAGGGCATGTATTGTCCTCTTTCCCTACTCTTTCTCTTCCATAAGACAAAAGAAACAGGGGGAGGGGAAGCAGGCATGTAAATAAGAAATGGGTTTTTATTCCAAATTTTTCCTTGGGACTTCCAAGTGGAAAACAATTTTTTTCTCATTCATCTGAAGTACTATTGTCTTTTCTATCAGCTGTTAAACATACTTTTGCTATTTCTTTTCATTTTAATAAAGCCAGAACTATTTTTTCTGCAGTTGTATTGCTCTTTAAGCATACTACTATCTTCAAATTAATTTTGGACTGTCCATTTAATCCAAATGAAAGAGTCAAGTATGACAAGACCTATTTCTGCCAAGAGAAGAGATAACCTCTACAAAGAGCTCACAGAAGTGGCTCTAGTGTTGGTACCTGGACAGAAACTGATTGCAACAGTCACTGCTACATGGAAATATTACACATTTTAATAATCCCAGACAGTCTCTGAAGAAGGATGGGTAATGGATTCCATCTGGTTTGGTTGTCTCTGTTCTGTCTCAGAATGACTTTATAATTAGCTTTGAATACATTAAGCCCTGTAATTTCAACCCTGAAATAAGCTAGGTGGCATCATAAAAGTTTAAAGGCTTAGATTTTCATTTTGGGAGATTCATATGGGAGGTCAAGGATTGACTTCAGTTAATCATGCTTTCTGATACTTGATTTAAAAGATCAAGTAGATGAACTGGATATAGCTGAGGAGAGTGGATTAAATTAAAATATGCAGAATTGTCATTTAGATAAAGTAAACCTTAATGGACTTTTTATTACTAAAAAAACCCTGAATTTTACTTACTTTAAATTGCTAATACAGAAAATTTACTAGCAATTCAAAAAGGAGATGTGAGAAGCAGAATTTCTTTATGCCTCTAAAAAGTAAAATAAAGATTGAGAAACTCACTATATTTTTACTGAAGGTGTTATTAATAAATTTGACTCATTATGCAGTACCTCTGCATCTTTACACAGACACATCTGGAATTATTTACTCTACAAATGAATCCTTTCCAGAAATCAAATCCCTATGGATACTGAAAAGACACTAAATTTTGTTATCTGCATTGGGAAAAATCATCTAAATTAATTTGAATTTGTATATTGTTCCTCAGTTACACAGTTTATATACATTGTTCCTCTTGTTACCACTAAGATGTAAAAGGATGATTATTTTTAAGCAAAATATTTTCTAATTATGGAGCAAATGATCAGTCAGCAGAGCATTGACTAAATGCTAATTGGAAGACCACAAATAGGTTTAGGAGATAAAATCTCATGGTACAAAACCAAGAAAAACCATTCATGCTTAAGTAATCCTCAGCAAGAAGAGACATTCAAAAATGTATGATGGTAAAGTCTCAACCTCACTTGGTGCTGAAACGGACCAATATGTTAAATCCTAGTTTAAAAAGGTAGTAAGTAATGAAATGGTTGGTAATCTGAACCCCTAATGGTTGTTAATCTGAATCTGGAACATCTTTTAAATGACTTAAATTACATTCTGATAATAAATCTTAATATAGCTTTAGTGGGCTAAGGTTTTAAAGTTTTTATCCTCACAGAACATTGAAAATAATGGTCCCTTGTCATCTGGGAATAGAGGCTATCAAGTTTTCATGGTGGTCATTAAGACAAGAGCAATATTAATGTCTTCTCCTGCTATTCTCCTTTAACTATTACAAGTGGTGTCTCTGATTTATTCCTGAAGAATTCTATTGGGGTGTAAAGATTACCACTTCCCCAGTGCCCTGAATATATAATTCTTGAGTTACTATCCATGTCTTCTAATACTTTCAGTACATTCAGTACATGTCTCCTAATGTCTCCTAATACTTTCAGTCCTCCACAGTGCCATACCCCACAGCTGAGTTATTCCAAATCTTTCCAGCAGAGTAGCCTCAGATGGATTTTATTGTTCTTTAGATGGGCCCTTCACACACTCCAAAAGTGGGATGGAAAGAAGAAAAGTTAGGAAACTGTAACAAAAAAAAAGAATAAAACCAAAACCAGAACCAAAACAAACAGACAAAACCACACACACAAAAAAAAAAAAAAAACCACAAAAACAAAACCAAACAAAAAACCTAAAAAAAAAAAAGATAGAGGACACGCAGTCCTAGATATTCACATTTCTTACTTTTCTTGCAATCAAAAGAAAGGCTGTCTCTCACCAGGACTTTATTTCACTCTTTAAATTGGTCCTGCTTTATCAATAGTGTTTATTCATCATTTGTACAATATCAACATGAGGAAACTAAGAAGTGAGTGTAGGACCCTTTTGCTATCTTTAACAGCTGTGCCTAGAGCCAAATCTGACCTCCAGTTCCACCCATATACTCTGCAATGTTCCTGCTTCAATTAATCATCATCAATCCTGTTAACTGGATAAAAAGTGATGAACACAATTACTAGCTGTAGGCTAGGGCTGAGCTATTTAACTAGTCAAAGGACACATTTGAAGACTAGGACCAGATAGAATAAGTAGATACTGAACAAAATACAAGGAAAATTTATAGGATTACATTAAATTAATTATTAAAAATTAATAAATACTACTATTTGCAAAAAATAAATCACTATAAAATGATTTTTTAAACTCAGTATAAAATCATGATATCAAGATGTTAGAAATTTCTAATGAATTAATAATAATAACAAATGAAAATGCTACTAAAGATACCTGCATGATTCATGTCTTGTGAATATTATATTGTTAAAAGGTAAACATCATCTGTAAATTGTAATGACGGCTTTCAAGTATACAGAACTTACACAGTAGCTTACTTTTAATAATACAGAGGGCATACCTTGCTCACACTTTCTTCAATTACCTGTTTAGGATGCATGGTTTGACTGCCTTTGACCACTGCACTTCACTTATTAAAACTTTAAGTTTTGGCTCTACTAAGTGTACTCAACTCATCTCCATTGTATTGTTTACGAGTGTAGTAACAGGGAAATCATGCCCACAAAAAATAATCAGGTCAATTTAAATAATTTCAGCATTACTAAAGTCTTAAGCTTCTGCTTAATCACAAATACTTGAAACATACACCAATCACTTCCATGATTTAAATATGTTACAAAATATTTCCTAGCAGAGTTCATCTCTACTGCATATGGTCAGATGATGGTTTGCCAACATTCTCATTAGTATTTGTGGCTGTAATAATCCAGATTAATTACTCTAGTCTGATGGGTTTTTTAAAAAAATATTTTTAAAAGTTAGAAATAATTTTTAAAAGTCTTGATTTTATGGACAACTTAATTTCTTCTTTGCAAACCAAAATTTTACTATTTTTTGGGGCAATATAAAAAGATACTTGTATTAAAACTCTTGGCTATAAACATATTTTGTCATTAGTCTCTCTTAACAGGCAGAAGAAAATATTTTCTGTGAAGCTTCACAGTAGCTCACTCAATCTCAGATCAGCTCTCGGAAGGTGGGAAACTTTGATTCAACATAGCACAGAGAAAACATAGATTCAAAGAATCTGCAGTAAATACTAAAAATCACAGAATCCCCTGTGATCCTAAAAAGCCTTTTAAAAGGCTGCCAGATACTTGAGATCTTTGTGCACTGCTGGCATCAACATTTTGTATCTTGATATTTACTCCATACAAGAATATAGAAGTCTAAATCTTAACAAACAATCTAAACAAGAGGTTGTTTCCCACCTAAATTCTATTGCAGTTCATTTATATGCAGATTTGCAGCAAAACAATTCTTATATTAGCAGCAACCCTTGATTTAGTAGATGGTTTAAAATACATCTCACCCACCTCATTTCTGCACAGAAATGGACAATCTCAGTCTTTTTCATTCAAAGACCTGGATTCAAGGAGGAGGTGGACAGTAGCATATATAACATTATAATATTTTTATATCAAAGTGCTACACCTGAATCCATACACTTCACTAAATGTAGGAATTTAAGTCTAGAACTCACCCATTTGGGAAGTGTGTACTAGGTACATAGGCACAGAATCACGGGGGGGGGGACAGTTCAAAGGAAACAGTGTAATTTGGGACATCCTTCAATACTTTTACTGAAACATTCATTTCTGCTTATTAACCCAGCAAAATTCAGTATTTAGGGGGAAAAAATTCAACTAGATGAGGCCTGGGTCTGTAGCCCAGTGGTAAGAGCACTTGACTGGGTCTAGGACTCTACTGTACTTTAATTACTGTACTTTTCCTGCACTTGTTAGGAAATTTCACCAGCAAAGGTTAAAAATTGTATTAGTTTGCTAATCCACAAAGTATTAATATATCCTCTTACTTTAGTTTATGTAATTACATTAATTAAGGCTACATTTATATTAGCCTAGCCACCCAAATGTTCAACTGAATTATGAAATTACTAAGTACAGATATTCTTCAGTGTAATGATGGATGTGCTTAATTTTCCTATGGCTGTCAGACTTAATATTTTGCTCAGAAATCTGGAGTTTCAATTCTGTAAATCAGTTAACATATGCCCAATCTTCAACTTTTGCTCAATTCATTTTCATTGATGGCTTTGGCCTGTTGGTGATGGAAAGGTGTTGATAACACACAGGTGTTTTGGCTACTGCTGAGCTGTGCTGGCACAGCTCCAAGGCTGTCTCTCCAACATTCTCCCATCACCAGCAGGATGAGGGTGGGCCAAGGAAGTGGCTTGACATCACCTGTTGATGGGAAGTAGATAATAAATATTTTGTTTTCCTTTGCTTCTCTGTCTGGCCTTTGCTTTCATTACATTAAACTGCCCTTTTCCTTGACCCCCTTTTCCCATCTTCTCCCTCTCCCCATCCTCACAGGGAAGGGAGTGATAGAGCAGCTTGATGGGCATCTGGCTTGCAGCATAGGTCAACTCACTACAATCATTAAAGCAAATATCTGCTTCCCAGTTCCATACCAATTCTAATCTACTATAGGAAAAATCTTGTGCTATATTGAGAAAAATCATTTTGCTTTTATTTTTGCACTTTTGTTTCTTTGGCATGATAAATCAGACACCATTCATAGGCACTGAAATCAATTCAAGCCTACAAGCCCACAAATAAAGATGTTTGTGATAAACTTATTTCATGCTGATAAGGCAAAATTTGCAATATGCAAATCTTGATTAATTATATATTTTAATGATTAAGATAAATCAGAAAATCTGTGAGCCAGTCTTAGTATTTTATTGAAATGTTTATCTAAACACTTTTTTTGTCCAAATTATTAATTTCTCTGAAGTTAATAAATAGTCAGTTTGACTGAAGCCACGTGAGAGATGATAATGCACTTGGAAGTATGAGATCAAGTATATTTGACCTCAATATGTGCTTCTCAAGAGAACTTCTTGTGTACTATAGAGAATATTCTACTCACCAAGAGCTTTGAAAAAGATCTGTAATTCAGAGAAGTTGCATAACCTTGCATAAAATACAAGCAACATATCCTCTAGTTGAAGTGGAAATAATATCTAGACTTAACCAGACATTTCTAATAGAATTTAGGAATGTTTAGTACTTGAACAATGAGCACCACGAAAGTCTCTTTAAATAAATAATGTAGTGGAAAATTGAGATAAAATCAGTTTCCAGGATGGCTGAAGATCGTACTGCATCTGCTAGATAATACTGAAATATTTGAATGCATGACATTTGGAGGATCTTTGTTTCTCACGGATTATTCATTTTGCAGGAGTGCCAACCTATGGTCAGGACTGCAGGAGACAGGAGGCAAAATCCAGTTATGTATGCCTTTTGAAGAGCAATGAGCAGTACAGAGAGTGAGCTGGTTCAGGAAGTGTAAAGGTTCTTAATATGCTAAAATGAAGTGCAATGTGTCTTGCATTATTCTACCTAGAAAAAGACTGGTAGCTGGGGAATTCCATTTGAATGACAGGGCAACCTGCACAGACAAGACAGGAGATGAACCCAAATTACAGAATGAGAAAGTGAAGGGGCTAAGTTTATCTATCTAGACAAAACCATAATACAATGTAAGACCAATGTCTCCATTTGATTTCCCAACCCTTATCCTGTCTCCTTGTTTTTGGAAGGAGATATGACGTGGCAGGCTATGTTATAAACTCTTGGAAAGATTTTGTGGGGTTTTCTTTTTCCTTTGGAAATTCTTTTCTCTAACCATGTCCCTTACCTTAAAATATTGAGAATGATAGAAAAAAACCTATGTTGTTTATGGAGATATTTGTATCATATATACACACACATATCCAGAAGCACATAACCAGAGGCTTCAAGTACGTTTTCATCAAAGGTTTTATGGATCATCAGGATCCATAATGTCATATTGCAAGCAAATTAGCTAATGGGGAAAATTGAGTTGTCTTCACAAAGGTCTTGAAGGCTGTGATATTCAGATGGGCAGGAGAATGACAGACAAGTACTTTTCTTCTTTTCACAAGCTGAAAGTAAATGTCAAGGCAATTTTATTGTGACCTAGAGTAGAAATTACACGGCTATAAAGATCTCTAATTCTCTGTAAAGTCTAATACATTTTTATGCATTATCCATAAATCTAATTTAGTGAAAGGCGGCCTGAAAGACTTCATGTAAGCTCTTATTGCACTAAGGCTGGCTGAGCAGGTGCCTTGAAAACTCATTGTCCTTCTCCTTGTAATACAAGTTTGAACTATCACTGCTAACCTTAGTTATGTGTTTAGAGCTATTGGTTCAGAACCAAAACATTCACCATGCTGCAGGATGAAACAGTGGTTAAGCAAACAATAAGAGGTAATTTTATTACTAAATATTCACCCAGGAAAAAAGATGACTTATTATAGTCTTAGTGAAAACAAACATCTTGGCTTTCCTATCCATTAATTATCAATTTATGACCAATTCCGAACAGTATATATTTACAAACATTAGTACTGATGGTGAAAGTTTATTGTGTCCTGATGGAATGGTTGATATATTTGGCACCACCAAAATAATGTTATATTAGAAGCCCCACTAGTATGGACCTTATTCATCAGAAACCTATACACACTTAGAGCATTTTCTTTATAAAACAATTCTGGTTTATTATATTAGAAACAGATGTGACAAAAAATTTTAGAAAGTAATGTTCTTCAGTGAGAGCTGTCCTTTAAATCAACTGATTTAACCAATGTTAAGGATATTTGGTTGATTAAATGATAAATATTTGCAGGTCTTTGCTGTCTCTCTCACTTTCATGTGTTAACTGGAATTATTTCATGTGCAGTTTCTTCATGGTTAGACATCTGTGTACCGTTGGAATGAGGGATTCTTTGTTTTTGTGTGTTTCTGCCTTATATAATGTATCAGTAATAGTAACCCTCCAGTTCCTCCTGAATTCTAAAACAGTGATTCTCAAAAAGCAATCACTGCAGTGGCTAATCTTTTTTCTTATGAGTAAGGTTTCAAAGGTGTTTGCAAGAGGGATTCAGTTGTTCTGATTTCTCTTCTTACTAGTAAGTTCAATTTGGTGCTTGTGCAATTACTGGCTGTATCTTCCCAGGGAAACTCACTGAGCTTGGGCACAAGCATTACTTTATGATGAACTTCAACTTTTACATATTTGCAGGTTACCTGGCTCGAGCCAAATACCATATTCCCATTTTAGGGGCACGATCAGAGAGACAATGTGGGGCCCACCAAAGGGTGTGGATGAAGACAATCTATTTGCTGGAAGAAGGAAGTCTAACCAGCCTGAATTTCCACCATTCAGTTTCAGGGTTAGGGAACATTATTTTGCTATTAGAGATGTGCCACTTGGGTAGAAAGGTCAGGAGTGAGCTACAGTAAGTCTAGGGTAAAATGATGGTATCTACTCTGACAGAAGTTAAAAGGAGAATAAGGGATCAAATCTGCTCTAAGCTGCCTCTGGCCAATGGAAAGGACTTTTGCAGAGCAGGGTCTATGGAAAACAGCCAGAGTAATAACTGATCACCAAGAATTCTGTACCAAACTCTGCTGTCTCTGCTGAGCTGTGCAGCGCAGAAGGAGAGCTGACATTGCCTGCTTTATGGATATTTCCATGAGAATGAGATCTGGAAAGTCTGTAAACTTTTTAGAACCACACTTCAAACTTGCAAGTTCTACATAAATGTGCCTAGCCCTGCAGGTGTTTTGAGGCATGAAATGTACCTTAAGGAGCTGAAAGGCCACCCAGGGATACTTCAGTTCTCATTCTGAACTTGAGGCTCTTGCACTACCCTCAAAGTCTGCTGCATCTTCCTCAGTTCAATTATATTGTCCTTTTTGGAAAGAACTAGAGTAAAGTAGATTAAAGGCAGCACAAAAGCAGATTTGACTGTTTTAAGCTACTGTATTTACTGCAGTTCCAAAGAGGAACCTGCAGGGCTGTGGCATGCATTAAACAAGTACTGAGGTGACAGCCTTATCCATTACCAATAAGTCTCTACCTCTGGAATAAAAAAGGCATATTTTAGACTGCTTAGATGATATCCAATGTGGTTAAAGGGGGAAAAAAATCCCCAAATAAAAATATAGAGAATATCATAGGCAGTTAACACACACTGGAAAATAAGATGAATGAAATGGAACTGACAACACAAAGTCTGATTCAAAACCAAGCATTTCATTAACTGAGAAAGTGCATTGAGATCATTGATAACCCATTGCAGTCAGAAAGTACTGCAGCTCTAAATTGCATTAACATTTTCATTCGTTTTGTGACATCCAACACGTATTGAAGAAAGTGTAGAGACTTGATGTAGACAACTATGTGTTGTTTTTTGGACATTCAGATGCTAATTTTTAGATAGTAATTGACTGCAGAATGTTTTGTATTCTTTTTTAAATCAAGGTGCATCACTGTTCATAATCATCTTTTAATGTTACTCTTCATTAGGGGAGTACTAAATAAGTTACTTTTGCCTTCTGAAAGAAAAAATTACTTTTAAAATATAAATTCTCATCTATAATTTAGTTGTGTCAGGTACTTCCTCTACAAGTATGCATTTAAAGTGTTTTATATATTTCAGACATGCATAAAGCATATAATTGCAAGTACACTAAATTTGGCAAATGTCATATTCAGAATGCCCTAATGTTTCTAGATGCCTTTTTCTGTTATTTAGGGCTTTTTTTCTGTGAAAACCTAAAACTGACAGAATTCTTCTGTCTTCACTGTAAAGGAGAAGCACTTTCATTATTCACTTTGGATTAATATAAGATTAATGATTGATGATTAAAGATTACATGCAGCTTAATTTCTGTCACTTATTTAATATTCGGTCAAACAGGGTGAATTCAGCTCCACTCGAGAGAAAAGAATAAGTTTTAGATTGAAAAGGAAGAATGAGAATGATTTTTGTCAGACAGTCAGTCTTAGTCAGTCATGTTGGTAATGGTAGCAATTCATCTCCTGTCAATTAATTCTATAAATACACTAACACTCCCAAGTTTTTGAGACTCCAGTTAGAATGGGAGATGCATTACTTCTGTCATGTATACAGTAAACTGCTTCAGAGAGATGGATAATTTCTTGGCTCAAAGTTCAACACTGGAAAATTAGAAATGTCCGGCTACTTTTGCTTTCACTGGCACATGTGATATTTTTCATTTCTATCAACAAGTCATTTCATGGTTATTAAAATAGGAATTAATCAATGTCAAATATCATTTGTCTGTATTTTGAGATTTGGTGACAAAAAGAGCATATTGATTTAGTGCAATACTGAAAGTCTTTCATAATCATGACAACTAAATTTAATATGATGTATCATTATTGGGGAAGAAAAGAAATTCCTATGGCATTTTCTCACATGACGGGTTTAGAGTTCAGTGAATATTCACGTTATAAACTGTGAACTTACAGATCACACCATTTTGACTTCCAATGAGCAAAGCCTGAGATAGTGAGATGGCAGATCACCTGTATTGCATGTACCCACACTGGGGCAAGCCCAATGAAAAAAGTGCTGGAACCTCTGCAGGTCAGGAATCAGTGTGAAATGCAATTAACAGCTCTCCTGCAATGCCAATTATAGATCCCATATTGCTTCAGCCCCAAGGCTATGTGTAAAAGCTGATCAGTGGTGAATCCTCCTTGGGTGATCCTCTTCAATGTCAACAGTGAAAACCATGAATCACCAAGTCATCCATCACCAATGGCTATCCATCACTGCAGCCTCAGAATTGCTGTGGGAAGATAACAGAGGTGTAATGCCAAAGGGTCTCTCAGTCAAGAATGACAAGGCATTTAAATTGTCATCATTTATATTACAGCCATGAAGAAACTCTACAGAAGAGGGTAAAGTGTGGGTGGGGGGAAGAGCTTTGTTCCAGGTATATTTGTAACAGAAGTATGCCAACAGTTTTCTAGTCAGCTCCCCTCTCTACCAATACTCTTCTCTTGCTCTGTCCTAAAAGACCTGAGGTTTTAAACAGAAGGTGCTTGAAATTCACATGCCTAGCATTTCGATTCACAATTCATGGGCTGGTTTTTAGCTCAGGACCTGGCGTTCCTACAGGTAAAGAATCTCAGCTTTAGCCCACAGGAAAGAAAAAGCTTTGTTCATAAAACAACCAAAAGATTTTTTAAGAAAAGGACCAATTTTTGTCAGTTCTAAAAACTAAAAAAAGAGATTTGAGGAAAGTTCAGAGTAGCATATCTTGATCTCTCAAAATTGAGAGTTCATTTTTTTTCCCTTAAGAACAAACATTTTTTAGAAATACTACTTAATTTGTGCTGAGAACTAAAGTTTGAATCAAAACACAATACTTTGAAATTACTAAAGCAGTTATTTTACTTTGACCTGAAATTCGTGGTTTACATTTTTGATTTGAGGATTTTTTTTCCTCGTTTACCATGATATTTTCTTCTCAGCTTTGCTCTTGGATCATGAGTTGGATGCTTGAGCAGCAGTTTTAGAAAACCTTCACTCCTCAACATTCATGTGATGACAGTTTCTTGAACATGAGTGGTGCTGCTGAGTAAGAGTAAATGAAAGATCTGTATAAATTACTTTTCAGCAACCATGAATCATGTTAGTGTTTGTGCAACTACCCATGGTTTTGGCAATGAAATGCAAGCCTGTGTCTAATAAATCCAGTGAAGTCTTTAATCTTTCCTGATGAAATGCCAGTCAGTCATACCAAATGGAATAGTGGACAGTCATCAAATGAAAACAAATGTGCAGTGTGCTCTGGAATAAGGTGATCAACTTCATTTTAATCTGTGACATCCATGAGTTAAACACCTCTATGACCAGTCCTGAGTGCAGAAAGGGTACTTCTGCAAACACAGATGTCAAACACCAGCACTTACAAAATACAGACTAGGCAGTAAAGTGATTGTCTAGCTGAGTTCTCCTCTACTTACTGGGCTTGATTTCTAATACAATAACACATGATTTGCTCCTGAGTAACCCTCAGAATAGCAATTTGGTTTAATTTTTAATATTGGCAGGAGTTGATGTGAAAGCAGATCAGAGCTTTGAGGAAGCTTTTGCCTGATTCTGATGGGGTGCTGATCAAGGATCTGATATACCTTTGAACTTCTGTCTTTTTGCATTAACTATATGCTGAAATTTGAAAGGCAAACACTCTGTTGAGGAAAATACTAATACACAAATGTTTCTTCTCTCCTACAGAAGGCCAAATTTCTACACAATATGTACAGGCACTGAGGTTTTAGAAAACAGGAAAAATAAGCAAGTGAGTATATAATGAGAAACCTCTGTACTGTTTGAGAACAAATGTGGTGACCACTTTTAAAAAAGCAAACCTTTGAGAAAAAGGTGCTAATTATTTCCTTGGGAAAACTTACCTGTATAAGTCATATCCATTAAACTGATAATGTGAAGTGTAAAAGGCACAGTGCTATCAAGGTTTGATGTTTTCACAAATTCTTCTTTTTCACTTTTAGAGGGTTTTGCTATTCCACTTAGGTCAATAAAATAACTTCATCCATTACAGAATGCTCTATTTTGCAAATAGTACCATGAAAGAAATGTGTACAAATTCTAGAGACAAGGGTAAGTTTTTAGTGTTGAACTCAGCTGTGAACGAACCATGGCAGCTGGGTTTAAATCTGAGTTGCTTTTTTTTTGGGGGGTTTAAATCTGAGTTTTGCATTTTCTGCAAGAAAACTTCAACAGATCAGTTAAAATAAGTACTGATGAAGGTTCTGCAGAGTGGTGGCACATTAAATTGTCTTGACTTTCAAGTTTTAAAGAAATTCTTTGCGGAAAAGCTCAAGTTAGGATGTTAGGGACAGATGTGCCTGATCTCACAGGAAGCCTTGACAGAACATTAGCATTTTTTGTTGCATTTGGACTGTCACAGTGAGATGACAGATCAATATTTCAACTCAGATTTTTTGATCTAGTGTGGGTAGTTCTAAAGTCAGATTTAACACATTGCCAAACCATCACTTCAGGGCGACATCCGTGGCCCTGTGGCATTTGTGGCCCTGTAAGAGGCCAGTAAATGGTCTGCAAAACATTTAAGTCTTACTCACCATCTCTAAATAGATCTTAAATGGGACCTTTATCTTTGCTAAGTCCCAAATTAATCCTTGATTATTGAGAGAAATTTGCTTCCTTGTATGTGCAGATCACATTCTAGGAGGAAGGACAGTAGTGTGAATGGATCTGGCAATCCTTGCCAGACACGTGCTGGACACAGGCTTCTCTTCAGGAAGGATTGTGCTTCAAGGCAGAACACTTATCCTTTCATAATAGCACACAGCTTTTGTTCACTGCCATGAATACTGTTTTTCCAGCTGACCATGCCACTGGCATGCAAGGAAAAGGTCAAAGAAGGAAAATGAAACGTTTCCATTACTTTTGTGGTTCAGGTTTGTTGTAGGTGCCTGATGCTTTGTTCCCACAGCCTATGGAGGAGCCCTTAGTCCCTTTAATATCAGGAGGAATTAGTCCAACAGTCTGCCCATGCCTGAAATTTCACCTCTTGAAAAGACTTGAGTCAAGCAGCTGGGGCCATGAGAAGCCCATGCTTAGAACTCGGATCTCAGCAGACAAAGCTGCACTGCAGCATGCTCAGTTTATTCTGACTGAGAAAGAAAACAGATGGCAAATGAGGGAAACATAAGGAGGTACCAGAATTAAGAAAAACAGGTAATATGAAAGACAACAGAAGAAAAAGACACATGGGCAGAGTAACACTGCAGTCTTAAAGGATAACATATTAAGAGAATTCAGTAAAAGATTCCCCAGGGACAGAGAAATGTCACACCTGAGAAGTGATGATCATTCCAGACATGTGGAGACTCAAAAGTGGTCAGAAGTGGTGCAGGAGATCTTGGATGATTTGGAGAAACCCATGACATCCTGGGGCTGCAGGAGGTGCTAGTAGATTATTGTCTCCTAATGTTATTTGCCTACAATAAAAATGAAATTTAATAAGGAAGCAATTTTAAGGTGTGCTTAAAATAATAATGTCAGCTCTTACATCCATGTGAAAAAAGCACTTACTATAACCAACAATACCTACAAGTACTGGAAGCCAAGTTTACTGCAAGAGTAGTTCCTGTAATATTTAGGGTTTTGACATGTTATGCATTATTAATTTCACTATTTTCCCCCTTCTAGTTAAAAAGTTTATTTCTCTTGTTTGCAATAGATTTTTTAAAAGTACACTTATTAGTAATCTTTTTTTTTTTTTTTTTTTTTTTTTGCTTTTAGATAATATTGCTAGAAGGATTTATGAAAACCTGAATCTGTTTTAGGAACTGCATAATACATTGTTTCAATGGATTATGTCCATGGGAATTAGTGTGAAATCCCCAAAAAAGGACATCTTATTTCATTCCTGTGGTAAACTACATGTATTTCTGTAATAAGGGAAAACAATGATTGTGTTAAATTTTTTCTGACTTTCAATTAATAACTCAATTTTTCTGATAAGATTTCTATTGGTATCTACATACATAATTTTATCTTACATGCGACTTTCTATCTTTGTTCAACAGCAATTCATATTAAATAAAAAGGAATTTTTAATTTTAATGTAAAATATATCCCTACTTTTCTGTGTGCACACTAAAGACTTCTGTTATAAGATACGGAAAAAAGCAAATTTTAAATGTTGCGATCAAAATATTATTGGACTAATATCTTCAGATGAAGTCTCAGCATAAACCTTGAATTACACAGGAATGAGGAGAATAAATAACCAAATAATTTCAAATAGCAAAAATTTCAACAGTGACAAATCAGTCAATCACAAAAGATAATATTTATAAAAATCTATTTCGATTTGGGGGAATGAATGGGAAAAAAACTTATTTTAGATTTCAGATAAACTGGAGCCTAGGACAATTCTACCTGAAGTCTGCCAGGACAGGATCTAGAGCTGAATCCTCAAAACTGTTTGATGTCAGGTAATGACATTAGAAACCTTAGAAACAGTTAGAGGAAAAAATGGCAGTCAAAGCAAACCATGAACACTTTTCCAGGTGACTGGAACCACTTTTCTCCTCAAAGGGTGGTAGATGAACTGGAGTTTTACTATTCATTTGCATTGTGGCCACTTTCATTAGCCTGATTAATAGACTGCTGCAGCCTCATTGCCTTTATTAGGGTTGAAGATAGGTCACTTAGTGGTTAAGCAAACATTTAAATTTTCCCTTCTCACTTTAGGGTGTCTTTGCCATTGTTTTCTCAAATGTTCCACAACAACCAAAAGTAGGACTGAAGTTTGAGAAGGCTGTTCTAGCCACTGTACTGTGAAATCTGTGAGTACATTTGTTTGTACATGCCAAACCCCAGATAAGCATGTGCAAGTATGTAATAACATCTTAACCAGGCTGGTTAAGATGTCTGCTTTTTCACATAAAAATTTCCAATCTTGAGTTCTGTGAAATTCAGCCAGCAAATAAAATCTGTGATAACTAAAGGGCTGCATTTGATCGTGGTCAACATAGCTTGAAACATACTGCCATATGAGGCTGAGATGTCTTTGAATTTGGTTTTCTCATCTATGTTCATTACCTTTTAGGGCATCACTGTTCAAAATACATTATCTTCCTATGTAAGGAGCTGAATTCACACTTTCTTCACATATTATTTGCCATTAAAGTGAAAAAAGAAAAGAAGACAAATTAAAATTTCTCCTCAATCTCACAAAGCTGAATTTTTTACCTACTTGACAGCTAAACATTTTTTAATCTGACAAGTTCTGTACAGGATTTTTGGGCAGCTCTCTTCACATCTTTTCTGAGATAAATCCAGATTTCAGTTGGTTATTCTTGACTCCTTTTTAAGCCACCTGATCTACAGGCTCTGAGCAGCCACTGTTACAGTCACAAAAATCTCTTCCCTAGAAGCAGCACTGACTGAATTGAGGATGGTAACTAAAATAATGTGTTCTTCTCTGTGAACCATGAAGAAACAACACACAAATGTGGACCACAGACAGGACATTGTACACCAAAGCCTTCTTTAGAAACAGCTTTGTGGTAGTAGGCCAGCCCAGTAAGTCTTCCTCTGGGAGCAATCTCTTCATCTGACCTATACTCACCATATATGCACCCCCAACCTTTTTTATCTTCAGAGATATTAAATGATGTGGTGATCTCCAGATCCACAGTGAACAGTGAATGACTTCTGAAAATTGTTTTACCTGGTTAAGGACAGGATTTGTTATTTGCAGTTCTTGATCACTGATATAAAGTATTTCAGTGGAAGGTCTGATAATACAGTGGAAGAAGAAGCTGTTCCCAGAAAAATGAATATATTAATTTACCTTTGTTTTCATGACCTCTATTGATTGATAAATGAGGTTTCTCAGCATCTCTAGTTCAATTTTCTTACTGCAGTCACTGTGACTTACTGCCTTCCCTGTTTTTCTGCTGAAGTGACTGAGATGTGCATCACATCTTATGGACTGGTAGCCTTCAACCCTGACTCCAAGCTGAACTAGGTGTGCTTTGCTTTACTTTCCCCCACAGTCCAGATGACTTTTCAGTTCAGATAGCACTACTACTTTCTTTCCTCCATCTTCTGCCTTTTTCTTTTTCCAGAGGAAAACAGTGCGTGCCAGTGGATAGTGCACACTCTGATTTTACCTTCACAGTGCTGGCTGAAGTGTGTGCCAGGTCAGGGTGGTGGGGACCATGGTACAGCACACCTACACCACAGTGTTACTGCCAGAGGCATCTATTCTGGTTCCCATAATTATAAACACATTAGTTGCCTTCATTAAGAGGCCAATTAATGGCTGAATCATCTGTTATTCTGAGAGCAACATGTCACTTTTCACATTCTGCTGGTAAAAGTTTCCTATAGAAGCATTAGTGGTAAGTATTGCTAATAAACCCACCTCTTTAATTTGTGTCCCAATGCTCTCCAAGTAAAAAAGAAGACAGTGATGCAAATATAGGAAGAAGAGCTCACTTAAGCTGACTAAAATCACTGGAGATATGAACCCTTACAGGCAAAGTCAGTGCTTGTCAGTTTGCATCATCTTCTGTTCTGAGAACACCAGAAATAACACTGATATGCTCTTTCGACAGTCTCAGCCAGCTGAGTTTTCAGCAGCCCATATATGCCTTGCCATGAGTTTGGACACAGATGAGCAAACTTGTTTGTCCTTCCCCTTGCTGTTGTCACACACAATCAGGTCCTTTGAAAATTCACTTGTCATAAGCAATCAAATTCTGCTGCACTTATCAAGGTCTGCCACCCAGGGTTAGGTGCTGTCTTTAGTTTCCTCATTTGTCTAGGGCAAACTCCAGGTACACTCACCAGTTTTTGTGTTGCCTTTTACACCCCTACACTAGCAAGAAAGGATTGATCCAGGTTTAATGATAGCACAGTGCTGGCAGGAGTCCCTGCCCACTGATGGTCTACCAGGGGAAAGCACCTGCAGCTGCACAGAGCAGCCAAATCTCCCTGAGCAGACAGCTGCACACACTGGTGACCAGTGCAAGCTCAAGGAAAAAAAAAAACCAAGCCTTCAAAAGCTACAGGAGCAAAAGCAGAGAGGGAAAATGCATATTCAAAGTCTCCTAGAATTTTTTACATTGGGTAAGACCCTTAAGGTCTTCAAGTCCAGCCATTAACCAAGTACTACCAAGCCCACCACTAAACCACGTTCCCACGCGTCAAACGCGCACATCTTCTAAATACCTCCAGGGATGGGGACTCCACCACTGCTCTGGGCAGCCTGTTCCAGTGCTTAACAACCCTTTTTGGGGAAGATTTTTTTTCTTAATATATATATACCTAAACTTCTCCTGGAGCCTGTTGAGGTTGTTTCCCTTCATCCTGTCACTTGTTACCTGGGGGGGGAGACTGATCCCCACAAGGCTACAGTCTCCTTTCAGGCGCTTGTAAAGGGTGATAATGTCCCCTTTGAACCTTCTTTTCCCCAGATTAAATAACCCCAGCTCCCTCAGCCACTCCTCATACAAATTGCTCTGTAGACCCTTCACCAGCTTCTTCTAGGTATTATTTTCAGCAGACTTCCAGTGGTGCTCTGGTAGGGGTAAACCTGGGCTTGGGTTGAGAGCAGCTCACTCAGCAAAGTAGTCGTTTCTCAGGCAGTGGAGAAGTGTGATTTACAGCAGTTTATGCCAGGCTTCTTGCACTTTGCCTGCCTTTTAGTTGGTCTGCTATCTCTCAGACTTGTAATTAGAGGTAAATTAAAACCTCTGGAGTAGTGTGTTCTTCTCTCTACTCTTCGTCTACACAAAAAATGGTGGATGCTGACTTCAGTTTTCGATGTATTTTGGTAATCATGGCTAAGGGATTTTCCTGGGCATGTAAACATTGATATACCTGGGCCATCAGCAGCTATGACAGGGCACTGCCTTGCCTGGCACCTGTGACTGCACTGTTCATCCCTTCAAATTCCCTGGTTTTCTCCCCAGCACCTCTTTACTGGAGCAAAGTACTTTCTCTCAGCTTCTCCTGATAATTCTCACAGGGAAACAGTCACTAATATAAACCTTACTGTGAAATGTCTGTTCTATAAATAGCCTGGGGTTTGTCTTCTGTGACATTTTTATTTTATAAACTGAAATATGAGGCTTTCTTGGCATGTATATCTCAATGGTTACTAGCTAACTGAGGATTTGGTGGCTAGTGGATCAGAACAACTAAATGTCATTGATTATCATTAATCATGTCATTTGTTATTAAGTTAGAACAAAACCCAAATATATACAAATATTTATCCTTGTCATATACTCAAGGAATTGCAAGAGGATTAAATGAGGTTTTTGAAAGCAACCTAGGAAATTTTGTGGTCTTTTGTACATTTTAAAGCTCCAAAGAAATGCAAAACAAAATGAAATGCCTGGCAATCTGAATTAACAATAGGTACAAGTCCTGTATAAGCAGAATTAGAAGAAAACAAATGGAATTTCTTCATAGTAGCAAACCTTTTCAGTTTATCCTCTGTAATGGGTTTTTCATTATCTGATGTTTATTCTCCTTACTCCTTTGATCAGGCTGTCCCTTCTATCACCACAATTTTGTGAATAATGTCAAATCCCATATTTAACCCAGCTTCTCAAATTGTTAGGGGAGTGTGAACTTTTCCACCATGGAAAAAGAATAAAAATAAATGGTTCACTGTTGGTCTTTCAGTCCTGTTAATGGACTAAAGTGAAGGTATTCTGTGGCACTAAGAAATGCTCAAAGAATTATTTTCAAAAAGAAAAATAAATACATCTGTCAGGTAATTAATTCATGTACTGTAGGCAATGCTGTTATGCAGACTTTTCAGTCCCTATCTTGACTTTCTGATTTTGCTCATCAGCTCAGCTCCATCTGCTCTAAGCAGTTCCCTGGCCCTGTTGATTTGCTCCCAAAAGTGAGGAGGCAATGGGTTACTGGCACCAGAGAAAACAAGGATTGATTGCCACAAAGAATTTAAACTTGAGAAAACAAGAAGCACCTTTCAATGTATATCAGTGATCCAAGTAGCTCAGTACACTGTCATCAACCCACATTGCCACTACTGGGTTGGCAACTAAAAAGGGGTAGAAGTGGAGCTTGTGTGTATCTCCTCTCCAAAGAATGAAGAATGATGAGAAAAAAGAGAAATAGCAGGTTTTTTCTTATTTGTATTATGTCTTTTGAAGAATCAATATTTGGTATCCTCAAGGAGCGCATCCACGTGCATGGAAGGGGCTGACATCTTCCCTTCCAGAACCTGAGCTACAGTATTTGAGAAACAGACACTGAAACACATGCTTCTAGGCAAGACAAAGAAATGAAAGTGTATTCCTTGCAGCTTGGTAGCTTGGTTATCTACATGCAGATATTAGTTTGTTATAAATTAGATGAGTTCTCAAACTGAAATAATAGCAATGGTCTGTGTTTTCCTCATTGACTTAAATGGACTTCTGATCTTTCCCACACCTCAGTCCAGGACTCACAACTGACAATAGCCAAATTATGTCTCCTTTGAATTACTACTGCATTATATAGAGAAAAAAAAATTACTATTTCTTTACACTGCAGGAATCTTGTGAGTATATGCTGCTTACTTTTTCCTTAGTAATCTCTTAGAAAAAGTGGTGTTTGTGGTGTCCCAGCAACCAAAAACTGTGCAGGCACAATGGTGCAGGCCCAAGCAGAAGCCAATGCTCCAGGGCAGTGCACAGAGCTCAGTGGCATCCTGAGTCTGGGCAGGCATTTCCAGCAGGACAGTTATTATGGAAGGCATGAGCCCCTGACATGCCTCCCACTTCACAGCAGAGATGAGACATCACTGGCACTGAGCTGCTGGGTGAGAACAAGTCCATTCTTTCCCCATTTTTAAGGTCTGTAAACTAAAGAGTCCTGAAAATTTTCTTCCTTGTTCCTGTTTAACAGAAAACAAATCCTTCTGTGTAGACATGCATTTCAATTTCAGATACACAGATTTTTTTTTCATCTCACAAATACTATATGCATAATAATGACTATTCAAGGCACTTCTATTAGGAGAGCATAATTTAGAAAAGGTGTCTTATTATCGGTTGGAGGTACAGTAGTGCATATTTGATGACACTTTTGATTACTAAAAATGTTTCATCTTCATTTCATGTTAATTGGATGTAGTTTTCATTGTCTTAACTCAATTTTTCATTTACTTGGAAGAAAGATTCTGGATGCAGATTAATTTCTAGGTGTTTCCTTTATACAAGAAAAATATATAAATTCTTTTGTATTTTGGGAAAAAGAAAGAAATAAATCATACCCAGTCTTCCTTCTTGGTTTCTAAATGCAAAATCATCCATGAGGACATTAGAAAAAGCAGCTGCACCTAATGTGATGTGTTGCAAGCCATCCTTGTGTCCTGAGGCCAGGAGCTGCCTTGCTGAATATGCTTGTAATCATATAAACTCCAGGTGCCTTTTTCAATCATACACAGGAGTACTTGTGGGTAGTCATAATGTCCTCAGGATTCATTTAGAAATACCACATTGCAAACCACTCGAGAACTAGCATGACTCAGTGTCTGGGAGGTGTCATTCTACCCTTTTGTTCTCCAGACTGAACCTGAGCAGTGTGTTGCAGCAGCTGATTCATTTCATTTAAATACACAATCATGTTAAGGAAATCTGTTCAAATATGCAGTGTGTAAAGATTGATTAATTCAAGATGTTTGAATTAAGACACTCTGGTAGCTGTAGTAGCCCTGTAATTAGGATCATACAGAGTCTAATTTGTCTTTGATTAAGTAGGTACTCAATTAAAAAGTTCCATGAATATGTGCATGGAAAAAATTCACACACTTTCTCCTTATCTAGATATTTTTAATCACATAAAATATACAACTTGATTGTTGTGTAATCCTAATACATTTTTTTCTTACATATTCTTCATAAAATAGTTTTTTTAAACCACAGAAATTGGTATCAGGAAAGTTTCCTGTAAAAATAACAAATGGTCATATTTCCTGACCAGCAGGCATGATTGTTTAAATCACAGCAGATCCTCATCAAACTTGCACTGTTGATAATTAGAGGATATTGCAGTTGATCTAATAATAATATTTTTTCTTCAAAATTGATGCAAATATGGCTGGTAGGGTGTATCATACTCTTGTAGTTTGCCTCACATGAGCAACCAATGCATTCAATGATATCTGTCCTTACAAAAGATTTTGGGAATTAATGCATCATTGCAAGGAACATGTGGATTGATGCAACGTGTAAGACACATTTTCCAGAAATCCATTAGAGGAAAATCAGTCTCTGAACCGTGCAAAAATTTTTGCAGTACCGAAGGAGTGTGTAAAGACAGCTTTTGTAGCCTAACTGATTTTACTGAAGCACAGTTTAGCCACAAAACTCAGAGTGCAGAATCATGGAGCTCAGATTTTGGGATCCACGTGGCAAAAAGCACCCACTTAGACACTGAGACATATCAGCAGTGAAGGTAAAATATTTCAGACAGCCTTATAAAATAAGATCCAAATACTGCACTCATACCTGGGTATCCCAGATTCTTGCTTTCTGTTAAAACATTAATAAGTGAGCTCAATGACTTGTTACTCTATCACAGCCATTTGTTAAACCCTTCCTTTTCTGTGCCCTGTCTACATTTCTTGCCTTCATGGAAGACACTCATCTTCCATAATTTAGTGCTGAAATCATGACAAATTAAGAACATAGACAAGACAAGATACATAAATGCAGTCATAGCTTGTACTACAGTAACTTGAAAATTAGGCTCTCAGGAACAGAAAGAAGTCCTTTCTCATGTCCTATCTGCAGAAATATTTGCCTGATTTTCTAGCTTCTATTCCTACTTTCAGGCATGTCTTTATACATGGTGATTTCTGCTTAAAATGTCAGGGTGTTATTCCTTCTCTTTGAATTGAAAGAGTTCAACATAGGTAGTACTCTCTATCACCTCCGAGATTAAAAAATCAACCATGTAACTACATGTGATTTGGGCTCATGTTCCAACATCACTGCTGGAGAAGTAGCAGAACAAAGTTTCAAGAAAAGAATCAAGGAAAGGGGAAAAATGCCTAAAATAGCATTGCATTCTGCATTAAAACCATCACTAAAAGGGATAAGAATAAAACCTTTGTTGACACTTAATTTAATGCTACTTGGAACTTCCTAAAACCAGCAGGATACAGGAATAATTTCTGTGTAGTCTTCTAAAAGAGAATGCTAGAAAGAAAGGGCAAAAAAATAAAAAACATCCCCCCAAACTTAAAATAAGGTCAGTACTTCAAAAATCCTCAGGTGATTATTAAAAATATAACACCCAAACAAAGCAGCAGTCCAGCACAAGATGGTGTTATAAATATACATGTGTGTGTGTATAAAAGTGCAAAGCAAAATAAAAGTAAAAACCTAAATTCACCCACAACAGAAAAGTTTTAAAACACCAAGAAATGACTGCACTCTAGTTGCTACAAGCCAACCCTTAGGTTCAAATAAGGAACTGAAAACCCAAGGCAGGAGTCCACTTTAAAAGACAACACTTTAGTGAATAATTTGCATGAACTATTCCTAACGGGACTACAAAAGTAACTAAAAACATAGCCCTTTTGAATTTGCTTCAAAAAAAGCTGCTTATCTGCTGAAAAATTCATGGTAGTCCATACATCATAAAATCTTAATACCAACTACTGCAAAGGCAGGATATTTTTGAATTGTTTCCTTAAGTACTTGCTTGAGAAAAACATCATCAAAACCTTGAGCAGCAGCTGGTGGAATAGACTGGTTTCAGGTCGATTTTGAGATATTTTTTCTTTTTGCTCTTTTTTTGTTTTACTTTCTCTTTTACTTTCAATGCTGCTCTTTCATACACGTGCTTTCCAATTCACAAGCCAGAATGTACCTCTTTCCTTGATGAAACTTTCTGTTTGCATTTAAAGCCTGGGTAGTATTTAATGGGAATACAGTGGATTTGATAAACTGGAATGGTCTTTTCCATCTGTCTAGAGGAAGCAAATCCAAATAAGTGCCAGCTACACAAAATAATTTTGAGTCCAAAGAGCTATGGTGATTTGAGTCCATCCAAGGATCAGTTACACCAACAGCAAATAGAGTGAAAAGATTTCCTGTTGGAGTATGCTCTGATGCTACTTGGAGCAGTAGGGGCAGGCAATGGCAAAGGAAGGGCTCTAGAGCCTGCTGAAGAAGTTTTGATATCTGTAAAGAAGAACTGGACAATTTCTTTATGACACTATCCAGGGCTTGACATGTCTCCTAACCAGGTGTCTTTTACTCTTGTGCTGTGGAATTTTTTTGTTCTTTTTTCCTCCAGTGATCAAGTTTCACATCTGGTTTATTGGTGAAGATGACCCCTACTTCTTGGCAACAGAGTTTGCAAGATAAACAGTCATTAATACCAAAAATCAGAAATATTTGTGTATATTATTTCACATTTAAGTTTCTTCTGGCTTCAGTTGCTCCTAAACCTGCATCCTGCCTCCTCACTCCCATATGGTACTGTTAGTCCTTCTGATAACCCTGGGGTAATATTGAAAATTCTCTAAAATGAGTTATCTTCATTTTATTTCTCTGAAATGAAACAAATAAATGGGGATTTATTTATGATGAAGTCATTAATTACTAATTCAAAAAATCCAAAGCAGAAGGGTACACCACCGCCTAGTAATTAAAATAATAGGTTTTTCATTAAGAGAGACTGTGCCAATTTATGTATTTACTCAGAAAAATTTCCTACAGTTTGCAAATAAAGAATGCATTGCACTCCTGCAGTGTGTTCAAGAACAAATATAGATAAATCCTTGACATTCATTTTAAAGTAAAAACATTTGGCAGCCTGAGAAACTTGCTGCTGGAGATTATAAATGTCTATGACTAGCATTCTGAATTCAGCATGATATTTACTAGTTTAATTTTTATATCTTATGGTTTGGCTAGAGCTGTATATTGTATCATTTCAAATGCTGGAAGCATATACAAGCAGTTAAACAAGCAATAGGCTGCAGCATAAAACAAGCCTTTCGTTTGGAAATCTAGCTAGCTCATTTCCTCAAAATATAAAGTCTGCCTCTCTTTGTATCTTTCAAAAAGTATTTCCATGTGCTGCAATTTACCATCATGTAATCTGTTTGGAAAAGTAAAGTAATAAAGCTCTGGTTTGTTTCTCATCTAAAGGGTAGCTAGGATTGTCTCAGCAGGGTGCTTCAAAAGCTGGGGGGACAAAAATATCCTTGTAAAGATATACAGACAGAGCAAAGTATTAATTATTGGATGCTAATGGATGAGTGTTATTCATAATGTAATTTTAGACTGTTTTTTATTGAAAGAATGGTCTTTCTATGGCTGCAGTGGTCAAAAATAAAAAGCTAGTAGATGTCATTTTGAATAACATAGTATAGAGAATAATTGCAACATCTTGCACAGAGTGATACATTAACTGCTGCGTTTTAGTGCCTGTAGCATACAATCACCACTGTCTTCATCATCTGTAAGATGGACTCTTTTGTGTGTGAGCCTCAGAAATCTCCCTGGGAAAGGCAATCCTATGGGATATAGGCTTAGTATATCACAGACCCCAAATCTTTAAAAAACATCACTGTTTTTTTTTGGTGTTCAAAGCATGATTATAATTTGGATTGCCATCAGGTGTTCTTCTGGGCTGCAGAGACCTCCTACAAATAGGTCTGAAGCTTACTGTCATTTGGTAATCAATAGGGATGGCAAGTAGACAGTAGAGAACACTGCTCATCCATCTGCACAGGGCAGAGCACCTACTACAATGTTGAACTTGTAATACTTCAGTCAAATGCGACCTCACAGGTCACATGTTTGCAGCAGGATGGCATACTTTTGAAGAAGCAAAAGAGAAAAGTGTTGAGGAAAGGGTATTCAGATGAATTGTTGAAGTTGCAGCATTAAATCCCTAAGAAAGTCTGCTCGTGTGTGAAGGCATAGAGAAGGTCCAGGATGAAGTGCACTTTCCCTCTTACAGACTTACTCAGGGACAAGCTGAGACTGCCAAGAGATGATTTCACTACCTAAAGGAATAAAGATCACAGGTTGGTGGGTTTCAGGGTTTTTTTTTGGTTTTGTTTTTGTGTTTGGTTTTTTTGCTCTTAGGTATTCATAAATCAGTATGCTCTGGATGTAAGATTTGTTTTAATTTTTATTTAAAACACGGGAAGGATAGCTACAGATTAAAACAGGCAAATATGTTCCTGTGACAGATAATTACAGATTATATTGGTCAAAGACAGAAGTAACTCTAGTAACTTCGTGAGATATAAGAATATTTAGAACTATTAATTAGCTATTGTCGGTACACACAGGCACATGTATACACACATATATAATGGAAGTTATTTTTGGTGTGCAAATTTATTTTTCTATGTAGGGACCATTTGTAAATCATTAAACTTTTCAAAACAAAGCTTTTCCTACTTTTTCCCATATGAATTGCCAGCATTTGTTTCTTAGTTAAATACCATTGACAACATAATGAAATACCTGTAGCTTTTTAATATTATTTTAAGAGTTAGGAGAAATGTTATCCTTTTGAAGGACTGTGAAATAAGACACTAATATGGCAGCACTGCAATATCTGAATAACAATAGCTTATAATCATGTTACATCCTTAGTGCAGGTATTCTGTTTGCTAGACCAGTGCAGGCACACTGCTTTCCTCATTGTTCTGTCACTCCCTGCAAGAGCCCAGGAGAACCATTTTCCTCTCACTGCTGTCAAGAGCATGGCTTAACAACCCTCCACAATCAAAAGAGGGATCAGGTCTGGGGTTCATCCTTCTTACCTGCCTGGCCCAGGATATAACCTCATCACAGAAATAAGAAGAAACTAAGCTGAGAAAATGAATGCAGACTGAGAGCAATTTCTATGCCATGTGGGAGAAATCACCCCACAAATCATAGCTGTCCAGGCTCCATTCCCTTCCCTAACAAATCTATTGCTCTAATGAGTCTCATTAATATAAGGCCTTGCGGTCTAATTAATCTTCCTCCAGGACGTTAGCTGAATAACAACCAGAGGAGAAGCCTGGCTGTTCTCTTCACACTTGGTAACTCTTAGGTACCCAGTAGTAGGATTTTAATGAGGAGAAATTATCCATGTCTTTCAGGGTGCAAAATTTACAAACTAGGTTGGGATTTTATTTTTGAGCATCTTTTTCTTTTTTTTTTTTGAGACAGATGAGGGTTATTTCCCCCTCATTAAGATGTTAATGGAATGCTGACAAGTGTTTTGTATTTTTAACATAATTAACTGTCGGCTATTTTTGTTCTTTCAAGCTATTTTTCTGTGTGCTTTTTTTTCCCAAGTAGCTCATCATATAATTAGGGATAATGAAACTGTTCAGTCTCAGAAACACAAACCGAACAAAAAAAGAGAAGACCTCAGACCCTCTTGATTCTTTCAGAAGAGAGAAAAATTGATGATTTGTGACACAGGTTAAAATAAACATTATACAGATTACATTCATGCATTTCAAGATAAACTGACCCCAATGCAAGACATCAAGGACTCTGTTTTGAAAAATGAACTTTTCTGTACTTATGCGTTGAAATGTGCAGATGCTCACCGAAAACAAAAAGTGTTGCTGAAAACTACCAAAGACAAAAGATGGAGAAACTGTCTTGTAAAGAGAGCTGTGCCACTCTGATCTTCACCATTCTCAGGCTGAGCAGCTGCTAAATAAATACATTATTCAGGAATAGCTAAACATGCAGCATGCTACTGCAGACATACCAGTAGCAAAAGGATTGGAACAAGTTTTTTTTGATTTTTTTTCTATACACTGAACGAATGTCATCAGTAGAATCAAATCAAATAAGCAGAAAAAAAAAAAAACCCTGTGAATTAAACACACGGTCTAGCCAGGTGCTAGAAAAACATGCAGTTTGGAGATGGACTGACAGGTGCAGCAAGACTGAGGAGTAAACCCTGTCCTCCATCTAAGTGGTCCATAAACAGGTTTTTGAAGAGAGTCCACCACACTAACGTTTTGCATATCTTGCTAACTACTGACCATAATGCCTCTAATCAGATGTGATATTTTGTACAATTTCCTTACCCAAAGGTAAATGTGTAATTCCCCTTTTTTCACTGGAATGTTCTCACCAAAGGTAAACGTGTATTTCCCCTTTTTTCACTGGAATGTTCTCACCTGACCAATTTGTAGGCCTAGCAAAAATCACTGCTGGTTAGTTTACACACTGGTGTTAATTTTTACAAGCAGGGTTATGAAGAGGAAGTGATCTGAAAAGAAAATAGAAGCATGATGAATGGCCACATATCACTGCAGGGAAGAGCTTGGGTCAACTCTCTGGCATCTGAAAAATATGTAGATGCCCTTAGGGGCATGATTCAGTGTTGGACTTGTCAGTGCTTGGTTAGTGGTCAAGAACCCAATGTTCTTGAAGGTTTTTTTCAAAAAATTCTATGGATATTGTGTTCCTTAATGCATAGAAAGCATTAACTTTGTTCTCTCACTCATGTACCTTTTCTCCCTACTTTATTAAAAGAAAGTATTGTGAATACCCCTGTGTTCAGGAAAGCTGAGATAAACCCCAAGTAGCTGACAAAAGTTTACACTTGTCATTCATATATCTGACTGATAATAATCCATAATGTGATAATATAGGTATATTGCATGAATATACTATATGTGTGCTAAACAAAATAGAATTATTGATTTAAAGCATGCTTAAATGCTATAGAAATTTCTTATTCGAAGTCAATTTTATTTTGATTTTTTATTTTCCTGGTTTATCTTGGTCCTTTCAAGTAATTTCTGCAGTTTTGCCATTCACTTCTGTGACAAATGACAGTGTCCTGCTGGCCAAGGTCATATTCCCAACCCAATGAGTTGTAGCAGGTCATTACATGGGAAAAGAGATGTGTCCTCCTCTAAAAATAAAGGTATTTTGTAATGATAGCATTACCAATTACAGCCCAAATACTTGTCCACTTCCTGTCAGTCTTTTGATCCTTTCTTTCTCTACTTTCAAGCAAGAGATCAAATCTCTTTGCTATCCATCCAAGTCTTCCCCAAAACTCTCCAGCCTAGTAGCTTGCTTAATTTTCCTGGGCTTGTACAAAAGAATTTATGTTTTGTCAGATTAAGGTCTCTGTGTTGCCATTTCCATGGACTGTGAACTGTCCTGAACAGAGATTAACTGTGCACATTTTTGCAGAGAAATTTCTTTAGATGGTTAATCTCATGGCATAAAGTCTTTGAAAAGTACTGAACATTCTCTATAACTTTGATCTCTTCAGAATATACCAAAGAGTTTTACCTTTTACAGTTATAGATGCCTTTCAACTCTGTGTCCTACAGGAAAAAGGAGCTCCTGGGAAGGGAAATGACAGTAATTCTGCAGAATCATTTGCAGTTCTACCTACAACTCACAGATTGTTTCTAAGCTTGGTTTCTATTTTAACTTTTAAATAAACAGAATTTTCAGCACATAAACATTCCTTCTCAAACACATCTCAAATTTTTGGCTTGTCAGCAGCTTAGAACACGAATGAAAGACTGAAGCAGCAACCCACTGTGTTAAAATAGAGTGAGCATAAAGAGCTCCTGCAGGTAATTGGGAGTGCACTGCTTTTTTTCCTCTGCACTGCAAAATATTATTACAGCTCATGAGATAGCCCAAAACCTGTGTCTAATCACAAAGTGAAGTGAGAGTAGTAGTGTCTCAGCAACCTTATAAAGTCACTCCAGCTCTCCAGCGCCAGTGCTTTGCACAATTTCTGGCTACAGCGTTAGTTCCGCTTTATGTGCAAGAGACATCTCTTGCTTTAATTCACACCTTCCAGTATATTTCTGGGTGTTGGAGCAAGAGCTCACTAAGGTAAAATTATTCCTTTTCCCAGCTCCCATAAAAAGCTGTTTGCAACCTTGTTATGTGAGCCAGGATAGGAGTTGCCTGGTGGTCAGTGGCAGCAGGAATCACCGACCCATTGATCCTCAGATTCAGCACAGGGGCTGCACAGTTACTGCAAAAAGGTTCAGCTCCACTGGGGGGCTTCTGCATGTGACCACTGCTTCCTTGACTCTGCCCCTGAAATTTTTTACCCCCCAGCAACCCAAGATTTTCCCATTTGTTTCTAAGGAGTCTCTAATGTCGCTCGGAAGGAATACTCCCTTTGAAACTGCTGTCCCAGCTGAGCTTTCTCATCCCCTGCATAAGAAAGATTGCCTCCAGGCAGTTGTGTTCCCAGAGTGAAGTTTGCAGGCAGGGATAGCACTGTTGCAAAAATACCGGCAACCAGAGTTTTAAAAAAACCTTTGTCTTTCATGGTGAGCTCGCCAGTGGAAGCGCATTGTCATTCCAGGCAGCTTCTGAGCACTTCTGAGAAATTAAGAAGCTCTATGAATGACTGACTGGGAGTTCCCAGATTTCTAGCTGGCCATCAAGCCCTTGTAAAGTGACCTGACAAACTGGCTTAGATTTGCACTCTGACTCTCACGGGGCGAATCATTCAGCTTTCATTATTCAAACTTTCAAAAGTTGACTTCAAAGAGGAGCACTGTGGTCAGATCTAACTGTTAATGTACCTCATGACACATTGCACCAAAGTCAAAAGCTGACTTCAGGAGTAAGCAAAATTAGAATTCACAGATATTTGTAACAGCAACATTTAATATAGCAATGACAGATTATTTATCTTTCTACCAAGTATTGTAGGACCCTGCAAACATTTTATGCACATTAAACATAGGCAAAGGCAAGAAAGAGCAAGGATTATCAGGGACAGCTGGCACACTTGAGGTTCAGAAAATCCAGTTGTTGGTTCTCCATGGGAGTCAGGCAGATGGCCTTGAATGCTGGATTATAGCTGTCCTCACTCTGCAAGGATTCCTCAGCTACCCAGCTGGGCCATGGTACAGTACATTTCATGGTTCCCATTTATGTTTGGAGATGAATGATACTGTGACTAATTTGGTGGCATAATATATAACATCTTAAAATGAATACACTCCCTAGACTGTTTTTATAGTGTCAGTGACTTGGGCCAGACTGGATAGCATGTATCCCAAATGGTGTTTTGGCAAGAAGACAGTCATTTCCAGATGGATCATTTAACAATTTTAATTTTTCTAACGAAATTGCATTCCTGCTAAATGAATGTGCTGTGGGTATTTACAACTGTAGGAATCAATAGGCCATTTAATAGAGATATTTTGGAAAGCTACCTTAGAATATCTATCAGGCTTAAATTGCACAGAACTATAGAATAGGGAAAAATGTTTTTCTATCTTTACATGTATTAATATATAATCCAAAAGTAAAAAGCAGAAGGTGTTGACACAAATTAATTAAAGCATTTAAATATGCATATGAAACCAAATGTAGTCTGATTTTAAAGACTCTATAATGCATCCAGAATTGGATGCCTTGTACCTTTAAATTAATTAAAAATATTGTTAATAACATTAATTTCATATGGCAGGTTTTAGTTTCTATAATCTTGTGCTTTTCCTGAATTGTAGCAGGTCTCACTATTCTTCATATATGTGATGCCTAGAGAAAATTATAATGTACAAGGTGAATTTTTTGCCAGCTGAAATCTCCTAGGCAATCATTCCTCATGAATGTGAAGGCTCTGACAAGAAGATTATTTGCTCCTTAGTTATAAATATTCACTGACCCTCTGTGTCTGCTTCCAAAGGGAAATAAAGCTTTTACAATTTTTATTTCGTTGCAATAAACTGTGTGGTTTCCCTGCATGCACCAAACATTTATTAATGTTAACAATTGTGACTTTTTCCAGGCAGCTGTGGGTCAATGGTGAACAGAGGCACCTGTAAGCCAAGCAACCAACCCAGTGTGTCATTTTCTTAGGTTTTCTAGTGTAAAGCCTGAATTCACATGAATACACCTCTGCACTGGTTCAGGTAGGTTTGGGTTCTCTCAGACTCAGATGGGCAGATTGTCTCTTTTACACTAATGCAGTGACTTTTCTCTATATTTTTTGTCTTTGTACTTCAGATCTTTGGTTTATTTCAGTACAGACTCAAGTATCCAGTACGTGGGGTGTGTTTTTACTGAAACATTTCAAGGCGGAATACACAATTTTAATTCAATACTTTTATTTCTGATTGATAGGGGAAAAAAAACCTGTAGAGCTCTTGAGTAGAAATGCCTGGCATTTGGTTGATTGCTTCTCACATTTCCATCAGAGTGACTGTTCAAAATGAGTCACATAACTCACTTGTTTACTCTAGTTCTTGTCACAGGTAGACAAACAGATCACCACTGCTTGCATTAAAATGTCATTGCATCCAGATTGTGTGTGGTGTCTGACAGCCTCTCCAATAACCTCCTAATGATGAGAATGGGGCTGTATTGCTACACTTCATAAGAGAGACAGAACAAAATGGTTTTGTCCCTCAAGGGCTGGTCTAGCAGAACCTTGAGTCACAGGTAAAACAGTGAAAGAGTTGAGGTGTAAGGCAGACACACAGGTCCACAGACCCACGTTTTAGTGGACCTGCCCACCTGGGAAAGCACATATATCTCAGACAGGCCTGATTCTTACTCTTTGTGCTGTTTTAACTGTGATGGTAAAAGAGGCAAAAAATATTTTTATGGGAAAAGAAATCTCTTTTATTAAACCAACAATTATGGATGAGTGTTTGGCTATCTAGAAATTATTATTATTTGGGCTTGAAACAGACAAACAAGCATTAAATTGTGTTCATTTGAAGGCCAGTCTTCCGTGCCACAATGGCAGCTCTGCAGGGGTGAGCCAGGCTCCATCCCAGGCAGCAGCAGCAGGCATTCCTGAACCCACTTCTGACTCATAACACTCAAGGAGACAGGTTAGAGAAAAAGGTCATAATGATCCATAAGCCCTTTCACATTTAAGATGTTTTTGTGTTTGGAGTGAAAAAGCCCTGAGATGAGTTTTGGTCTAGCACTGAACAAAACAGTGATTTAATTAGTGCACCTTCAGATCAAATGAACTTTGACAAATATTTTGATATGAAGCAAAGTAAATTTTTCTCCAGTTTTTTATAAGCATGCTAAGTAAACTCCCATTTTGGGTCAATCAAATCACACTATGTTTTTTTGGTTTTGTTTTTTTTTTCTTCCATTTCATCTAAATTAAGCATTGAAATGCAACTCATCTCTTAGCTGAAAATTCAAGCTTGCTATTTATTTGGGGAATAATCTTTTAATGCAAAACAAAGCAAGTTTCAGCAGGTAAAATTGCTTCAGTAGAAGCACTCCTGCTACAGGACACATAGGCAGTACATACCATGGCTGAGAGCAGCAGATTGTCTATGTTAAATCATCAAGTAAAGATACATATTCTTGAGATAAGCTGAGAAAAGCCACTTTCTATGCAAATGAACGGAATCAAAACTGTCATAATAGTAGTTTTGTATGTGTTTGTTAATTTTACAGTAACAGTGTTAACATTAAATAAACATCAAAGCTCTGGATCTGACTTCAAATTTTGACAGGACCTATGTGTAAGGATAGAATCACTGGCACTAGACAACATATTGTAATAATTTATGTCATTCCCAATTTCATACTTCTCCTTATAATTTTTATCTATTTTCACTGGACTGTTTCTGTTAAATATATTTCCATAATGCTTCCCTTGTTTTGAGATATTGTGGTTGAAGTATTTGCTTTTGACAAGCACCGAGGGATATGCTTCAAACATATTGATACCCTCTCACAGACATGTTTTATGAAAAATCCTTTCCTTAGGATTTTTTCTCCTGAGAAGCTGAGAGGCCTCAGGAACAAAATGTAAACAATGATTATGTGCTGCTGTGGAATGCAACAGGTGGATCTGTGATTGGTCTCATGTGGTTGTTTCCAATTAATGGCCAAACACAGTTAGCTGGCTCGGACTCTCTGAGATTCAGGAGCTTTTGTTGTCATTCCATTTTCTTCCTTTACTTGCAAGCCTTCTGATGAAATCCTTTCTTCTATTCTTTTGGAAAAGTTTTAATAGAATATAAATCATAAAATAGTAAATCAAGCCTTCTGAAACATGGAGTCAGATCTTCATCTCTTCCCTCATCCTGGGACCCCTGTGAACACAACCACAGTACCCAGGGAATATCCCACACAGTCCATCCTTCCAGATATTTTCCTCTCCAGGGTGAACTTCAGCCTCTGCCTTGAAGATGCAGCTCCTCCTCTCAGACCTTGAGATACTTTCTTACCTTGAAGGAATTTTCCAGAATCACTCTGGCCTCATTTTTGCTCGGGTCCCAATGTCTATGAGTTACTTCAGCTCAAAAGGGTCTTAAGTTTTAAGATGGGTAATTCTTAATGGAAAACCAAAAAGAAAAATCTGCTCAGAACTAAGCCTGTGTTATGAAAGGCTTTGTTTTCTTCAAATCAACATTTATTTTGAAATGGATTTGTTCAAATAAAAGTTACTTGAATGTTATTAATTATGTTTTAAAAAGACGGAGAATGCATTTCTTCAAACAGTATGGTGAATTAAATTTACTTGTTAAAGAGGTCTTATGAAAACATCTATATGTGCAAGTGTGTTCAAATTTGTGTGGAGTTTAATTATGCAAGTCCACATCTTCTTGAGGAAGGACACAAAGTGTCTTGAAATTTTGAATAATTTGTAAGTACTAGCAGTGACACTAATTCTCAAGGACAAAATTGCTAGTCCATGTAATTATTTTATAATCTATGATTTTGCAGTTTAGTCTTTCATAATAGAGACTGAACATATTGATGCCACATACTCAGAATAAGACATTAAAACCAAACATCAATTTAGGAATTAATTTCTATTAAATCCAGGAGCCTTTGAACTGAACAGTAACTGCTGTCTAAACTCTAGGGACTCTGGACACAGAACAACAGCCAGAGGCAAAGCCTGCTCAAGGCATTTTAGGAGGAGGGCAGGCAAAACTAAATGTTACTGTCTCAAGGATATAGATAAAATTAGCCAGCCCTTGGGAGACAGATTTCCTGGATTTGTGTTCACAAGGGGATGAATGGCTCGCTTTCAGAGCAGAAGCTGCCCTTTCTGCTAGGTCCCCTGCCTTGCCCTAGCAAGGCCATGTCATTGCAGAAGTGCCTGGCCATCAAGAGAAAGCATTCTCCAGAGACCTGGCACAGGCAAAGAAGCAGGGGGCAGGTCCTGAAGGGCTTTACCTTCCATTTTCACCTAACTGTGAAGCCAAAGACTTTGTAAAGTGTTGGATGACATAGAAGAAAGAGAAACCAAAAAGAGATGCAGATGGTGGTGCTAGCTGGCATTCTATTTATGGATGGTGTAAGAGAGAGTTGATTGAAAAATCAGCAAGAATTTGGGTAGTGATCTCAAATGGAGGTAAGATTTCACCTATGAGGTTGCACACATGCAGACATGCTTCCATCTGTGTTTGGGTAGAGCAGTGAGCAAGAACACAGATGAACAAGCCCTCATTTTAACTGTTTTATATGGTTTTTGAAAATTCCTAGAGTGGAGTTAAAAGAATCTGTTCTTTGATCCACAATAGCTAAAAGAGAGACTAAAGACTAAAATGAAAGAATTGTGTGAGACCCTCTGCCTTTAGGGTTAGGTCCCATTTGCTCCTTATTGTAATATTAATCATCTATTTTGTATTATATTTCTTTGTGTGTGGACGTAGTGATTCTTATTAATCTGACTTGAACATGTTTTCACACTCACATTCCGTTAATTTTCCTTAGTTCTTCATCACTGAATACATTTTCTCTAGAGAGATGTATTTATATTTGCCTATATGAAACAATTTTTATTCAATTGCACTTTTTACAATGTTTAAAAATACGTCACTAGGTACATTTTTTGGAAAATAATTCCCCAAATATATTTGTGTCACACTGCTCAACTCTCCAGTTTCACTCTTCACTTCTTTCAACCGTTTAGAGTTAATAGAAGTTACATTTATGCTTTACATTAGGCACCTCACCTTTTCCTCAATGGGATACAATACAGTTTTACAAATTCACAAAACCCAACTCAGATAGCACCCAAAGCTGCAATCCAGTCTCCATCCTTAACAATTTTTTCTTCATCACTTCATTCAGATTTGTAAAGGGGGCAACATCTCCTTGCAACAGATGACCAAAGGATAAAATCATCCACTGTTAGAGGCTTAGAATAAACATTTCAAGACTGAAATCCATTCATCTCTAAACAGAGATGCCATGGTTGACATTTGCTGAAGAAATAAGCAGAGGTTATTTTTTCATAGTGGCAGGAGGCTGAAAAAGAGTTGAAAGACTGGGTTGAGTTCTTTTCTTCACAAGGAGTGTTCTCTTCCTCCTGGTAAGGTGTGGTAATCATGGTCATTATGTTTAAATGCAGCTAATGAACAGTCATTGCAATTCAGACTGTATGCAAACAAAGCTAAAGAAGTCAAGCAATTAGATATACCTTCATGAAGAAACAAGAGTCTTCCACTACCTTCACCTGGAAGGACAGAAATTTTAAAGATAATCTTTGTCTACAATAGTATCAAATTTATTGACTTTATAAGTTCATAGTTGGCAGCACTTATAAATAACTTAGTAGACCCTGTGGTTTTCTTTGGGGAAGCAAACCTACAATATCCCTAAGGTGTAAGTTGCATTCAGCAATATAAATCCTTCTTTTATTATTATTATTATCATTGCATGCCTCTATGGGTCTTTTAAAAATAAATAAATAAATAACTATATTTCAGGGAAATATTGTAATAGAAAAATAAATAACTATATTTCAGGATATCAAATGTGGAATTAAAGAAAAAAAAGAAAAACATGCCTAATAGCCTGAAAATTTCCAAATTAAGCTGGAAGAAAAAGTAGTCTGAAGAGACAGGGAAAGAAGAAGGCTAAATGAAAACATGTACAAATGACCCTTTAAATGTGGATTAGCAACTCCGTTTGCACCGGACTAGAAAAGACAATTTTAATACTGCTTTGGTAAGGGAATGTAAGTACTCATGAGGCACAAGAGTACTGTGTTCCACACTGCTCTAGGGTTACCAGTTTTATTAGCAATTCCAAGGACATGGATAATATAAATGAACAACACCTAAAATAAAGGTGTAACACACTCCAGTACAGTGTTCCTTTTCTATGAGACATCTTCACTTCTTTAGTAAAAAAAAAAACCCTGTTTTTCTGGAAAGAAAAAAACTAACCTGAGAGTTAACTAGTGGATTTATTTTCCACAATGAAATCCCAAATATAAATCATTCTTTATTTCCTGAATATGGCTGGTTTCCAAAGAATTTTCCAAGCATGTGTTTCACTTCGCTGCTGTGACATCCACTGTCTGGCTACAGATGCAGATGATCAGAGCTGGTTCCCACCCCTCCAAACTCCCTCAGTAACAGAATTCCCCTGGGAACTTGCTCACAGAAAAGCCTGGATCCCACATGCTCGTCCTCACCTCCCTGTGCTTTAACCCCAAGGCTGAACTTAAACCAGGCAATGCAGGTCCAGCACAGGAAGCATTGGCTGTAGGAGGCTTTACAACAGCAGAGCTTCCTCAAAGAAAAAAATCCTCTGGAACAACATCCAGCTGTTCTATACTCAAAATACAATATGTAATAAATAAATTAAAAAGTTTGCAAACTGAAGTCAGAGAACTAGAGGAGTTAACACAATATCTTCTCAAAGTAATAATATCATACTGTAGTTCTGTTTATTATGCTTCATTAGTCTACCCGTCTTTCTGGTTTTGTCACTGACCAAAAAAGTAAATGTAATGCTAACTTACATGCTGTTTTAGTCTGCTTTCTTCTACTCCAGTTTGTCAGCAGTAATCCTTGTGTGTGACAGGCAGGTGGAAATTTTTTTAGGATTTTATTCTTCCCTAATTCTTGAAGCAGACAACTTTGTGTCTTCTCACTGTTCCTCATCTATTGTGTCCAGTTCCTTCTTCCTTCATTCCAAAGACAAAAAAAAAAAATCAGTATTCCAACAGGAGAAAACATGTTCAGTTCATTCATGTCAATCTCTCCAAATTGTTTGTATTTGCTTTGCAAAAAACTGAAGCTTAGAAACCAAACCTGTGTAAGCCCACGTCTGCCAGCAGACAGCAGCTGTCAGCAAACCAAAGCCAATCACTTTTCATTGAGTCTGAAGGAACTCGAGCTCTTTTCCCCCCTTGTTGCCTCTTTTTCCTGCCAAGGATTACACAAAAGAAAATCTTCTTCTCCATAAAGCAAACAATCAGACTGGCTTTTCAGAAGGGATTGGCACTTTATCATCATCTTCTTTGCTCATATAAAACAAATGTTGTGTTCTGCTGTTTCTGAGACTGGCCCATACACTGCAGCTCAGTCACATGAAAAGCCACCAGTGGATCACTGTGAGTGTGTCCCTCCCTGCTCAGCTGGTGCAAGTGTTACATGTTTGGATAAACCTGGCTGAATGCTGGTGTAGAAGCTCTATAGCCATGCTGAGGATGCTGAACCCAAGCAAACAGAAGGGATGAAGGGAAGACTCCTGCTGGCTCCATGTGGATGCAGTTCTGGGGCTTCAGGGCTTGAGCCAAAACGTAGGTGGGATCACAGAGGTTGCACCTATCCTGCATTACAGTCCAGTTTTTAAAGTTATTAGAAATGTCTCTGCCTGAATTAAGGGCAAATGAGACCATATGCCAAAGTCAATATTATGGATTTTATTTAATAGTGATTATGAGAGAGAGAGAAAGAGAAAGGAAGAGAAAGCAATATAAAAGAGTTGGGAGGGACAGAAAGAGAGTGACAGATACAAATCAAAGCAAATATCACCATGTCACAGATCCCAGTGGTGTTCCATTGATCCTTTCCATCTGGTCTTCCTGGTGGTGAGAGTCCTCTCAAAAAACATAGGATCCAATGGGTTAATATGTGTTCAGGACAGGTGGGAATGCCCAGATAACCCTCCTGAGTGGGGGCAGGTTTGACAAGATCTCTTGCAGCAGACTCTGGGTCTGTTACCTCCCTTTACATCACAGGCAGTCCTGCTGTGCAAGGTCTCAGGAATGAGTCTGGGTAGCACTTTTGGGGGTCTTTGGTGGACTGTGACACCTCAGCTGCTTTTCACATGAATGTCCCATGGATGTGCCCTTCCTGGGTGAGCCAGTTTGTGTAAGGGAGGATGGGTTCACCACCTCTGATCTGAGGTTTTGCCATGCCAAAACTCTCGTCCCCCTCCTCACTTCATGGCAGGAGAGGTGAGTCTGCAAACCTGGCCTCTCTGGGCTGTGGTGTCCCCCACCCCAAACTCAGCCAGGGATGATTTTCTGCTGGATTTGTCTTTCTTGCGGATGCATTCTTTTCCCTCAGCCTTGTTTGCTTTTCCCTAGACCTGAGATGACTGAACAGTGGTGTCTTATCTTGAATTCCCTTAGGTGGCTTAACTCCCAGTGCAAAGTTCCAGTCAGGCATCTTCAAGGAGGGGGTGGGCTGCGGTGGTTGTGGCTTCTTTGTACAATTTTTGCTGTAATTGGCAAAACTCCTTCGTAACAATGTTTAAGGCATGAACCGTTTCAGTCTCTGGACCTGGTGAAAATGAAACATCTCTAGGTTTCTGCCAAGATCACAACCTGTATTCATGCAAACTCAGATATATCATGCCATTTATACTCTTCATAATTTAATTGTGTTAGACCCTCCTGCCCCCACTTAGACTCACAGTTCTGTGCCAGGTGCTACAAAAACATGCAATTCAGAGATGGACTGATGGGTACACTAAGACTGAGGAGTAAACCCCGTCCTCCATCTAAGCGGCCCATAAAAGATAAATAGGTTTCTGAAGAGAGAGCTGCCTCCAAAAAAAAAAAAAAAAAAAGTGCAAGCATATATCACTGTCTTAATTAAAAAAACATGTGAGGTAGTGCTAGAGTTGAAATTATCTGGTGAGCAGGGTTTGACTGAATATAATTTCAGTTAAGAGACTGCATGTGCATGAAACAGCACAGAATAAATCACAAAGGAGCAGAAATGTAACACATGGCTGATCAAAAACTGCAGCACTTACTAAGGAAACATAAAGAGCCTTGGAATGAAAGGGACTGAAAGCAAAGAAGCTCTGTGCTATTGCTTGATTTGTGTTGCATTCAGAAAATCAGGACTTTTGTTCACTCTTGGTGAGTAGGTATGATTCCTCCTAAGCTGCCTGAGACATAATCAGCTTCTCAGTTGAAAGCAGTGCGAGGAACTCTGGAACACGGTGAACTGCTCAGGTCAAAAAATTCCATAAAGAGGCATTACTTGTCCTGATAGAGTTAATGCTGAAGTGGCAATAGAGCCATTTCGAGGGCTGCTGTCCCACTTGCTCTTGCTACAAGGTGTTAATTTGTATCTATGATTTATGTCTTTTGCTGCCTTAATTTTCACTCAAACCTTCAACACCAGAGGTGCATTTGGAATCAGTTAGGATTAAACCTACACTATGAGAGAAGACATGCATATTCTGACCTTTCTTGATAATATATACTTGAGGCTCACAATAGCATGCAGGCTGAGATTAATTTGTGTGAGTTTGCCACCTTATCATCTGTGGAGCATTTTGCTCCCGTGATGGAGGCCATCCTCACCCTACAATTGCACTACACTTCGGTCCTCTTACAGGTCCTTGCTTCTGTTGCCAGACCTTCTGGACACCCAGCCTGTGTGTGCAGCTTTCTGTGTCTGCAGCCTCATGAGAGAAAATGTCTCTGGAAAACCCAATGTGTTTCTTTCCTTGTGAAATGCTTCTCCCCGAGCATTTATCTAACACAGGGTTAAAGCAGAAAAAGAAATGGGACTGCAGGACCACTTCTTTCCTGGGAATGTTTTTGAAATCTACCTTTTTCTGCATGTTTTTGAAATCTACCTTTTTCCTCCTAATAAGGAGGAAATGCAAGACAATGGGTGCATGAGGAAATAGCAGGCTCTGACTCAAGCAAGATTTACATCAAATATTCAAGCAGAGAAACACTGCTTGGTATGAGGCATATTACTTTGTTTTTGCATTTGGAGTGTATTTCTATATGTCCATATTTACTTTTTGTGGCTGAGGAGTAGATGCACCCAAAGAACTTATATTTGAGTTATTATTCTTTTCTGATATTGCTGACACTTTTTTTATATCTAATAATGAATGAATTACACAACAGCATAACAATAATAGTACCTTAGTTTAAGGTTGATTCAAGAAAACCACGGTGGGAAGCTTAAGTTTCTTATTCCACCTCACTGCCTCATTGCAATAGAATTGTACCATCTTTTCTATTCTGTTCATAAGGCTTGTATAAAACATCCCTTAACTATCTTCTAGTAAAATATTTAGGGACGACTGCAAAACAAGTTTTGATCATGCTGCAGAAAACAACATCTGAAAAATAACCAGGAATGTTAAAAGTGTTTGACTCTTGGAACTATAAATCCATCCGTTAATGATGAATTCAGCCTAAACATCAAGAAACTTTCATGATAGTGTTTTACATAAAATCGTACTTTGGCTTTTTTTCAATACAGTATTACATAATTCCTTTAAGGTTTTCTGAGAATAAAAACTTGTGCATATGGTCTACTGATAGCCTTAAAACTTTCCTGGGAAATGGTGTTCTTTATACATTAACTCATTCACAAATAAAAAAGGCAGACTCCGTAACATTATTGTCTTCAAAGCAGAATGCCCTATGTGATCTTTTTATTCTTAACTCTCAAAACAGTCAATTTTCCAGCAGTCCTAGTCTAATAAAGAGGTGAAAAGTACTTATCCTTCCTGATCAAAATAGTCTCTTTGGATGAGCTTGCTTCCCTGCTGCTGCTTTGACTGCCCTGCTCTTGAAGGACGTGGTGCTGTGCCCCAGTTGCTCCTCAGCAACCATTTCCGTGAACACGATATCTACACAATTGCCTCTGATCTAATTTCAATTTCTTCCTCTAATCTCTTATTTCTCTTTAATAATGTCTGTTCAAAGAAAAAAAGAAAAAGAAAAAGACAAAGAGAACAAAAAAAAGAAAGAAAAATTTTACTGGGAGGTAGAAGACAAATACATATATTTCCCCTTTATCGCTTCCCTGACCCTTTTGCCTCCAAAACAGAATAGAATTAAACAAATATTTTTCTTTTTCTTTTTCTTTTTCTTTTTCTTTTTCTTTTTCTTTTTCTTTTTCTTTTTCTTTTTCTTTTTCTTTTTCTTTTTCTTTTTCTTTTTCTTTTTCTTTTTCTTTTTCTTTTTCTTTTTCTTTTTCTTTTTTTCTTTCCTTTTCTTTTTCTCTTTCTTTTTCTTTCTTTTCCTTTTTCTCTTTCTTTTCCTTTTTCCCTTTCCTTTCCTTTCCTTTCCTTTCCTTTCCTTTCCTTTCCTTTCCTTTCCAAATGACCAATCCTTCGTTACTTCCCTCTTTTTCTGTGTTTTTTGGCAAAGCTGCAAAAGTGAAACACAATGCCTTGAACATTAATTCAGATTTTGCTGTTGACCTCAATAAAACTATTGACTTGCATGATGTTTCTCCTTTACCTGCAAGAGAACATTCCTTGATTATAAAACTCATATTTTAGAAGAATGTATTTGGGTAAAGTTTGGATCCAAACTTATTATTTAGCCAGTATTAAAGTGTGAAAATACATTTTTACAAATATCTATGTAAATACAATACCTGTGAAATACAGACATTAACAGTAAGCTGATAATATTTCATCTACTCTTTGCCAATCCAGCTTCCTTAAAGGCATTCATGCATGTTTTTGACTGAGTCCTTAAGAGTTAATTTTGGAAACCTGATGCTGCCTAGACCACAGTGTTTGAGAACTCACCTTTCTTATTCTCTTCAAAACTGAAAGTCCATAGTGCATGCTTATTCCAAGTCCTTGATAATTTTCTTTAATGCTGTTTTCCTTTTTGAATATTACATGACCTGGGACTTAATGTGCTTAATAGGTAGAAGAGCAAAGAAATTCAACAGCAAAAAATGAGCAAATGAAGTGCCTTATATGATCTGCTTGGAAGGTGTGGAATTAAGATTTTAATTTTAAAGCAAAAAATAATAAATCCCCCAGTGCTGGCTCTCTCTCTCACCTTATTTGTGAGAATGATCTCTAGGGTGGTCACATAAACACTTTTGATTTCTTGTATAACAGATATAAATTTGGAGAGAATATCACAAGACTTTAAAATCAGATTTGTTTTTATTGCATTCACTTCTCTGTTTTGGAAACTAACTTTGCACTCTTCATGAGGCTTTTCTCATTGAAGATCAGAAGTCCAAGACTTTTGCTGCTGAAAGAATTATAGTATAGATCTTCTAAACATTTTGCTGCATGCATAAGCAAAATGTTTAGAAGATCTGTACTATAATTCTGTATAATAAGCCTAGCTTGCAATAGTGCATTGCAATGTTATTCCTTTAGAGTTTCTTTTGACAATATTTAGTTGATTTAATGTAATTCAGTAAGTATCCATACAGATGCCTCATCATGCCCAAAGAGACAGCACTGTCACCAGCAGGCAGTGCTGCATCTTAGCATTAATTTTTTATACTGCTTTACGTAATATTTTTGTGTAGTCTTTAATTAAATCTAAGACCTAGAGGAAAATGAGGGCTGTGCATGCTATTTGTATGCTGGAAAGCACAAAGAACACCCAGAAGAAAGTGGAAGCAAAGTTTGCCAGTGTTGTTATTTGCAGTGAACCTCTTGGTCCCTGTAAGCGTGTGTGGCAGCCAGTGAAAGGAGCTCTTAACTGGCACAGGAGAGAATCAGTGGTCATGTGAGTGAGCCCACGAGCACTTGGCAGGCTGTGGCTGTTTCTGTCCATGGCTGGGTGAGCACAGAAGGAGGCAGCCGTGCCTAGGAGTCTTTTTGGGTGGCGTTTCATCGGCAGATTCCCCAGGCGCAAGGTGGCTCTTCCAGGCAGTTACCCAGACACTCTTCAGGGTGAGCACCAGTTCTGAAACCACCCCAGAAGGAATCATAAGAGGGAGATGTCGAATGTGTCACTGTCTATTCTCTATGAAGATAAGGGGTTTTTTGACACACTATGGCCAGAAAGTGATAGATACAGCAGACTCCGTGTCTGACTGAGGCTGGTGGGGCTGAGTGGGAGCTAACTATCAAGTCTGGTTCAGAAACAGCAATGACAAAAAGTCACTTTATAGACAGATTTGCAGGGAAATGAAGAGAATATGCTGGAGACAGCATCAAAAAAGCACATAATTAGAAGTATAAACACTGGAGTTGAATCTAGGAGTTTCTTAAAGGTATCAGGCAGTAATGCCCAAGAAGGATAACTCAAAGTATGATTTTAAGACGGTATTGTCAAGAAGCGGCTAAGCAAATCTAATCTGTTTTTTTTTTTTAATTATTATTTTCAATCTCAGAAAAGATTCATAGTCACAATGGTTATAATAATATATCCTACAACCTTAATATTCCGTTTTTCCTTTTTTTTTTTACTGCCCTACTCTTTGAGCCTTACTCTCTCTCCTAATGTCAAGTAGGTACAGCTTCCTTCTAGCAGCCACAACATAATTTTCTAGCTATGCCTTTGCTCCCTTCCATGCAACATTTCCCTTTTTTTGCCATCTTACTGTAACTTTGTTTCAGATAGTTCCTATTCTCCTCTTACTCCACTCATTCATTCTTGTTTCCTCTTTGACAAAACATGTCTCAGAATGAAAGACAAATTAAATTGAATAAATACAAACCAACTTACAAAATAATTAACTCTTTTGTTCAGAAAAATGATAAAACTTTGAAATCTGTTAACCAGAAACCCGTTAGGACTTTTCAGTACTGGGAAACAGAAACAACTTCTACAAATGCATAAAACTCTTGTTCCTAATTTTGTGTGGTTGGGAAAGAAAATGCTAAACACAGACATATTTTCATCTGTAAAGAAAAACTGTCATTTGTCCAGAACTGAACATTGCCCATTCTGGGCATTAAGCCAGGATGAGAAGGGAGAGAGGAGCCTGCACTTGGAGAGGCAATGAGGAAATGCTTCTCTGACAGGTTGATTTAAAGGAATGGCAGCTGTGTGAAAGTGGTGAAGGAAGAATTGTCCATTACATTTTGAGGAAGAGAGGTTACTGGACACCCAATGGAAACAGATATGAGGGGGTGATAAAAGCTAAAGCCTATGTAAAATGTACTTTCAGACACCTGAAATTTTGAGAACCTGTATATCTGGGGTGATGATATATTTTCTCTGTGGCCTAATATATCTTAAATACTGAGGAACAAACCTCCTCGAAGCTGGCAGGGAGGCTGCACTGGAACATAGCAGCTGTCTGCCACGTCCCTCTTTGTGTGTCTCCAGATGAAGGAGATTAAGTGGCTTTCCAGCTCAGACAAGAATGTAGAAGCTTTGATAACATGGTCAGATTTTAATGTTCATAAAAATATCCAAATCTGATTCCAGCAGGCTTGAGTGCAACATTGTGCACAGCTCGGTAGATGATTCATTAAAAATTAATGCATAAAATGCATTGTCTCTTCTGCCATGGTGCTGCTGTTAGCCTGTGTGTGAATGATCTGCCACAGATGGTGGAGCTGTTATAGATGGAGACTGAGGGCTTCCATTCCTATGCTCCAAAGGGCATTTCCTGAGCACACATGGACTGCCTGTCATCCCATTAGGCTTCAGCTCAGACTGTGCTCACAGACAGGCTGTATGTGCAAAGCTGATGGAAGGACTCTGGTGGGTAGAGTTTTAAGATGATTTAAAGATGGGTTATAAGGTGGATTTGACAGGTTGGGTTTCAGGTACATATTTGGCACATGACTAAATGAAGGAGCACAGCCATGGAAGAGGCAGAAGTAAACCCTGGGTGTCACAGCAGTCAGTGTCCACTCCCCATGAACAAGGACTTGCTAGCATGAATTTAGGGGTACCTTGCTGGCACCTTCCTGCCCCATCTTCCATTTATTCTCCTGCTTTCCTATGAGACCTATGAGGCTGTCTGTCACTGCATCCAACAGCCCAGAGTTGTTTCTGACTTTCTCTGGGAACTGTCTGTGTGTGGAACTTCACTTCTCTCTAAGCCAAATAAATTTTCCAGAAGGTACAAGTCAATTTTGGATGCATCCTTTTTTCAGAGATTCAACTTCCTCACTTTCTGCTAAGGGCTAAAAATGTCTGCTAAAGCTACCTTGATCCTAGACATTTGTGAAGAATTTATTAAAAATATTGTTTTCTGCATGAGAGAACATTTTAATACAAAGAGCCTACAATACTTTAGATTGACTGAATTTCATTATCTTCATGCACAATATCTTATCTGGAAATTTTCCTCAGCAAATATTATTAACACGCAGTTGGTGCAGTGAGTCTGGAAGGAAAAGGTCTTATGTACTTTTGGGAGAGTCATGAGTCACTGATATTTTATATCCCTGTGAGAAAATACTGCCATGCAAGTAAGTCTTTATCCCAAACCATAACTAGGTTAGCAGCATTTTGCCTTTCAGCATTCCTCCACGGACTCAGTTGATATGATATTCCCCATTTTTTGTCTTAAATCATTGCATAATGCTGAAAGGTGCTGTTCAAGCTTCTTTATTTCACCCTGGTTTTATGCAGTGAATGAGTAACTCCTGCAAATAATTTGTACATGGGTTGGGTAAACTAAAATATATTCGTGAGACACTGACATGCAAAGATAGCATATAAAGGCTTTGGGTATTTATTGTTACAACTCATATGAAATAAATTTTTAAATAAAATTAAATAAGAAGAGATAAATGGAAAAAATAGAACAAACAAAAGCTTCAGGATAAAATATTTCATTTGGAATAGATGGCACAAGTCTTGAGTTGTGAGGAAAAATTTATTAGATCATGGAAAAAGAAATCTGAGAGAAACTATAAGTCATGTAAAGTCATTAGGGGTAACTGCTGCAGATATTGGAGATGCTGGAGAGAACAATCTTGTTTTACCAATGCAGTTCTAAACAGTCAGAGAAGCATGCTGTGAGCACCTTTTAAAAGAACAATGCAAAAGAACTGGAGCAAAGAAATGGCTGATTGTAAATGTCCACTTATCCTTCCTACAAGAGCTGAAGCACCTGTGATGGATTTGTATGGGAAATGAGGAATTTCTAAAAAATTTTTTCCCCAAATTACATACAACTAGTATTACATACATACAACTAGTATGTATGTACTTTATTTAGAAAGAGTGAAAGAAATAAAGGAGCTGAAGACACATGGAGACAAAAAGGAAGTCAAGACCAAAGGAGCAACATGAGCCACTTCTCACAATCTGGCATTTAGATTTCATTAGTATACCATATATGAATTTTAATATAGCCAAATATAAAACCCTCCTGTTCCAGAGTATTATATAAGAACAGAAGTGAAAAGCCATTGCGGATTAAATGTTGGAATTTTTCCCCTAACTCCAATGATATCATGATTTTTGTTAGACAGACTTCCCCCATTTAAAATGGGACGGCGTGGGGGAAGCCTGAGGTCTGTACTGCATACTCACTGGCAAGGGCTAAAATGGATCCACCACTTCTCTAGCCTGCCTTCAAACTCTGCTGGGTACTCTGGCCAAGTACCCACCTTAAACTACCTCATATTTGCTTTATTTGTCTATCTTTAAAAGCTATTTGAGTCAAAGCTATCTGATGTTCACTACGCACATCTCCTAAAGCTGCGCATTTTTGTGTGTTACCATTTGAAGTAATTTCAACTTATTACACGTAGCAATATTGATTGAATGATAAAATAACCTATGGTTATTGTGAGGAACAATAAGGAAATGAACTTTATTATTGTTGTATTCTAATTAAATACTTAATTCAAATTACCAAGAGCATTGTGCTTTTAGTTTTAATATTGTTTTGGGAGCGATGCAAAAGGACAGACAACATTAAAATGAGATGGTTTGGAAAATAATCATCTGAATCTGGTTGTAGTTAAGTAAAGCTGGGAACATCCTGACCTTCCACACAGCCAGATGTGGAAAATATACTTCAAAGTCTTCAAGACCAACCTAATGGCATACAAGATTAATGGGTGCTGTTCCTGAAGGACAAAAAGGGCCTTATAACCTTGGAATCCATGAAAACAAGGCATACATGTGAAGTACAAACTGATATTTTTAAAATAATCTGGATGAGATTAAATTTCTTATCTATAGCTGAATAAATGCTTTAAGAGAGGCTACTATCTCTTCAATTTGTGCTCCCATTTATTTAATTTAGCAATCCTTGAACACTGGCTTCATCTTTTAATCAGGTCACTTTGTGTTTATCAAAAAAAACTAATTAAAAATAAGTGATTTTAAAATTTTAAGTTAAATATTTACAGAATTTCCACTATTTGAAGTTAATGCATGTGAACACTAATTTCCATTTACTGGTGTATTAACCAGACAATGAAAAAAATTCATTTAAAATATAAATTGAGTTAAAATTTTTAACTAAAAAATTCTTCAACTTTTAGCAACTAATTTTTTTTTTCAAGCCAGGCTATCACTTAAAAAGCAGTATATTTGGAGTAAAAATAACTTTTTTATATTACATCCTGGTAGCAAAATTAAAGTTAGTAGAATTTCTTATTATGATTTTTTATTTCGTTTTTCAGCTATTATTTGATTTAAAATGCTGACATGTAGTAGGATATTCACCATGTCCTAATATAACTGTATACCTTAAACAAAAGTGTCTTTTCCTTCAGGTTTAGTATTTAGGGACCCTTATCTCTGTTTCTTTCATGAAGTAGAGCAACCCCAGCCAGAAATGACTACACAGGATTCCTTGTTACAAGGAATAAAACAGCCAGTCTGCCCAGAGAAGCTGCTGACATCAAACTTTTAGCATTTCATACTCTTCTTTTTTTCCCCTTTAGAGAGGGGGTAAATAAAGCCAAAAAACCCCACTAAGACACAAAATCCCAATAACCACAACTGATACCCAGGCAGTTGTACTTTATTCAGTAAAATGGAGGAGGAGGTGACTTGAAGAATTGGTAACAAGATATGAAGATTTTTGTCTCCCATGTGAATGATCTGAACACAGCTCGGGTTAACAGTGGCTGACTCTGTCCCCAGGAGGCTGTTGCTCAAGTGAAAATCCTGTTGATCATTTTGGTACAATGTCAGTGCACTGTGTAAGTGCATCTTAGTAAGCAGCATCACAGCTGTCATCTCTGCAGCCTCTGCAACGAGGATAGAAAATAATCCAGGGAATGAAATACTCTCTCAAATAAATCAATCCACTAGGGAGCCCTCAGACACCGAAATAAAAATGCAGGAGAATCTTTCACTGTGGTTTTTGTGATTTTACATTTGCATGTACACATGGGAATTTGTCTGGTTTGATCTAGAGCAGGAATGAGTGTGCCAGACACAGCAAGAAGGCCAACCAGTAACCCATGTACCATTACACTGGGTCAGCTTGTTAAGGGATGAGCTTTTAGCAATTCCAGTCATCAATGCACATATTTCCATTCAACTATTTATCCTATCCATACCAAGGAAAGCAAAAGTCACTCCTCAACCCCACCTTCTCCCTACTTAAATAAATGAATTTGAAATAGAATTACTGTCAGACAACTCAGCAGTTTTGTAGCTCTAATGGAAGCATTTCCCCTTGGCCCCTCCTTGCCAACACTTAAGTAAATTAACAGAGGATAGACAAAGCCATACACAGATCAAAGGAGCAAATCATACTAAATGGCTTAAGACTATTCAATGTCCTCCTTTTATACTGAAAATGAACCTTTGCTTCTGTTTTCACAAGGTGTAGCCCCACTTTAAAGGCTGTCATATGAAGATGAACCAACTCTCTCCACCTGTCAGAGGATCTGTGCTTCTATTCCCCTCCAACAGGACATTTATCTTGCATGCAAAACCAGAAAATAAGCTCCAGTTTGGCTTTAAAATACTAAAATCATTTAAAATAACCTGCTTATGATGCCAAGTTCTCTGCATCGTATACCCACCTCCCCTATCTTCTGAAGGGATTTCTCGGCCCTGTCTGCTCCAAAGCACCTTATTCAGTAAAACCAAAAATCTGCTGATAATTTCCACACTGTACCTTATTGCTTCTTTGCCTGTTTCTACTTCCCTTCCACTAAGACATGGATTTGTTAAGTGGTAGAGATTGCAACTCTCCCCATTGATACCTTTATGCCTCATTTTGCCTGCTTCAGGTGATAATGTACTGTGTTGCTTTTTCTTCTCTGTAGTTCTAAATTTCAGAAGTGAAGTGGTTTATTACCTAAATATGGGCATAATTGTTCCACTGAGGAACAAGATAATCCATCAGCTGCTCTGAAAACTCCTTCTCAGCTGCAGGAGCACAACCAGGATTGCCTTCTCATGAGGGATGCGACTGTACAATGCTGAGAGGAAAAAAAAAAAACAACCCAAAAAAACCCAACAAATAAACACAAAAGAGGGGCTTTTAGTTATGGGAAGAATAAATCTTTCTGAAAAGTACATATCTGTCATCTCAGACAACCCCCATGGGCAGTAGAGGCACCCCCAGTTGGGAAATGCCATGCTGCAGCCCAGCAGCAGAATTTATAATGGCAGTGGTTTTCTGTCCCTTGTCAGGATGGAAGCCAGTGGCTCTCTGATTCCTCCTCCAGGAAACACGTGAGCAAGGCTGCTGCTGCTCCAGCTGGGGAAGCACACAGCAGTGTGTGGGCAGTACATCTCACAGCTGGCCAGCTGCAGCGGCAGACAAATGTCCTTCTCTGCAGCAGGGGAGGTCGAGCTTCCTCCGCCCAAAAGAAACAGTCTTCCTCTGCTTAACAGCCCTTCAGCTGGAAATCATTAGGGAGCAGATAAGGATAATATGATGATGGCTTGGGGAGGAGCATTTTATATCTTTGCCTCTTCTCTGTGCTTGAAGGGGCTTTGCTGAGCACGAAGGCAACTGCGTGCCTGGAGCTGTGCCAGAACAGACAGTGCTCCCTCCCCAGCATGGTCAAACTGGCATCTGGCTTCCACTGCCCCAACTAAGAGAGCTGCTTGAGTTAAATACCTTGAGGCAGGGAGCTGGTGAGTTCCAAGGCCTCCAAGGTCCTGGCAGTTACAGGAATGGTTTGTCTCATGTTAGCAAAAGGCAAGGTCCAAGGTGCGTTGGAATGCATGACATCCCTTCAGTGTTTGCTTTTCTTTAGTCTGGCACCTCTTGTTGCCTTATCAGAAATGTATGTAGCCAAAAAAGGGGATTCAGCAACTACTCACAATCACTTCAGCAGCATCTTTTATAGGAATGGAAAAGAGGGCCACTGTTCGTGTGTGTGTGTGTTTGATTTACTTTTAATAATCTTCATATTTGCTAAGTTGGTGGCACAATACAAGTTTCTTCAGAATGGCATCTTTGCACAGAACTGTGAAATGTCAAAAAACTAAGCTGCTGTGAAACAAACATCTGTAATTATAATTCATAATATTCCCTGCAAAATGCTTCAGGCCCAAAAAAATTGTCAAAGCAGACAACCAGACAAGTGCACTGTGATCTTCAGCTTATGATGGCCTGACCCCCCCACTGAATCACTGACATCCTAAATGATGCAGGGTAACCCTTTCTTTGTCATTCTCTTATTTTGTGCTCCTCTCAAAGCAAAACTTTTCATCACCTGCTGTTTGTCTGCTGTCTTTGGTGAGGGGTGGGGGTGGGAGGTTTAGTTACTTTCGTTTTCCTACTCACTGTGTGACTTCAGCAGCAATCTTTCTTTAAAATGATTGTTCTTCATTTTTGAATGACTAATTTCTTGCTATATAGATGACTCATGACAGGATTCACTTGTGAGATACAAGTGAGTGCTGGAGGCCTTTGAAACAGGAAAAGTCAATGGCAGAGGAGGACACCCAAAATCCAGGTGCTGTTTGTTCCTTGGGACATTAGAGCATTGAACAGGAAGGGAAACAACCTCATTTGCAGCCTTCCAATCTCCATGTTTCTCTTTCTGCTCCTGTTACAGCAGAATGAAAACCAGCTGTTTATCAGCTCATAGTTTGCTTTGCTGATTGTGGTTTTGGCAGACGAATGAGATTTCCTCTTTTGTGCTTCTTGTATTTCCCACAGTACCAAAGTCTATTAGAGGGGAAGAGTACTGAATATTAATTCCAGACACTGCATTGTAAAGTTGTACCTGGCACTCCTGTTCAGATGCATTAACATTCCAGTTCAAATACATTAACATTCCCAGGCCCAGCTCTGACCTCACTTGTGCTGATTTTACACTTATATAACTGCTGACAGCTCAGGACTTGTCCTTAATTTACACTGAGCTGCTTTTACTGAGTGTTTGCTATGTTTACAAATGCTTGGTTATTTACTGTACTTCCATTTATCATCCTATTTTGTAAAGAAGATTTGTATCATTTATCTTGCAAGCCTGTGGCATGCATTACAATAGATAGCATAGTTATTATTCTTTTCTTTACAGTTTGATTTCTTTTCATTCTTTCTTTTAATCTTCACTTAATCATCCTTCTTAATTAATATTCCCATAAGTTATGTAAAATATTTGCTCTCCATTGTTCTGCATCCCTTTCTAGATGTTGCTAAAATTTCTCATGTGAGGACTAGAAACTCTTGATGGCTTTTTTCAGTCATGAAGAAAGCCAGCAGCAGAATAGAGACAACCAGCTTCCCAGCTCTGAGCCAGAAGACCACTTTTCCCTGCACTTTTCGTTGTTCTTGGCTGCTTTGAATCCTCCAAACTTCTGAGCCGAATAAGTATTCACTAGAAACTGATGAATAAACCTAATGAATGTTCTGTGACCAGTCAAATTCATGTGCTCTTTGTTTCCCTTCATTTATTTATACCCAGGAGGAATAAAATTACTTTTATTCTAAGTTTCTAAAGCAAATTAAAGGTAATTGACAGCCCTGTGCAGCTTGCTGCTGATGATTATTGAATGAGAGGGAAATGAACTGAAAAACAGTTATTTCTAGGCTGGTCTAGTCTAACTTCCATTTTTCTACAGCTTAGGAGTTACATTTATTAGCATTCTTCAGCCTTTAGTTAAAAGGAAAGGAAAAAAAAATTGTGAATATCCTCAACTCTTTTTTTTATATATATAAAATATATATATATATTATATATATACACAATACATCATTCTGGAGCTTCTGATAACAACGTGTAGACCAGATAAGACTAGCAGGAAATAACAACAAAAAAATCTGAGACAAAATATTAGATAACCCTTGGGAGTAATTTCCTCAGGATCAGACAAGTAAGTTCCAACATATATTTTATCTTGTTGAGTATGTTTTTAAATCGAAACATAAATTGTCTCCATGCAAATGCTATTTCATGACAAGAATAATAGTAAGTAGTTATGCTCTTAGCATAGCCCTGTACTGTCTAGTCAGCTGCTAGCACTCTTTAAGAATACCTTTTATCCTGATTTTTTGTGTAGTGATTCAATCACAGCTACTATTTTGAGCAGCTTTGTGCTTTGGTTTTAAATACATTCAGCTGTTTCCCATTGGTTTACAGTGGCTGAATAACTGTAATAAATGCTTCTTGTGTTCTTTGTTTTACAAGAACGGCCTAAATTACTCACCAACTCACTGGTTTGAAATTTGCTTCAAAGAAGTCCATGCTATGTTACACATTTCCACTTTTGCATTCCATAGGGTTTTTTTCTTAAAAAAAAAAAAAAAAAATCCAGATTTTCCATAGGATGAGCATACCAATTCTTGGTTCCTAGTTTTATCCACCTGTTGAGGAAAATTCAGACTGAGCAGAATTCCCAGCCTGCCAGCAGGCAGTCAGCTATGAGTAATCACAGTTGATCAAATGCTTTCCATATGCCACTTGTAAATAGCAAAGGACAGATTTGAAGTTGGCCAATCAAACTCCAGCTCTTCTGACATCAGTGGAATGAGGTGAATTGTCAACAATTACTGACTGTAATGCTTTCCCATTTAAGTCTTTCACATCCAACTACTAACCATTAGCAGGCACTGATAATTTCTATTGTATCTCACAGGGGTATATATTAGAAGAGTTTTCCATTCTAAAGGTGCTAGAATGTTCCAAGAGCTTCTTGCCTATAACCTCCACTAATTATATTGCCATTTTAGTCATTATTATTATTGCTGTTAATATTGCTGTTTCTAAAGCTGGTTTTATTCTCTAATCTGTTGCAAAATCATGACCAGATAATGCAGAATTCATTATTTCCTTTGTCTTTCCATTATTTCTAGGACTTCAAGCAACTTCTTTTAAATTAATGAGTCCCAAGAACACCCATTTTCTTTTGGGAGTTTATCAAATACAATAAACTATGATTAGTGAATGCTAATCATTTGTATTAACTGGAGAAATTATGTTTAATCAAGTTAATCTCATTGTCTATAAACAATCCTTTGACATCCTTTTAAGAAATAGTTGTATCTTTTAGGGCATCTTATCTCTCAGGCTGCAAAATGATAAAACAGGCAAACTTGCTTGTCTCTGGTAGTTGACAATATCAGTGCTGATAAATTTATTTACAAGAAGCACCTAGGTTGGAGTTGGATTACAAATGTAACTCCAGTCTACAGAAAGGGATGTGGAAGGCATGCTGGGATTTAGAGGCCAGTCTGTAGTCTATGATGAGGTGCAAGAACATTGTGCTCTTATTCCCTGCAGCACACACCAGAGTTAGTGAGTTATATGCATGTTGTGGGGGAGTTAATGTGTGAGGGATGATCATCATGCAAGGCATTGCTTAGTAACTTTATTCCATTTACCCTGACAGTTTGCCATAGAAACAAAGATATAAATCCCTGCAAATCTAAAGAAAATAATTATCTGCAGTGTAATTTGGGATTAATAATTAGTTGCTATTTGCCACGTTGTCTCTGCTGTTTGATTTATGAGAGATAAATTGGTTTTCTTTAATACCACATTTTGATTTTTTTAGGCAGACTTGTTCATGGCACATTATACCTAAAAACATGTTGCTGCACTGTGAGCAAATCCTTCCTTCCCTGAGGCTGTGGGCCTTCAATTTCTCAAAGTCAAACTACATAGTCATTGCAGTCCTTAAAATAAGTACCAAGTCTTGTAAGTTGCTTTTTCTGCCACTGCTATAAATGATGGCCCCTCATTCTCAGATTCTTTGAAAATTTACTTCCCCTCAGAGAAGAAAAACTTTTTTTAATACTCCAGGGAAATGGATTAGCCTTGACCTGAAATTTCTGGGAAGTTGTGTGGGCAGTTTCAATAGTGCACACAGCACAGGTTGAGAAGCACCACATAAATCAGGAGACATTACTCAGAGCTGTGAACCTGTTTCTATAGAATTCCCAAAATAAACAAAGATGATTCAGGGATATTTTGCACCTAGGAGCCTTGTTGTTTTGTTTCAGTGAATATATTATTTTACACTGATAATCAATTAGCAATGATGAAATCATGAGCATCTTTTGTTTTATTGATGAATAAATGACTTTCACATTCAAAACTAATGAAATGAGGAGAATCTAACTGAATACAGCTATTCATTTTCTGGGGATAGGATGGATAAGAGATTAATGTGCCAGTATTCTACGTTTAAGAGGGTAAAAATACAATCTGATTTCCTTCAGGCATAAAAAACCTTGCATGTGATCTGTATAGCAAGCATCCCTTAGGATTTATGTGAGAACAGTTCAGAATAGCATAGTTCCATTTTTTTTCTTTCTAACTGGATTGAAGCATATTCTGCATTAGCTGTATCTTTGCTTCTACAACTATTATTATGTCACTTAAGCAATTTTTCAATAGAACACTGCTGAAAATCTCCTTCCACAGGGAAAAAAAAAAAGACCATTAAAAGAATCTGGAAGATTAAGAAAATCCAGTGGTCTACTAAATAGTTTAGTGAAAGACTGATCTTCAAAGTCCAAAAAACAATCATTACAAAGTCCAGAAAACAATCATTACAAAGCAAAGGGAACAGAATATAATACAAACAAAATAAATTTATTTAAAACAGATTACACAGAGGTTGAACATTTTCATTCTACTTTCAGTAAAGTCACTGGCAGTGCTGTCAGTTCAGTGTTCAAAGACTAAAGAGCAGGATTCCTGGAAAAGAAATTCCACTTTCTGTAAAGTGATACAAATTATCTAAAACACATGGTCACTGCAAACAACAAAGGGGGATAATCCACATTTTTTACCATTAAAGGAAAAAACTTTGCAAACAAAAGCTGCATTGTTATTGATGCTGATATCTAAAATTAAACTTTGAAGATAATTGTGTCTGTTAGTGCAGGAACAAACATTCTGATGCTGATATGGAGTGGAACAAAGTTGTGAAACTGTGTTTGCCATTCCATATATTTACAGATGAGAGATTGAATAAAAAATACTTAAATAACCTCATGTGTTGTTTATAGGAATTCTAAGTACTTAATGATGAAAAAAGACAGTTTGGTTTAGATTTCTTAGTAAAATTAGTAGTTAAATGTCTCCAAATCTCAATGCACATAAAACACCAAATTGTTGTGGATACTGGAAAGGGGACTAGCCAGAGGGGACAAATGTGTGGCATCAATAATTATTTTATCACAAGGAGCTGGACTTGAGAGATTACATTTCTGAGGTAATGAAGTTACTTGCATTTTGCACTACATGCAGCCTTTCTTGATCTTGTGTCTGGGGAAATGAAGAACCTTGAAATTTTTTCCATATGCTAGCGGATTTTGTGGGAGTATAAAACAAAGAAATGGTCCTTTTTGGCTTAATTTCTAATCCTCTAAGCCTTCTTTAAGGTTTCAGATTTCTTTAGTCTCAGAAGGTAATAAATCAAAGAAAGAAGCGCGTAATATTGATCTTCTGCACACCAAAAAAAAAAAAAAAAAAAGGGAAATAAAACCCCTCACCACCACCAAAAAGACAAAAAAGAATAATCACCTTGTCTAGCTTTATGCTCTTATCTGGTCTGGATTGAATATCAAGTGCTGGTTACCATTTGTTTCTTTGGAGGGTAGAATAAATGCAAGAATTCCATCTCCTCAGTACACATAATTTAATTTTATCAGCCTGAACCTATGTGTTCAGTCCAATTGATTCTCCTATTAAGAAGGAAAATGGCTTTTCTCAGATCTTTAATGTGTTCAGACCTAGTGGGAACCTGCATGACCATCAAACAAAGACTACTGCAACACTGAAACTATTGAACAGCTATCACAAGCCCACTGCAGTGATCTTTAAATAAGGATGCTTTCTATTGCTTGTACTCTCAGTAGACAAAAAATAGATGGAATCAGAATGAAGTAAACTTCTCTGTTTAGTTGGTGCAAAAAACAGGAGTGGCTGAAGTGGACAAATTGCATTTTCTTAAATTAATGTAGTTTTCATTTATAAAGCTGCCCAAAGCCCATCCTGTTAAGGAAGACTTTGAATTTCACAGTTTATGGCAAAAAGAAGTTGGGGTGAAACTTCTGGGGAGTGAGATGAGAGCAAGCTGGGAAGCCCCAACGGTGCTGCCTGCCATGTGAGAAATGAAAATCTTGTTGTATTAAAACAGTGAAAATTCAGACATTATTTGAATTCAGAAATATACTGCATTCAGAATTCATTATACACCTGTCACTTTTGCAGAAAGCATCTTCTAAATCCATTTCATACCAGGAATAATATTTAGGAGGATTTAAATAAGTATACATAAAAATACAACAATTTCTCCACAATTCTGTCAAAATATATTCTGTCAAAGCAGTTTGGGGACAATCTGGAAATCATCTGTTTCATGACCAACTAAGATGGAGCTACACAAAAATCAAAGAAACCCTCAAAATCTAACACAAATGCAGCAGACAAAAAAAAATACTGATTTAGCCTAAAACGAAATTTTAGTAGAAACATTTTCAGTCCCAATAATTGTCATTTACAGCATTTGAAAGTCAAATATCTTCAACTAAGTTCTGTTCTGAACTTTTATATAAACACAAGGAATTGGTAATATTTAAGTTTCGGTATCACAACAAAATACAGAAATACGAGAGATGATTCTACTATAAGGTCTCAAGCCCCCATTATTTATTTTCTGTCATCCTTACTCTGTCTCAAACATTTATATTCTCAGAAGTAAAGATAAATGTCCTTTGGTATATGCATTCACATATTATTCCAAAAAGAGAACTTGACTATCAAAATCAATATGTATCCATTGATACTGCTGAATATACAATTCCTTATTTAGTTTTTGAAAGCCCTGTTTTCAAAATAAAGTATGAAATTAATTATTATTCATTTAACAAGTTTTTTTGTTGCAATTCAGACTGAGTCTGGCTACACCTCATTATAAGTTCCATGTCCAGAAATTTAATTGCTATTTAAGGACATATACTAGACACTTCCTGTATAAATATACCTAATTTAATCAGCTTTACTACCTGATAGACAGTAAGCTCTGATATACTTATTTTCAAAGCAAATGAAGAATAGCAGTTTCACATCATTTAATGGTATGTAGTAAAACACTAATCTCTTTTAGACATACACCACAGCAGATACTTGTTATCATTTTACTAAAAAATCAAAAGTCATTATTAATTCATTTTACACTAATTATGATAGCCATCAATCACAATGATCTTGTTTAGGATTCAGATTACTAGAAAGAATATTATACCTTGGAGTTTCAGTATTTTATTCCAGGATTAAGTCAATTAAGATGATGCAAAATCATTATTTTCATAGCAATATAATGTCCCATTTTCACCTTGATTAATAGTTTATAACTTGAAACTTTTACTAGGTTTCCACTTTGTTTGATTTTTGGAAAAATGCAGGTTTTGCAAATTTTTTTTTTTTCCTTATGAATATTTCAGTCCAATGGGGAAAAAAGCAATGCCTCTTAAAAACTGAGCACATAAAATTACAAAGAGGCAAACCTTGTATATGTTTTGTCTGGATAGACCAGATAGAATGCCCATTTCATAATAGGGAACATTTTACCCAGATTTATTTCAAATACATCTAGGGTACATAGAAAGAATTCTGAAGAGAGATCCCAGCCTATTGTATGACAGATAATACCATATCCACTGCATTTTCACATTCAAGCAGAGGCCATATCTTGTTCATTTTTGCTTAAATGCTCTGTAAATATGTCCCCCAAAAAATTCTGTTGTAAATCTTGTAATTTACTATCATAACAAGAAATGGTTTGTTCCAAAATTATATTGCCAAAGAAATGTCCTTGAACAACAGGTGAAAGGTGTGGATAATATTCCACATTAAAAGACTTGACTACTCAAATGGCACCCCAAGCACTTGAAAGCACAAATATTTATGGTATCTTCTTATTTCAATTCCAGGTTTAGTACAGTTCTCACCTTCCTTCATTGCACAGAATAGTGACAGATTCTGTACCTGGGATGGGGCACCCCTGGATGTATGGACAGACTGCGGAATGAGAGGCTGGTGAGCAGAGCTGCGGAAAGGGTCCTGGGGCTCCTGGTGGATGGCAAGTTGAACAGGAGCCAGCAGTGCCCTGGCAGCCAGGAGGCACCAGACAACCTGGGGTGTCCTGGGGGCATCAGGCACTGCATCACCAGCCAGGCAAGGCAGGGGACTGTCCCCTCTGCTCTGCACTGGGGCGGCCTCACCTCGAGGGCTGGGGGCCGTTTGGGGTGCCACAGTATAAGAAATAAAGCTATTGGAAGCATCCAAAGGAGAGCTACAAATATGATGAGGAATCTTGAGGGGAAGCCACTCAACGAGAGGCTGAGGTCACTTCATCTGTTCAGCCTGGAGAGGAAGAGACTGAGGTACCTCATTGCAGTCTGTGACATTCTCAAGAGAGGAAGCAGAAGGGCAGGTACCAATATTTTCTCTGTGGTCACCAGTTACAGGACTCAGGGAAACAGCATGAGAGTGAGTCAGAGGATGCTAATTTATATACCAGAAAAATTTCTTCACCGAGAGGATGGCTGGGCACTGGAACAGGCTCCCCAGGGAAGTGGTCACAGCACCAGCTTGACAGAGTTCAAAAAGCATTTGAGCATTGCTCTCAGATGCATGGTGCGACTCTTGGGCTGCCCTGTGTAGGACCAGGAGTTGAATTTCATGATTCTTGTCAGTCCCTTCCAACTCAGAACATTCTATGATTCTACAAGTTTATGAATGGCCTTAATATAGGTTTTGCACAAAATTCAAATCCCGTGAAGTTATTCATTCAGCACTAACACGAGCCTGGTTCCATTTAGTCATGTGGTTACTAGACCATCAGCAAACCATCCTTGAGGAATTTGTGCCTCCATGTAGTCCTGCTCAAATCAAAGTGATATTTCTTACCTGCCCAACTAAGCATGCAGATGGGCAGTACTGTTGCCTGCTAGAACAAAATCCTGCTTGACGCAAGTATTAAAGTCAAGCTGGCACATCTTATCTGCTGCTCTGAAATTTGGGATCCAATCACTCTTATCAGAATTAGCAATTTCAAAATTTTGTTGGAAGTGAAAGGCAAAGCTGAAAAACAAGAGAAATGAGGGGACATTTGAACCACAGAGAAATCCTTGTTTGTTGCAGCGGAACAGTGGTTTTCTGATTTACTGATATAGTAAATCAGAAAGACTTACTGTGAATTTCAGGCATCCTACAGCTTTGCTGAACACTCTGAAGTATTTCATAAAATCCCCCAAAGCCTCTGAGAAAAGGTATTGGGAAATAACTAAAAAGGTCAAAAGTGAAAAGAGAAATGAGAGAAGGGAGTAAAAAAAGACACACTCATCCAGAAGAGCAGATGTAAGGGTTGAAAGCAGGTGAGGTGCACTGACAATTATAGAAAGAGAGGTCTTGCTTAGTCAGAGCTCTTTTTTTTCTGTGAATGAGCAGAAAAGAGAGAATCACTGAGTAGCCCTTTTACGCTTTTATTTCAGTTGCTGCTGAGCTATAAAAGTACGTCTTGACTTTTGAGACTTTTGACAGAAGTGAAATTAGTATGGTGTACAAGAGAAGTTTCTTTATCTGAAAGAAAGTCACATATCTGAAAGAAAGTCACTTCTTACATTGTAAACTTCCAAAGATTAAAAGTTGCAAACTGTCAGAAGTCTCATCCCTTGCAAATCAGATCTAGGCTGGACAAAGGCACCACTAAATACATTGAACAATGCCAGATTGCACTGCTGAGAAGTTGCACTGGATGACCTACTTGGCCTTTGCTGCCTTTAAATTATGTAAGTCTCCTTAATGCTTTATTAAGGTTTTGAGACAAAGCCAATGGCTCCCAAAAACATTTGCCAATCCTTTTAAGAGAGAAAACGAAATAAACCCTCAAAGATCCTCCCAGAAAATTTCTCTGGCTGGTGGAGGAGGGAATGATCCTTCAGAGAGGGCTTTTTTCCCCCCTTTTTATTAAACATTTCCTCTGAAATGCATCTAGGGCAATGTTTTATAAATACCTCTTGGCAGTATTTTTAAATCCCTGTCAGAATGAGAGGCACAACTGCTGCTGGAGAGACAGGAGTGGAACTGAGCTGAAAGGTACCAGCAGATGCCTGCAACAGTGTGGCTTGGTGTGGCAGCAGCTACTCCCACAGGATGCAGAAGAGGGGCACAGGAACCTCAGTGCCAAAAGCTGTGCCTGTGGTCGGGAAGTGTCAGGGAGCATGAGCCTGGGCCAAGAAGGGTTTGGAAAATAGTTGGGCAGAGGACAAAGACAGCTTTGAGATCAGAAGAGTTCAGTGATGCATGAAAAAATATGAGCTAGAAGGGCTTAGAGCAACTCTGAGCCTGAAAAGATAAGGGGCAGGAGCCCTGTGGCAACTGAGGGAAAGCTGGGAGGCCACTACACTTTTCAATCACTCAAAAAGACCATGCCAGCAAGGGCACTTCATGCTCATCCTTAATGACAGTACACCAAATTCCCTGGGCATGCTGGGGGTAGCTCAGACATAACCCAACTGCATAGTGTTTTCTCATCAAGAAATACCACAGGTCCTCACAGCATGTCTAGCAAGACACTCTCAATATTCACCCACCCTGTATTGGCTATGACATGAAATACCCTCTTACTCCAAAAGGTGCTCTCCTCACACCCTATAATGCACTCACTGCACTGATTAGTATGTGTCATAAAATATCATAAATGAGGTTGGAAGACAGTGAGAAAGTAAATGTCCTAGAGAGCAGTAAATGAATCCACAGATTCTAGGACCTACCACAGAAAGAGGTTGCCCCAAAAGGGCAATTTAGCTTTGCATTACTGGATATGCTAATTATGCCTGGGCTCAGATGCAGGTTTGCTTTTCCAAGCTGAGATGTGGCTGGTTTTCAGCCCTGGGGATGGGTGCATGGTTGGGGCAGCCTAGATACTGGATGAGAAGCTTGTGCTTGCACTGACACAGAGACACCATATTCACATTGCCTTTTCCACAGCAGGGGGGCGGTCCAGTGGGTTTTTCACTCTTAGTAATTGACTGACCTGAGCTGACATCACCAGCAGGCCTGTCCTTTAAACTGAAAGAGGGTAGATTTAGATTGGATATTAGGAAGAAATCCTTTACTGGGAGGTTGGTGAGACACTGGAACAGGTTGTCTGGAGCAGCTGGATGCCCAGCCCAAGAGGGGCTGAAGACCAGGTTCAATGAGGCTCTGAGTCTGGTCTGGTGGAAGGTGCCCCTGCCCATGAGGGTTGAAACTGGATGATCTTAAAGGTCCCTTCCAGCCCAAACCATTCTGCAATCACAATATGAGACCGAATCTCCGTAAGGAGAGCCATCTAATGGGATGCTGCAGGTGCAGGACCTCTCCTTTTCTCTTTCCCAGGTGAGACCTGAGCTGGGCACTGCTGGGCACTTGGCAAGCTCAATATCAGAGTAATTCACAGGCTGCCTAGGGATATTCTGATGGGCCTGAGAGAGGAGCTCCTCTCTGCCAGCCTCCTCCAGCCAGATTGTGCTCAGGATGTCCTGCAGAGCGCTCCTGCAGTCAGGCACTGTAGCCATTCCAAGGATTCACTTTGAAAGCCAAACAAAAGCTTTGGGGGTTCTCTAGCTGTGCAACACAGACAAAGCCAGAAGCTCCTCTTTTGCTGATACATCCAAGCACACACTCAACACACACCAACTATATCTGCTGTACCTGTGCCATGCAGAATTCCTCTGAAACCCCTGAGACTCGGACTGCTTCCATTTTGAGAAATGACACAAAAATAGTAGATGTCTTCTCTTGAAAAAGAGGGAAATATTTCAAATGAGCCTTAATATATATTAATATATATCATTGATATCTTCAAAAATAAACATTTAGAAAATTAACTTCTGTTTTTATCAACTTTTGTACTGTTTTCTACAGAGAAAGAGAAATATTGAAAGTTGCTCCAGGAGTAAGGACAGTTATTTGGTAAAAAGAGAGCTGACATTTTATATATAAACCCATATAAATAAATATTTTCTATGGAATCACTGATGTAATATAATTAATTTCATTACCCTTACAACTGTTGGTATATTAGCTGGAGGAAGGACTAAATGTATATATTCTCTGCATGTTTCTGCAATTGGGTAAGCATCTATATCCCAAATAATCCCTTCACAATTCCTGTGTTGTAGTCTGTAGCTTCATTAAAACAACTACAACACTCTTCCATAATGTGCATGTTCTGTTGTGAGGAATAGAATCATTCTCTCTGTTAGACTGCTATGTAAAGCAGAACTGAAATTCAAGGAGACTTATTTTCTTTGCTCCTTTGCAACCCCAACACTACATTCCCCTTCATCACTATGCTAAACCTGAAAAGACTTCTATTAATAAAAATTAGAATTGGAGAAAATATATTACACCATCTCTATGCCTGTTAAATTAATTATAGGCAAGTGATGAACAAAATTGGGATTCATTATGCATTCTATGACAAAAAGAATAATTTATAAATTCAATGTAATGTTATTTCTTCTGTAATAGCAAAATGAATCATCAGCTTTTAATTTGCTGCTATAACTATCTAAACCCTTTTAATAAGGGGTTTATCTATCTCTTGAGGTGTCTAGCAAAGTCGGATGGAAGTTCTCAAATTTTAGTTATGGCACTACTGTAACAGCTAAAAAATTGCAACAGACTAATTGCTTTCAAATTCAATTATCTCTTAATTATTACAGTTATTGTTATATATTAGTCTTTGAATTTTTATCTTAGATTTTACCATATATCCAGCTATATTTCATCTACTGGATTTCACAGGGTATGCCTCACAGGCAAGTAACTTACAACTTTTTTGGTGAAAATAAATTATTTAATCAATAGTCATCAACTCCAACACTCAGGTATGTTTGAAAAATTGATGCTGTGATAAAGGTTGTTAAAAAACAAACCAGTAATAAATATTTGCATTGCAACCTATTATGTATTTTGGAATACCTGCTGCTTGTTTCTTAATGCTGCAGCTTGAATGTTTTTAGTTCTTGCAGAGGTCATTGGAATTTTAAGGACTAGTTCATATGGTGCAGTTCCAGCCCAGTCCCCAATACAGAAGAATTTACAGTATCTTCCTGCCAAAGTTTGGCCTGCCAATTATAAATTGACTGTATATCTAGCAGGGCTACCATTTAAAATAGGATATCAAACAGGATTTGATATATTTTTTGTGTGTCACTCAGAAAGGACAAAACCAAATTGGCCAAAGACAATATGGCCTTTCCTCTAAGAGAAAACACCCAATATTGCAGAGATTTTTGCCCACTGTTCTGACCTGTGATAGTCTGCATTGAGATTATATGACTACAACCTGAAGGATAAAGAAAACAAGTCATACTGGATGACTAGTGGGTCTGGAGTACGTATCCTGAAGTTGTTCTTAAGATTTTATCTGATTTCAGCCTTGGATCTTTAAATCTCTTAGAAAATGATGCTTCCATGTAGTCTGATGAGAAAGCGTGACCCTAAAGCCCACCTGTAGCTATAGAGAAACCTTTATCTCTCCACCTGACACACATAGAATAGGAATCCAGATGCTTAAAAATGCTTTTGAATTCTCAAAACAATCACTTTGTTGAATGTTTTCAGCTTGTGATGGAAACTAGACTTTTTATTCTGGAAAGCTTAATAATTAAGCCACCCTTAAGAATCAGAGAAGATATCAATAGAATGTATTAACATTTTTTTAATTTCTAATGTATTATGCACTTGTGTTATAAATTTCCTTACTGAATTATGACTGTGATCATGGATCTGCAGCAGACCAGCATGGGAAGGTACTCCTGCTCTGGTAGAACTATTAGTATCTTTGACAGTGAGGAATGAATAAGCCCTCTAGGGCAGGCTGTGCTCTCTTGTTCTGTGTTTGCATTCTGCACTGCATTCTCGAAGCTCAGCTGAGGACCAAAGGTTCCTCAGTGCACCCCTGGCACAAGCAATGCAGATAATCCCATTACCTTCCACCTCACAGTCTTTTTCGTGTTTCTGTCACCGTGGAGAAGTATTTAACATGAGGTGGAATTTATCTTGCCTAATTTTAGCTCTTTAAATGTCAGGAATCAAGTATAAGCTGATTGCTCAAGGCAACCTGTAGTCAGAGGAGAAAGACAGGCTTCTCCACATAGCAATTCTTCCCACCCTGCTGTAGGAATCTGAGTGAACTGCCGTGCTCTGACAATTTCCATCTCCCTTGCCCTCTTTTGAATTAGGATACCAAAGGCCTAAGATTAAAGTGACTGCTCAAAAATTTTATGTATTCCCCTAAAACTCCAGTCTTAAACCTTCTAAAATGGTAAAGGAAACTGTATTCCTCTATTTTTATCTTCCATATCTATTCATTTTAGAAATATCTCATTTCTTAAAAGATTTCTTTTTCCCTTTATATGGTTTTTGTGCTTGATAATGTAACTCCATCACTATTCCCCATGGCTAGAATAGCTGAATAAGAGTTTTTTTCTTTAAATAATAATCCAAACTGCATTAGGATATTTATTATTGCAAGGCCACATTATCTTAAGTAGCATAATGCTCGCATTTTGAATATTATGGCTGGAAATGCTATCAAAATTAATTTTACTCTGGTGTCAATGAAAATTTATTGTTGGGAGATTTTTCAGTCATAATGAAAGAAGAACAGTAAAATGTTAAAAAACCACATTGATCTTCAAGAGCTAAACAAACACTTTGCAAAAAACTTAGGGATGCCATTGCTAGCTTTCCTTAAAATTATGGTAGTTACAGAAGACAAAATGGTCTGCTTTATTCAAATGTGAATCCCTTTCTTTTGAAGGCACTAATGCACCACAGTAACTGTATGATGATAAGATCGGTGATGATAATATAATAATAAAGGCTCAGAGGAGTAAACAAATGCTTTCACATTGGAGTGGGAAACATTGCCATTTTTCTTTTGAAGATTTATGAACTCTAGTGAAAGGCCTGGTCCCATGGAACTGAGCAAAGAGTCCCCAAGGATTGTTTTACCTCTCTTTGTGTTATTGATGTAATCAAATCTGACCTTGATATTTGGCACCTGAAGAAAATTACAGAAAGGTCTTGCACAGACACTAATTTCAGTTTGACACCTCACTGTCATTTTGTAGATCTTAAAAGTTACATTAGGTGCTTGCTTATGTTTCAATCATAAGAAAAACTGGAATTCCTTGAACCAAACTGCTTGGAAAAGGTGTGTAGTGAATGAACACACATACAGCAAAAAATAAATGTTACGTATAAAAAGGGGACACATAGTGATTTATTTTGTTTAAGGTCAAGAAAAACAGCACATATTGAATATATATTAAATCATTGCATATATTCACAGAATAATACTTGGAACCTGAACAGCACTTGAAGGCTTTGAATTCCATTATTTTTTTAGCTTTCCTATTTTCAGTGGTAATTTGGTATATGAGTTGCTTCTGTCCTCAACTTTTTTATTTACAGCAGCACATTTTTAAAATGAGCATCATTTACTCTTATAGTAGTCACTCATATGTTTTAAAAATGTTATTAATAAAACCAGATGTGTGAGAGTCTTGCCAAAATTGCAGACCCATGGGTAATGCACAACTCTAAAAAGAAGCTTATTCTATTTAATTACTGTGGAAGCTGAATCTGGCTTTTCTTGAAGCAATTTTTAAGCACAAGTAAGAGTTATTTATTATATCAGGATCCACCTTCTCTACTTTGTTTCTATCTTTCTTGCCAGAATATATCCGTATTTTTGAAAGAACAAGACTAAGAACAGGTTCTCTCTCTTAGAGAATATGTGTACAATTTATGTTATTTTCACTTGAAGGGAGTGCTCAGCAATGCTAGTTTGGATCATCTAGAGTAAAAGGAAAAGTTCCCATCAATTCTCATGTTTGTTTCATGCCCAATGTAAATGATGCATTTCAAGACTTCCTTCAAGAGCATTTGGGAAGTGCTTTGAGACCCCCAGTGGAAGCCGCTCTGACCATGCCAACTACTCTTAAGATAGACTGAAAAGCCAGTTATATCAGACTAAAATACTCCATGATTCTGTACTGATTCTCTCAACCTTATCTAAGGAATTAAGTATTTAAGACAAATTGTCTGCTTCTCTGCATGGTTTCCCACCTGTCTGCTTGCCAGACAGCCTGAATGGTGTGTCAGAATGCCATATTCTTTCAGCCACTGAATTTCCACCTGCCTGTGGAGCCATGTGGCTGGCTTCTCAGGGATTTAGGAAGATGGGATGTCTAGCTAAAGAAAAAGCTGAAAATGACATGATTTGTTGTTTGTTGTTGCTTTTCTTCTTAAATGGATTTTTTTAATTGTGATTCCTCTTTCACAGAGACAATAAATCCAAACTTTTAACTTTTTATTTCCATTCAGGAATATTATTATTTAAAGTGAAATTTTATCAGATTAATGGTGGGCTACAGCTAATACTGTATCTTTTATCTTGGCTTGTGGGAAGCCACGTCAATCTTTTAACATATATCTTGGGCAAGATATTTGAGTATCTTGTTCTATATTTTTTCTGCCAAAATATATACCTAGTGAAATATAGGAATTTGAAATCCATTTCAGATATCCACCTCAGTGGGGACCTTCAAAATATAAATATTTTTCATGTTTACGTGACAAGATTAGTCTCACTTATATTCTACCAGAAATTATTTTTGTATAAGAAAACTTTGAAGGCTCACACAAATGGGGTGAATTCCTACTATTTTTCAAACTATTCTTCCAGTGGAAATCACATTTTTCAAGCCAGGTCCGTGCCTAACTCTGTTTAAATTCCCATACATGTAAAATAGATCTATGGCTTGGATATCTTGCCTTAAGAACCTCAGAACTCAGAAAACCAGTGATAACTCAGCATTAGAGCTAACAGAATGTTTTCCAATTTTAGGTTCAGTTGTTCCTGTATTTTACCTTGAATATTATTTAAGTCACTGCAAGAGCAATTAACTAAAAAGTGGATTTTAAAATATGATCTTGCAGAAGGAAGTGAAAAAGTGAAGAGGATAGCAACTTCTAAAATATGGACAATCTTTCACAGTATTTATGTAATAACAGTAATAAATAAGACTATGTAAGGAAGACTATGTAAAAAATGTTTGAGAAGGAGCAAAAAGATAAATATTTCACAGAAAAATGTCATTCACAGCAATACAAATGGTAGTTAACCTGCATTTAAAAGCAGATGGGTTCAGAAAAAGAGAATGAAGTTGGATATGACACCACTTTTCAAACGTTAGCCATTGTTATTGACTCCTTTTAACTCATCTTTTTTTCTGTGGATGCCTATATTAAAAGTCTACTGTAGGTGCTCACCAAAAAAAAAATTGAAAATACTGATGACACTAACTCTAAATTGATGTTAGATGTAGCTATATCTGAATCCTAAAATAAGTAAATAATGAAAATTGAATGGTTTAGAAAATACACAAGTAGCAAAAGTACACAATGTCATTCTATTAGAGTGTCATAATTTATACAAGAATACATTTCATGGGCAATACAAAGTAATCATGACAGCACATAAAGGCACCATGGTAGAGTAGGAGGTGTAGCTGTTCAATAATGTCAGAAAAATGAAAATGTGCTGATTCACTGGCTATCTTTCCTAAAAGGATTAAAAAGTCAACTTGTCCAAAATAGTACACAGTTGGCTTTCATTCTTTCTTTCTTTCTTAAAAACTGAGCTGAATGTCATCTGGTGATTTTCATGAGGTTTGAAGTTTAGTTAAAATTCATAAATACAACATACCTAACCCAAACTGGAAACCCAGATCATGTTAGAAGACATTGTATAATTTTAAAATGTCTTTGACCACCTCCAAGTCGAAGCTGCTTCAGACCCCATCTAAAAACTGATACAAACTTCTGTGCATGTACATCTTCACAAACTGTCCTAAGTTCAAAGGGAATGGTTTAAGCAATCTCTTTTCTGAGAAGTATTTTATGGGACAGACCACCAGAGGGAAGTACTGAACACTCTTAAGAGACAGCATTTGAGCAAATTTTCATTCTTGAATGAAATGCCATATGGCTGGGGGGTGGGATTTGCATCTCTGAGGAAGCTGTGACAAGTGGCAACGTTTATTTTTTGCCTTAATCTTTCTGTGGCTTCAATTTTTAAAGCAGGCTTTTCTTCTGAAGAAGAACTTTAGATTTTCAGTCCCAAGAAGGAGACTAAATATTGCTTCTGAACACCTTTGCTTCTGTTCAATTTGCCTGGACTCTGTGCTACATATTTCTAGATCAACAATAAAATAACCTCTTGGTCTTGATAGGCTAACATTTTAAGAAAATCAACGATATTTTACACGAGCCTTCCATGAAAATAATTTTTCATTTATTGCCAAAAGAATAAAGAGATTGTGCAGATAGGTGAGTCAGGAAGATTCAGCAATCACACCAATTCAAGCATAATGCAGTACAGAGGGGTCCATGTGTGTGTCCATCTGTCAGAGGAGGGGAAGAGCACCTTTGGTCATAGGCTTGCCAGGCTGGTGAAGAGACCTTCAAACTAAAGTTGCTGAGGAAAAGGAACCTTAATCCATCTCACCCCTACCAGACTGATGCCAATATCAGCAAGGGATGCCCAGAACCTGGAGAGGGATTGCAGGTCATCAGGAGGGCACCTAAAGAGAAGCACAAATTGATTCCACTCCAGCTAGCAAGTTGACTTCATAAGAGTTCAACTTAAATGCTTCTATCAAACACATATGAAATGTGCAATAAACAAGATGAGTTAGAGATATACACAAACTATCAGGGTTACTATCTTATTATCACAGAGTTGTTGGTGGGGTGGTTCCTATGACTGGAGAGAATGCCACGCCATAAAACCCTGTAGGGAAGAGAGGCACAAGAAGCCTGGTTCATATTCAAGGATCACCTCCTCCAAGCTCAGGAGGTCAGATTGGATGGGGATTTGAGCAACCTGGTCTAGTGAAATGTGTCCCTACCCATGGCAGGGGGAGGTTTATAACAAGATCATCATCAAGATCTCATCCAACACAAACTGTTCTATGCCTCAATGATTCTATACATACAAAGGTTGGCAAAAACACCTTTGTATCTCCTGCAATTTAAAAATGTGCTTTGTCTGGTAGTGCAATTCAATCATAAAACCTTTCAAGGGCACAACAACTTTATTGATCCTAAAAACTTAATAGAAACCACACTATTTAGTCCCGTATGACAGCAGATGGCACTCTAAAACTGTTGGCATGTACATGTATGACTGCATATATGTATACATACACAATCAAAAAACATGTTTCTTTCCAAATAATGAGGCTTTGGAAAAGTCTGGGATCTAAGATTGTGATGCTATTTTTTCTCAAAAAATATTTGAAACACAAAATCTTTCCATGCAAGATTTTAGGAATATTATCACATTGGAAGATCTCCAACAGAAGGGAAAAAAAATCTATTTCTAATATTTTACTTTGTTTTTACTGTCTTTCCATGTAATAAAAGTCATCTTCCTTGAAAACTAGAGTATGTTTATCTATAGACAAAATAAATACACACAGATGGGGTTTTTTTTCAAATGCCACAACAGAATATCTGCTCAATATTTACCATGGATTCCAAAAAGTATTTAACTTGTTAAGACTGTATTAAGAAGAGGAAAGAGAGAAAATATGGAATCCATTGCAGTCTTCTTTGCATATGCAAGAAATATGATAATAGCATTATATGAATTCTGCCACCTCATTTTGAAGTTTTGTCAAGCTTTATTTTCTCTCATATAGAAGGAGAAAGAAAAATAATTGGTAGATTTAATAAATTATTTAAGCTGGAGAAATCTGAGAGAAGAACAATAATTATTCAAGCAAGAAGCAACAGTAGTGGGAAGAGAACAATACCACTTGAGAATAGATTGTAACTGGATGCCAAATTACACTACTATTTTTGACCATAGTGGGTGGTTTTGCTTGAATAAGGACTATAGTGTTAAAGCCAAATATACATGCAATACATATGTCTGAAGAACCAAAACTCCTGAGACACTGGAGTACAGTGTGTAGCTGGAGGATCAGACCTAACTTCCTTTGTAATATAAACAGTCCTGGAAGAGAACTAGCCAGTTCTTACAGTAGCTGTGCTAATGCCAAAAAATAAAATAACCTCTGTGGTGACAAGGAGAAAAGTTTTTTTGGTTACTCCTGTTTTCCGGAATCTCTGACTAACCAAAGAGGCTCCAGCAGCCTGTACTCTTGAACTACTGAAGACCAAATTCACCAAGATAATATTCCTAAATTTTTCTGCAGTCCCAAACAATGACTCTATATACATCAGTTTAGTTGCTCTCTAATCCCAGAGGTGCCCACCTGATCGATTCGTAGCTCTTCCTCAGTGTTACATGAAAAGCTTGATGCATAAAGCATGGCTGGGCCTGGTACTTCTCCCTCTGTGTTTCTAGAAGGAAATGTCTTGGCAAGATTTCTCCTAGCACCTTTAAGCACACCCCAATAAGGACAAAAAAATGACAAGTTTAATTTTTGCTGCTGTCTCATCTTTTATCACTGTGTGATTGTTGGAATACTCGTAACAAAATGAGACATTTGGTTTTTAGAGGACAAAAGCACACTAAGAAAATATTTTAATACTCCATGTAACCTCCTGTAAGAGTGTCTGAGTTTATCTGGAAAGACATTTAGGGAGAAATAGAAAAATTATGGAGGACAAAATTCTGTATGATGAAACCAAGCTGTAGAGCGATAACAAAATGAGGATCAATTGGATTGGAACATTAGAAAAAAAAATTAAGCAGAAAAATTTGTCACTGGTTCATAGCTTAATGGCTAAAACACTGGCAATAAGACAGCTGAATCCTAATCCTTTTCTAAACAGTCTTTACACAGTGATCGTTCCTTAAATCTTTATAAAGCCTCTGATAAGGACAAGAAATCTATATATTTGCCTCTATGGTAAAATACAGAAGAAGCAGTCTAGCTTTGTGTTGCATTTTGTTGTACAACAATAAATCTTGCATTCTTTTTCACAGTAAGAGTGTTTCAACAGGAAGAGATGAAAATGTTCCCTCTTTCTCCCATAGTGCATTAAAGTGTCTATAATGGTTGAGGAGCACTAGAAAATACAGGTGTGTATCCTGTTGGGTAGACAAGAGCATGAAATAAGCTTTTTCCTGCTTTTAGGTGAGAGCTCAGGTTGTAGTCCCAGGAGAAGCTGTTTATCTAGCTGTCAACTAAGAAAAGTCAACGTTATATTTTTTCAGGAGTCTGTTTTGTGCTTGGTACACTGTATGGTGGCTTGTGAAATAGCCACGGAGCTATTTCCAGGGACACAGGAGGCAGCACATGTCTGCGCAGTCTGGGACATGCCCCTGCTCTCTGGTAGCAAACGAGCTGGGCAGGACTTTGTCTCAGTTTTGGGCATAGGCACCAGAAGTCATGTTTCACTGGAGTGCACTCTTTTGGGTTTTTCACTAACATGTGAGGCCTTGGGTGCAGAATGCTGGGGACTGAGGGTCTGATCCAAATCTTTGGCGGTTAAAAGTCATTGACAGCAATGAATTTTTGATACGGCTCAAGCCACTACAACTCTTCTAGAATGCATTTCACAGAACATGAAGCACTTGGAAATTGGCTGAGGAAGCCAGAACGGTGGAAATCATTCTTGTGTTCCTCTCCTGCAATTATTCCCAAGCCCTATTTTCAATCTGCATGCTGCTTATTTTCAGCGATTCCCCCTAGTGTGCGATTCATCTGGCTTGGCAGCTGCTCTGTGTGCAGTACATTTCAAGAAGGAAGGGGACAGAAGCACAGGCATGTTTCCAAGAAAACAGATAAACTGCTTTGGTGTCACTGACGTGGAAAGTGGGTTAGTCACACTCTCAGAGACTGGTATTCCTGATTGGTTTTGCTTGTCCAAAGCAACATATGGCTGCACTAGCCCACCCCTTGGAGTATAATTCAGTGGGTCTTCCCTGAGAGTAGAGCAATGAACTTAGATTTTGAAGTTTACTATTTTAAATGATGCAAAGTATTCCATTGTTTTAAGGCAGCATGTAAAGCTGATTTAGGGATTACTGTTATGTCGCTTCTCTTTTTTTAGATACACTAAGTATTTATCTATACATTTAAACCTTTATCCAGACAGAGCATAGGTAGGCAGATTAGATGACAGAGAACTAACAATTTTCACTCTTTCAAGCACAAAATTGACAGTTTTCAGTTAACCTTTCCTTTCCACAAGATTGCTAAATTCCCCTTAAACCTAATTATTTTTAGGATTCAGATTTCATTACAAAAACTAACACAGTATAATCAAAACAAAAGATGGCAGATTTATAAAATGATGATACGAAAGGTGTGTAGCTGTGGGTTGTGAAGAAAAGGAAGAACATGAATTATAATATTTGGTGGACCTGAAAATAAAAGGAATAATTTTCTTTTTGCTTGTTAATATTTAGGCATGTGCTTAGCACTTACCTAGTAAGTGCTAGCAAAAGCTAGCAATATCTTTGTTCAAAGAAACATAAGAAAAATTAAAAATCCCATAATAAATTGTGGTAAGGTTTACAGTAATATATCACATGCTTGCTAAACTTAGGTATGTGTAATGATTCTTTTTAATTTCTTATTCTCTCTTCCTCCCACTACTGACTGAGTTGATTGGTTCAAGCTTAAACTGAGAAACTAATGGCTCAAGAAATCACAGTACTAGGTCTTGAAGATAATTCATTTGTGTTATTTTTATATTGTTGCCACTGCATCAATTTCAGTGAATTACTTCTGATTTACACTGGTGTTTGCTGCACCAGTGATATTTCAGCCAGGAATCTTCCTATGCAGAAGGTGCATATTGCATTTTCAAATAAATTATGAATACTGGTTGAAGAAATGTTGTTGTCATGATGAAAAAATAAGGCCTGATGGAGAATCCAAGTTTGTCTAGTAAATTTGAAGATCAGCAGACACAAGAAAAGGAAACACCTAAGCAACTCTAAAGCAGAAGGAGAAAAATTGTTTGTGAATCTACATTTATTCCTTTTTTTAAGAGGTCATTCACCCAGAACAAGCACACATTCAGCTGTCCTGGAAGCTGTGACAGGTAGGTCACTGAATGTGGGATATGAGTTATTACATTGTAAAAAATTAATGGGTGCCATAGCCACTTTGAGCTATGCACAATTATACAGCTGCTTCAAATCAGTGGATATGCTGAAAAAATGTAAAAGGCTCAGTTTATGCAGTCCTGTACAAATGCTTTCAGGTCTCCCCTCAAAGCTTTCCCATGCAGGCAGAAAAGAATGTACCCTACACCCTTTTTTCAGAAAGATGGCTCTTAACTACAGTCTCTAGGGTTTTTTATTACTTCTGTCACAAGAAGAGAATATTGCCACTCAGACACATTCTACCATATCAAGAGTCTTCGGCTGCCTTGACAGGATTGTTCACCTGATAGAGGCATCTACCTGCAATGAGCAACCTGTTTACTCAGAAATTTGGTAGAAACTTTCCAGCCTTCAAGTACATTCATCCAGCAATACTCAGGGATCTAAGAGTGTCCCTGGCCTCTTCAAAAGAGCACTGTTTGTATCAAGTGAGAAGAAACCACTTGTGAATTTTGGGGCAGCCTGATGACAAATGGAAGGAGGAAAGGTGGGTGAATCCCTTAATTGTGTTGTAGAACACATTTGAACCTCCAGTTACCTAAGGAGAGGCAACTGAAATAATCCATTCCTGAAACTGCAGGATCCTCCTGACCCTGAATTTAATACTAACACTTTTCCTTCTTATTTTGGCTCTGAAAAAAATTAGTCTTTCTCAGAATGGTCTCAAGCATTGCACATGTGCCTTCAGCACAGAGGTTGTGCTGGATGTGCAGCTACTCATACAGGAGGCTAATATGTGCCATGGACTCAAGGGACCACAGCTCTTCAGAAAAGAATGGCAGCTAAGCAGCCATTTCCACTATAAAGTACTCAAAAAGCAAAATTGTAAACCTGCATGACATATTCTTATCCTGGCAAGTCTGTGACAGAGGATCAAGAAATAAAAACCACAATAAGCTTCAAAGGTCCCTATACAGGGATGCGTGAGCCTCAGACAGGATGAATGGGCCCAGCTGAAATGTAGGCATGTGTATGTGACAGAACAACTTGAGAACACTAAGGCATTCTTATCACTAGGCTTTTAGGGATCAACATTGCCCCAAAAATCTTGTTGACTGTGATGCATGCAACCATAAAAATTTATCTATGTGAAGGAAAGGGCTGGAAATGAAAAGATTAGCCAAAAGACCACATCTTCTGGGATCAACCTAAAAGTGCATTTGTGATGCATTTCACACTGGCTGTAAGTATTTCTTGTTGATCACTACTGAGCTCAACTCAGTAGTGCATAGCAACAAGCAGTGGCCCAAATGTATCCATACTTTGGCAAAGAAGGTCTGAAAAAAGATTAAGGGCGACAAATGGAAGACAAGGGAGAAGATGAGGGGGAGTTAAAAAGTCCCATTTGATTAATACTTATCTTAAAGTTTTTATTTATATATTGATAAACATGTAAGAAAACACACGTAAGAAAAGCACCTGATGAATGAGAACCACATAAGTCATCACCTCTGCCCTTTAATATGATACTTGAATGAAGGCTGTAAACTCATGCAAAGCCTTATTAAAGCACTGTTAAAGAGATGTTGGAGAGACAGAGCCACTAGGATTAGTGGATTATAAATGTGGTTATGCTCTATACTGACCTTAAACTACAGTCATGTATTTAATACTGGTATTACTTATGGAAGTGGAAAATGGTGCTATCTGTGACCACATTCATAGTTGTACCAGCTGCTGGTTTTTAGAAATACTTCCTCTTCATATGATGAACTAACTCTGAAGGGGAAAATGTTGGTAAGATTTTATGGCAACCAAGAGATACTACTTACTGAAAAAGTAAAGGTCATAACTGCATTCCCTTTAAATGCCTGATTTTGATATAGTTTGGAATGCTGCCTACCTTCTAGAAGAACCTTTGGCTCTGTAGGTTCAACAATCAGACATTATGCCTACCCTGTACTTATTTACATTTCAAATTATAGCAACTTTCCATTCAAAACACCAGAGTTTCTCCGTAACTATTCAGGTCTCCAACAACAGAAGCTATGCAGGGAAACACAGAAGCTGTCTAAAGCCTCCACAATTCTTTTTCTTAACCATGGTCATAATCCTAATCTTGAGGACAAAAAATATGTAAAGCATGAATAGGAAAATAAAGAGAAAACAATACAACTTATCTTGTGTATGTAATGGAGATACTAGATCTGCATAAACACAGTTAGGAGTGGGTTTGATTTGCTTCTAAGTGAACACTATTTATGTTCCTTAAGGAAAGGCAAATCCCCTCTTGTACCTAAAGAAGCAAAGAATGTTCTGAAGATATTTATTTTTAACAGTAGTCAATTCTTTGTGGATCTGTAAAAATCTTATACAAATTGGTATCTAAGGGGCATTGTTAAAAAAATTAATGCGCACAACCAGCAAATTTGTTTGAAGATTATTTTCAAGTGGCTATTTGAACTTACCACATATTTATAATTTAAGAGCACACACCACTTTTATTCTAACAGGTAATCTTTGTTTCTTTCTGTCCAAGTCACTGTGAAAGAACTTGTTGCTTCTCTCTCTAAAGGCTTTCATTCTCTGCTATTGTTATACCAAAACAATATCAGCAATGTAATGCCAGAAAGATTCATTAACAACCTATTTAGTAAAATTCACATCTCTGCTGATTAAAGCCAAAAGAGGGAGAACAAGGGATGTCAATAGAAATGTTCACACGTCTTTTTTTCCCCAATTATGTATATGTATGTGGGCGCTGAAAGGAAATATTCAAAGTTGTTTTCACCAATGCAAAGGAAAATCACACGTCTGTCTGTCACAGACAAACTGACTATTTTTGAAAAGTCTGGGAAAAGAAGTATGCAGAGCAAATATGAATTTTTGGTTACAGAAAAGCCAAGCACTTCTTGTTGTTCCCCACCTTCCCTAAATCTGTTTTGTTAACAGGTAACGAGAATTAATCTTCTTTTTCCCCATACAATTTTTTGGATTTCTTCTATGTACTATAAAGAAGCAAAAAATCTCAGACTCCTTTCTTTCAGTCCATTTCTAGACTGCCTTTAAAAATGTTGATTAGATTAAAGTTATTACACTCTAGTATTACAGTATTTTATCACAGTGTTTTACTTTCTTGATAATTCTACATTAAATGGAACTGATCTTCTTCACTTATCCTTTCTTTCAGACCTGTGGATGCTGTTTTACTGGTGTATCTGTGAAATGCTAACCTGATTTCCACAACCATAGGCTACATTTCATTTCTCAGTTATTAAAGGCAGAAACATGCAACTTGAGGTTTATTATCCCATGAGGATTTAGATGGGAGAAAAGTCTTTCCTGGGACACAAATATAGTCATAAAGGGACTCATCTTGAGTCAGCACATCTGGTTTACCTCACCTGCTCTGAAAGACTGGCACTGATTAGAGAATCTTAGAATTGCTTTGCAATATGTATTAAAACAAATCAGTAAGACCAGATGACACTCACCTAAGGAGTGAGTTTCTTTCCAAAGAAACCCAGATATAAAATTGCTGAATTTCATGTGTTACAGTTGCTTTCTTACTCTTATGCCATCTACTGTCAAAGGGAGCAATGATAACATGATTTCAAAAAAAAATAAGTAATAAGGCTTCAAATAAATAGTATCACAAACTAAGGAATATGACTTTCAGTCCAAGTCTATTAGTGGAAATTATGTTAATAATAAAAAAAAATAAACATAATTGAGTAAATTTAACCTCTGAAGAGCAAATTTATGCCTCCCAGATTTGGAAGGTGTGAGTTCTTCCAAAGAGTCTGCAAACATGTGGAAAGGAGATTTCCCAAATAATCCATTTTTAGATTTTCAAAATTTGTTACAATGTTTTTCAAAGAAACAAAGCTTTCATGTGGAAAAGTAGTAAGTTGTCTTGTGGATCAGTACTCAGTGGAAAAGTAAGTAACAAATTACAACAATAAAGGCTCATTTTCCAAAAAGAAAGAGATTCTTAGGAGAGTCCCATATGGAACTGTCTTAAGGACCAAGCATATTCTTAAACAGTCTGCAAAAGAGACTGAAATATTACCCAAAAAATATGCAAAAGATACAAGAGTAGCCTTGGTGATCAAAACTAAAATTTACCATAGTATTCTGAAAGAAAAGATCTCAAACATTTTGTAATGCTGAGAAGCAGATTAATAAAATGGAAAATAAAATTCATTGTCAGTGGTACAAACACCCTCAACTATACATACAAGTGAAGAACTTAATTAATTTCTACCACTGAAGGAAGATATCTGTATGTCACAGGTTTTGAAATTTTCATAGCAATGCTTAATCAAAAGGAAAATTGAATGCCAGAAAGATATTTCTTTCTACAAAATTGAATTTGTAGAAAGATAATAGAAAATGAAACAGAAAACTGCTATATTCATGCACAAATTCCGGATGCAAACACCTTTTAATTACTATGACTTGTTCTGGTCATTCCATCTCCATAAAGATACATTAGAATAAAACAAGAAGTTATACAAAAGGCAACAGGAAGGGTCAAAGAAACTTCTACACAAGCAGAGCCTAAACTCACTAGAATTTAGCCAAAAACCCCAAAAGAAACACATAACAGAAACATGGCAAAGAAGGTTAACATTCAATAACTTGTCATTTTTTTCTCATAACACCAGACCTGGAGTGAACTAAATGAAATCCTGAATCATCAAGTTAAAAACAAAGAGCAGAAGTATTTTTTTATTTCAAAATAAAAACATGTATAAGAAAGGTTCACGGAAGGGTAATAAATACACTGGGAAGGGTAATAAATACATTGGTGAATAGGCAGCCTCTGCAAAACTCATGGCACAGCTCATATCCTGAGGAAAATATCCCATTGAATTTTGCTGCCTTATCCCCTTTTCTAAAATAGCCACTTTTTTCATTTTTACAGAGAAGGGACAGTGACTGAATTTCTCTATGCCAGGTCTTCTGAAGCTGTCAGTGCCCTCAGGTCATACATAAGAACAGGAGGAATCTCTCAGACTTGTTTTAAGCATGGTGAAAGAAAGCTGGTTGAATTTTCCCTTGGAATCCATGCTACATTCAAGGTCCATCCAAACCTATAAATTCTCCCCAACAGGACTTAATGGGAATAAAATCACCATATTAGGAGTCAAGAGCATCTGGCAGTATGCTCAGTGCCACAGGTCTCACCTTTCTGACTACTGAACTACAGAATAGATAAAAAAATACTAATGGGACCACCCTGCAGAAAGCTGTCAGCCTTTCAAAAGTGCCAAAAGCTAACTTTGGATCAAGTCTGGTTTTATTAGCAATTCCTTTAACTTCAGAAATTTCTTTAGGAAGTTACACTATATATAGTTCTTTCAAACCTTATTTTTAAACTAACTGTGTTGAATTTAAGGATTTGTTGAAAAGAAAGACTCTGCTATTGTAAGGAGGTTGTCATTGTCAAGGGATAGGGGTCAGCTCTAGCTATTAATCCACATTCCAAAAGTCTCATTATTAAGAAACAGCAGTTCCAAAGACGGAATTAGGACAGAATTAGGTCTGTAAAAAAACTTTGCTAGGAATTTTGCAGATTTGTCTTGCAACACATCATAAATATAAAAAGCATGAGATAGTATCTTTGAATATTTAGAGAATTTTACCTTACTTCATCAGATAGGTTTTATACCATAATTCAAAAAAAACACACAGGGAGTCAAAAAATCACTGTGCAACAAGACCAAGATACAAGAGAAGGCAGTGATTCAGGAATGATAACTCTAGATATTGCATGGTAACAGTAAAAAAAGCCATCTCTTCACACAGCATCTGACTACTGACCTAAATGTTATTGGCAATGCTAGGCACTAATGCACCTGCTAATGCACCTGCACTGCATCTCCACTGATGAATGGAGAATGACATGAACTGGGAAGGCAGACAGTAGATCTACAGCTGCACAGTCAGAAATGATTCCCACAGCTCCTCTGAGCCCTGGATATGCTGTAGCAGAAAATTCTACCCATGGCTTCAAAAGCAGTACTGCATTGAAAACTAGACAAAAAATGGTTTTCAAATACTTGTTTGAAAAAAAAAAAAAAAAGAAAAATCTTATTTTTACTACTTTTAGTTATTGCAGACACACTTTGAAATTGAGCTTTGCAGACTTAAACAGGGTTATCACTCATAGACTTTTAGAAATGCTGGACTTCCACATCTATCAATGGAAGCTGGATGCCAGCAAGAACCAGATTTACACTTATCCAGTTTAGAATCATCATTTTGGTTGCTCTGATCAAATCTGGCTCCACTTAAGCTAAGTGTCGTTTTTGACTCAGTAGGACCAGCATTCTTCAGAAGAGAACTCATTCGGTCTCCTTGTAGATTATTTATCAACTGGCACTACTTTAACCTTCCATTCCCATGTTCATTCTCACACATTTACAGGAAAGCACATATATTTCCACATTTCCACATATTTCATGTGTGTGTCTGTTGCACTCTTCCAGTCTATGCTGGTAGATACTTCCCTGGACATCAAGGGTAGGATTTTTCATACCTAATTCTAGCTATGTCAGAATTTATTCTAACCATTTAAGTAAGAAAACACTTCCAGAATATAACTTATAATAGTTATGTTTAAAGTTTACGTACCAGTCCTCTAAAAGCTGCTTTAAATGTCATTCCTGTAACTGACCATTATCTCTGAGTCACCACAGTAGACCTTGAAAAGTACTTAAAATAAATTACATACTGCACATTTTTTATAACCAAAATAACCTGCAAGGTTGATTTCAGTAAATCAAATCATAGCAGCTTTCTTCCAGATAAATAAAAAATTCAAAGCTTTTTGAAGCTGGAAAAGGGGATTAGAACTTAAATGGCAGAAAAATCTTTTGGAAAGGTTCCTCTGAAAAATTTTGGAAACCTCCTAAAAGCATGTCATAAAAGGTTTACAATAAGTCCCCTTGAAGGTGGGTACCATTAATTATTGCTTCAGTAGCAATGTGACTTTTTTTTTGATTAGACAAACACAAAATTTTGCAATTTTTTCAGTACATTTTTGGTTTCAATGTTAAATAATATTAGGTATTGCTATCTCCATCGAAACACTAGTTTCACACTGCATATAAATAGAATTAAGAATATACTTTATTGGTAGAAAAGATGTGAACAAGAAAGAGCACACGAACACTGCAATTATGAAAAAATCAAAATATCCTACTTACTTTTCATTCTATTTATTGGTTAATATCAATCACTAAAGTCATTCATGGCTGGGACAAATAATAATGAAAAGGAATTTCAGATTTCTAGTAAAGCAAGACTAAAAGTTTGAAAGCCACCAGGTACTAAAAATTCTGTGAAATATTTGTGGTGCAATACAGTGGAAAACTAAAATGGTAGGGAAATGAAACAACACATTTGGCTGCATTGCTTTTCTACTGAAGGCAAACAAATTCTATGTCTTGGAGACAACAGGCTGTCAGTAGCTGCAGATCAGGTACATTTTCATTCAAATGCAAATTTAAGAAAAAGTTTTGCTAATCTCTGTGCAGATGCTCAAGCCTAGCTCTAGCAAAGTTCTTCCCATTGCAAGTTTAAATGTCTTCCATGATAAAAGTGAACAATTGATTTTGGGAAGGAAATAGTTTTGTGCATGGCTTAACTAAAAGAAATATGAATAAAACACAGATCCATTAAACTCAAAAAAAAATCAGACATCTGTCTTCACAAGCTGCACCTTCAGTTCCCCTTCCTCTCAGCCAATGCACAGCAGAATTCCACGTCACTGTTCCCCACATGAGTAAGCCCCTGGCTGTGGGCATCAGCAGAAACATCACAGTCATTATAGAGCTGACCCCCTAACCAGCTAAATGTGAACCATCCCTCTCCATCAGGCCCCCACCCAGTGTTTGTTCCCAAGCACATCTACACTCGTAGGCTCTGCTCCAGAACAGGAGTATTGTAAGCTCTCTGGACACCACCTGCCTGGAAAATGGAAAAATCTGCTCAATAGTGTGTGAGTTCAGCTGTTGTAAAAAGATTTGTGAACCAGTCCTAGACTATGGATAGAGCCTGTTTCTTTATTCCTAGAGGGACTATTTAAGTAAAATGCATACACAGCCCTGAAATCAAGAATGGGAGGCTTCTGTCTATGAAAGACCTTGTCACATAGCATGTACATTTCTATTTCTATTTCTACATTTCTGTGTACATTTCACAGGGTTTCTATTGAAGCCTATGAAAAGCCTATGAAAAGCTTCAACTTTCTATGGATTTGAACTTTCCCACAGAGACACATAGGCACTCTGAGCAGGGGAGGAATAGAGTTAAGAGCAGGAATAAGGCACGGTGCACTCTGTGACCTCTGTGCCGGACAACAGTGCTGAGCACAACCATTTCACTGGTCTAGAAGCAGCAGTATTTGCTGTATTTGTGCAGTATTTGTCACTAACCTACCTGAAATGTCTCTGAAGCAAAGGGATCACTGTGAAGAAAAAGTGCCAAGCATCTCTGACCAGATGGCTGCATGTCCATAAATCTCAGCTGTACCCACGAGAGCAGAGCGTGCCTGACACCTCTGGTCACGCAGCTGACAGTGGGAAGCATCAATGCTGCCAGTATTGCAAGAAGTCTTGAAACACCAGGCATGCTCTGCAAAATCCCTGTGATCAGGATTTACGTTAGAAAGAGGATTCTGTTGGAAATTTAGGTCTACAGTAACCCCATTTTTTAAATCTGTATTAATGACTTACATATTTAAAGTCCACCTTGGTCCTACTAAAACACTTCTGTATTTGGCTCTGGCCTCTTGCTGCTGTGTGTGGATGTGTTGGCTCAGCAGTGTTAACAGAAGCAGAAGGCAATAAAAGTTTATTTTTGTTTTAAACACTGTAAGCCAATCTGCCCTAGAACGTGCACAGAGAGTTGTTACATTATTTAACAAGGTGCCACTTTTACTTGGTCACTTTTTTAATAATAACTACATTATGCTGCTAGATGTGCCAACTAACATAAGTTTTCTTTCCTCCAACTAAAGATCACACTATGAAGACTTTCTTTGCCAGAACATGGGATTATTTATATCTAGAAAGAACTTCTATGAACTAGTTAGTGTTGCCAAGCGCTTACTCTTTTGCTGCAGATGGTTATGCTGGAGCAGAATTACTCTTTTTAAAGTTACTTCTATACTTTAAAATGTGCATTAACAAGAGAATACAAATTAGAAATAAACCACAAACGTAGTTCCAATCCTGTGGTTGTCCAGTTCAGAAGGGAAATAGAAGGGCTTATTCAGACTTGCCTGAATGCTTCCACGACAGAGTTAGAGTGTTCATTTCCTTAAAGGCACAACCAAACCCATGAAGATTAGTAATTAAGGGGTTGGCATTCTAAACCTGAAAGCTCTAAGACCCATGCTAAATGACTAACAGCCTATTCAGCACCTATTTCTCACCCAGATATATGGAGAAAATTACATTCCAGTTTCAACCTGCAGAGAGAAACAAAATATTACCATTGACAAATGTGCTCCTATTGCAAGTGAGACACAGCACAGGCATCCAACATATGTGCCTTTACACATTTTGTCCAAACTGGCAAATCTGTTTAGTTGGGAAGGGAGCAGACTGGGTTGAAGAACAACTTGGAGTGTGACAGTAGAAGGATACACCACCAGCATTTTAGCATTCCAAAAGCACTCCTCAAAGGGCAGAGGAAACCTGCATGGCTAAGGAATGCCAGCATCTGTAGCCAACGGCATGTAAGACAAGGATTATATCCAGCTGCTTTCAATTCCCCAGCTCAAACGAGCAAAACATCATTCATAACAGAGGCAGCCTGTAGCATGAATCTGGGGTATGGTGTGACCCCAGACCTCTGCTTCTGCATGCAGTGAGAAAGAAGCTTTTCACCTCTCTGTTCTCAGGTTGAAGCTCTGCTCAGCATCATGGGGGGAAGCATGATGGCAGGAACCACCAGCCATTCTTGTCATACCATAGGCAATGACAAAAAGGAGGCACACACTGAATGTAAAACAGTGTAAATACTTAGGCATGTTTGTGTGATTCCCTCTTTAAGTTGTTTTACTCTAACAGTAAAAAGAGCTATGGGAAGTATAGCTGAATGCATGGAACTTGTCTTGGGGCATTGAAAATGTCTTTAATAAAGGACTTTTTAACTTCTGTTTTGAATTATGAGCATTGATTGGCACTTCTGAAGGAAAACTACTGGGGCTCAAACTGGGCATTAGCAAACATCTCTCCTGGGAGCACAAGGTAACAATCACAGAGGCTGTAGGATCTCCTTCCCTGGAGGTTTGTTGAAAGCCTTTGGGGGCTTCCAAGATTCACTTAGGCTAAGTCAAGGCTGTCTGGTCTAGTTTTGGCAATAGCTCTTCTGTGATTAGGCTTGTTTATCTGAGGACTTTAATAACCTAATAGCTGATACATATAATATTCAAGTATTTTTCAGATACTCTGAAGCATGACTAAGTCTCACCAATTAAGTGGTTGATAAGGGCTGATTTCTCTGCAAGTGAAAGAGTAGCAACAACTGTTTCCAAATCTCTTGGCTGTCTCTGGTAGAAGTGCTCAGCACACAGAGTACAGCCTGTAGATGCTATCAAACTGAGTTTTGAAAAATAAAAAATATCTTGTCTCCCTGTGTGTTTCCTTGAACCTGTTAGTAATTGTACCCTTTCTTTGACTGGTTTTTGCAGATTCTCCTTCTTAACTAATATTTTGCATGCAATACAGTATTATTTCCAATTCGAATCCTTGATCAGCTCCACTTGTCCATTGATATCACATCCAAGCTGCTTATGTTCACCCTTACTACACTACACTATCCATACTTACCTTTTACTTCCTCCTTTTCTCTTCACTATCCCAAAGGCATACCTTTCACTCCTGCTGCTCATATCAATTTACAAAAAAGAATGTTTGCTATTTGTCTTATGCTTCTGTCTTCTTTATGACTACATATTAATTTAATCTCTGTTTTGTTTTGTTTTGTTTTTCTCATTATGTTGTTATATTCTTCAGGGGAGGAGCTATTTTGAAATCAATGCACTTTATATTTTTCTATTTGTAACTCAGGATTAGCACAGTAGAGCCTGTCAGGAGAGAAACAGCCATTAGATTATCCTTCTTTGTCAGCTATTCTCACTGAAGCATATGCCATTGTCAACTAATACTTAAAAGTTTTCTCTATACTGGTGTTCCTATATCATCTCTGCTAAAATATGTTCAGGTAAATCTGATCATGACTTTTATGTTTGTCTTATTTAGTCCATTATGTTTAGACCTAGATATTATATTTAATATAAAATCCATACTATTTGGATATTTTATTTGAATGTGATATGTTTGATATAAATGAAACTATTTCAGATTTTAAGCATTTTGGGAAACATGTCATATTGTTATGTTTTAATCAAATGTGGCTCACACTTTTGATACTCTGTAAATTTTTAAAAATCATTTCAGCTTTGGTAGGACTTGTCCTTCAATCTCATCTATTCCTGGATTTGAAGGGAGAGAAGCATACAGTACACTTAGGCTGCTGGGGTGCCATGCTTGACAAACATAAGCTTTTAAGAACAAAATCCACCTCAGTTTAAGCAGCATTCTTAAACCTGCCAACTGTTTACTTGAATCAAACCCAAATTGTTCAACCAGTCTTCTTTTAGCCAGAAGATATTAGCTTTCTAAAGACCACCATGGTACTGAAAATTCTAAACTCTCTGATCAGCTGTCAGATGCCAGCTGCCAGCTCATTTCATGCTCGAAGATAACCAGAAACTCTATGTCTAATTTAAGGCAGTTTCAAGCCTTCAGAATGCTGGGTAGCTCCAAGAGGGGTTTCTTCTCTAAACTCACCTCCTTCACAGGAGACATTTTCCTGGGACTTCATCACTAGACAGTCAAAAGTCTTGAACTGTAGAAAGCATTTCTTTTATATGTCAAATCAGTTTCATCTAGATGCAGTTTCTTTGTTACTAGAGTCAGCTACACACTGATCATTAATTCAATTTTATTAATAGGGAGCTTTTTGGACCTTGACTTATAACACTCTGCTTTAATGCTTCTTCCAGCAGAAGGTTTTCCCTTAAACAAAGATAAAGCTTAAGTCACAGTGTAGTGTCAGGAGAGCATAACCATCTTTTCCTATTTTCCTTTCACAATACAAATCAAAGAACCCAAATGATTTTTGCATCCTTCTTAAACTCTAAATGGAAAAATGTATTCAGGGACAGATGGAATTCTCTATCCACATGGACTTTTTGTCTCATCTCAGCTGCAAGCTGTTCAAGCCACTTTCCAGTAAGACCTCTCAGCTGGCACAGCTTTCACTTATCTCGTACATTCTCTAGTCCTGTTCCAATGTCTCTGGTCTATTATTTAATTTGGCAGACAAACACACTCAATGTCCCAAATATATTTTCTGGCCCCCTGTGTTTTATTAGCTGCCAAAATGTCAGTATAACCTGCAGCAAAGGAAGTAAGAAGGACTTTTTGCATGAATGTATCTGATTCATTAATCCACTGGGGAAAGTTTTCTTGTTTCTTTCTTAAAAAGTGAATTGTGACTCATTGACGTGTTCAGTGCCATAATATAACACCCATTTCTGGTTTCAAAAAGCTAACCTAAGAGATTGTGACATACTGCTCTATAGCACCTTTAGGAAGTGGCAGTTCACAGGAAACAGGAGGCATTTCTGGATCACAGAAGCAAGGACTTTATCAACAGCTCCCAGAATGGCATATTGCAGTATTCTTGTAATCTTAGTTCTGCTAAGAGATCTGACTGCATATTATTTTGCAGCTGTACAATGACCAAATATCTCCTTCTGCATTTCCCACCAGGCTTCCTTATAAAGTTGATCTAATATGACAGTATCCCAGTAAAGGGAAGAATTTAGTTGAAAACATTTCACTGAAAAGCATTCCAAACAACACCTCTTTTGTCAGCCCAAGCGATGAGCAATACTAAACTTTTCACCAGAACTCCTTTTTTGTTGCATGAATATAAAGAGGTAGTTAATGTAAATACTGATTTTCTTTAGAAAATATTATGGATTTTAAATACTATATTCACAGCTGTTTTCTCCACCCTTTGTGGAGCTGCAAAATAACAACAGGTTACATTAACAACAATGTACAATAACAGCAGCATATATTAATTCATGCATGACATTTTACACCTCTGGCAATACTTTCTACAGAAATTTTAGTATACATATATTTTGTCTTGAATTTTTAACATTTGGGTTAATTTAAAAAGGAAAAAAAAAACATTTAGGCAGACTGTTTCACCTACAATGCTTTTTCAATTGCTTCTTTTTGCATACAGTTGGCTTTTCTGAAAAACTAATGCACTAAAACCACATCAGATTAAATACTGCAGACTGTTATCCCAGCAGAGCTAGAAGTCTCTTCAACTTCTATCAGTATGTTGCCTGAAGATGGAATCATATATTTATGAGACAAACATCTTTTGACTCTGAGCTTCTATCAGTGTGTTGCCAGCTATCCAGCATATTGCTCCATATATATTTTAATATTAGACAGGAGAAGAAAGTATTGTGACATCTGGTAAAATCAAAACACTAGTGAATCTCACTTAGGAAGAGAAGCTCTGTGCCTCTGCCAAGACAATATCAAAATCTGTTGCGCTGTTTCTAGGGATAATAGTGAGAGCACCCACATTGTGGTAGAAAAGAATGTCTCATATGGCTTAATGGAAGAAAGAAACTACGATCAACAAAGCAGCAAAAATAGCACATTGATTTTCAAAAGGTGGCTAATGCTAACTTCTTAACTACCTGCAGTCCTTGTTCCAAACCATAATTAGAAAGTCTTATCAGAAGGCCTGTAAATTAGCACTGAACCTAATTTGGTCACGTGGCCTGTAATGCCTAGTGGCTAGTTCAGACTGGAAAGGTAGGCTGGCAGCCAGCAATGTGTCCTCACCATGCTGATGCACTGCAAGCTCCACTCTTCCCAGTCTCACATTTGAACATGAAATCAATTTTCAATGGTTTAATTGCCATTCAATTGTGAAGATTTTCCCCTGCCAACCCATTTGCCACTAGATGCCACTAAAGGTCAAACAGGCTGCAGAGAAGGCTGAGCACTGACAGCATTGTACTGACAGTGTCCTGCCTTGACGTCCAGAAGATGCACATCTTTTGAGAGAGGCAAGAAGACACACTTTTATTGTATGTGGCTATAAAATGGATGGAGCTGGCCACATATGCTTAATTATAAATTTCACAGTGTCTGGAGATGGTTTAGGGATTTATTGAATCCCTCTAAGCCATAGGAAAATGAATTAAACATATCAGGGAATTCCTGTGGGTTCACAGTTTCTGAAGGAAATTGTGCCACTGGGATGGAAAGAAGTATAAGAAAAGCGTAAATGAGACAGCAGTTAACTCTTCTGAAGCTTGTTTTAGACCACAAAGGAGTAAAAATATATGTAAAAGATGGATATGTAAAAATTTCCAGCATAATAAAGTCAGGGCAAGTTAAAAGGAAAATGCTTTTAAGTCCTGATATGGGTCCATACTGCTACTGAGAAAAAAAAAATCTCTGCTTGCTTTGAGGTGAGGGAGTTGACAGGAAGGGAGAATGTTGCGTGCTTTGCTTGATGGGCTTTCTCTGTTCCCCAAAGTTCCTTCTTCCTCTTTCTGTTTTATGAGGAACCATTTATACTGTCTTCAAATTGGATTGTACCTAGCTGTCCTAGCCATCATGCAGAGAGTGATAGCAAACTGTATTGTCCAAGGAGAGCTCTGAAGTCCCTTATGTTAAGGAGGTAAAATCCTGTTAGGGCCATTTCCTTTGAATAAGACATGATGTTCTTTTGGAAACACACGGTTTGATGTTCCTAATTTGCTTGACACACCACTAAGAGTTTTGACTTGGTTTGGCATTTGGTTGCTTCTCAGAGAAGATTAGAGATGCCCCCAAAGAAAGGAATCTGTGGCCAGTGTTTTTTTCTGTGCGTCAGGCCTTCAGTTTTCTTTAACCTATGCATGGGGTACTCCTCTCAGAATTTTTTTTTTTTTTGCTGGAATTTAGGATTTAGGACATTGTGTTAACACCATCACTAATATTTTGTGTGTTCAAACTTGTAAATAATTTGGGGATAGCTACATGAAAATGCAAAAGACAGTGGAAATCTGAAAAATGTTTATCAAATTTTTAATTGTACCAACAATTTGAAAAAACTTGTTCCCTATGAATTTTTCTCAACTAAGCTGGCTGTTTAGGATATATTTTTCATGAAGTATAAAATTCTGTGTTTGCTAATGAGTCTATGCATGGATAGTGAAGCACTACAAAGTATCATTCAATATTAGCTACTACCCTACTGATCGGCTTACATTTCACCAGAAAAAAAACATAATAAAAATGTGATTTGTATTAGTCATTGTGGCTTATGGCACTTGGCCTTGGCAAATAATTTAAATATGGCGTAAACAAGCAAATTCATTTGAGCAATGTGGAAGTTCTAAAGGGACATACTTTGTTATTTGTGCCAGAGACAAGTATGCAGGTTATTTCCTCAATTTCCTTCATAAAAGTGCTAAAACATGTCCTACAAAAAAAAGGTTTAGGACATATTTACATGTTTGTCTAAGTCTCTGTACAAGTTAGAAGAGCAACCAATCAAGTGTGACTCTGTAGTTTAAAGCAGAGATGGGTAAGATTTTCTTTTATGGGGTAGCACAATGTCCAGTACTACAGAAATCCACTGCACTCATGTCAACTTCCCATCTGGAAGCTGATTCCTGCAGCCCATTCTGCCTTCCTGCACTTTAGGTGATGAAAATCTGCCCTTGAATCTTGGTCAGGGAAAACACTTTTGCTCTGATAGTACCAGGGGTTGTGACTTAAATGAGAAGATGGGAATAGAGCTCTCATGGACACACCCAAACCGTCACTTACACGACAGCACAGGCAGAAAGGAGGAGAGGAAACAAGTGACAAACATCCAAATAATGCAACTATTCACACAAGCCAGAAAGGAGGAAAGATTCAGCATATCCAGAACTAGAGAGTGAACTGTAGCAGGGAATATCTGCAAGGAACCAGTGTGTCAATGAGAAGCTGCCTTCCTTATTGCTATGCAAAGCTGATATATTGATAATCCAGAAGTGAACTGTATTTGCTGAAAAATTATTTTACTCAGCAGTGTTGGCCAGTTGGGAACTGGGAAGGGAAATGCTCTGGAAATGCTTTTTTTTTCTGAAAAAAAACCCCTAAAAACCCCTAAGATCTATCTCCTTTGATTAAGGAGTTTCTTTCTTTCTTTCTTTCTTTCTTTCTTTCTTTCTTTCTTTCTTTCTTTCTTTCTTTCTTTCTTTCTTTCTTTCTTTCTTTCTTTCTTTCTTTCTTTCTTTCTTTCTTTCTTTCTTTCTTTCTTTCTTTCTTTCTTTCTTTCTTTCTTTCTTTCTTTCTTTCTTTCTTTCTTTCTTTCTTTCCTTCCTTCCTTCCTTCCTTCCTTCCTTCCTTCCTTCCTTCCTTCCTTCCTTCCTTCCTTCCTTCCTTCCTTCCTTCCTTCCTTCCTTCCTTCCTTCCTTCCTTCCTTCCTTCCTTCCTTCCTTCCTTCCTTCCTTCCTTCCTTCCTTCCTTCCTTCCTTCCTTCCTTCCTTCCTTCCTTCTTTCCTTCCTTTCTTCCTTCCTTTCTTCCTTCCTTTCTTCCTTTCTTCCTTTCTCTCTTCCTTTCCTTTCTTTCTTTCTTTCTTTCTTTCTTTCTTTCTTTCTTTCTTTCTTTCTTTCTTTCTTTCTTTCTTTCGGGTTGCTTCCTTTACTGTTTTTAAGATTTTGACTGCAAAGTCGGGCAAGTTTGGAAAGTACAGAAACCTCTCAAAAATCATTTTAATTTGAGAAAAAATAAAGGAAGAAAAGATCTTTAGCTTCCATCGAAGTGGGATTAAAGTTGCACAGTGTCTGTATGTACAGCTCAATATTTCATTACAGTGCTTTGGCACAGGACATTTTATGCAATAAGGATTATTTGGAGCTTTTATGGCATTTGGCTTTGTTTCATATAGCAGAGATATCAAGATTGCACCTGTTTATGTCATTCAACAAATTATTTGGCTTCAGTAAAGAGAAGAGTAATCACAGCTAAACAAATTTCATATTCAGCACCTAAAAGGCATAATTTTATCTGATTTAGGGAAAAAAGGGTAAATACTGTGGCTGCTTCTCATCATGGCTCTCCTGTTGGGAGACATGGGTATGAGAAATACCTTCTGGCATGTCTAACCAGCCTCACTAACCCCACCTGCAAAGCCTGTCACTGGGGATCCAAACCCCATCTCCTGTCTGCCACTGCCAGTGTGCACTGCAGCCATGTGGGGTCCTTCAGCTGGAGAACTTGGGGTATTTTGTGCTTTTTCAATCACTGCTCCAATTGCCACCAGTCACTCAACTAAAACTGACTCAAAGAGTGCCAGCTTAAGGAAGTGCAAGACCAGTAACTTCCTGTAGACTTTCAACATCAGATTGGGTGAATAAGGGTTCTCAAACAACTTCTGAGTTACACAAATGTTTTTCCTTTCAAACACAGAGAAATGCATTTCCTCTATGTAAAATAGTATCAACGAGATGCCAATGCCTGTTGCCATGGTCCCTTCTTAAGGGACCATGTGTTTTCTTCCCTTCCCAGTGTTATGAAGTCATACCTTCATTGCAGAGATATCTATTTTTAGATGCATTTCTGCAACTGCACGAATGACAATTACAAGCAAAACAGAACCTAAGGTGGTACTGCCTTCAAAGCAACTCAACAATGTCTCAGGTAAGCAAACATAAAAGATGTAATAAAAAATAGGAAAGAAAAGGCCATTTTTCATCTCTGGAAAGAAATAACAGTTCACCTTCACACTTACATTTTAGATTCTGTGATTATAGAAGTCATTAGTTTATACTGTTTAAAAGCTGTCTTAACTTTTACTCTCATAAAAAAGCCCAGAGGTGGGAAATTGGAATGAATTTTAAGCTAAAGAATAAGAACTATACAGAAGGATATGGGGAATTACATTATTTTTGCTTACAACAGAGATGACTGAGTTGTGGGAGGAAAGATGGGCCAATGGTCTTCATATATTTTAAATGTAACTGTCAGAGAAAAAGAACATAAACTGCACTGTTTGTTCTCTGAGAGAAGAACTAGGGGTGATAAGCAAAAATTGCAGCAAAGATCTATATTAGACATTATAAAAGAGATGTATAACTGTCTGGTGGCTATTTACTAGAATAGCTTGCCCTGGGACCATGACTCTTATGTTTCAGGGACTGTGACTCTTAGGTTTCAGGAAGCAGTAAATGGTCATCCTTCTGGGGTGGTTCAGAAACAGCTGCTCTTGCCTTTGTCTTTGACCTGCAATGATGTGTTTGGCCTTACTTTCTGTAAGTCCAGAACCGGCCCAGTCAGGAGATGCAGGAGCTGGCATAGCCTGTGCTGTCAGAAGCTGTCATGGTGTGCCTGCCAGCACAGAGTATCCTATGCAGGAAAGCTGCCACAAAGCATATCAGACAAGTACTGCTGGCTCAGGGTATCTGTCAGCTTCCATATATACTATGGCAAGGATTTAATATTTAATTCATTTGAAGAAGTGTTGCACAAGAGGCAGAGAGAGAGAAGAAAAAACTCCAAGAGGACAGGAAAAGGTTTTTATGAAAATGTGGAATCCTACTAATATTTTTTCAGATTGGGAAATTCTGACAGCCAATTCTCTGAAGTGATACAAAGTCCACTATAACATACATACAACTAGCAAATAGATACAATTAGATACAATTAGTCCATCCTGCTTGTATGTGCTTTCATGTGTATTTGGTCTAAACTGGAAAATAGATTTGTTATGGATATAGATGGATATGGATGGATATAGGTATTAATTTATATATATGCTGGCACATATATGCAAACATATATATATACATATATATATATATATATATATATATATATATATATATGTGTGTGTGTGTTTACATACATACATGCCATAATACAAAATTTCCTAGTCATTACTAGTACAAAACTGTCCATATAACTAACTATATGTATAGCTATGAATCTCTCCCTCTCTCTCTCTCTCTCTATATATATATATATACACACACAAAAAAATAATGAAATATTGCAGCCAAACACTCTTTTTCTTTCAGATTACTGTTATTTTTGTTCAATGGATCAAGCCTCAGAAGGAGCTTCACATAATTTCATGAGACTTTTTGGACCGCTCACTGCCATATATATTCTGGCTTTTTGAAACATTAAGGTCTATACAAGGGTCTGTTCTGCTTTTCTGTCCACTCTAGGATCTTCAGTGCCCTAAAAATCAGTTTTACCTTGGATTATATTATAAAATTGGATTATATTTTTCTTTTGTCCATCATACCACACTGTTAGGGGGAGGCAGCTGGATTTCGTTCAAGTACATTTTACATTGAAAACCTCACTTCTAGGACAACTAGAAGTGTACATTTAGGTCAGTATCTTCTTCTCATTTTAACCAAAAGGAAAACTTACAGAATCATTTTTTAATAGATTTCATATTGGGTTGAGAGAAATAGCTTGGAAATATTGAAGCCAACTGTTCCTGCCATTTCCAGCACATTTCATTTTCATCTACTTGTGATGAAATGAAACACAAAAAGCACAAAATAAAGTATGGGAAGAAAGGAGGACTAATGCTTTTGAGCAATAGCTCATTGCTTAGAATAGAGGGGGTGGGAGACAAGTATTTTCTTCAAATCCCACCTTTCAATGCCTGATAGGACTACATTGTGGGTTGTTCCAGAGGAAAATGTTCTCAAGCTCTTCTATTCATGCTATTGCAATGTGTGTAAAATGCTACAGCATTCCTGGAGAACCATACTGGCACCTCTCAGGAGAGCCACTGTGTGAGCAAGAGATGTGATGCCTCTCACTGGGTGAGACAGAGAGAACCACATCTACAGAGGCACAAGAAAGAGAGCAAGAGGCAACACACAGGGCACTAGACGCTGATGAAGGGATACCCCCACCTGTGGGTCTGCCTCCTTCCTGCATGTGCACTGCAATGTCTGCTACCTGTGCACCAGGGCTTGGAGGGGGGCAAGAGGCAGTGGTAGTCCCAGAGCTGATCACCAGCTTTTTCTGTTTGTCCAGTACAGATGTTCTTTAAGTGCATAATACAATACTTTTTCTTCACCTTCCACATATGCCTTTACCACCAGTGGTTGTCTGCAAAACCTCTGAGATCCTTCTGGGGCAGCTCCTGGCATTCTCTTTCAGAAAGGAGCATGGCATCTGCAGGCCAGCAGAGATCAGTGTGAATTCTAACTGCTTACAAGGACAGCATGAGCAGCCAAAGTGATTTTTGTCATGATCTGAACACCTGTGATTTAAATTTACCCATCTGAGCTGTTCATTCTAGGTTTCCCTTATAACCAAAAGACATAAATAGGCATATAGCACAATTAATCTTATTTATTTCATGCTTGAGTGTGTCTAAAATAAGATTAATTCCATCTACCTGAAGTTACCTCTCCTGTTGACTATCAAAGGAATTCAGGTGCCTAGTGCAGTGCAAAATCTTCTTCATACAAAGCTGGAGAGAGTATCTCACTCCAAACTCAGAGTAGCCTGTGAGGGTCTAGCAGCCCTAACAATAGTTGACCAACAACCATTTAAAGGAGCACTCACTGAGACTCTCTCTCTCCTAACCAATAGGCTCTGAACAGTGGACACTGAAAGGCTGAGGAAAAAGCTCAGATTTTCTTGTTAGCATGGTTACCTTTTACACTGTGATTCAAATTCTGGATGGCTTGTTTCCATCTGCTGTGCTTAACCAGCCCCATGGGATTTATAGATATAGATCAGGGAAGAGGGTGGATGATTTTTCAAACTTAATTCTCCCCTGACACTGGTGTTAACATGAAACCTGACATGATCTGCTCATAAAGCACTTTTTGGGGATGTATATGTCATATTCAAGCACTCACCCTCTACTATGAGCCTAGTATTGTAAAATGCCATAAATGTGGTGTAGTGCAGGTAAAAGCCCAGACAGGGATGGGTAAGGGGTAAATGTTTACCCATCCACAACTTTGACCAGCCCTGGCTCCACTGCTCACCCTGTAGCTACACCTATTCTGCAAAGTGAATGGGGCACACTTCAGGGATTTGCCTGAGAAAACAAGTGAGTATGGGCTGAAAGCAGAGCTGTGAGAGGCCAATCCAGCCAATGAGGAAGAGTTGCCTGGGAAAGGGACCTCTCTGAATCTGGGTTCCGAAGAGCAAGTTGGCAATGGCACGGTAAGGCCAGTAAAGATGTCAGTCTAAATAGAAAAAGTCCTCAGATGTACCAAAGGCAAGTCAAAAAGAAAAAAAATTGGAATAATTTTTATAAAAGGTAGTAACTATCACAATATTTTGTATTTAAATGATCGTGTTGCAGATTCCCAGCGAATTTTGTTTTATCTACAGACAATCTGGGTTTTCTTCTTTTTTCCTAAATTGATTCTTTATAGGATTTGTGTGGGTTTTCTCTTGTTTCCATGGTATTTATTATCCAGCCATTTGCTTTCTATTCTGAGTTGAACACAGAATGAAAAGCTTGAGTTACTGGGGCTAGATCACTACTTGCTGTAAATCAGGACAGTAGTATCAACTTCAATGAAGTCACTGGTTATTTATATTATCTGACCTTTGAAATTTTATGATGCAGAATATTATGAAGAAACCTTGGAAAGGAAGTCCATTTGTTTGTTAGGCATCTTTGCGTTAGTTTGTATTGACTTTCAGAATAAATGAATAATACAAGGCCGTAAATGCACTACCAGAATTCAGTCACATAATGCATTACAAAAGAGAAGGCAAAATAAGGACAAGCTGGACAGCTCCAGGCTCACTGAACAAATGGTAAATGCAAGAACTTGATGATGTTTTTGTTTTCACAGAATTTAAAGATATTTTTCAGCATTTTCTTCTCTTTTCAAGGAAAGATGTAGCTTAGGTAATACAGCACTTAGCACAGGCAGTGTCTTGCATCTTCATTGATCCCTACAACCTGTGAGTTCCTGTATTCACAGATTTGTACTGCCACAGACAGAATCGATGGTGATCATTTTGTTTGGCTTTTTTTTTAAACCTCCTCCTTTAAAAACTACTATCTGAGTAATTTCTTCTCTGAGACATGCTCAAATGGACAACTTACCCACCAGTGTGCTTATTTACCACTAGGAGAACTTCTTCCCATTTGTGATGCTATAACATCCCTATGGCAACAGCAGCACTTGCTTACTTTGGAAAGTCATTTTAGGAAAGTATTGAATTTATTTTTAGCTTCTTTTAGTGAAATCTAGCATCTGGAAATGAAGTGAGCCAGCACCATGTTACTAGCCACAGAGATGCAGAAGAAAGAACTACTGGTTTTAATCATATTATTTTCATTATTATTTAATTATTTCTTTACTCTATTAAGTACCTGAGAATACCCAGCTTGGGTCTATGTCACAGATTTGTATATTTAGGCACAGCAATAATGAAGAACCAAAAATCATTTCAGATGTCACTTTTCCTTTTCTGTTTGCAGATTAAAAAAAAAAAAAGGTGAAGCTATATTCCCTCTTCAATGTATATTGTGATAATGGGAGAAGTAATTAAGAAAGTCAACCATAGACTTCACATACCATCAAAAGCAGCAGCTACTAAACTCAGAAGTTTGCTCTTTGTTAATGGTAGGAGTCTCCATTCAGTCTTGCCACAATCTGGTAGTGCCTATCTGATAGCCTAACTACTAAAACTATGAGCTTGCAAATCACATTTTCTAGTTACTTTTCTCTCTTGACACCTGTATTAAGTAACCTATCACACATGTTTATGATTTACTGCTCTTTTCCATGTTTTGTGACCATATTTAATCCATCCTGCTTCACAAGGAAGGTGGAAAATGCTACATAAATTAAACTTGGAAGAGAAATTAATGTGCCTGCTTATCTATCTTCACAGGCAAAAGGGCAGACACTGAACAAAACCAGCGAGACACTGTGGCAGGTAATGTTGTAGTGCTCCAAAGTTAAGAGCACACTCCTAGTTACTGAATTCATAATGCCAAGGAGGGAGCTGAAGATGCTGTGCAGTAATCAGACAGAGGTTAGGCTCCTGCATCACATTTCACAAGCAGTCTAAGCCCTGAGACGTTTTCACCAGACCATGAGAAGGAATAAGGAGAAGAACGTGTCTGAAATCCTTTTCCATAGATGGAAATGAAAAGCCTCATGTGGCAGCAAGTTCTAAAAGTTTGATTCCTGATGTATAAAGAAGCACTTCCTCCTATCTATTTTAAGCTCACCTTGTACTAGTGTCATTGAATGCTCCCTGCTGCTAGTAGAGTGAGATTTGGTAAATAACAGTTCTGCCTTCACCTTACCACTGCCTTCAGGAATTTTAAACCTCAGCCTGTCATCCCTCAGGCTTCTCTCCCCAGAAAGAGATCCCATCCCTTTAGTCTCTTCTCAGAAGATGGCAGCTCCATCTCCTATCATCATGCCTTGTCACCAGCCTTGGGTTTCCAGGTCATCTCCTGGATCTCTCAGTCTTGACTTTTCTGACCCCTCAAAGGACTAACTTCAAGAGGAATGCCCCCATGACCTGTTGGTTGTGGTGCTGTTTTGGAAATAGCAGACTAGGAATAGCTCTAGGAGGCTCTGGCTTCCTCATGGAGTTCTCACTGGAAAGCCACATAGCAGCAATGGCAATCCACCGTTCATCTCTTTCCAGACTATCGCAGGACACCTGCTCTGTGCATTTGAAATCACCTTCCTGAGGCCCTGAGCTAGCTTAACATTATCAGGACTATTCATAATACATGTCAAACAGCACATGAAATTTTTTGTGTCATTTTGGATTTTTAGCTTGCCTCAAACACTCAAATATCTTTCTTTGAGCCTTCCTCCTGAATTTAAAGACCAACATGCTTTTTAGGCAGCATGATGCTTTCTTGAATGCTTGCCAGCATGCTCAGAGCCTTGCTTATTTTGCATAAAATAACCACAATGATTTCATATACTTGAATCCTAAGAATAAATACACTCTTTTTTTTTTTCTTCTCCAGGCCCCCTCTATGTATAGATTTAGTGTGTTTCATAATGCTCTCAGCTTTTTTTTTGGCAGCTGTGCTCCAGAACATTTTTGGCACGAACACTCTACTTCTTGGCAGTAATGGAAGCTTTTATTACACTATATATATTATTTCTTTTCAATTGTTCTGGTTTACTATATAAATGTGTCCCTTACATTTTTCTTTCAGTGGAGTGCAGTCAAAATGCTTAACTTCTTGCATTAATAGGCAAGGAATTTCCATGCATATGCTTTTCTTGCATTCAAAGGTCTACACATTTATCTATTCCAAGTGCTTTTGTTCATAAAATGTGGGAAACACAACCATGAGAACAGTTTTTTTTTCTCAAATAAATTAGTTCAGCAAGCTTTCTCTCTTTGATTTTGTCAAAGCATTTGGGAGCATATATTATGGGCAGAAAAAAAGTCCTATTTCCTGCCATCTATTGATAGGCAATTGAATTAGACAATCAAAAAAATGCTCCATAGTGTCAGATTTGCTGATAGTATAAAGAAGTAGATCAGTAAATATTAGGAAATTAAGAAACCCTTAATTCACATGCATAAATACTCTGTCACTATTAGTGTGTTTTGTGTTAATATGCCATATTGTCCAGTGGCAGATGTATAGAGTGTGTTTCTGGACACTGTACGTAATATCTGTGCAGTAACAGATTGCAGTAAGTCAAAACCAGTACCTCTCCTTATTAAAACACTGAGAGTAACATTTTTTGACAAATGCATATTGGAAGTCACCCATTTTCCTTTTAGATTGTGTCTGCTTACACATTCTATTAGTTTATGTACAGTTTACTTAATTATTTACTGCAGCATTTTCCATGAATTACAGTTTAGCTGACTGTATAATTTTTCCCAGGTCATCCTCAAAAAGAAAAAGGTGGATCTGTTTTCTCTATCTTTTGGACTCTCAGTCATGCCTCCCAAAATCTGAAAAATACCCATCTTCTACCCTGGAATTGCTCAATCCAGTTCCTAAAACATAATTATGCTAAATATTATCTCCTTAAGAGATTGTTGGCATTCCTCTATGTGTTTGCTTTTTTTTCCCTTGGACTTTCTCTGAGCAGAATGTTAGTTTGCAATTCCCCAGAGCTAATTAAAAACTATCTCAAATCTTCTGGATTTGTCACACCTTTTTCCTTATTTTTCTTCCTACCATTGTGACTTTGGATCACCATTGCCCAAGTTGCCTTCAGTCATTATTAGTTACTCTGCAGTGTGGAAAATAAATCCCTTCCGTTGCGTCCTTTACTTTCTCTATCCAATCATTCCATGATTCTCAGGTCATTCCATGAATCTATTGAATAGCTTCTAAATTCCTCTAGCAGCAAAAGTTGATTTTGTGCCCTTGTAAAACCATTCAGTTCCCTGATTCAGAGAATTTTGTTTCTTCTTTATCCAAAGCTCTATATCCTCCTTGACTCACTTGGCTGTCCTGGGGTGACTCAGTGGCTCACTATAACCCTTAGTCTGATGTACTTTTCATCTTTTGCTGTCATGCCTCAGATGTCTTTGGGTTCAACAGCATTCTAGACTTCAGATCAGATATGTCTTTGAGCTAGATCAGCACTCCTTCCTTTTTCAGTTTCTGACCTCTCACATTAATATAAATATTGATTTTATTGTTTTAAGTTTGTATGGTTTAATATTTTATATTCATATTACCTATTAAAGATTATGTAAAATAACACATATTTAACATTTATTATTGTATTTTATTAAATTTGCTAGTACTAATATCATATGACTTGTGTATAATGAACTTTATCTTTCTATTATATCATTAAATGTTTATTATACCATATAAGTCATACTGTTGATCAAATACTAAGGCTTCCAGGTCTATCTATTTCTATGGCACATTTCTTGTCTTTAGACATCTAACATAATCAGCAAACTGATTTTTCTATTGTTTGGTGGTTTCATTTATTTAATTTTTGTCATGTCTAGAACAACTAGGTGCAATTTGTAATTTTTTTCTCAAGTTTAAAAAACTTTAAGATCTTATAAGCCTCTTACATTAATAATTAATGTATTTCATTTCCAGTCAGCAACTGTGTCTTCAAACCTGAATTAAAACCCTCCTTATTAGGAGACAGACACACCTTTTAACCATCTTAGCCATCAGTCCAATAACAAAAGTGAAAAGCCAAAGATAATACAACAAGAAAGTATTTTCAATAATGTAAAAATTTAAAAAAATATGTAGTCAACTATATTGTCAGAAACAGTGTTTTACTCTTGAAAAATGAAACACTAATTTATTTAAATTAGATATTAATTTAGAGATTTAGAAATTGAAAATATTAATTTATACAGACCTCTGTGGAATATGTCTGAGAGATTATAAGGGGAAATGTTAGGGGTTGAAATTACAATAGAATACGTATTGGAAGGATTAATTTAAACCATTAAAAATACTTGTGTAATAAAATCAATTTTTGTAAATCCCTCTGATAATCAATATAGAAAAATAAACACCTCTACAGACTAAGTCTTCCCATCCTGAGACATGAAATCATCATAATTTAGTCTCTCAAATTGCCTTTCTTTCTTAACTTCAGAAGTAAAAAAGTAGGATGAGCAGCTCAGGCTGCATCCTAGCTTTTAGACAGGTAAAATTAGGCAAGATTAGTCTGGCCTAATTAATAGCAACTTGGAACAAAGGAAACTAAAAGACTCAGGTGTTCTTCAACAGGAGAAATAATAACTAGGGAAGGAAATTGGAGGCTATACAAAGAAAAAGTGATAAACAAAGCAGCAAGCATAATAAAAATACTACTTCCCATAAGAGAAAACAAGTGCAGATTCAGTGCCAGATGGGGAAAATCAGGTCAAAAATCAAGAGCCAAGAGGTGGCAAGAGCTAGGCACTCTGTATATGTGTGAAATGAAGGACATGGCAAGAAAAGCTGAGGTACCTGCATTGGCTAAATCCTTGGTGGGTTGGAGGCAGTAACAGGTTTCTGTGCAAAAGTGAGAAGCAGGATAGGGACAGGAGTCTCTCTACAAGGGAACCAGGGCCTGGTTTAGTTTTAGAAAAGGGACAGAAAAGATGGTAGAAGAAGTAAGGAAGATAAGAAAGCAGTAGTGAGGAATTTTTATAAGCTTGAAAAAATGAAACTTAAGGGAGGACTAATAGCAGGAATGATCGCGTAGCATAAAGTGATTAGAGATTTTGTATAGATGGACAATGCCAAGTACATACAGACAGAAAAATACTATGAGAACAGTCTGTGGGACAGACAGGAGCCATTTGGACCTTGGATAGCTGAGAAACATCATCTTAAGGAATAAAAGATGTCCATGTTTCAAGAGGAGTATCAAGAGGAGGCTACTAGTTAAAGCCATCAGAAAAGAGCTGCCACCCTTTTCAGAAAAATAAAATTGCTTATTTTTCAGCTGAAACCTAAAGTGTTTTAGCAAAGATATCTTGTTGTTCAAGACTTCCACAGTCCTCACGAAATAACTTCAAATTATATAATGTTTTGATTATAAAATGTAACTCAGAGTAATTTACTATTGAAAAACAGTAATAAAGAGATAGTTGTCAAAACAAACACTCTCATCTGCTCCTATAATTTTATTCATTATTCTTATAGTACAGTATTAATTAATTAACAGTATTTCCCTTCCCCTCCTCTCTTCTGCTAAAAAATGGTATGATAACTGTGACATAACAGTCATATTTTTGCCCTCAATTGTTTTTTATTAAATGTTTTAAGATGTGCTACTGCAATTAGGGAAAACTTATGAGAAGCTAAATAACATGAACCTCAGTGAAACAGACCTGTAGAAAAGATAAAATACAGCAAATGGAATACAATATTTCTTTTCCAGTAAGGTGAAGGAGTTTTCTAACATAGGTGCCAAAGTAGAAGTTAAGCCCTTTTTCTTTCTATTGATGAGACTACAGGGTTAATCTGTTGAATATTAACTCTGAAAATAATCTGGATGGAGAAGCTTTTTCAAAGGTACAAATTGGATTTCAGGAGTTTTATTGATCTTAGTAGAAAGTGAGTACAAAGACAAACTCTTCACTTTGAAAAATCTTCCCATCTCTGTATGTTGTATGTCTATATGCAAATGCATGTATTTTAGTGTGTGTATATATATATAGATATACATTTATATACATGTGCTACCTTCAAATGACTATGGGAGAATCAATGTCTCCATCATTCAGGAAAATTATTGTTAGATTTACAGGGAAATAGAAGATTCACTTTTTCCTTTTAACCTTGAGTTGAAGTAACATAGATCTAAAAACAAGAACAAGGACATTTAAAGCCATAAACTTCAAAAGATTTAATTAATAGTAATAAAAGTAATAGGTAAATGACTGCCATCCATCATGAGCAGAAGATCACCCTAGATCATATCCATTTGGAAAGAAACTTGGAACAGAATCAGTTTAAGTTACAAGAAATTTAGCCAGACAACTACTTGCATAACTAATTTGGCATGCATTGTTTGTAATTTTGTACATATTGAGATTGGATTTTCAATACTTCTTGGCAATATGCCACTGAAGTCTCTGTGTAATAAGTCTTAATACCTGGGCAGGAAATGGAGACAGATATTAACATTTTCCTAGCTAGTGCAATGTTGTTTCTGGGTAAAGTTTTCAAAAATCTGTCAGGGTAATTGTTCCTATTCAGAGACATAGAACATGAAGATATTTCCTCTCAACTTCAGCATGTAAAAGTTCTTAATTAACATTTATATCTAGTCTAAGATGACATTTCTTACTCTGCTTATCTTGTGACTCTTTTAACTTTTTTCAGATAGGGTGATGTGATTTCACAATTATTACACTTTAAGAAGCCTATTTAACCAAGATTATAAACCTTTTACACAGATACATGACATTCATACTACTTCTGAGTATTAAATAAAGAGCAAATAAAAAACATTGGATGCAGGAATTAGGAAATTGAGGTTCAGATTGTGTAACAGAAGTAACTTCAGGTCCCTCAGACACTGATGTCTTGGAAATGTACTGAGAGAACAGTCCTAAAAGAAAAATGTTTCTGTTGTCTGCTGTCCTACTTTTTACCCAGCATAATTGAACATAATGGTCTGAAATGAAAACCAACTATTCCTAGAGAGCAGAGGGGAAGCAGAATAGACTGCCATCAGGAAAAAGACTTTAATGACTTTAAAAGAACTTTTAATATCACAAGTAGTGGTACAGTTGCCATTAAGTGTTCCATAACCACCCTCCCTCCAGTGGACTGTCAGGTTTTGAATGATGACTTCGAGTTCCTGAGAACTTACCATTTCCTAGTTTTTATTGCTACAATTTAAATAAGAAAGAAAAATTCAAACTGAGTGAACTCAGTGACTTATTTACCTGAAAAGAAATATATATTTATGGGATTTGTATGTGTTTTGATCTACTGATTTTTATGCTGCTCTCCTTGGACTCTGTTACATACTGTATTTTAGAAATTATTGAGAAGTTTGTTACCATCATAAGCCAGGTTCTGTTCTGTTAAATAAACATTTGATAAAATTATTCCGAGGTTAATAAATTCACCTTTAATGATCTGTGGTGGTATAGGAGCAAAAATTACAGATGTTACAAAAATACACATTTTGCAAGAATGATGAAGGACATCACTCAATGAATTTTTAGTTGCTTGGAATATTCCTGTCCAAGAGGCATGAACAATTTTAGACGAAGCCACTTAAATATACAGGTTTTCTAATGATAAAGACTGATGACAATTTTGTTCAGAAAAACAAAAGCTTGATATGATAAGTGGCATTGTGTAATCCCTGCTTTGAGTATAACCACTTAACATTGACAAATTTGTGAACTGTAATATCTAAGGTTAATATCTACCCAGTAGTATCTAGGTTTCTGTTCTTAATAGGGCAATACATATGGACATATGAATATCTAAAAGCCATAAATTTGTTCCATCCTTAATCCAATTTCAAGCAATTGCATGCACAAAAAATCAGAGAATACAAAAAAGGAATTATTAGGACTGGAAATTCCTCTGACTTTGAATAACTCAAGTCTCAGGCACAGTTACACAAAGTTTCTTTGTTTGTTCACATTAGTGTAGTGAAATAAAAGTACCTGATACTCTTGTTTATTAGAAATGTTTGCTTTGGAATATTCTAAAAAAGAATATTCCAAAGGAAGCATTTTTAAACCGAGGCTGCCAGTATAGAAGATGGAAATCCCTGAGGAACATAGTATTGACAAATAAAAAGACCATTCATACAATACACATTTTTCCTTAGGTCAGAAACAAAGATTCATCAAGACAAAGTTATACCTAAGAGAAAGAAAACTGTATTATGAAAATTCAAAGAGTGAGAAATTAGGAAAGACGAGGTCAAGAGCCTGTGTCAGGATTTTGAATGCCTCAACAGTCTCCAAAGTCTCCTCCAATGCCAAGGAAGTTGGCTGCCTGTGCCCTGAGGTGGTGCCTCCAAGCAGGATCTCCTGGGAAAGAGAGCCACAAGGATCTCAGCTGAGCTGTGGCTGTCCCCAGCCACTGCCACCATCCTGCCCTGCTCACCCTGTACAGGTGCTGCAGGGCTTCTCCCTTCCTGGTGGCAGCACGGCATTGCCTGCCCTGCCAGCCCCCAGCCCTAGAACAGCCCTCTTCTGCCCAAGGGTTCCCTGACAGCTAGGAATGTGCTAAGAGAGATGAAAAACACAGTAACTGTTTTCATAATTGCTATTCTTAAAGAATGGCTTAAAATGCAGATGTACTAGTCTGTATGTCTGTCTATAAATAAAGCCTAATATGTGCCACATCACCCAGAAATGCCTGCAGGGTAAGCACAGTATGCCACAATAAGAAAGTCTATCAGCACTTCTGGCAGCAGTTTTTATTTGAAATCTTGGTATTCTTTAGAATACATTTCCACGTACGTTAACACATCAACAGAATCCTGTTCTTTTCACAAAAGAGTTACTTCTTTCTTTTCAGTCTTATTTCTCTGAAATTCATATTGAGGTCTTCTGCCAACATTCTTATTTTGTACGTTATTTCATGCTTAATATACTGTAATGACAGACATGCAAAAATGTATCAGTCACTCACCATACTGTACATATAATTCCCTTAAATTTCCTTTAAAAGTAAGTTCTGTTCCCTTACAGAAACACATAAAGTACTTTCTACCAATTTATAGATGAAATTGTTAAAATGAGTTATTACAACTTCATTTGTTATAATAAAGCTCTCTGTGGGAAGCTAATTCAGACATAGAATTATGAATTCTAATTTAATTTGTGGAGAAACAAAAAAGATGTATTAGTGGGTGAATAAAGCAGGATGAAAAAGGCTGCTGGCAGCTACCATTTTACAAACCCATAAACTGCAGAGCTGTGCAAGGTCCTTCTACTTTGCAAAAAACCACTCAAACACATAGGCTACCTTACAGCCTCATCCTCCAAAAGTAAGAATGTCAAGTAACTTTTTCAGTTAGTTTGAAAACATAAAGATAGTTAAACTCTTAAAATATTTGTCTATGTATGCATAATACATACAAAAAAAAAATGTTTAACAAGAGGTGTGATCTCAAGCCAGGAACTTGTTTTCATCTCTGTTGCTACGTTACTTTTTAGTTGAAGTTTCAGTTCTGCTATTTAGTAAGTGGCATTTCTCTGTATCTAGAGAAAAAAAAAAAAAAAACAAACAAACCAACAAACACTTTCAACCATTAAACTATCATTTCAGTTGTTCTGGTCATGTAAAAAATTCCACAGAAAGCAAAAACCCTTTTTAAAACTATCTATTACTATAGTTGCAAACTCTCAAGCACAGAAGACCAGGCTTGGTGAGACATCAGCACCACTGCTAATGAATTTTTAGCCTAATAATATTTGTGAATTACCTGGTATCTCAACCTACTTCTTGTTCCCCTTATAATTCCTTTTGTACTTAAATTTTATCAAACTACCATAAGTTATTTTTTCAGGTAAGTAATTCCCAAACCTATCTTACAAAACTTCAGATATATCTGTGCTTATTGAATTTTTTTTAATGCTTGTTATAGCATATCTGGTTCTTTCAAAACTGCTGTTCATTCAGATCCACTTTTTTACCTCTCATCCCTTATTCTTTCAATGCATTCTTCACCAAATAATTATTTAAAACTTTTTTTCTCTTTTCACCTTTTTCCTCAATGGAGAAATGTAAGCATCCACTTTTATTCTTCTTCATCAACTTCTCTGAATGTTTTATTCACAATAGTTATTTTTAGAAAATAAAGTTTTTAATTTGTTTCTCTGACCAAGATCTCCCAAAGCCTGGAGGTACAAATTCCTTGACATAGTCTTGCCAAAAATTAGGAAGATTTTAATGCTTGCAAAATTGTGTATAATAACAAGTTTCTCAACAGTATCACATATATTGCTCTTTGCTTTCTGAAAAACAATCACCACAAACACCCTTTCAGTTTGAGGTGACAGAATTGAAACAGTTTTTCCACTGTCCCTGGTTTGGGTTCTATTTCTGTTAATTATCTCATTTCCTATCATATGACTCAGCTACTCAGACTCTGAGGTGCAGATTTGTTTTGCTGCTAAACACACTCTTTTGTCTTGTCATTTTCACTAACTTTCCTCCTTGTCACCATGTTTCATATATGCTGGATAGTGACACAAAAGGCCTGTGTGCTTCTAAGAAAAACAGACTTCCTATTCCTTGTTTACAAGGATGTTCTAACTACTGCTAGTGGATTTCTGAGGAAGCCTTCATCCAAGCTTTTTTTGCTACAAGTTGGTTACAAACTGCTTCAAACTGTTTCAACTAACCCAAAGGGAGTCTTTGGAGTTTGTGGTATGTGCTTGGCTCCACCAAAGATTAATACAAGATGAGCAACGTAGTTTGCCCTGCAGAAATGGTATAGTTTGAGAAGGAAAGAGACAGCTGGTTCCAAACTGTCTTATACCATCAAGGAGTGTGTGGTAAGATAGTTCACCCCTGAGCTTCAGTTAAAGGCTGCCAAAAGTGCTCATTATTATCATTCTTAATTGAATCTGATATCAAGAAGAATACAAATTTGACTGAATCTTCCAAGCAGCAGGGGACTTCTTAGGGCACTTTCCTAAGTACCACTTTCCTGGTATATAACCAGATATAAGTTCATATGGCAATTTTACTTTCATTAGGACACATAATCCTCTACCCAACCAGATTTTCTGAATGATGCACTCAGGAATTCTTTATGCAAGTTCCACCTCTGCATCAAATTAGTCTGAAGTCAGCTGACAGACTCAAAAGTTATTAGAAGTTCAGGGACATGCATGGCTGACAAACCTGCTATGATGACACAGAACAAATAGGAAAGTCTTCTTAAAGAAACAAAAATTTAAAAGAGAATAAAGAAGATCTGTGCATTTATCACATGTCCTGGGAAATTTGATTTTTTTTTTTAAGATTCATGAATAAGTAAATTTTCCTTGTCAATATCAAATTATTATTCTTCTTGTTACTGTAATCTGAAAAAAAATTATAACATAACCAAAAGTAGTTGGAATTTTAAGAAAGATCTAATACTGGGATAAGTATTAGAGAGCAAAATATGAATATTACAGTGATAAGAGCAAATTATACAAATTATAAATATTGGTGTCTCATTTCAGCACAGAATACAATGGGAAACGGTAGAAAATGCCCAAAGTTTCTTTGGTTCTGTTATACAATTCATTCCTTTGTGGCCACACTAGAGAACTGTCTGCTTGGCAATTTGACTGTATTTATGTATTCCATGTACTACTCAGTAAATGCTGGTGTGGGATTTCTTTTTGAATAATTCCATAATGAGCTTTGGAAACATTATCCCTTGGGTAATGGCAGTAACTTATGACAACTATTCATATTGAAGACAACTGTTTAATTAAAAGTATTTTTTTCCTTTAAGGACGATGCCTGGCAACCACAAGTTTCTGTATATTAGCATAAGACACTTACTGTTTAATATAATATATCAAGTGTAATGAAGGTACATCCTGTAATTGAAGAAATGAGCCACTGGTAGAGTGAGAATTAGCCTGTATGAATAGCGAGAGGCAGTGAAATGAAAAACATATTTCTTACTGCTTTTATTAAATTGAAAAGTTAAACATTGGCACCATGAATGTGTGTACAATTCCTTTTAAAGATCAACTAGCAATATCTAATTTTCATTATTTAAATTTTGCACAATTTTCTTGGTGCCACAGTTTTATTTTGTTGTATAGAAATAACTCATCAAATCTTTCGTGATTTTCTAATATATGTGCTCCCAGCTCCTGTAATGTTTCTGAGGCATTCATTTCTTTAAGGCATTTTCTAAGACATCAGCTCTTGGAGATGAGGAGCAAAAACATAATTCCAGTTTTATAAAAATGTAAATAAAAATATTCCTGCCTGAAAAAAATACTTTGAAAGCATGCTATGAGCACACCAAGAAGAAAAACAAACAAAAAAAAGTGCTGTTGGCGTTTCTTAGTTATTATCTTATATGTGTTGAGAATGGACTTAACCCATGATTTCTGACTGTCTGGAGTTGGGGAAACCACAGCATCACCCCCTATCAGAAAGGAGCTCCCTGTCAAAGAATGACTGTGGCTGCCCCTTAGACTGTGCTGTGAAATAATGCTTTACTGTAATAGCATGTTGTCTCTGAAAAGCAATGTTATCTTTTTATAAAAAGCAATATGAGAATCAAGAGAGAGAATTATCCTGGGCTTGTGTATTTGGTTTATACATTTGTGCCCACCAGTTTTGGCGGGGAAGTGTAATGGGAATAACCAAGGCAGTTATTTTCAGAATCAGTGTGAAAACCAGTGCAGATGAACTCATGCAACAGACAGGAAAATTATTATGTATATGTAGATACACCAGACAAGTCCCAAGAAGTTGTAGTGATTGGCCTAGGAATACTAGTTTTTTTTTATAATTATCTCATATCATCTTGAGATGATGGAAAGACACATCAAGGACTTTGTAGCCTATTTTTAAGTGCTTTATTTTAATGCTTATTTCCCTTCTGTTTTTGCATAATACTTCTGAAGAGAACATTTCCTTCTATTGTAGATAAGACTGTTCTATTGTCACTTTGCCAGTTGATGTAAAAGCATTTCTAATAAGTGCTCAAATTTAGAAGCTGGAGAGCAGTTGCTTGTCAGGTGTGGTACAGCGGGAGAAAAAGCCTTCTGGACCTCAATAGAAGTTTATTTTACATAATTCTTATACACACTATTTGAGTGGGAATCGTGCCATCTTATCTTGTCTCCAGAAGAATATAAATAAAATAGACATAGAAACAAAAAGGAGCATAGAGAAATTTGCTAAATGGGAAGTGAATGAAAATCACACAGCTCTGCTGCCATGATTTGCTATGGAAAAGATCAAGTACTAATCTTTTTTAAGAAGCACAAGTTTTCATGTTCAAAAGCCTTACTGCAGGATCATCTCCCATATATTTGCCCCACCAGGACTGTTGTTCCTAAGGGTTGCCAGGTGGAGATGGCCAGCTTGTTCTAGGGAAGAAAAAGTATGAGAGATGCCATTTATTCAAACTTGTTTCTACTTTGCCTTTGATCGAGATTGGAGGTGAAAAGCCAGAAAAGCTTTTACTGTTTTGGAATAGAGGCAGATTTTACATAAATGTCACTCATTATATCCCAAAGTTTTCAAGCTAAGATTTTTTAGTCATGTGCAAAAAATCAATCACTGTAAAGTTCTTTCTTTTGTGGAGAAATAAAATGAGGGGAAAAAAAGATAGTACATCAATAGAAGTCTTTAATTTAAAAAGGTCTTGACATCAGTTGCTGAAGAGACAGTGCTGAGCTTCTAAATATTTCACCTATTCCCAAAAGTCTGAACATATGAAGTGAATGACCATACCTAACTTATTCATACCCTAATATCCAAGAAGCATGGGTGCAGACAATATGAAATTAATAGGAATATATAGGTCTTCTTTTCACATCCTTTTCATAATAAGTCTTTTCTGTGCAGGTGGCAATTTTGGTATAGATTGTGCTTCACTATAATCATATAAAACGTAGACTGAAACTTTTGAATAAAGAAACTTATGTTGTTTTGTAATAATTTCTATTTCAGAAATACAACATTCTTGAGGCCAAAGAAAGCTAATTGCCAATTTAAAATCAAGGGTTCAAACTCTGAGTCAAGACAGTTGCATTTATTCTCATTGTCTTTGCTCTCAGATGGATGTATTTTTTACAATAGTTTCCTCTGCTTCACAAGAAGGTGCTGAAGACAGAACCAATACTTTTAGCAGAAGACATGAGCTTCTGATGCTTATAAAACTTTACCTGTACATGTTCATTGAAGATGCCAGCCAAATGCTGAAGACATTATTCAAATTTCAGTCAGATATTTAAAATTCATGCCCAGTTTAGACAAATAATTCAGGAAAACACACACAATGCCTTGTTTTGAAGTTCTGGGAACTTACAAGGATAATATTTGTTGTAGTCTGCATTTACTGCATAACACCAAGTGTCTACATAGACATAATGAAACTAAATGAGCAGGATTCACCTCTCTAATTTTAGTCATCTAAAATGTGAGCCCAGTCAAAGTCAGTCTTGTATTTGCCTCTATTTTATACAGAAGTTTGGGCACCTGCTGAGAGATTCTCCTGGTCTTGGAGAGAAATGAAGGCAGAAGGCATCAGCTGTCCTCCAGAAATGACCAGTGACCATGGAGACAAATTATGAGTCTGATTCTTGAAATAAATGAAGATGCTTAACTTAGGTGGGCTTTTAACCTTTCAGATTCATAAAGGACAAGATCACCCTAACACCCTGGGGCTAACTGAATAATATAGGAGCTCCACAGACATGTGACTGAATTTCTTTCCTTTTAAAAGGGCATATATCCATACATATGCATATATATTTGTGAGAGTACATATCGGCTTCTAAATAGCAAGATAGATGCAGCATTTTAAAATAACATTTAAACATACATTGTTTTGTTGTGGTTTTTTATTTTTTCCCAGTTAAAAGCAAAATAAAAGGACTTTAATTTGGATCTTAACTGCAAAGATAGTCTGTACTTCTCCCATTTTTTACCTCTCTGACCATCCTTTACTATGGCACCTTCCTATAATTGTGGATCCATTGTAACCAATGGATATCTGCAGTTTAGCAGGTACGAAAATGACATAATGAGACCTTAAGCAAGTTAGTGTAACAGCTGCTACTAATGCCATAGTCTGAACTACACCCTTGGGTGAAACCTGTTGTCTTGGCATTGACTTACAACATCACCAACATGCTTTCAGATCTCTCAAATATCTAATCAGCTAGGGCAGAGAGGCTGTTGTCCTATACCTATCATGGCTTCTTACGATCTGTGTTGTCTGTAATTATCTTAAACATGAGGGCTAATGCTACAACCTTGCCAGAGAAGTACATTCAAGCATAAGTAAGGCCTCTGTTAAAAAAAATTACATTAAACATTTGAACAAAAGGGAAATTGTAATAATCATCATCAGAAATTTTCAGGTCAAAATTGATGGGAATTCTACAGACAAGATTCCCTTGTAGCTTTGGATAATGGCATTCTGAGGCAGTAACTCTACAGAATTTAACCATTCCTTCTATTTAGAAAACTTTTGGTTTTAATGAATGTACTATTTGTTTTCAGATTTACAGAGTCCTTTTTTCTCTGCCTGACATTTTCGAGCCATCTTCCTTTAGAAACAAACAGTAACACCACATCCATATTGATGAGTAGTGATTCTCTGGGTTGCTCACTGATTATGATGGGACCACATACCCAAATGACAGAAAGCCCCTGTGCAGCCATAGTTCATTAAACACAAGGAATATGTTGGAAAAGCTCCAGGCTGGCTTTCCAATAAGTATTCACAGGGTCAATTATTTTTAAAAGGATGGTTGCTCAAACTAATTTAGTAATGGCACTTGTTTTGTGTAAAGTACAAATGCCTCCAAAAACTAAATACAGAAGTTTGCATCATTAACAGATATCTGAAACAAAACATCTTGAAATGTCATTGCTTTTCAGTCAGTATTACTTACATGAGATTTTCAAGTCAGTTTTCCACAGTCTCATTTTTGGAGGTGCTGAGGCATAAAATGGCTCTTCCAGAAGCCATTGGATGTTCCGAATACACGACAGAAAGATCTGACATAAAAGTAACAAAATGAGGTTTTATATGTTGAAGTTCTATTGTTTGATCTAAGCATTAAGGTCTAAGGTTCCAACATCAGAAAGTGATTTCTGATAAAATATTCTTCTGGTCATTAGTGAATGCAGAGAACTCATTACAATAATAGTGTTTGCCTAGTAGCTTCCATCAGCAGAATCTGATGCATGCACAGATGTGCATCCCACAGTTAGCTGAGAGTTTTTCAAAGGCATTTTCTTAGTGACTTAGTGGCTTTCTGGTGACAATAAGTTACATAAAGCCCCCAAATTGTAATAATTTTCTCTGCTATTTATATCTGAAGAAAAATTATTACCAAATCCTCTTTCCTATATGCAAATGGATGATCACTATCCACTAGTAAAATGTCATTCTCTCAAGTCATTACAGCTGCTTACACAGGAATCATGTGGCTGAAACTATTGTGAAAGTAAGTGTATGGAGTGAAACTATTTAAATATGGGGGGTTATAACACCATGGTATTTTATTTTTATGTTTTCTTGTTATTTTATAAAATGAGAGTTTGTATTTTACATGTGGTGGTGGCCCCGAATAACAAGAATGCTTTTGTAAATGAGTTTACAAAATACACTGCAGAAAAACACACAGTAAATTAATGCTGAAATAACTTTCATTTAGGAAGTGCCATTTTAACAAAATTAGGCGGATAAGGATGAAGCAGTTGAAAGACATTTTTAAAGCATGGTAAGTGTACTTGTTTTTTTTCTTAATTGAATTCAATTTCCCATAATTTATCACCTTTATTGTCCTCCTAATTTGCCCTGTTCTGCTGGACTATGTTTTGTTCCTTACAGACAACCTTTTTCTTTTATTTCTTCTATTGCCCATGTCCTTAGAGAGGAGGATGGAGGGTAATGGGAACCACTAGTCTACCTAGGGAACAGAGCAAAGAATGAGAGCTGGTTTTTTCTCTTGAGGAGAATGATAATTTCTCTTTCCTTCATTGCTGACTTGTTTCACATGAAGTCATATTGCAAAGTAATATAATAGCAAAAGATTTTGGTATCTAACTTATTTTGTATTTCGTCTATATTATAATTAATGTTGGAATTTCTTCTAAATAAAAAGTTCTTAAGTCCGTGTTGTGTCATATCAATTTTCATGAGATTTTACATGTAATTTACCTCAATAAGCTATAATCATCTAAAAGTTAGATGTCATCAAATCTAGGATGGTCATCCATCTGTCTTTAATGGAAAGGCAGGCATCTCAAGAGGGCCATTCATCCCACTGGCCCAAGACACTTGTGTTAAGGTGGTATGGAGGTGTTGCCAATGGAGCCTGCTTGATTAGTTTAGATTAAATGCATGCATATTTCATGGTCAAAATCTGGAGAGACGGATATGACCCCATGTCAAAGGCTTTTTCCTTCATGAGAATGGATGCAGTGTGTTATATATTAAGAACTCAAAAACTGTACAATTGAAAGTGAAAAAAATAGTAAGAGCAAGTAAGGAAAAAACTCTTAATTATGATTTTAGTGTGGCACTCATTTGTTCTGGTTTAAATAAAAGGTTTAGGGTATGATGATATTTTTTTGTCTTTCCCTGCTGGAAAACTCCTGCTTCAAAAGGCAGTTTTTAAAATGTCAAACAGCATACATGACAACAGGGACATTTCACCTACAGCTGAAAAGAAACTTGTCAACTTATCATTCAGTTACTGCATCCAAGATATTTCCACTGTTGTTTTTTTTTTTTTAATAATATTCAGGCATGAATATATTATTAAACTAAGTAGCCAATAGCATAAATAAAGAAGTTGCTTAAAGAATGTATGTTTAGCATTTCAAAGCGAGTTCAAATGTTAATTGTTTTCTTTATCAAGTAGGGTTTCTAATTAGCAAACTGTTAGTGGTTGGAGACTGTATACTGCATGTTACACTACAAGCAAAAGGAACAATTTATCAGAAATTATTTGAAATTAATGAGAATGTCAAGATTTGGATTTCATACAGAATATTCTGTCTTTGAAACATGGACATCAACCCTCTCATCTCAGTTCTTACAGTGGTTTCTGCAGTTTGTCAGCCACCCTTCCTTTCACCTCTCACAACTACAGCCTGACTCAGTAAATCAGTGGTACCAAAGAGAGTGGAGGAAGTAAGGCAGCTTGTGCTACATTGCTTGGAGATATCAGAAAGATACATGACCTTACACTAGGGCCTAATATACTTCAGTCACAGTCTAACTTAGAGCCACCTGCCCTAGGAATAGCTCTGCTACCTTGCATGACATTCGAAATTTGGCATCAGTGATACCATGCGCAGGTTTTCATACATAGCAACCAGAGGCAGTAGGAAAAGGTGTTTGAAAGTGCATACAGAAGTAGTACTAAAATGCTTAAGCTCTCCTGACATATGCCACATAAAATGGAGGTCAGGAAAAAAACCAAAAATGAAGCAAACAACAAAAAAGGCCATACACTTTTTTATGTAATCCCCTACATGCATTCTTTATGAAATGGTCTCAGTGAGGTAAGAGAATAAAGATATCTCTATAGTTCTGTTTGCAAAGCAACTTGCACAGAGTGGTCACAGTGGTAACTGATACTAAATGAACAATTCATGACTGAGTTCTGCCTTCACTGTGCAATGACTGGGTAAACCACCCAAACAAGCAGCACACACTTTACTTTTTTTCCTATGTGGTCTTGGAAATTACCACTGTATACATCAACAAAACACAGTATACTAATATGCTCGGGGAAAAAAAAAAGAAAAAAAGCCATGCAAAGTAATTTCTGAGCAGAAGGAAGAAAAATATCATATTTTCCAGAACTAGAAATAGCATATGGCCTGATTTATATGAATTCAAGGAGCAACAGTACCGATTTTTTCCTGCAAATGGTGCTTATCCAGAAAAAGAGAAAAAAGAAAAATGTGGTATATGAGCTGTTACTGGAACTTCTGCAAAAAAGATCAGAATTGAGAACTTGTGTAGAATTATACTGTAATTATTTTCTTATTCTTTCTAAAGAAATAGTTTAACAAAGTTATTTCAATACACCCAGCAGAAGGGCTATGTATGCAGTCGTTCAGGCTGGGGATACCGCAGCAGTGGTGTACGAAGAAGGAAGCACAGTAACCACACTTCTTTTTTACCAGGTTCAGTATTCTGATCTAAATAAAATAAAAATTAAAAAGAACCCAAACCAAAAACCCCGGGCTCATTTATGACCAGAGTATTGTGGGTGTATTTTAAACAAATAACTCACCTAAATAATAGACAACAGAGAAAAAGGACAATAAGCTGAAACATGACTCATGATGATGAGGTAGTTTTTAGGGAGTGCCAATTTACTGTGTCTGTCTAGAGCTGGTAGTGGGTGAGACAGGGTAGATAAAGAGAGAGAAAGAGATTTGTATCTCTCTGCCTCCAGACATTTAAAATTAATGACCCATAGTGTGATGTATGAGTTTATGCAGAGATACCTGAAGGATGTGTTACTTCTATAAAGCTCTGTGTCTGTGCAGTAATCCTTTATGTGTAGCAGATTGCAGCTAAACTAGTCATAAGCAGCAGCAGAAAATGTGCAAATGAATACATGACGCCCACTTAAAGCTTATGTTAATTCAACTGCTGCTTTGAAGAAGAATTAGCAATGGGTAGTATGAGCTCTGTCTTGCTGAACGGCTAGTGTCACCCTACAGTTGTTTGAAAGCCTAAAAAAAGAAGAAACACCTGATGTGCACATTGTGCAGCAGGCTGCAATGTTAGTAATAAAAGAAACAATATGAAGCATAAATTAATTAACTCCTGGAGAAAGACAAACCTATACTTTATGCAGAAAGAAGGAACCAGGATTTTCTACATGAAAAATATATCATTTCCCAAACTCCATTGGCACTGTGATCTGAACAGATGTGTGCCACGGCTCTGTTTCCTTGGCCTTCTCTGAAGTTCATTTATTCCAAACAGGTAAGCAACCGCTGTTAAAATTAATTGGCCCTTGAGTGGGCCAAATGAATTATTAGGAACTGGAAAGAGTCTGTCCCTTTCCCAGCTCACAGTCTGGGTCAAGGATTATAAGCACAACAGTGCACAGCCTATATTGGATGCAGTTCTTGGTGATGTTGATATTCAAAAACTGTTGTCTTCCTTAGCCAAGAAACTGAAATCTGCAGGAAGAAATGAGAAATGGCCCGAAAACTGGATTAACAACTTTGGCTGCTGGATTTCCACTCTGTTCCACAATGGAGACAACTCACAGGTACAATCCACGCAGTTTTCTGAATTCAAGACAATACACACAGCAGAATAGTTAATTTCAGATGGGAGGTGAGCCTGGGCTCCTGCTTTCTAGGCAAAGATGTGGCATTGAGCTAAAGTAGCTGCATTACCTTAGGTGAACTTCCAGTCACTCTCATCATCACCTCTCCTGTTTCAAGCAGCAGGAAAACTTGCTTCACTTTCTCCAAGACTGTAGTACTTCTCCATACAATGGGGTAACCCTTTTTTTCTAGCACAAATATCAGAATTAAACTGCAATGGATTAAAGAGGGCCTGTTGTATAGCTCAAGTTGCTAGCTGTCAGATGGATATTTCTGTCCCTTCCTTGTGCTGACACATGATTGCCTGTGATTATATACAACAGTATACTGATAACACAGCATTCTGATCAGGAATCTGGAAACAGGTGCACACTTTCCAGAGATCAGCCATAAGGGAGAGCCACAGTCTACCACCTATATATGAGAACAGAAAAAAAAGGTATGAACTTTATCAAAGGCTTTAAAGGCAGTATATGGAATACTTTTGATGGCAACATGGTATTTTTATGCTGAACCACTTTATAAAGAAATATAGGGACTTAACTTATAAAAGCACTTAAAGACCTGACTTCAGTTCTAGGGAGAGGAGTTATCCCACAGCTACATCACCAAAAAGGTTACACTATCTGCTTCTTTTTTTTTACTGCTGACATTCAAAATTTTAATTTCCAAACACTTCACAAACTGTAATCAAACAGTATAAATGTCTGGATTTTGCAAATGTATCCACTTCTACAAGTTATACTTCCAGTTTTTAATAGCAGAATTGCTATCAGTTGCTCTTAAAAGTTAATATAAGCAAAGCTGTATATCCAGGTTCCTACTGTGAAGAGAAATAGAAACCTTCAAGAACCATTTAGCCTATCATGAGATTTGAGCATAGGATGAGTGGCCCTCTGACAGCGCCTTCATTGAATAAAGAGGGGAATTCACCAAGATCAGTCCCAGTTTGACCTCAAATATCTACTTGTATGCATGTGAAAGACCACTCAAACCATACCTGTATGAACTAAATATCCACTGAGCTAAAAATCCAACTAAATGGTCCCTCAAGGTCTGGGAGTTCTCACAACACTTCTACCGGATCTGTCATCATGCACAAAGAAAAATTGCTGGAAGAAGGGCTTATGCCATCTTCACTGTTGCCATTAGAGCACTCAGGTTTTGAAAGTCTTCAACTCACATTCTTCATCTCCCCCAGAGGTCTTGAACTCACTTTCTGCAAGCATGGCCTTGGTTTTAACACATTTTGGAGCAGAGAATCTGGTCTACCTCTCCAGCCAAAACAGATCTATTCATATGCAGTCTCATTTAAATGTTGGGGTAAACACAGAGAATAAAACCATCTTTTAGCTTAATCACTTGTCAGAATATTATGAGATTTGCATTAAACATCTTCATCTAATCTGTATTTTTTTATTGAAAGGTGAATACCTTCAGCTAAAGTGGCCAAGAAGACTCTCATCCTTCCCACTCCCAGACTATGATGAAGTGCAGTGATTAGGGTAGTCTTAGGGAATCTAAAGGATTGCTGCTCAAGTCTCCTAGGGCAGGAGAAAAATACACTGTGGAAAAGTGTTAGACTTAATAATTGTGAGAAAGAGCGACCCTCTTTTCATAGTTTAGAAAGGTTTATTAAACCTTATCAAAAATACAGCAAAAGATGGAATAGAGAAAAAAGTTATGGCGCCAGGGGCAAAAGATTTTCCCCGCCGTGTGCTCTCTCTCACAATGGAGGTTTCTCCTTTTTAACTCTTTAACCCCTCCCAGAGTTCTGCCCATCAACCCCTTCTTCACTGTCCAGTGGTGGAGATCTCTTCCTCAAGTCCTGAGGAAGATGTCCCAGCCTTCCCAGATGTCCCAGCTCCAGCTGTCCCTTGATAACCACGCGAGGGGCTACAACATAACTATAAACCTATAAAATTTTCTTAACCAAACACATGATATTTGTCTATTAATTGTGAGAGTCAATCACTGCATTACTCATCTATCACATAATTAACCTAAGGAAAGCTCCCTCCATTCCCTGAACCACTTCCTTTCTCTCTTACAGAAAAACAGACAATTGCCATAGGTGAAAACAATGGTCCTCTTTAGAACTATTGGATGGAGTCACATCCTCTGACAGCAATTAGAAGTGAAGGCGCTCCTGGTTTACAAATAGCAATTTAAAAGAAAAAGAAAACAAACAACAGAATGAAACAGAAATCAAACCTCGGCCAAACAAAACAAAAAAAAAAAAAAAAAAAACCAAACCAAACAAAAAAAAACCAACAACAAGCAAAACACAAACAAAACCACAAAAACTCCTGGCATTTGCAAAACAAGCCTCCACACAGGCTTTAAGGAAGAAATACAAAAGAAACCTTAATGCATGTTTGGAAATGAACTTACATTGAACCCTTCATGAGCAAAATTAATTTGGCACCTCTGATTTCCACCAGGGACTAGAGCTGGAAATGACCACAGCCTAACAGAAAGGCTTTTCTTCTGGTATTTCCAGCTGAGATGCCAAGTGGAAGTGCTGGAATCTGATAAGAAATCTTGCTTTCATAGATGTTTGTCCAAACACGACACAAACAGTAAAATTTTGGTTATCTGGCTGAATTGCAGACTGACAGAGTTAGCAGAACAGTTTTAATTATTTATAATGAAGTTCACATTTGATGTTTTAACAGAAAACTACTCTCTTTCCAAAGAAAGCAAAGCAATGAAAGTATAATGAAAGTCCTACAGGTTAATACAATAGTGAAAGACAATACCTAACCAACAGATGTTTAAAATACAGATACTAGATACAAGGCTTTCCAAACAAAATAAATACATTTTAAAAGGCTGTCTTGCCTCCTTACTCTCTTAAATTACAGTGAGAAAATATTTTACTCTGAAGATCTCTTGTAAAATCCCAGAAAACACTGTGAAACTGCAGAGAAGTCCACTAATGAACTGGCTCATCTTTGGAACAGATTTCTATAAAATCTGTCTTCATTCATACTGCCATCCACTCTGTTGATCTCTTAAGTACTTTAACTGAAATTGTTACAAGAAATGAGATCTTAGACAGTTTCTCAGTGGAAGTTTCAGTCCTCATCCTGCCCCAACAGCACCAGGTGGTAATAGTCTGTAAAAACAGGCAAGCTCTGCTACCTGTTTTCTGAATGCATCACTAAAACATTTATGATGGCATGTGCTATGTTCAGAAAAACTAATAAAGAGATTATAATGCACCCTTAAGGGTGAGCTAAAAATAAAAACACTCTCTGACCTAGCAAACAGCTGTGTGCAATGCAGTGATTGTGAGGGACTGAACCCAATGAACTATTACAGCTAACTGCTTCTGTTTGCATCAACCTGTGAAATAGCTTTATTCCTCTGTGCTGGGGGATCAAGTCATCTTATCTTCCCTAATAGCACAAATTATTAAAGAGAAACCTTCAGATGACTATGTCTTATAAACCACAATCATGCCTCAGTTTCTGTACTAGAAATTATATGGCATTTTCTAGCAAATTCTTGCTTTTAATATCTTCAACAGCTATGTAATTAATGTAATCATCTGACCAAGATATCTGATGCACCTGTCCCAAATATTCTGGATGAATGTATATATTGACATACATATACAAAATCTCACTTTATTGATTAAGTCAAGATGACACAATTGAAAACAAATACCTTCCAACCTTCAAAACCTAGACAATTTTCCTCTTAAAAAATACCAAATTATTATAACTTAGTTATAATAGTTATATTATATTGTGATATAACATATAGTTATTATAAAAAGTTATTATATCAGTAGTATTCAATAAAAATCAGTACACTAGACCAAAAAAATAAAGATAACACTGGGGTAGAAGTTCATCCATCCAGAACTCCAGATGTGAGGACCATGAGCACATATTCCACTTGTGATCTTATCTGTTGCCTTGTAAGTGACTGTGTCCTTCAGATACAATGAACTAAAAAGCCAATAATTAGTGCATGTCCAGAATGGAAATGATAGTGGAAGTGAGGATAGCTGTTAAGCAGCAATGCACAGTAGAACACAAAGTTTATTTTGCTCCTGATGAGGTTTGCAATGCTTTTAAAACCTAGTGTATAGTTGCTTACCCTGGATAGACAAAACATTGTAAAATCTTCATTTGCACATGTGCCTGTAAACAAGAAAATAAGACAGAACTATTCCCTGGCTACTGTTGTTGCCAATGCATTAAGATGCACCTAAAGATCCTAAAAGGTTCTCTCAGTCCACAAGCTTGGCTAAAAGGAAGGAAATTGCTCCTTCAGACTCAGACAGTACCTCTCTCAGACAGTCTGCCAGCATCTCTCAGATGTGCTTCAGGTAATTGCCTCTCATCCAAGCAGTGATCTCAACCCAGCATGAAGAAAAATGAGGAACTGTGTCATCTGGACAGTATGAAGCACAGCGCAGCTATGTGACATCAGCAATTGCACTCAAAGGGGTCACAGTGTTCCCTTTAATGACTACTTATTGCCTATATGATTTTAAATAAGATGCATGAAGTAAAAGTCTGCCATCCAACAAACTGCTTGTCTTCTTTGGTAAAAGAATCATTCTGAGGTTCCCCATTTTCAGAGGAAAACAGTGGCTCTTTGGGTGTGTCTGTACTGGCTTTTGCCAGGAACTGTAAATGTCACATAAGTGATGATCCATGTAAAAAGTCACTTGTGACAGTTTTGAAATAATTTGTTTGGAGTCAAAATGTATTTGCCAGTGTCTTATGTAGCCAGAAGGTATTGATTCAAAGATCAAGAAAGGCAAATACGCTGTTGCTGACATTTTTGAAAGGGTCATATGCAAAACACATCTCTCTCAAAATCAGTTTCTAAAGCCATTTTCTGATTTCCATCTCTCTTTGTGTTTGAGACTAGGGATCTATCAGAAGACTAGGGATGACTTACCAGAAGCTTTCATCACCTCACTTACATACTCTAACTGAATTTTCAAAATATCTGCTTTAAGTCAAATCTAGTTTGGTCATTTCTGCATAGCTCATGGGTTTTCCATGGGTGTCATTCCCAAGAGGGAGAGTCAGCTGCTCCTGGGAATGAGAGGATAGGCAGTGCCCATTTTATTTCTGCTTTTGCAGTAGTATAAACCCACACTAGCTTTTATGGATTTACAGCAGATATAACCATGTATGAAAAAAAATTCTAGATATAACTAGCTTTAGAGGTAACTAGAAATAATTGTTTGAAGTAGGAACACCCATTAAGTTGTTCCAGAGGGAAACTACATTTGAACAAGAGAATGCATTTGGATCATCTCTACTATGAAGTGATAAGCTGTGTGAGTTCAAAGTACAATGGAAAGCCCTGACATTATCCATGCCTGTTAGTAAACAGTGCTGGTACAAGCTCTATGGGAAATACCTTTGTGATTGTGGACACAGACCTGTTGTGACTGTAAGACTCTGTTGTATCCTGTTGGAGGTTATTACTGAATCTCTATGTGTCACAGTCTTTCAACTTTGAAGTCCAGTAACTTTTTATGTCTTATTATTCAGTGAAGAAAGATCTAGCAGATTTTTCTAAAAAGTCATTCACTATAATGATAATAATCTATAACTGTGAGTTAAACTCTAGTCCAGGTAAGCCTGAAAATTTTCTAGAATTATTTATCACATTCCTTCTAGACAGCAAACCAAGAGTACTAAAACTGAGATAGATAATGGTTCTGTCTTCTCTGGAAAAAATGTAAAGTGACAGAAACTCCTCTCTACACTTCTTCTGTTCCTACAAAAGAAGAGCCAAGACTTAGGATTACTGGTACATGCTATACACTGCCTGTCTTCAATTTTATGCTGTGAATGTTAGGAAGAACTGCAACAGACCAGACAGAGCCCATAAACAACATCTGCTTGTTATGTCTCCTTGCAGATAATTTCATTCCTAAAAGAAGGAAGTGGGTTGCAGTCCATAACTCTATATCCATGTAGTAAATATGGATATGGTCTGTACTTAACATCAGTGTAACTCTAGTTTATACACACACAGAGACCAAAAAAAAAACCACCCCAAAACTACAACAGTGGTATATACCAGTGCTTGCTTCAGAAACATACTAGATTCTTGACTGGACCAGTTTAAGGGTAACTCCAGTCACATTCAGAGAATTATACTGTTTTATGCTTGCTCAGAGTTTGGACATAAATATAAAAACTGATAGTCTGAGGACTAAGAAAAATGGTAAAATAGCAAACCGATAGGAATGTGGATTTACCGTGCACTTACTGAGTGTTTCACTGGAGAATGAAATTCATCTATACAGAAGGACACTCTTAAAAGTGCACCCTGTCTGAATTTAATAAGATGTGGAAAAAAAAAGAAATTGCAAGGGCCGTTCTAATTCCCTGTTTACTGAAATAAAACATCGTAATATATCGCTGCTGGTGTATCCGTGCTTGTGAGTTCTCTCTAGCTAACCAGGTTAAATATTTAACTTTGCAGTAACAACCACCTTCATGAGTTTTCCAGTTCTAGACATTGAGTTTGCACTGAACACCTTGCACAGAGTATTTTCTGTATTTGCCTGCTTGTAATGATTCTTATTTGTGATTCTTGCATGCAAATGGGCTTTTTGAGAGTGCATCAGTTCCACAGGGCTATCTTCCACTTGATGTCAATAATTCTTTATTCAGCTATTTATCAGAATTCTTTTCACTGCATCTAATGGGTGATGTCACCCAGAAAGAGTTCTAATTGCAGGTGGGAAATGAAAAGGAGATCAAAAGGCTTTCAAGAAACAAAAATTCTCTATTTATACAAGTTCTAAGAAACAAAGAATGCAATGAGAAACAAGCTGACAACAAAATAAAATTCAAATGGGAGCAAAATTATGGCTAAACACACTAATCTTCAAAGTTTAACATGGATTGTCAGCAGTTCTTTGAATAAATCATGTTTCTGAAATTGCAAATGGAGAGCCATTAGTCAGCTATATATGAATGAATATTTCCCTTTTCCAAATCAGATTTATGGAATATTTTGCCTTCTGTCAGATTACAATATATTTGCATCTAATAGTCTAATTTAGAATGCTTGAGTTATAAATAGATGGGAAATGTGGCATAAATTAACATTGATACCAAAGACTAATGTGTTTTCCTTATAAACTGTAAACTGCTGCCATGTCAAAGGGAGCTCTGCACTTGAGGTTTTCTGAGGTAAGAATGCATTGGTATGTTCGAGCAGGCACAGCGCTCTTGGATTGTGAGATGTGCTACCCAAATTCCTTCCCATGTTAACTATTACTGACCTTCAGCCATGGAAAGCAGCTAGTAGGGTGACTTAATTTGGCACCTGTTCTGGGGATTTCTGGATAGCTGAAGCCAAAAGCAATCCATATTTAGGTGCCCCAGCCTGTTCTCAGCACATACTGTATTTTATGGTGGATTTCCTCGGGAGATTTTAAGGGCAATGCCATGTGGGAATTCCTAAGTGTTGCCTTTCACTCCTTCAAATACAAATGTGAGGCTTTTTTTTACTGACATCTTTTTTTTTTTTTTTTTCTGGTAAGGGTGGCATCCATAGCAGAGATTCTCCAGTAGAGTAACACATTTTCCAAAAACACTTCATGGGAACACACATTTCTTGTGAGCAAGAAAGGAAAGCAAGCTATTAATCAAGGAAAACTAGGCTTGCAATCCTATTGGGTATGGACATTGTGTGGAATTTTCTTCTTATTTCTTGAGAATAATCACAGGAAGAGTGTGGGTGGATTGGCTCACATATGAAAAGTCACCTCTCAGATAAAGGAAAAACAATGTTTGGAAACACAGGGTTTCAACACAACCCTAGACAGAGGGCAAAAGCAAAGAAATAAACTGAAGTCAAGTCTCATCTGTCACTCTATGCTGAAACAATTGTTCCACTTCCAGTAATAAGGGTAGAGCACCTTTTCAGTTTCTGATTCTGGAACTATATACTATCCTATATGTATAATTTTATTACTTGAGATTTTTTAGAAATAATACTTATAAATATAATATATAATAATGCATTATAATAATGCTTATAAATACTTATAAAACTTTTTGTTTTCCAGAATTAAAAAAGAACTACAAAGATGATGTAGTTAGAGTCCAATACTCATTATGAAAGAAAAGAAAAAAATTACAGAGCATCAGGTAAAATTCCCCCACCAACAATTTGTTATCAAGCTGCATCACATTCTTACGTGAGTTTACTGTTTTGAATGACTGCAACTGTACACTGAGGATGAAAATACCTTTACTTCTTTTCACTTTCACAGATACATGGAGGCATTAAGAATATGCATTAAAGAAAAGATGGGCATGATTTTCAGAGGAATGAAAGGGGACGGTTCTGAAGCTTGTTTCCTCCCCTACCATAGCATTTTTATGCTAGTGCGAAATATTCTTGAGCCAGCTGGTTGTTTTGTTCACACTGGCTTTCATTGCCTAATCTAGTGAATTCATTATAGCTCCCTGCCTGAGGGCTCAATTTTCAGCTGCGCTGAGCATGACCCATATCAGCTGTGGGAAAAGGAAGGCAAAGGCTCTGCGGGCCTCTCACACCTCCCTGCCCTCTCAGCAGTGACCCTGCTGCTGCACCAGCCCAGACAACCATGACTAGGTGACATTGCCTTGCATGGGCCCAGGAAATCACTCTCCTGGCAGGAGTTCACTCGTCCAAACGTGAATTCGGTGTCGGGGACCTGCAGAGTAGGAGAAGCTGCCATGAAATAATGCTGGTTCTGTGTCAGAAGGGGACTTTCCCATACCAGGCGTTCCTTGATTAATTCACTCTGGGAAGCGCTTCAGGCCTGATTTTGCAATGCAAAGAGAACTTTCTGGAGTCAGAATCTAGAATCGAGTGTGCTGTTTCTGAGGTAACCACACTTTAATATCATCGCAATAAGTGGTATAATTTTGTTTCTTGGTTACATGCTAGAGATGTGACATTACAGAGAAGCTCTGCGTCAAATGCATTCTATTTGCTCATGTGCTACCAAAGGACAAACAGTACTCTGTTTTTAAAGCATTTTGGCTTAGATTAGTGGTTGTGGAGAGGGAGCTGTGTCCATTTTGTCCTCGCTAGCAAGTGGGTGTTTGCCTCCCACACTCACGTCACTGCCACTTTTGGCAGCGGTGACACTTTGGCAGCAATAAGTTATCTAAGCACTGTAAAGTAGTCCCGCTACTCCCAAAAAATTTTCTTGAGTTGAGTTCTTACATGCACACACAAACACACGTGAATGCCCATCTCTGAAGTACTGCAAGGAACCTAAAACTTACAAATCAACAAGACAGAATGGTCCTAGCCAAGAAGGAAGAAGAAGCGAGATGAAAACATCATAAAGACCCCATGCTGGCACAGCATACTGACTCATACTTTCCAGTTATAAATGTCATCCATTAGGTTAAAAAAAATAATAATAAAAATCAGTCTGCATTCTGGGTTGTGGGGTTTTTTATTGCTTGCTTTAATAGCTCTGCTCTTCATCAGCTCCAGTATTCGGCAGCTGATCCCTCTTTCCTTCGGTAAGGACATGTGATAGTTTTGCTGAATAGCTGCAAACATGCTCTCTGCTGGGTACTAATAGCTGGCACATTAGGCTGCTTGGTGAGCTGTGGCAGCCAAACAGAAATGCTTTCAACAGAATGATTTCAGTAAAGAAGTGGAGAGTTGGGATTTTTTTTTTCCTTTCTCCACTCTGCTTGGTGCCAGAGTTCTTAAAATAGTACTCTGAGAGTTTTCTTGTTACCCATTTTGGAACCCAGATGTAGGAAGCCAGCCAGCACAGCTGGTGGAGCCTAAGTGTCTCACAGATAGGGAAAGATTATGTGGCCTTCATTTTTCTCTTAACTGTTAGTTTACACTTTACTCCTAACTGCTATTGATGTTATTGCTATTGGAGCGTCAGGAAAAAAATGCCCAGGCTTGCTGAGTTGGAAGTCATAGGAGCTGAAGACCTTCTCCCTCCTGTTGTCATTGTCTTGCCACTGTATTTTGTTACCTTCCCTGATTCCCTCATCAGGAATGTGGATTTAATTAGTTGTTCTGTTCTGAACTCACACTGATACCTGTGCTGAGATATTACAACTGACGCGCAATGATGCTGTGAACTCGTTCTCACAGCAGAGATGTATAAAATCAGCTTTCTTCTTGTACTCAGGAGTATATACCAGATTTCTAGCACATTTCTGAGGAGAAGAGAGTATATGAAGTACCAGTACCAAGCTTCCTGACAGCAAGCTAAGATGTACACAACAAATTGAAAAGAAGTGATATGACAACCAGTAGACATTCCTTATAGTCATCTACTTGGTACTGGGCTGCTCACTGTTAGAGATACAGGAATTTTCTTCTCCTAAGGATGCAAATCAGACTGCTGGAAACCTTCAGTAAAATTTTGCTTCTGTGAAATTTTTTTTCCTGTTAAAGCTTTGCCGTCACCTGAGCAGCCTCATGTGATCTTTCCTCATGTAACGTGTGGTAACTCCTACCAGCCCTGAGTTACTTATAATCATATGGTTTCTGAAGGGTGGCTTTCGAGAGCAGCCCAGTCTGGGGTATTACAGTTACAGACCACAGAACTCCATGTTCCTAGTACATCTGTGAAAGCATTTGGGGGAATGGCAGTACGGATGGAAGCAACACTGATTCATTCTATCTTCATATGGAAACAGAGGGAACAGTTGGCCTCTCCAAACTGGAATGATACAGAGATCTGAATATGCAAAAATAGCACAGCAATTTCTAGGCAAAAACTAAATGCTTCTCAGAAATGCATTGAAAAAAAAGTGCATTGAGGTCCACTGTGAAACACTTGAAAGGTACAGAGTGCAACACTTTGTTACACTAAGCCTCGACTTATAACATAGGTTATGCTGAAAATCAAGAGGAGTCAGGTATCTAATCCTTGCTTATACTTTTAGACCTCCTCTAGCACTAAGCACATTTTCTACCATAAACAAATTTCTGATTGCAGCATACACGAAGGAATGATAGAGGTATTTGGAGGTAGTGGAAAATAAACTTCTTCACCAATTTAAGTATTTGAGAAGCCATTTCTGGTGGATGTCTGGCTATTAATTTACAGCTTTCCGTTGCTCACCATTTTCTTCTCCCTCCTCGTCAGAGAATCAGAATAATTTGGTTTGTGCCTGTATCTCCCTGAGGGGACCATCAGGTCCTGTGTCTTAGCTAATGCTGGTAATAAAAGTGGTCTTGCATGAAGATGTGGGTCTGTGAGTGGAAGCCTCTCATTCGTACGTATTCCTTTCTACCAGCAGAGTTGCAGGAACAGTAGCCTCCAGTAAGCAAACAGCTGAGAAGGTATTTCTTTAAACAGCTTCTGCTGTTTGCACAGAGAGTATGAATACAAGTCTCTGCACCCTCCACTGACTCATGCATGTGACCGTGTTCGAGCTTTTCCCTACCTCCATTTCCTTCCCTTGTGTCAGCAGCTCACTGCTTCTGAAGTTCACTGTAATTATATATACAAGCAGCACATAACTAGAGAGCTTTAAATGAGATCAGAATTTCTGCGTGTAGGCTTTTTTTGCCACATGCCTCCTTTTCTAGGGAAGAGGGGCAGCCTAATGCCTGAGACTGGAGTTTTATCTGTACCTGCTGAAGTCTGTACCCAGCTTGCACTAAGACTTTGCAAAATATGAATGTTTCTCTCTCCTTGGAGGGCTTCTCAGAGAGTTTAACCTGAGCAGAGAGGCTTTTCTTGTATCCCAAAAGCAAGTTTTATGTTATCTGCCACTGGAACCGTCTCACTAAGCTACTATTTAGGATCTGTATATTAATTGCTGAGGGATAAGCAGTTCTCCACATCACAGGACAGGTATATAAGACAAGAGATGAATTTCCATGCAACATTGATAGAGAGGGTCATCACGACTGTATGAAATGCTAAGCCAAAGCTTATGTGGCTAAATCAGTATAAAGTAAACATTTTTTTTTGTAATTCTTCTGTCACGACTGAGTACACAACAGAGAAACCACATTGAAACCTCTATGTACCTTCTTTCCAGATGATTTTCTACCAAGATCCTCACTAACTCAATTATCCATAAACCTACCCAAAAGAAATAGGATCTTGAAATAGATAACAGATGCACTTAGGAGTTACATCTTGTGATGAATGAATACAAAATCCCAGCTTCATTATAGCCAGCCCACACAGTCACATTTTTTATTGCTCATATATAATGATCAGAAATCATTTGGGACCAAAAGAAAAACTCCAGCCAGAATTCTACCACTATCTAAAAAAAAAAAAAATTAAAAAAAAATAAAAATAATGTTCTTAAATAAAATAAAAAATAAAATGAAAATAAATTTTAAAATAAAATAAATAAAATAAAATTTTATTAAATTAAAATTATTTACAATGTTTGAAGCACCTGGGAGAAGCACCATAACTACTTGCTAATTCTGAGTACAAACTCTAGGATAGGTAATATTCCTTCTGTTCTGTTTAAATATGCTCATGATTTATAGCAAGTAGCTTTTGGCAAGTTACCTTTAAATATTTGCAATTGCTCTATTAATTTTCATGTTAAGGGGTACATTCAGAGCAGGCAGCTCAGTGCGCAGGTAGCAGGTTGGGCTCTGGGTGGCTGGAGCATGAGGCAAGGGGCTGTGAACCACTGACCCCTTGCAAAAGAAAGGGCCTGGGGACCTGTGAGCCAAGGGAACAGACACTCAGGGGCACTCAGGAGCTGAGGAGGAGTGAGACTTTTGCACCCTTGGACTGGGGATATAGCAGCCCAGGGGTTCCTTTGTTCGGGGTCCCTCCTTGGGGGCAGCAGCTCGAGTTCTTTCTGTTTCACTGCACTGTGAGTAAATGGCTTCAAGGAACCAGAACTCTGACCCTCCTATGGGAAAGCAGGAGGTGAACTGGTCAGGAAACCTGGTCTGACTGTGGAATGGGGTGTGTGGGGGGTCAAGAAGGACAACTGTGGGTCCACTGGAGCTGCCCCCTGTGATGGGACTTTGGTCCCAGCAGGGAAAGTCTCTGGCACTGGGAGTACGAATGGTCAGACAGGGGAGTTTGCTTAATAGTTATGTGTCCTTTGTATCTGATCCTTATTTCTCTCCAAATGGCATTTCCTGTACCTACCTAATCTATGAAATGCATGCTACCTGGATTTCACTTGCCTCAGAGTTTGCAAGTAAACAAATGTAGGACAGAGAGGTTCAGACAGTTACATACCCATTCTGCCTGAACTCCAATCTGGCTGAATACTGTGCAGAGCAAACCATTTTGTCCTGCTAAGATTAAAGTGTTCACTGCATTCTAGGCTGTGGGAATGAAGGCACCTTCACATGATCACATTATTTGCACGGCCAAAATCAGAACTGAACTGCAGTTTATACAGAAGGTATATTTGCCTACCCAGAGTACTTCTCAAAATTTACAGGAATGTTTTTCCTGTGCTCTGACTCATTATACCACTGCTGAAATCATCTGAAGTGAAAGCTTCTTTTGTGAGGAAGTTCAAGGCTTTTAGGGCTTCAGCTGAGCAATCTCCTAGTCTAATTGCAGCATTTCATTTTTTTGCAGAAGTAACATATCACCAATGCAAGTGGTTCCCAGACAGGTGAAGGAAAAGAAAATTCTATGCAGTTTTGCTCAGTCTTGCAAGGAACAGTAGTAGAAGGCTGATAGTACCTCTTAGTACTTTTTGGTCAGATAAACTGGCAAATTTCTTCAACAGTGATGGTGTCAATCTCTGAGCACTGAGGTAAAGCTAACTGCTGCTCTATAAGAGGCCAGCTATATGCTGCACTACAATGCTGGACTACCATAGTGTTAAAAATTTTATCTGTGTAAAGCTAATGCAATATTGTAAAGATATTATCTTCCTTTTCTTCTCTTTTTCCAGTTTACTATTTCTTGCAATTCCTATATCTTGACATTAAGATTTGCTAAGATGATTCAAGCCAAAATGTGACCAGATATCACAATTTCATGGTAACTATAAAAAAAATAAGGTGTTTTAGCTTCTCTGTTTTCTAGAGATAACATTGCACAACAGATTCCTAAGTTAGCAAGATAAAAGAAACCTATTTCCCTTTTACTAGTTAAAAGCAGCACTTTAAACACGTCATGCAAATGAAGAAGTGATGGTGTCGATCTCCGAGCATGAGGTAAAGCTATCTGCTGCTCTGTGAGAGGCCAGCTAAATGCTGCACTAGAACATTTACCAGAACATCTTGGCAGAAGGTTCCCATGCAACATTATGCTAGATTAATTCAAGGCATAAAAGGCATGGAAAATTATTACAAGTTCTGCATACAACAATATAATAAAAGACACAGGATTCCAGAGAACAGCAAAGGGAAAAATGGTTAGAAGATGAAGCACTTGGCTGTAACAGCTGCTTACTTAATTATCAATATCCCTAATCTAATAAAATCATCATACTATGAATCATCTTGCCCAAGTTCATTCACCAGAGGTGTCAAGTATTCAATCAAAATATTCAATCAGTGGACATTTGTTCATTTTTTCCTGCTACCTCCTAACTTTGTTCCCCTTTCTTTTTTTTCTTTTTGACCCGGTCAATCACACTTAGGATGACAAGTTCTTAGTCAAATCCTTGGTTAGAATACAGGATCTTCTTGGCTCCCAGTCAGTTGCATTGTTTTCATCAAATAAAAAACATCAGTGGAAAAAATTCATCATTACACAAAAAGCAAATAACTTGAAGCATTTTAACAATTGTGTATTAGTGGTGGCATGCTTCAAAAATAAGTGCTGAACATTGCTGAGAGAAATGCAGGACTACATAATTATTTATGACAGGCTTTCATCATATCTTTCTTCTCTTAAATGATTGGTGCTAGTTGAAGGCCAAAGGAATACTATGAAAATAAAGGAAGGAAAGTGTGGGATGTTTTTATATGGCCACAGCACTCCATCTTCACTAATACACAAGCAGCCGTTCTAAGCATCTCCTGCAAGGACCAGTATTCATAGGTGTTTGGACTTCATCATCTGAAATGCATGGAAAGAATGAAGAAACACGAATAGAAATGAGCAGGAAACTCTTTATTCCCATTCCAGGAATACATTCAATTTGAGAAACAGTTTTCCATTCCATATTGGGATGAAATGGAGACCTTTCAGATCTTTCTACTTTTTCTTGGAAAAATATAAAGAGCAAGTGGAAGCTTTGCTTTCTCTACTCCTGCTGCTCACCTTCATGTCCTCTAAAAGAGCCAGGCAAATAGGGTGCCAGCATACAAGAAAAAGAAACTGGGTCTGAAGCCCAGCTTTGCTGAACTGATGCATTCACATGCCTGTTCCGAGTACTTGACAAGCCTGTCACACATTATAAAAGAGTGTCCAACCTGCAGAATTATTCTGAGGTCAGCTACAATTAATTCTTCATACTTAAAATAGCCCACCCTGGAGCTCAGATGCATTTCCAGCCATTTCTTTTCTGATGCTGATGTATTCCCACTAAATCTCTCAGTTTGAGCACACTGACTCAGCTTCTGGGCTCGCCCCCAGCCTCCCTCTGCCACAGGGTTTAGCAGAGCTTGTTTGTTTGAGCACTCACTGCCACTAGCAGGACCCCAGTTCACTCCCAACACACACACACGACACACAAGTAAAAATGGAAAGGAAAATGTAGATCCCACAGAAACATGAATTTTACCTCTGCTCTTGGATTTTTTCCAGATGACTGAAAGATGGCCAACTTCTGACGTATGCCTAGGATTTACGTTCTTACAACAACAATGTCATTACTAGCCCACATCCCTGGGTAGTACCTCAGAGAGTTGTGTTTACTTGCCTTTTTTATCTCTAAATGTCAGCATCGCTTTTTGCTTGTGTATTATTGTCCTTGTTGAATTTCACTGGACTTGCATATCTAAAATTCAGCATCCCCATAAGTATTTGCAATATTCTGGCCATGGTTTGTCATGTCTTTTTAATGCTGGAATACCAGAAAATACAGAGAAATTTGAGTTTGTAACGGTGTGCTACTCCTTGTGTTCCACAATTGAATGAAAATCTTCCTATCTCTAACATAAATAGCAGAATCAATTCTTTTACCCCAGTGAGGAATTTGCTTCTCCACCTAAACTAAGCAGTCTGATGGCTTCTGAGATGAAGGGCTGTTTGTGAATGATGGTGTTGAAATCTGGTCAGTAAGAATGAGTGATATCAACAACAATAAAAAGATACTTCAGAAGTATTTGAAAGATGATCACCCTATATAATCATTAACAATCTGTCACTCGCTGTGTCTTTTTGGGCACAAAGTCATTAACATCAGAACTAACAGCTGCTGCCACCCTGAATGTCAGGGAAAAAAAGGTTAGAATAAAATTCCATTCCAAGTTTCTAGTTTCTCAGACTGAACCCAGGGATGTAAACACCTCTGACCTCAGTATGAAGGATTTCCTGGATCTTCAATTTACATCTGGACACCACCCCCACCCCCGTAAGAATAATAACAAAATGCACAATAACAAAAGCTTACAATGACATAGCAGCAGCTGCATTTTAACATATCTGGGTGTTGCTGGGAGAAATTAAACCATTGCAATGTCATGAGCATTGCAAATCATCCCTTTATCCCTATTGCTCTTCAAATCAACTTTCTGGAACATTTTAACTCAGACAGTAGAGAAAACTGCATGAATCTGAATTCATAAACTATTTTGCTCTGATGGGATAAGCGGGTGTGTAACTGAAGTAAACTGGAGTCTGTGAAATGGGACAAAAGAAAGCTGTTGCCTTTCTTCCACACCCTGCAGATGGAAAAGAAACAGAATAAATCCACTGAATGAAGTTCTGAACCTTAAAATATTTCAGGTGCCCAGTGCCATATTCTCACCAAATGGGATTTGTAAGCATGCCTTAGTCCCTATTTCCTACTGACTTAGACAAGTCCTACAGAATGTCTTTACAAATGTGTTCTGTGAGATAGGATTTTGCATTTTGCTGCAAGACAGAACTGCTCTGTGGAAAGTGTGTTTTAGCTCATGCTGCTTGATGCTAGGTTTCCTCAAAAGTGTATTTGAAGGAGGCTGGTATTGGGTTAAAAACGTTGCAAATGTGTAGGGCCTTCTTTTAGGTACAATGAATTTTGCCTAGGGAAGAATAAGGGCAAAAATAATTAACCCAATCTCATTCTACAGCAAGGTGACCTCCTTAGTGGATGACGATTCTATCCAGGTGTTAGTAAAACCTTCGACACTGCCTACATCAACATTCTTCTGGAAAAGCTTCATGGCTTGGCCACATGCACTCTTAGCTGGATTAAAACCTGTCTGGGTGGCTGGACTCAGAAAATGGTGGTGAATGGAGCTATATCCAGTTTGTGGCCAGTCACACATTGTGTTCCCAGGACTCAGGTCTGAGCTCAGCCCTGTTTAATATTTTTATCAATGGTCTGGATAAGAGGATTGAGGGCACCCTTGGTAACTTGGCAGATAACACTAAGCTGGGCAGGAATGTTCATCTGCTGGAGGGGAGGAAGGTCCTGCAGGGGCATCTGGATAGGCAGGATCAATTGGTCAAGGACAACTGTACGAGGTTCAAAAAGGCAAAGTGGCGGGTCCTGCCCTTGCGTCACAACAACTGCATGCAGCCAACCAGCTTGGGTGGCTGGGAAGCAGGTCAGTAGAAAAGGACCTGCCAGTCCTGGTCAACAGCCAGCTGAACGTGACCCAGGAAGGTGCCTAAGTGGCCAAAAGGCCAATGGCATCCTGACCATAAAGTTTCCAATTTAAATGATTGTATGATTCTATGAAATGTTGAGTGGCCATTTTCTATTTAGTTCAACCAGTAGTTTATACCTCATGCAACAGTTGCCAGGGAGCCAAGAAATAGTTCTGAGTATGAGCATGCAGTTCCTGGTGGTCTCTGGTGTGTGGATGGTAGGACCTGGTTTTTTTGTGACTGATGAATCCCCTTGTGGCTGCAATGACCATGTAAGGCAGGGTGACCAAGGCTAGATTTGTCACTAAAAAAAAGCTTGAAATGTTTTCTCCTCATATAAATTAAAATGCAATTATGTGTAGTCATAACAACAATCTGGAATGGAGTCACTGACTGCCAAAAGCCTTAGAAGTCCCTTGAGACTTGTAGCAGATGTCCACAGTGAACAGGAACAGTTGTTATTGAGGTTGTCAGATTTTCTGGGCCATTGTTGTATCTGATCAGACCAGAAAGTGAAATGGGAATGCACAAAGGAACATTATCCTACTGTGCCTTCAAAGAGTATAAATCACAGAGGACCGTGCCTATCGGAGACGTCAGTGGTGATGGTTTTAATATTTCTGGGGTTTCTCACAATGGGATAATAAGTAGAAGAGATGTCAGAGTACATGACCTTTCAAGTAGTCTGCTGAGTAACATAATTCCAACGTTCTTCAGGTTTTACATCAAGCTCCCAGACCTATAAAATTATGTTGTTATGCTCTTAGCACAATGACACTAGTAAGATAGTTAATACAGGCCAACAATCAGAACTGACCATCCACATCTACATTAAGGATATCTCTGCAAATCCTCAGCTGGTTTCTGTTCTAGAAAAGGTTTAGAGGAACAGACACTGCTCTATGCTGTCACTGAGTTTACCAGCTCCTTTCCATACTGTCCTTTACTTCCCAGAGTAGGGACCAAGAGTGATAAACAACTCAGATCAAATTAAACTGATCACCATTTCTCTGGGTGACTCTGTGTGCATAAGTACCTGTTCTGTCACCTCTTCTGTCCCTGCGCAGTCGATGAGCAAGGCAAGTCGTGGTTATTGCTGACAGGCATTCTGCTCAGCAGTGATAGAAGACAGTGAGGGCTGTGCTTGGCTCTCTCTGACCCTAGCTGGCCAGCTGGCTATGCAGAAAATACTCTCAATTTCCTAAAAAGGCATCTCAACCATCATTGTTTGCACATGGGGACGCTTAGGGAGGAGCCCCTCCCAGATTCTTCCCTGAGACAATAGGTCTCTGCACCATTCCCCCTCTGTGCTTTTCCCTAATTTCCATAATAGTCTAGTGTGATTAATAACCCTTGCTTCTACAGCCAAATAGAAAAGGAAGTAGCATTATACTGTGTTTCCAAACAATACCAACTATCGCATTAAGACTGTAGACAGTGGTGCAGTATTTTTAAGAACAACAGCTTAATTTTTTTTTTTAATGAGGTTTATTATTGGGATCTGGAGTTTATTTGTATGTTGTTGTTGTTTTTGGTTTTGTTTTTTTATTTCTGCAAGGTACAGCAGCTGCTTAAAAGAACATTTCACCATAAGGAACAAGCTGATTCACTGCATTTCTCCTGAGTACAGATTGTTGTCCTCTCCCACACAGTCTTCATAAATTAGGAAGAAAACTTGAAAAGCATCACAATATATGGTTTTGATTGTCCCTGGCCTACAGTAGTTGAACTAAACCTCAAATACCCAATCTTCTTCTGTGAAAAAATATGTTTAATAAGATATAAATGATTAATTGAAAGGTTCACTCTGAAATGCCTCAAGGTAACTGAGGAGGCCTAGCATGACTTAAACTAGAGGTTCAGTGATTTCTGTATTCAGAGACCCAACCTTCCCTTTGTCAGGTCTGGGGACACTGAGTAGCTCCATGTCTTGGGACATGTTCCTCAGCTCTTACACGAAGGCACAGGAAGGTGGGACTCTGTCACGCTGCCATGTTAGTGCCAAGTTCAAATGCACTAAGCTCTGACCCCCTTCAGCTCACTGCACCAAACTTCATTCAAACGGGAGTTTAAACGTCTGAAACGGAAAGCAAAGTCACCCACAAACCATCCAGACTCCTGTGTGCAATCTATGAGAACAAGACCAGCAGAAGGCTAAGCCTTCACTTAAGTAGAAGGGTTTGTTATTTGCTCCCCAACCTTTTCTTTTTTCATGCAATTTATATTTAGTCCAGGGAAACAATTAGTAAAACTTGCCTGAAATGAGACTTGGTTCCGTGTTTCAGATTACAAGTGAGATGTCAGAAGTAATTCACTCAGAAAGTGGCAGGATCCCTTCAGGATGATACAGTCCTCTGTTAGAATAATAAATAAGTAAACCCAAAAGTTTTTTGTTGTTTCTGTTTACTTTTTTTAACTATAAGCCACACGAGAAGGTTATCAGCAAGTTGTCACTGTAGAACAAAGAACATCCTTCCCTGGTTTACAAACTGCAACATATCACATTGTGATTCCTTAACAATAATTTTGAATCGTTTGTTGAGATTCTTAGACATTAAAGAATATCTCTCTCCTCCAGAAAAATAGCTGAAAAAAGTTCATAGCAAAATGCAACTCTGTAAGTCACATATAGGAAGGTGGTCTGCACTTGAGTGATGCATAGCATTCAATTCCAGTAAGATTTCCTACTAGGGAACAGCTGAAATGTCATAAACTATTCCAATTGTAATGGCACACATGTCAGAGCAAGGAATACCATAGACCTTTAAATATTTTTAAACTTGGCAGTCATGGCAGCATGAGCTGAGAGTGGAACAGCAAAGATAAATTATCTCCTGCTTAGCTCTACTTCTGCCATGAGCTGGGGACATATGGGCAGTACAGTTTCCAGGCAATAAAGAAACAGAGATTTGAGATTACTGTGTTCAGTCCCAAGAGACAGAGAGGAACATGAATCAATATTTGCTAAGTCTCCTCTCCTTTCCTTCCAGATTGTCAGTTCTTCCAGTACAGCTCCACGCTTTTTTATTAAATCTCTTCCTCTTCACACTTGACCCAGGGAAACTTTCCTCCTGTAACCTATGTGGGAGGATTGGCAGTGAGAGAAGTGTTGGAAAGACAGTCTTTTTATTTGCAGTTTTAGTGCCAGGGAAGCAACTGAAAGGAAAATTATTTCAAGGGTGAGTGTGAGCTTGTTGCTGTGTGAGAACAGTTCAGTGAGTTTGGGAGCTGGCAGAGAACAGTCAGTATAGGCAATAACCACTGGTCACAGATGCCAAACCCTTACAAGTCTGCTGAAGTCAACTGTTGACCACATGCTCCCTGATGAAGTAATGCCTTAACACACAGGTGCATTCCAAGTAGAGTTAAATATACTTTATCTCCCTCTTTCATAGAATCACAGAATATCCCAGGTTGGATGGGCCTTGAAAGGTCATGTGGTCCAATGTTGCATGGGAGAGAGAGCCAAGACACGGTTTTGTAGCACCCTGTCCAACTGTGTATTGAAAACCTTCAACAATGAGGGCTCTACCACATCCAAGGGGAGATTGTTCCAGTGATAAGTTGTTCTCACTGAAAGAAATTCTTTCTGACATGGACATGAAACTTGTCCCAGTGCAACTTGTAATGGTGGCTCCCTGTCTTCTCCATGTGTCTCCTCTTTGTAGTTGCCCTTTAACTGCTGTAGTACTGTGATGAAGTCCCCTCTAAGCCTTTTCTTTTCTCGGCAGAGCAATTCCTTCAGTCTTTCTTCACAGTGCATGTTCTTCAGCCTTTGACCCTCCTTTGGACTCTATCTAGTCTGTCCACATCTTTCTCAAATTATAGGCACCACAGCTGCACTCTGCATTCCAGGTGTGGCCTGAGAAGTTCTGAGCAGAGTGGGACAATTTGATCTCTGCTCCTTCTGGCAATGCCCCTGCAGGTGCAGCCCAGGATCTGGTGTACCCTTGTACCCTTGTGCACTGCTGACTCCTGTTCTTCCTGCACCAGGTCCCCTTCAGCAGGCTGGTTGTGCACCAGGCAAATCCTGGCCCATACTGGACTCTTTCAATTTTTCACTCCAGCTTCAGGACTTCACACTTGTCTTTATTAAATTTGACACAGTTCTTGCCAGCCCACTCTTCCAACCTGCCCAGGACACTCTGTAAGATGGTTCTTCCTTCTGGTCTACCTTACCATGCAGTTTAGTGTCATCAGCAAACTAGGTAAGTGTGCTTTCTGTCTCATTGTCCAGATCATTTTGGAAGATGTTGAACAGTGTGGGGTCCCATATTGACCCCTGGGGAATCCTACTTGGGCCAGGCTGGTAAAAACCTTTGATCACCTTCTTATGTGTGTAGCCTGGGAGCAAATTTCCTACCCATCCAACTTGTATCTTGCCAGTTTGTCCAGGAGAAAGCATCAGGAAAATGTCAAATTGTTTTACTGAAGTCAGGTCTTTATTGTACCTCTGCCTTAGTCAGCATTCAAACCTTATGGAATCCAAGAAACAATTCAGCTCCTAATGTTTTTCACTTTCAGCTTTCTGTTCTCATGGAAAACCTGCAACTGCAACAACCGGTGTTAACTACCTTTAGCTTAAAGGTAAAGCATTAAGTCTATTTTGGTGTCTTTTATCTATTAGCATAACTTTAAGCAAGTAGTGAATGTCTCAGACTTAAAGTGGAAATTTATGTTTGACCTGAAGGTAAGTGTTTTTACCTCTATTTCTTAGAGCTGTTGGGAGAAATAATTTCAAATATAAACTTCTTCATTCTATGACATATTCTGCCTGCAGAAATCTGTCTTGCTTTTCACTCTGATTTTTACCCTGAAGTTGATGTTTTTTGCCTTAGGTGTACAATCAATGCCCAACCTTTCTAATCATAGAATAAATGAGGCTGGAAGGGATGTCTAGTGGGCATCTAGTCCAAACCCTGCTTGAAGTAGGCCAGTTACACCAGGTTGGTAAAAGATTTACTGAGTTTTTAATATTTCCATGGTTAGAAATTCTCTGCCCTACTTCTTCAAATATTTTACCATGCTCACATGGTAAGAAATTTTTTTCCTTCCTTGTAATTCATGGTCAAATATATGTAAGCTGCAGCAGCTGAACATAGAATCCCGATTTTCACTTTTATTTTAGTTTCCTCCTTTGCTACACTGTTTGCTTGGAAAAAATCTCAAAGGAAAAGATCTTATAGCTCACTAGCATCCACTCCATTGAAGCAGCCATTTCAATTCATGTGTGGGCTTTTCCCAATCCAATATAATGGATGCTGCAACTGCCTTCAGAAGTATTTCTGTCTTGTGAAATAGCTACTAGCTACTTTTTGTCATGATGGAAAGAACTGGCTTTTTTAATATTCAAGAATCCATGCATTCACGCAGATTCTAACATCACACTGTAGTCTGCTGAAATTAGTCCAGGATATCCTGTTCAGATCATACATCTGTAAAAGTAAAAGAATAATCTGAATAAATATATTTATAGCTTTGCAGGGCAAAAAGGAACAAGTTTTTATTTCTTATTTTCATGGTTTATGCTGAGGATAAGTATCATCATGCAGACAGTCCACCCAGATCTGAGGTATTTAGGTTTCTTACTCTCTAGTCATCTTAGCACCTCAAAGTCCAAGCTGTGTTCCAATATCCTCAGTATTTTTCTTCCACTGGACGTGGAATTAACCTGAAATCACAATTGTAAGCAAATTTTCAAAAGGAGAGTGTGGTCTCTTTTTTTTGTTGACATTGGGAAGCCCTAGTTACACTCAAGACACAATCTCATAACTGAGGGAAGCTATTATTTTCCAGAACCAGGAGAGAGGAAGTTTTGCTTTGCTTCAATTTGTGCCATGCTCCATCATGTCATGCCACAGATGAGGCACTGCCTTGGTTCCACTTCTTCCTTTCCTTTAAATCTGTCTATGGTCTCTCTTAACCCCTTCTTAAGCCTCTTATAAAACCTTTATCAGATGTTAAACAGGACTGTCTGGAACATGAAGTCAAAAATGTTTCCATCCCTTTTTTCTATCCTCTATGCACATGCACAGTACTTTCTACTTTGACATCTTCTGCTTTGACAAAACGAAATGTTTCATTTTTTAAAAGATATGTCTGTTATATCATTTTATGTTCTAAAAATGAGATCTACTAGAGGAAGATGAAATTTAAAAATAGGTAGATCTCTGAAACCTCCCAGTGCTGTGCATTTTCACTGCATTATTTTTTCAGATAGAATGCTTTCCTGAATTGATTCAGCAATCACAGATGGACAGTATTTAAAGTACACTTGAATGCAGTCCTATACTTTTGAACATATTTCAATGCTGAAATTTGAAATTGAAGAACTAGCTCATCATCAACTTTGTTTATTTGTAGGCTCTTCCATGGATACCACCACCATATGAACTCTGATCACCTCTCAGAAGTCATAAATACACTTGAGGTTATGAAATGGTTACAGAGTTTATCAGCTATTTAAATAATTTTGTGGCTGAGTTAAGATCTAAATCTGCATTTTTGTCACTTCCTCTGTAACATATTTCTGGTAACAGATCAGTTAGTTTTCCAGTAGGGCCACAGAAGAATCATTGCAAATTATGCATGTCAGAAATGGACTCTGGTTTTCAGTAGTGCTGAATGTCTGCAGCGTCCATTAGCTTCAGCTGACAGTGAGGATGATATCTGCCCAAACATCAGATTTTACGACTAGAGTTCCTCCAAACCCATGCAGATAACTGCAAGTTGGATAATCAGTGAACATCCACCCCATACAAAGCCTGTGAATCTCACCTGACCTGTATCTACGTGCCTACAAAGGGGGCCTGGGGTGACAAGCCTGGTTGCTGGCATGTTCACTGGAGCGCTCTAAAGTTAGATGAGATTCATTTCATTTTCTGTCCAAAGTTTGCGCTGAACAAGGAGAATCTGTAGCACACCCTCAGAGCCACAGGTTGCAGAGAGATGGTGGAAGAGTTAGAATATGAGTGTCCTGATTTTTTGTCCAATGAGAAATTGTTCACAGCTTCATCTCATTTATAATACGAAATCTTGAATTTGAATTCATCTCTGGTCCCTGATTGCTAGCTTCTGTTACCCTTTCATAAGTACATCGTATCTGCATTGTCCTATGAGGCAAATAGCAGGCCTTTTCAAGGTCAAACTGATGAGACCCACAGCCATTAGTTATAAGAAACCAAAAATAAAGATGGGCTGAATATAGCAAATGGGATTTATTTGGCTATCAACTATCACCTCAAAATAGCAGAAGTCATGGTTGCTGAGAGAAAGAGACACAAATATAGTTTAGAAACCTTATATAGTTTTATAAATAACTGGATAAACTTATATATAGACAGATATTAAAGAAGTTTGTCACTATAAGGACCTATCTCTGCTTCTCTCCATATAGAGAGGAATATTTTTGAGACAGCACACTACTAGAGAATAGTCACACAATTATTTGTGTCATGTATCTGAAGCACTTTTATTGCTCATTAGAGTCCTGTGTATTAGTGATTTAAGTGGCCTTTCCAAATGAGGCACACTAGCTCTCCAAATTTCCACTGTCCCAATGTGGTCAAGGAGCACTTCCTATACAGTACTTGTAGTCTGCGTGTGCATTGTCTCTATTTATCAGCACAATCTGATAGGTATTCCCATTTTGTAAACACATCTGAAATTTTGTGGTTTCCAAAATTAAAATTTATTTTATCTTTCTGGGCCAATGATTTAAATGTTGATTTTAGCTGCAGAAGCTACACTAGGGACAACAACTTGGGTATAATGACAAGCCTGTAATAGCATGGTTGACATCAATAGCTGTATTTCTACAAGGGAGTAGTGTGCACCAAAATGAGCAAAGTAAAAGATTATTTAGAAAAATGTTGAAGCAAAATATCTTCTTGTATATTATGTGACATCCTACTTTTTCTGAATTTAAGTAAAACTTACATGGTTTTATACAGTGTAATAGTATAGCATGACAACCTTCAAGGTTAGGCCTCAGAGAAATTTGATTTAATAAAACTTTTTAAAACTCCAATATTTAAAACATACCCTATTTTGCTAGAAATGTCTAACAACATTGCTAATGCCTGTGTTTTTTTGCCATGGAGTTCCCTTATGGTAACCATAACTACTATTGTTGAATCTTTCAAACCATATTTGCAAACATAGACACCAATCATTCATTTTCATTCCTTTCATGCTGTTCATCAGAGAAAGTTTTTGTGATTTTTGTTTACTCACTATTCTTGAGTAATTCTTGAGTAATGGTTTCTGTTTGTACTGAATTAAGTGTAAACACACAACCATATTTGTAAGTGAATAAAAATATTTTGGCCATCTAAGATAAACTCATAAAACTGTGTAATCCCACTAAAGTGAGTAAAAAATTACAGCCCTCAAATACCTTATTTGGGACACCATTTTGAAAACAACAAAAACAATAGGCTACAAGGTGGAAGACTGACTAAATAATGTAAATACAGACTCTGAAATGTGACCAATTTCTTATTTCAGGGAGAAAAAGCACAACCAGGAGACCAAATAAAATATTCACAGAAAAGCAAATAATTAAGAAAATAAACTTTAAAAGCATCCCAGAAGCAAAGAGTGCTAAACAAGCAGATGATCAAATGTGAATATTACCACCTCTCTACATATTGAATGTTTATAATGTACTTTCTATTAGGAAGAATATCAGCACACAATTACTCTTCATGAAATTTATAATTTGACTGAAGGCTGAGACCAAGAAGGGTTCTACTGCTCCTAGAAACTTCTATAAACCGTTCAAAATAATAACTAAAATGTGGAAAGAGAGGAAGCGAATGACTCGTTTCCATGTTTGTAAATGCATCTGCTTACAGCGTAGACAACAAAAATAATAGCCAACTTGACTTAGTGAGAACTGAAGGTCTATTTTCAGGAACAAATATTTAGCCACTATTGATGCTTCTGGCAAAATTTTTTTTTTTTTTTTTTGCTCTGACTCAGAGCAGATCTAACCACCTTGGACCTTACCAGTACAGCTGGCATCTTAAAAGAAGTGAAACCAACACCAGTCTAAGGCCCTAAAAATTTTGTTGAATAGGGCTCCAAATGATTCTAGAAAGCAAATCTCAGATTAAAGCAAAACACATAAATATCAGCCTTCCTGGTTTTGTCTAGCTGTGAAAAAAACGATGAGGAGAATATTTTGTAATTTTAAATTAATGGGGATATCACTGGCCATTTGCATTAGTCATGCAAAGCAGACATAAGTGACTTGTAACAGGTGAATGACACTTTTTCTTTGGATTAATTTTTCCAAACATTGAAGTGAAGTGAAGTGAAGTGAAGTGAAGTGGGAGTGGAGTATAAGCGGAGTGTGGTTTCCCAAACCCCACAGGCAACACCAGAAACCCTGGTTTCCTGGGTAATGTATCCATTGTAAATGAAATACTCTTAAACTGTGATTTCAGTTATTTCTAGGCCCCTTAGAGAAACTGGACAGTATGTAAAAGTTGATATCACAAATTTCATTTCCTATTCTCATAAACTATTTAATCACATAGTGCTTTCCATTAAACTTAGGAAAGGAAAAAAGGAAAAAGTCACTCTCCTGGCCCTATGACAACTGCAGCTGGGAATCTTTCCCTTTGCATTTATTTAGGAAATAGAAAAAACAGGAGAGAATATCCTGACATTTTTAAATGTTAAAATATACTTTCATTTCACTTCCAAAGAGATATGAAATATTTCCATGTGCAGCATATGTATTTTAAAAGCGAGGCCACAGTCTGAAAGTCAAAGGAATATTATTATGTGGGAAGCCTTACAGAGAGTTTGTCTAACAAATTTCCATATCCAAAATGGTACTCGTCCCATTTTTACTTCTAGAAAAAGGACAGATTATAAAAATAACACATTACAACATGATAGCATCCACAGTATATGTTAAGAGGAAGTTCAAGAGATATGTTAATTAGGTGGAAATGATCTCTTGTAGTAATTAATATATTACTCTTTCTACAGTTTGTTTACATAGCATAGGATCATATTAAATATTTTATAAAAAACAGTACATTTTTAGAGGATGACATAACTTCTTTCATTATACATCAGTGAAAAAAATATTCAAATTTCTGTTGTGAATAACCACTGAGAAAGTTCAAACTCATGGTTGATCTAAGGCCATTGCTTTCATTATGATTGCTTATGTTTTTTTGAGTAATCTCTTTTACAAAAGCCCTGGAGAAACATTCTACATCTCATGTCTGGGAAACTATGTTTCTGAATAGATTGACTCAAAAAATTCCAAGGTCTCTAATTCAGTCCAATGTTTCTTTTTCTGTGCACTGATTATTCTTTTCTCTTTATCCTGTGAAGAAAACACTGAAGTGGTTCTTCTAGGTCACTCTAGGAAGGGTGTGATGTCAGTTATGTAAAGTTTACTCCTATTTCTTGCAGGACAAGGACCTAAGCTTTGGAAGCATACCTCTATGCTGTATGCTATACACGTATGAGGGGAACGTGCCACTTCTTGCACATAGTAATAACAGGAATAAAAGGGAAGTACTTTTGTTAAATCATATGGTTTGTGAAGATACTATTTTCCATATTTAGCTGTTCTCCTGCAGGGCAAGACACAACCATTTGGGATTTTTCACTCCTTTATTTTACTGATTACAATGCTGTTGCATTGAATGGAACAGGAACTACCCTGAGTTACGATTGTATCACCTGATGCAGGTGCAGGTGACAGAGGAAATATGAGATATTTCCTCTGAGAAATATCGAAGAGATATTAAAAGGCACAAAGCAAAGTAAATAACTGAGAGATTAGTAGTTCTGAGCCCCATACTGCTGCCATCCCAATGACCTCAAGCTCCATCGCTTACAGTTAACTTTCCTGTATTTGAAACATATACACATTGCAGTATAAGAGTATAGGTGGGTGCTTTTTGGAATTACATTCTGGGCTAAGGAAAAGTAAATTCATTCTTTTAAAATGAAATACCATATGTTCAGAGCCAAGATATGTAGGCCACTTCAAAGATTTTATCCCTTGTCAAGGCGAGAATGGGAAATTGTAATGGATTTTTGTTCAGATGAGAGCTGATTTTATAACCTATCCCATTAAATGGCATTACATTCACATGACCTGACTTTACATAACAGAGTTATCATAACACAACTGACTGAACACAGAACCTGCATTTTGAAGTAGCAGATATTTAGACCATCATCATTAACTGTTCTGCGCAGATTTTTTTCCTGCTTCAGTGAAATGAGAGAGTCTTCCTTTCCTTTTAAATCACATTAAAATAACCTGATTGCTTATTTGTATAGCTGTACACCAAAATGACCCTTTAATTAAAATCATGCAGAGACTGTCACCTAAAAACACCGTCACAATCCTACTTTCAGCTGGGTTTTTAGTAAATAAGGTCTTTGAATTCATCTGTCAGTACCACCTAATAACTTCCTAATGCATTAACCAGTTACAAGATAGGACAAACGTAGAGGTCTTGGATATATCATGCTCCTGCATATTTTGTTAAGACTGGAGACTAGAAAGGAGAGAGGGACTCAAATCAGCCATTGAGATTTGCCCTGCTAAAGCCTTGTCAGCTTTCCATCACAAGATAAGTCAGTCTGTTTATGGTGGGTGTAAACCTGCCATTGCTAGCTGTGCTCTGGCCTAATGTGATTCATGAGAAGCCTGACTTCTTCCTTCCTGCTGCTCTAACTGAATCTCCTAACATGTTCTTTCATTTTAAGGTTTGGTTTAGGGAGGAACAGATTTTACTACTTTTGTCAAAGAAGCTTTTGTCTAATTTTTTCAATTTTTTTTTCAGAGGTTTCTTTTCAGATTTTGAATTGTTCAGAGCCCCCCAGACTCTGCTCCAACTGATGGCAGTGGCAGAATATCTTTTGATGCCCAAGGGAGCTCCACTGGACCAGCCTTGTATCTTTTCCACATGCTCACAGTTTTTTAGGTTTCTCTGGCCAAGAATGTAGTATTACTCTGCACATCTTAGTTCTGTTAGTATAGAAAGTAAATATATGTGACTATTTAAAATTAAGAATAAAATGGATTTTTCCTACCTCACTTTTCTGAGGCAGTGCCAAGGCTAATATTTCATTCTGAATGTCTAAACAGTTCTGTGCAGGATCCGTACAGTGAGTTGGACAGTACAAGATGTTAATTTCTTATCACTGAAGCATAACATTATTAATACGTGCTGAACATGATGGCTGACAGAGAACACTGGCCACAGCCAGAGAGCATGAAAGTCCTTTCAGAGACAAAATGTTTTAGCAAACACCCTTACTAAGCATGAAAGTATACTGAAGTGAAATAGTCTGTGTTGTGCTGTGAAGTCAGTGGGAAACTCACATTTTGGTGCAAAGACTAGATCTACTGTTTTTCTCATGTTATATGCCTAAACACATATCAGTTGGAAGGTTTGTTTAATCTATATGTTCATATCAATTGCCAATGGCCACTTTGATCAAGTAAACTGCTTTTGTTTCTCATAGTTGGTTTTGGATTAACATCCACTGACTTGGAAATAGCCACCTGAAGTCTCGGAAAGAACAAGTCAGACCAAGAGATTGCATTCATGCTCTGCTTCTCCCTATTGTTTAAAAAGCCATACAAGACAACAGATTAAAAAAACAAAACAAAAGAAAACAAACAAAGACACCAAAAAAAAAAAAGGAAACAAAATCAAAAGCAAGCAAGCAAACAAACAAACAAAAAAACCAAACAAAAAAACCCCAAACCCTAAAACAACAGGACATTGCAAACACCAGTCAGGTCATTTGATACTACACGCTATCATTTCTTCCTTTTCTGGCCAAGCATAAATAATCTTGTGAATTTGGAGTTTAGACAGCCCAAGTTGTCTAACAAAAGTACAGTTACTCATGAATTATTTGGATTTCAATGTGTATGTGAAGAAAATGGCTCAACACAAAGCTTTTTGTATTAAAGCCATCTGTGACTCAACATCATCACACATGATATGGGGTCATTGTGTGAAAGCAGTAGTGCATGAACAGCCATGGAAATGGTGTATGAAAAGCCACTTAATGCCATACACAGTTCCTGGAAATGGTAATGATGTGGGGTTTGAGGAACAGCCATGCACTTACAAATCCTGCTGGTTTTAAAATTAGCTGTCTTTTCCGTGCTCAATATAGTTGTATGTGAAATTTTGATGCATGGAAATGACGTTATTAGCACGAGTTTTTTACTTGGGTATGTGAGTCATGCATCTTTTCCAAAAGAGAGCAATGAAATGCTGATAACACACTAATGTGCATTCTGTATGTGTGATAGGTGTTCCAGAAAAGCATTTCTTTGAGGTATGGTAGAGTGCCCTTAAGAATTATGTTGTATCATTTTTTCTTACCTGTGTCTGCCCATCAGATTTTTTTAAATTAATTTTGGAGTCTATTATAATCACATGTAAAACTCATTGATTTCAAAAGCTCTACATTTTATCCTTCAAATTCCCAAGCATTGCAAAGTGGAGATATACACACATTTGAAACCTAAAATAGATTTTATGCACAGAAAGAATCATTTACATATAAATAAATATTGTCTTCTTCTCCCATAGCCTTTTACACATGAATTTAAGAACTTTGCAAGTCTGAATAAATATATTCATGAAAGTTTGACTGCAGATTATATAAAGATTCCTCCATTTTGACATAAATCAAATTAATCCTCTTTGAATCTTCACTGAAATGATGATGCTGGGCTAAATAAATCTCTTTGAATTCTCATTAACTGTTAGTACAGCTGATTCTTTGACTGGTTCATTAGCATGCTTGGTGGCATATGCTCAAAAAGAAGAAGAAGAAAAAAGAACCCTACAATTTAATGCAAAATAGAACAAAGCTGTAGATTTCAGTCTTTGTCTTGTACACACTGTAAGGTACATGGAGCAATGAACTAACTTAAGCACTGCATGAAATTCTTCTGAATTGCCATTCAAATCTTTTCCTAACTTTGACAAAGTATAAATTAATTACGCAGCTGCACATAGATTTTCATCTGTCAAACTCATCTAAGACTATGGAGACAAAAAGTGGTGATATATCCACAGTATAACACTGAAAAATAGATATCAGTAACTTAAGTTTTCTACTTTGCAATAGAAGAGCATAATTCAGCTTTAATGATTTTAGAAACAAAAGGAAAAGTCATGTCTTTATCCCATGAACATCTAAGTGAGATAATTTTACATTACAACTCTCAAGACTGGGAAATTCTCATCCAACTCCCTGTCAGTCATACAGATATGCTCAAACTATTGCCTACTAAAGCAAACACATAATATGCATAAAATGCTACTATATGTAATAATCAATTATCCACTGAGAAGCTATATAATTTAGATGAATTGTCGCAGTACTTGGCAGAACTCAGAAGAAAGGAATGCACAAGATCACGACGACAATGGAGCAATCAGCAGCCATTTTCCACATTACATGTCAGCAGCAGCAGCAGCAGATCTGCACAAAGGTTTTCTGCATGCTGTTTCCATGATCTAATATTGCACCACAGAAGGAGTTCAGCTCCTTGGCTTGTGGCAAAGGTGGGTGGGATTTCCAAGAGGTCTCTATTTACATAAAGTCCCTGCACAGCCGGACGGAGCATCTGTGATTGAATGTGATGGGGTGCACCACACCAGGCATAGCCACAGGCATCAAACTGCCTGAATAGCCTTTTAGGAGAACAGGATACTGCATTATTTAATCTATCATTAATAAGTTCCACTTTAAGCATAATGCCTGCTGTCATGTTTCTTGACTTTCATGAGCTAATCCAAGTTGCTTCTTCTTATTATATAACTGTACTTCTATGCAATCCTAAAGACTGCTTCAGGATGTCTCTTAGAGATTCCCATTATTTATGTGTTGTCACAGAAAACCACTTCAAAGGCATGTCTAGATGTAGGGATGAACTAAGATTTATTGGGTCCTCCCAGCTGAAATAGAGGAAGACTATTCATTGTTGGGATTCCTTCATTGTAAAGGCAAACCCCTAAAATCCGCATGGCAAATTAGCTTGTGTTATTCCTATTAATAGTATCTTGGAGAACAGCTATTGCTTTATGCTATTTACACTTTGTGATAACCAAAATTCTCCTTGTTCTCCCTGTTCCTAGAGCGATGCCCAGAGTGATCTCTGCCAGAGACGGAGTTCAGCTCCCTTTCCTTGTGGGTGCCCCCATTCTCGCCTGGCTCCCTCTGTCCATTCAGATCAGTGCCCATACTTCAAATACTTTTCATGCAAGCTACAATGCTAACTGAGACGAAAAGCCCAGGATAATGGAATACAAGCTTTCTTTCACAGACTTTTCCAATCTAAACACACTCTGAAAGTTATGCACTGAGAAGTTGACTTTCTTTTCTTCTTTCCTTCTTATCCTTACCTCAGGAAGAAGTGAAGAACAGCAGCCACACTGAAGAGAAGTGAGAGCAGTGTACCAAGCCCTGTGGAAACAGAAAGGAAGCAGTAGATCATTTCAACGAGATCAGTATGTCTTGGCGTTGTTCCTTGACACCACCCCCGCCATCCCAGCCTCCTCTGCCCCTCCCACACTCACACATCTAAAAAGCAGATGGAAAATATTCTGCCAGGAGACATTGAAATACAGTGTTAGAAAGTTACTCTCTTAAGGCTGGAGAAAGTGATGGAGAACTCTGGCAGGCAAATTAAATTATTCATAGTCAGTGGCATTTTGGAAGGAAAAGCGGCAAGGGAATAGGAGACTGAAGGATGTTATAGGGATTGTACAAGAACCATCTGGGATATTGGAAAAAGATGCACTTCATCTTGCTACACTTCAGAGAGAGACCAATGAAGCTAATTCTGAGTTCAGGAGACATTACCAATCTTCCCAGTTTGTTTTTAGAGCTGAGCATACTCTGGTGCTGCCATGATATTATGGATATGAGTTCCTGCTACCAAATCTCTTCCCTGGAACTTTAATGGCACTGAGCAATGACTCTCAGATCCTGAAATTACTGTGATTTCCTCATCTACTGCGTCACTTGGTACACATACTAGTCTCATTTGGATTTTAAAGGTGTGACGTGGAGATGAGATGATTATTGGAGTCATTCTCAGTGTTTCAATGATTAAACTTTTCTTTAAATTTTATTTCCCAATTACATGTTCTCTTAAGTCTCTGAAAGACTGCAGAACATGTTCTCACAAGAACTAAGGTACTCTACATTCAAATTAAACAGGTGCCTTTTTTGTTATGTCTCACTAAGAAAATATGTATGGCATATTACAGAGTAACAATTAGAAAGTAACCTGGTTCAAACCCCAAACTCTTGAATGGGGATAGGAGGAAGGAGAGGAAAAAAGGACCATGTGTGAGAGCAGACACTGCAATCAGTGTTTTTGTGAACATGTTAAGATGATATTGTGATAAACACAGGAGGTCAATTTGGAGAAGATATTTTTTCTTTCTGTTTCTTCTTCTGAGTTTAGGCATATGATGTTGGCAAACATCTAATTCATTTTCCCATCATATCCCACGATGTCTTTGTACCAAAGGTAATAGAAACCAGATGGAATTGCCCACTTGAATATATAGATGTGCATAATACATGCATGTATACACACAGACACGTTAATTTAACCCCAATAACAATAATTTTATCAACTTCCAGAACTTCATCAAGATAATCTTGTATTTAGATTTGAATGTATATATCAAACTCTTCAGAAATGTCGGCAAGAACTTTGTCCTCTCTGTTTCCCAAAACAATACAGGACAGTCTGCTATGGGGTGTGAACTTGTCCATCCCATGGAATGAAGAAGCTGACATATATTGCAGAAATATTCCAAGCATTGTAATTTTCCTATCCTCGCAAACTTATATTGCTGGAAACCAGCTTTTTTGTTGGAATTTGCAAATAAACCGGCACCTGCCACAGCAATCTAATGACCTGAAGGAATTCTTACACAATCAATCCTTTTGACTTTTATTATAGCAATCAGTGAAGTGTTTCAGTATCCTGTGGCATATTAGTCTAATGTTGTTTTCAGCATGCAGATTATTTAGACCAGAGATCATGGTTTCGGTTATAAATCACATAATAAACTTGGAATACAACTGGAAAAATATAATGAAAAAAGCAATAACTAACATGAAGCACCAGAAAGAATCAGTAGGGAAAAGATAAATGGTTGTCAGTAGGAATATGAGGCATGTGTGCCGATGTGTAGATAAACACCAAGCAGATTGCTTGTTTAAACATTCTTTATTTTTCTTGAGTTTTCACCTAATGGGGACTGAATTTGTCTCAAGAGGGATTGTAATGAATGTGTTTGGCATAGCTGTGTTACCTGCTTGGGGTAGTTCTTCCACAGGAAAACCATTCCAATTATCATTCCAAAATGATGTTCCTTTGAAACAAATATGAATAGTATTTTCATTGTGAATTCAAATAAATCTTTGCCAAAAGAAATCTGAGCAGAATCTCTTAACAAACCAAAAAAAAATACTAGTTATTTTGCAAGAATGATTTCTTAATATAAAAATTCCCTTTTCTTAATCCCAAACCTGTAGTTTCTTGAGGTGGAGAAAAGCAAACAAGCAAACAAAAAATATTTAATGCTGAAAAACCACAAAGGACTCCAAGGATTTCAAGAAAGAGTAAGTTTATGAAGTGAATGCATCTAGAAAGTAATATTGGGACCTAAGTTACCCAATAAACATTTTGGATGAGTACCTGGGGAATTAAAATTAGCCATTGCTTAATTTACTACCAAAATATGAAGTATACGCCTGCCCATTCTACTAAAACAGCTTTAGTAGTTGCAAATATAAAAAGACATGTGTAGCATGCAAACCCCTTTTACAGATGAAATTAAAGATAATATTGTTTGACTGGCAGAATATTTTTATAAATCTGTGTGCACATCTAGTGTCCTTAACCGGCATTCCACGCAGTCTGCACATGGTGTCTTTGTGCCAGGGCCATTCACCTGCCATTCATCCCTGCAGAGAACATTGCAGAGTCAATCTTTCAGCAAGTTTACTTTCTTGTCCCCAAAACGTAATTTTCAGCTAAATAACACAAGGTTGCTTACTATGTTTGCAGTAGCATTATCTCACACGGTGTCAACAGAAAGTCTGGGGTGGATTGCCTAGCTGGAATTCTTCCATGGAAGTTAAAAATGTCATTTAAAAGGGCAAAGTTGGGCTTTTGCTTTCCGCTTGCCAAATCTAGCTCTTTGCCAAATTTTCTCCAGGTGGAATAAGAAGAGAATATTCTGCCAATTTGTTTCAGGGAGACAGGCCTCTGACGATGACCCCTGGTCAAGACAAATTAAGACCTTGGGTTGAAGGAAAAAGCTTTTTTGGGGAAAAAAAATATGGTATCCACAGCAGGTGTTTGCATTAGATGCTGAGAGAATGTCTCTGTGTCAACATCTCCTCTCATTCCAAGTGGTCTCACATGCACAAAACATGGGAGCAGTGTTGGAGCTGGTTTTGTGTCCTGCGTGCAGTGTAGCCATCAGGGCAGCACTATGTTTGAGCGCTCTGCCAAGAGAACAACCCCAGAGCCAACATGACAACCTTCCTCTTGATGACAGCAGCTGTGCTAGAAGGGCAAAAGAGTGAGAACTTTGGGCTCATCTGGATGCCACTCTGCCTTGTAGGAGTGGAGGGTGAGAGAGAGTTTCCTGTCTTTATAAGGATTATTGATTCCTCTCTCATTCAAATGTTTCCTCTGTTGAAAGTACTGGGAAGGGAGAAATAGTTGAGACCACAACAGGGTATGATTCTGGATGCTGCCTCTTATGGTAGAGGTTTTGTTTGGGCATTTGAATGATGTTGAGGCTTATTGCCTGCAGCAGGATTTGGGCTTTTCCAGGCTGGACACAGCGGTCACCCTTGTAGGGATCTTTGTCATTAAAGTGAGTGAGGCTCAGCAGCTTCCTGATGAGGGAATATAAATCTTCTAGAGTCAGAGGAAAGTAAAAATATGGACACAATGCTGAAGAAGGCAAGGAACCTGAATCTCAAAACATGTTTGCAAGAATGGATTTCAAACAATCACTGTCACATGTAGTTCTGAGATTCATATGGCACATAACTCAGCTTTAGCAGGTTACTGCATATATATGTGAAGGGAGAGAGTTTTGAATAATTTATTTGCTAAAAATATTGACAAACTTTAAAATTCTTCCTCCTAAATATGATGAAAAAAACCCATTGAGTTTGGTTATGCAATCCTGCCTAAACTCAGCAGTGCTTAAGATTCTCTATGGATAAAACAAATCACAAAATAATCAAGGCTGAAGAGGACCACTGGAGTACTCTAGTTAAAGATCTTACTCAAAGCAGGGTCAGTTCTGAGATCACAACAGGTTGCTGAGGCCTTCCTTCAGCAGGATCTTGAAACCTTCAGTGTGACTGAGGAGCTTCTCTCAGACACTGCCCACCTGGAGAAATAGATTCTCCCTGTATCTAGCCTGGAACTCTTCTGTTTCAATTTATGCCTCTTCCCCTGCCTTGCAAGTCTGTGAAGGGCCCAGATTGATTACCTGCTTATAGATATACAGGGGAGACATTCTTCTCCAGGTTAATCAAGCCCAAGTCCTTCAGCCTCCCCTCTGTATTTTTTTTTCCAGTAAGAAAGTATTTCTGAGACTTCTGTGCCTTAATAAACATCATCAGAATGGACTAGTGTGCTCAGAAATCATTAAAGGGAACCAACGAAGAAAACTTCAGATGAGCAGAGTGGGACAAATCCTTTTAGAAACCTAGCTTGCAGATAAAAAGAGGGAATAAAAAGGATCTTCTCTGGTTAACATTGCAAGGCTATTCAAAAGAGATGAATCAGATCAGATCTGAACCTTCTAAAAATTCTGGGCAGTGCTTAAGAAGCACCATGAAGAGAGAAACAAAGCAAAACAGCATGTCAAAACAGAGCTGTGGGAATATAATCTGCTCGAGCCTGAAGCAGTCATTTTGATAAAAGCCCAACTAAAAACATTTTCATGGAAGCTAACTTTAGCATAGTGAGGATAATCACCTCTGCAGTCACCAGAGAGAAACAGGATCACATAATGGTCCTGCATGCTTCACTGCTCCTGCCCAGGCTATAGAGGCAGTCTGGTGACATGAGCCTGAGCAGGCTAAGTCAGCCTTCATGAATGCCCCACAAAAAGTCTGCCTGCACAGTTACGATGTTAGGTAAGCTGCATCCACTGACAGCAGATTTTCCTGGCAGCCCAGTGGGCTGAAAACCATTGGCAGCAGAAGATTTTGCTTTAGCAGAGCTACTTCCTTTCACAAGTGCTGAGTTTGGGTGCCTGTGACTGCCCCATTTCTTTTCCCCGTCTCAAACATGTGTGAAGAGGATTGCGGGTAGGAGAAGCTGTGTTGCAGGTATCTCCTCCCACATGCAGCTATTTGGAGCAGACCGTGGAGAGAGCACAGGCACCATTTTGAGATGGGGAAGAAGGCAAATGAAAAGCAGATTGCCCAGACCTGTTATATCACACACCAGGCAAATGAGGCAGCATCCAGGTATCATTTGAGAAATCCCTGGCTCCTTGTCAGATGTGCTCCTTTTTCATGGTAGTGCAGCTTCATATACAAGCTCTGACAGTACAGGCAAAACAACTTGATGTCAAATAAAAACTAAATGGACTCGCAGCAGCACCAGCAGCAGGTCTTTCATCAGTGTCAGCGTACAAACAGTACTTTAATGAGTTCAGACATGCCTTGGCTTTTCTACAGCAGTATTGACTGAACTTCTCTTTTAATCAAATAAATGCAATATACAGAGAGAATTAGTTTCATGTAAAGCCTTGAACAAACACCAAAGAAATCCTCCTACCTTAGCCCGCACAATCATTCTGATAAACTAGCTGTTCCTTTCTTATTAAACAGATAAAGTGTTCAAAGAGTTCACAGTCATTCTTCCTTTAGTGGCAAAGGATTTCATGTGCCACTGTTACTTCAATGATGATAATACAGCAGAGTTAGCCTTATTTACCAGCTTTGATATTCAGTTACTTTCTCCTGGCTGTCTTTGGAAGACCTGAGTGCATTTCCAGGAGGTAGGCAGGTGCATATAGGTAAGTAGATAAATACAGGGAAAGAGATTAGTCAAAGGATTTCATTTTTTTAGAGCGGAAAGGAATATTATCCATGACAAATGCAAATACACACGCATACATCTGAGTGCGGTTTGTGCATCATAGATTTGATTCAGTCATGCCTCCTGTTCTTGAAATAGTTTCTTTCCTGATGGGTCACTTACAACTGTTTATACGCCTAAAACGCTCTTTTGCAAGTTGCTTGGGTTTTTTTTAAGTGTAGCTTGGGGCATATTTGGAATTTTTTATGGCATTGAAACAGCATCCTTCAGCTGAATCAGTCCATAGCCGTGGAGGTCTTTGCCAGTTCACTTACACACTTGTACACTGCGCTCTTCCTGAGTTGCTTAGTTGTGTGACGTCAACTCCCTGGAGGCTAACAATGTCATTATCATTACCAGACAAAGACAGTTAGGTAATTTTGTCTGATGGGAGTGCAGATATTGACCTGAACTAATGTATTCTTATTTCCCAGAGAGAGATGCTTATTGTAGCAATGTGACATAGTAGGGTTTGCTAATATTAATCCAAAGGCTGTGTTCTTTTTTAGCAGAGAAAAGCTTTTACATTCACATTCAATTTCATCACTTGACATATCTCTAGTCTACTTGCTAGACTTGAGATTCTTTGGCTGTTTAAAGTACAAGGTCTTTGTATGTGCCTGTGAAATATTTTTGGCAACTTCTAATTTGCACATCTCTTGACCCTGCAGAGAAAATTGCCAAGCCTGTTCAAAAGGCTTGCTTTCTTCAGGACAGCCTAAGAAAAAATACCTTTAGGGGAAGGAGACTTGTAACAGTGATCACATCTGATGTATCTTGTGACAACACACTCTACATATCTTACTCTGTTTTTCATTGTTGGCTGCTGGCAATGCATTCGGAATAAAAAGTCTTTGCCTTAAAGAAATTGTTACTTGCACATTTTATTGCAATTTCCTTGAAAAGTAGATATATGCTGTGCATTACATAAACAGATTGTAGAAACAGACACACTTAATAGTCCTTCTGGGGCGTTTTATGATTACTATAACAAATACATATATGTGCCAGAAGAACAACTCCTCCTTATGAATGTATGATGAAATTGCTGTCAATAGAAAACTGGTCAATAAATACTAGAGTGTAACCATTTAGTGATGCAGTCAAGGATTTTGAGCAATATCCTAAAATATAAACTTTGGTACATAAATACAAATTACTACTTGCACATTGCAATGATTCTGATTTGTGTTGAAGTCCAAATCATATAACACTCCCTCCAGATGTTAAGAAAGCAAAACTAGACAGCCCTGAAAAGGCAATCAGGCTTCCCTGAGACATGTAGCTTTGACAGTGCTTTCATCCTCTACTAGCTATGGTGGAAAAATAACCACAGCAACTGCTCCAGACAAGCAGGCATTGCTGTAACTGGAAAACACGGGTTTGCAAACACCAATAAACTTGTTATGATTCCGTGACAGCCTTCCATACCAAAATATTTTAGTTGTAATGCCATATTCTCCATTTGCAGCGTGAAGCCTTGAAAAAGCCAAGGGTTTAAGAAAAAATTCAAACCATTTTATTTCTGTTTCAGCCACTACCAATCTGTGTAAGTGTATAGAAGATATAATCTGGCAGTAAGCATTACAGGCAGAAGATAATTAAAAATAAACTATCTGTAAATAGAATATTGCCTCAAGTCATCGAGCTCTATTTCTTTTATTGAAATGCTGTGTAATGAAAGGTACATGCAAAGTACATTTTCAAAAGAAGGGTTACTGGGTTTACTTTGCTTTGTCCAGAAAACTTCAGAAGTAAAGCTGTAAATCAATGGGTGACCTAATATTTACAAGGTACTTGGTATATCCCCCAGAGGCTAAACCACAAATGTCTTTTCATCCAGAGCATAGCAATAAAAACCATGAAGCTGCAGACACTTTGTCTGAGCCTCCCTTTCTGCCCAAAAGTAAGCTTTATCCTAGCAAAAAGGGCTAAGGACAACCTTGCTGAGTAATATCTGTTCTCAACAGTTGTGCTGCCTCAAATTTAGAGCCCAAATCTGAGGATTTTTCTTAACAAGTTTCTTCCTCCAACTTAACAAAAGGGATGTTTTACATGGCAAATGGGACTAACATACTTGTTCAACAGAAAAAGTAAAGCCTGCTGCAGCTGCTGACAGATAGATTGCAATAGGTTCACATCTCCAAATCAATGTACCCTCATACCATGTGGAGTGTTATGTTTAATAATCAAAGCTAGGATAAAAGCATCACTCTGGGTTTGGAATTTTTAAAAAAACTTTCTATAGTCATGATGTTTACCTATTAACTGCATAGCACTTTCCTGAACAACTGTGTCTTTGAACACTACTGTAAATTTTAATACAACATTTCATGCTACTGTATTCCACTGTCTTTTGCCTTACTTTTTCCCAGCTGTAACAACACTGTACTTTTTTTAACCAACAATGATGCCAACAGCAATGGATCTTTTATTTTTTTTTGGGGTAGTTAATACAGAAACCATTAATGATTAAGGAGCTGAGCTTCTCTAGCATCCTACAATTGATTCTCTATTAAACTGGCAAAATAAGAAGATAATGTCACCGGCAGATAATGTCACCGACAAATTTACAGATTTGTCAGCAAAATACTTAGCACTTTATCCCACTTGGGTTTCATTCAACAAAATTTGCTAAAATGGCTTTGTTTAGGGCAAAAGCTGGTAGAGTGATTTGGTTTAACTAAAACAAATTCACACTCTTTACCATAGCCATTAATATGGTTAAAGATGATTATATTCCTCCTTTTCTTTTGCTCCAGGATGTCAGGAAACCCCACAAGCTAACATTTTTACCTTTAAATATTTGTACCTAAAGAACAAAGTAGTATATGTTGTAGTTAAATTTCCTGCCCTATTAACCCAAGTGGGCAAAATTGTCATTGAGACAAAGAAAACTCTTTCACTGCTGTGAAATTGATAGAATATTTTATTCGATTTTTTTCTCGGGTTAGAATAAGAAAAGAAGGTGTCTGCATGCTATTATTTCTTTGGAAGTAGTATTTAAATAACTGTCAATAAAAGGTTAAAAAATATATCCATACATGTATGTGTATATTCACTCAATAAACACTGCTGGTTTTTTGATCAAAATTGCTATTCACACAGAATTGGAGTCTCACAAAATATGGTGAGTGAATATGATTAAACCTCTATAAACCATGCAATAAAAAGTGAAGTTAGTGTTAACTTACATTTTTGAAATCTATGTATACTGATCACTCCCTGAAGATGGAAATTGTCACCTAGATCTATAGTCTGGCACTTATAAAAGCTCTAACACTGCTCTGCTGGAGTGGCAGACCCTTCCTTGGGGAGTTGGTTCAGGCTACCTCCATCTGCTACCTCTCAGCATCACTTGGATCTGTGGAACCCAGCTGAAAACTGCATTTTGAGCTGGATATATTTAGATTTAGGTAGCCCTATGACAGAAGGATTCAAGAAGCAATAGTGCAGCGCTGTTATGGAGAGAGTGGGGATATATCTACATGGCTTTTTGCAGGCTGAATCTTTCTACACTCATGCTGGCTGACTGGGTACCAGCTGTTTTCCAAAAGCCACACATCCATGGTTGCTGCTGCAGCTGCTGGAGTCAAGGAGACACACAGCTTTGAGTGATCCTAATGCAGGGACAAGACATTCTTAAGCACCTCAAGGCTTCAATGGGTACTTTTTGGAAGAATATAAAAAACACCTCTGGGGCACTTAATTTCCTCTTATTTACCAATACAGCAGTTTTGAACCATACCTGTTATCTACATTGACTCCTTTTTGTTGCCTACTTGTGTCTGCCAGCCATTCAATTCTCTGGCTCTGAATTAGCCCACTTTTCCTCACTGACCATCTATGTGCAGCTCCCAGTTGCTTTTCCTAAGCTCCTTTCCCCACCTGTCCCCTTTGCTAATGAACAGGTATCACCAATGTGGCACTTAGAACAGAAAGGGGACGGGGAGAGGAAGGAAGACCAAAACAGCAATTAAAATAAGTAACTGGAAATCTTTATTGACAGTGAAAGAATTTAGGGGAGCAAGGATAGGGAATCACAAGAAAAAAACAGTGGTGCGTGATGTAGGATTAGGACATGTCTGTTATTTTCTTGTTCAGCGACAGTTTCAGAGTGATATCAAAATTTTTGATCCTCTCAGGGCATCATAATCATTCACTATGTTACAGGAGTTTCCAGATGTTCAAATAAATAGCACAGTGGTAGAGCCCAGCTAGGAGATTATTACCATGTGTATTTAAGAAGAATGATGATCTAACAGAAACACCCCCAGGTATGATTCCCTTCCTTCTGTCCTGCATCGGCTTATACAGTTGAAAACACCCTTTTCACTGTCATCCACCAAACACTGTCTTCAGCACTGGCTCCTCCACAAAGCTTTTGGTGGATGAACTAACTCAAACCTTCAAAGAACCACCAGAAGACTAAAAAAAAAATCCTAAAATCAATGAGCCTGAAACTTTTTTAAACATGTGAACAAGAAATTTCTTTCAAAATTCTTGGCCTGCCCCTTGCTTTTCATAATTACTTTCCATTACAGAATTTCTTTGCTGTTCCCAGCTTCCAAAAGCAAATATATCAATTAACATTCATATTTTTATTTTTGGGTTATTTCCTTATCTCCCTAGTTGTTCTACTTCCCTTATTTCTGTGCAATGTGATTGCACATAGATTTATATAATTCACTTTTATTTGTTTCCTTTTCTCTTCTATTTTTTGTATTCTTCATTTTGCTGCTTCACTGCACTTTTCATCGTTCAGTCTTCTAGATTCTTTCCACTGCCATTTGTTTTTGGTTTTATTATTTGTCTTCATTGTTGTTACTTTTAAAATTTTTATTCCTCTTTATTGTGAGTCTTTATGTATGTGTTTATTTTCTGCTTTCTTGCCTTTGCTGTCTCTTCTTGTCATGCTTGCAACAGGAATTGTTTGTTCATAGCATATTTCTATCAAAATATTGTACAAAGTTGCCAGCAGCATTTTGTCTGATCAAAGTGTTAAAAAATTAAAAGGAAGCGCTCTAGACTGTATTAGGTGCTTAACTAAGATCCACAGCTTTTATACAAGAAGGAGGATTTTTTAATGCCAATGTTCCTTTCCCTGGTTATGGTATCAACTGTGTGGGGAAGAGGGATGTGGAAAGACTTGCTTCATTTCATTTTATATGTTTCAGGACAGTGGTTTAACTTTGGTTCACTTTTATTTGTTTAAAGAAGCTGATACAGGAGAGACACAGAGTTTTTCATGACTGTGAGAATGAGATGAATGGAGAGGGTTTAGCATGGTTGGGGAACCAGAAGCACTGATTCCTCAATTTTGGTGTTTAAAATACTGCTACAGAGTTGCAGAGGAATCCCAAGAGGAGAGGTAATCCAAAGAGGAGGTAACCTCACTGTTTGGAATAAACTTTACCATTTGATGCTGAAATGACATATTATTTGTGCTTGAGTTCAGTGTGCAAGTTGGAATGCTATTCTTCTAGGACAGAAACTTATTCTTGTGTACAAGAACAGTCAACACTCACTCTGAGTAAATCAACCACAGTATTTACGACAGTATAGTCCTTTGACCAGCTCTAATTTTCACACTTGAGGTTTTCAGCTGCTGACTCTGGTTGTTATATTATTGTGTTAGCTTTAGTACATTGTGATGCTGTCAACTAAAGTTATAAATGAGTTATAAAAGAGCTTCTGCTTCCTGGGAAACTTATCTCTTCAATATTGGATCATAATTTACCAGAAAAAAGCTAGACAATTTCAAATTTTCTTGAAAGCATCATTTGTCTTTTTTCTTTGCTTTATGATTAATCACAATATTTTGTCTCACATCTGATTTTTTCTACAGTTGTATACTCTATAAACTGGTTTGAGTATAACATTTAGCCCGTTATGAGGAGGAGACTGGATTAAGTTCCTTTCAACATGAATTTTTCTGTGATTCTTTGATTTTATGCATTTTTAAAATTTAAAAACTATTTAAAAATGGAAAAAAACCACAAAGTATTACAGACCTGGAAAAAGAATCTTTTTAAGTTATGAAATAGTTTTTCTGAAGCTTCAGTGAAATAAGCAAATTCATCTAACCAGTTTTGATTTCATTAAAATCATATTTTCCAATAGGAAGACATCATTAGGAGCAAACACATATACTATTAACCAGAGCATTCCAGTTTTTTCCCAGCATAAGTAACCTGGGAAGCTGGAACCTTTGCTTCTTCCAGTTCAAGGATTGTTAGTCTTGCTAAAGTTCTTGCTGTCTTCATATTCATAGCTCTTAGCAGCATTGCCTGTCCCTGGCATACCTGCCAGGTAAAGGTACGTGTGCACAACAAAAACGCTCGTGTATGCATACTCTTTTCAGGATTTATTCTGCATTTACCAACTTCACTAGAAGCAAAATCAGCCACTTCCTTTAGCACTTCATCAACAATGTCAGCTGCATATTCTGTATGCAGTTTGAGCTAAGTGCAGCTCCCATGGGATTTACCCCACTAGAACAGGATCTAGCTAAGAGGTAGCAGCATAATGAACCATGGTGCAAAAATCCCAATGAACCAGACTTACAGAAATTTATTGTTTTGCACATTAAAAGCCAGAATCAATGTAATCAGTGATGAGGAAATTTGAAAAAAAACATAAGCTTATTCTAATCCAAAGATCATCCAAGTGTGTCAATAAATGATTTTGTAAATATCTCACTCTCATTTTCTTGTGAAATTGCTACATTTCTGCAAAATGGAGATTTAGTATTTTTAAAAACTATTTCCCTAATATCAAGATTAATTTAGTTCCTGTTTGGGTGAAAGTTCATTTCAGTGTTGATCTTATTCAAAATGCCTAACACATATCCTGACAAATTAAAATGATTGTGCATGAAAAAAATCTCTGCTGCAAGGAAAAAGTAATAAAAAAAAAAAAAAAAGAGAAAGAGAGACGCTGCTCAGCATTTGCAGGATCTCAAGGCTTATAATTTATCCGAGTGGCATAGAGGGTGACCTGAAGATTAGCAAATTCATGACACATTCAAAAGAAAGCTGAACATATTTCAGAGTATGGTCCTCATTGTTGATGAGGAGACCTCAGGTCAAAATGATCTATGAAAAATACTTGTTCCACTGACAACTCTAAAATGGAAAACCAAGAATGAAATTATATCATCTCTGAAGAGACTCCACTAAAGTGTCCCACATAATAATAAAAAAGGACAAACTAATATTGAAGATTAAGTGATAAACCCACATTGCCTTTCAATTTCTAGTGCATATAAGCTTTGCAATCGGTTTAATGGAAGGATATTCTGGAGGGCATGGAATTATGCCAGAATAGGGTCTCTCACATTATGTGAAATTTCCCTGCATTATTTTTATTTTGATTTTATTTTACACCTAAATCACCAGCGTTCTGCTGCAGTGTCATGCTGATGTTTAAGTTGACAAACATGTCAAACCAGACTGCCACAACGTAAGTGAAGCCTTGCGGTTCCATAGAGGACAAACTGAACCATCAGAGTGCCGTTAGTAAAGGCAGAAGTAAAGAAAAAGCTTTTATTTCTTTACTTTGATTTCAGAGAGCAGAAGAACTCCAAAGTTAAACTTGTAATTAATTCTTCAAAGAATCAGATAAGTGCCTCTCTAGGAACTGACACTTCCAATCAAATTCGAAGGCAGCATCCTTCCATCACTTTATTTCGAGGCATATCAACTTTGTTAGATGCTTCCTAATTAAGAGTTCTGCTAGGCTCCTGTGTCTTCAGCACATGCCCATTGTATCTAGGTTGGTGCATAGCACACTCTCCACACCTGCTGAAGACCCCACTCTAACAGAGGTATTCAATGCACTTGCAAAGTAAGGAAAGGAACCATTTCTTTACAGTTGAGGCAGCAGAAGTAGATGTTTTCTGTGGCAGAACAGGTAGGAAACATTGCATTAAATACTACTGAATCCTTAACTTGAGGGAACCCACATATCCAATAGAATAGCATGAATGAGCCTGATAGGATGGACAACTGCCATGGACAACATGCTGCCTTTCCTGCACTGCATTGCAAGAAACTTGAGTGGCATCATTAAGGGAAAAGAATATCCAGCAAAGAGTATTAGGGGTAATGTTTTTTGATAATCCTGGGTGGTAATACTCAATTTCTCAATCTCTTATTAGCCAATGGGTTAAAAACTCTAAAAAAGTTTTCACAGCAAGAGCTGGGACCAGAAATCTACTTTTTAAGTTGTATACCTTATTTTAGCACCCAAAACTATTTGCTTATACACTTCTCTCTGGTTTATGGTATTTGGTATTTATTCACACCCACTGTCTGAGTTTACTGCAGCTCAAAGTCTGGTCTTGCCTGACCACCTTGCAGGCTGATGCTCAAGGTAATGTCTAGGGAAAAGGAAGCTGAAGCCAAAGATTTCTCTAATCTCAGGGGAAAAGAAAAAAACAAAAAAATCCTAACCAAAAAAAAAATCTGCCTTATCTGTAGCTGAAGAACTCATCAAAACATCCTGAAGGCCTGAATCTGAGGCCTAAGTCACAAGAATTAACAGTATTTCAGATATTTCTCTTAAAACTTTGTTAGTCAACTAAAGTTGGCTAACTCCAGGCATTGACAAGTTGCATGTTGCAAAGCAAAGAGAAGGGCCGGAGTCTCCCATGAAGTCTGTAGAAACCTCAGACTCCTCAACTAAAATTAGGACTCTTTTATGGAAAGAATAGGTCTGACACCTGAAACTTAGGAGATCTCACAACTGATTTTTAGATAATTTGTCATCTAGTGGATTTGTCTCTTTTAGGATTCGGCCCAAGCAATTAAAATTTAGTGTCTGCAACATTTAGGTGCTTTGCAAATCCCACTAGGTCCATCTGTCAGCACCAAAGATGCCTTTGTAACTTTGGCCATGGGTCTGTATCAGAGGACAAAAACTTTGCTCATGTCCAGACCCAGTGAAATAGATTAAAAATCAGAATTGTTCATAATAAGTCTCAGTTAAACTCACTAAGGAAGACACGTGTGTTTACTGGTTTTCTTTGGTTGAAAACACAAAGTATTTTTTTGTCCAGAAAAATGCATGAGACTCTCCATAGAAATAAACATAGCATCTGGAACATTGTCTTTTTGCTGTGCTTTTTACACCACCCTACAACAAGCACTGGTGTGGAAAAGGAAGGATGCCTGGGACTTCCTTTACAGGAGTTTCTGATTGGCTGTTCCACCTGCCCACCAGCAATTACCATAATTTGAAGAAGCCTTCAGGGTTTTAAGGCTCTCCTATTTTCCCCCTGAGCTCAACATCTTACTGTAAGATCTAAGGCACCACAAGGAAGGGAAAATGGCACAGAATTATTCCAGGAGCTGGCAGTATGTGCATTCTCTCAGGAACTGATAGCTTCTTTGAGCCATAATGTGGCATAAAGAAAGATGCATTCCCTAGGAGCTGTAAACATTTATATATGAGTCTAAAGAGATCGGTTTGTGGATGCTTGTGTCAATAAAGGGAGATCTCTGAAAAGTCTATAGTGTGAACTTGAAGGCAATATATACAGGACCAGATGAACATTTAAATTATGGTAACCAAGAATATGTGATGTCTTTGTTGTCATCTTTTTATGTTGAAAATTTCTGCAACTGAAAGGGGAGATTTATCCCAAATCAGTGAAAATACAGAGCCCCACATTTCTTACCTTGTGTTATCCATTCTAGTTCTGAAACCCTGTGTGTTTCACCAGCTGGACCATAACAGAGCTTTGAGTTTTGGGTGTTCTGTTTGAGGGGAGTAAGGGAGAAAGTTGTGAGTTTTTCGCTTTAATGACAAGTTTACCTCTTAGCCTTCTGCATTATCCTCTGCTGGTTTGCTGTTTCAGTAATTTGTCTCCTTTGTCATCTTGCACGTTCACCAGCACAGGATTGATGTCATAAAATTTAAGGGCACTAGTTCACTTGCTCAGCTGGAGCACGGATTTTTCAGGAAGAGTAAAGCTAGTATAGATATCGAAGAGCTGAATAATAAAATGTCCCTTCATCTGTGTATTTAATTAGCTGCTTTCCTCATGATTACAAAGATCAGTACCAGGAAGAGAGGAGCTTTTAGGTCTCAGCAGGTTAACTCCACACCAAAGGATTAGACAGAACCCAAACTGTGATGCTTAGTGTTCTCAATTCCAGGACAGAACTGGCATTCAGTACTCATCTATTCTGCTCTGCAGTGAGGTGAGACTGGAACTGAAAGCTCTGAGTAATTAGAAAACACACAAATGAAAACAAAACAAACAAAAAACATGGAATAATTTTGGATGCATTTTCACAGATTGCTGTGCTTAAAAAAGGCAAATATGAATATGTAATAAATGATAAATTCTTTCCTCCTCCTTGTTATCATTGGCAACTATATTGCTTTGTCATACAACTGCTGCAAAGGCTAATCCTCCACACTTGCAAAATCTTCTTATTCCAACTGCCATGGCCCTGCTGAAGCCAGGGCTTATGTCCCTAAAAATAGGAGCAGGATTACTTAGGTTGCAGTTCACTGAAGTAGTTTAAAGGTTTTCAGATGTGGAGTGAGGAGAGAAAAAATTGTTATTCTGAACTATCAGGTCTCAAAATTACCATTTTAATTAACTTTAATTAAAGACTTCATACAGTCCCTGTACAAAGGCTTCCAGCATGAATGAATTACTATCCCATCATGAAAAGGAGCCACCAGTAGGCACTTATTTAAACTCCTTACCTCAAACTTTTCATATCTGCCATGGAACCTCCTGGCTTTAGTTTATTGATTTCAACCTTACAGTGCTGAGTAGGAGTTTTAAGAAGGATTTAGGCACTTGCACCCACAATTGTAATTCCAGCAATCCCTACTTACTTGTAGCCAAATCCTGGTCCTTTTGGGAAAAATCAGGCCAGGGTGATGTAAAGGGCAGCCAAAGTCAAAGACTCACCTTTCTTCTGAGGAGGCAGTCAGGAAACTGAGTCTCAGCTGTATGCTAGGGACAAATAAAAAAGAACAAGCTAGAGGCAGAGGTGAGTCCAAAAGTTCAATACAAGGTATCTGAACATGAAAACAGAGCAAAGAATCCAAGCATTTGGAAACGTTTGAGAAGTGGAAAGATGTTACTGGGTATATTCTACTTTGAGAGGTGAAGGGAGAAGAGATTAAAATTTGTATGGGACTAAACCATCACCAGGCTTTAGGCCGGGTCTCTGCCGCTCTTGCCTAAGCCCTCCTTAGATTCAGAAACTGGGCCTTCCTCTACCTAGCATTCTTCTTCTTAATATTTACTGTTTAATGTGAGGTCTATTCTGGGAGGCTTGGCTGGAGTGTTTCTAAAACAATCTAACAGGAAACAATTCCTTCCAAGAAGTAGTAGGAACCACTCTTTCTTATGCAGGACACAGGAGAACAAATGCCCCTTTTTTTTTAATAGCTTCACTCTAGGAGACTTTCACCCAGGCAGAAGAACCTGTAGTTCAATTCAATCTTCAGATCCGGGAAAGATGGATCTGAGAATAATGTCTCAACTGTGGGAGCACACCCTGGTGCAAAGGGCAAGTTACAGTCTTTGACACTGACCCTTCTCTCCGTGTCCTTTCTCCCTTTCTCCTCTTTCTCTCCATCCAAGATGTGTCACTCTATAAAGGGGATTGCTGAGTCAAAAGAAGAGAAGACAATAGGACAAAGAAATATTCTAGTCCAATGTTAAGACATCAGCTTAGGATGAAAAAATGTAGAGTTTTGATGTGTCTGTAGCTGGGACAGTTTTTCTTTAGTATAAAACATAGCAACTGCTCTTTGACACAGAATATTGTAGCCCAGGACATCTCCTAAGGACCATGAACCTGGGTGCTCAAATCATGGTCTACCTCTTTGTGTCCTTTATTTCCCTCAGTAAACTTTGAATCACTTTCACTCACCTGAATGTTTCAGCTAAGGCTGTGAATTCCCATTCTCACCTCAGTGTTCTTACCTTTGAGATGGGAAATATAATTTTGAATCAAAGAAGATGCAATAAAAATTTCTCATTCCTCAGAGAATGTCCTGAAAGTCAAACTTCTAAATGAAATTTTCATTCTGAGAAATTTTCTTGGCTTTGGATGTGGATGAGTACCCAACTTTTAGCCTCTTGGGACAGAGTCAGAAAACCCATGCATGCAATCTCATGCTCCCTCCACTGTTTAATGCAGTTAGAACATGAAAAGAGAAATGCTTTCTTCTCCTCAAACATCCCAGTGGCCCTGAGAGGATGTCCTGGCATGGCCAGTGCTCTCTGCTCAGGTGGCCAAGCCTACTTACTTCTCTATTTTCTTTCTTCCTTTTATTTTTCTGTCCCTCTCAGATATTTCTTTCTTACATAATTGCACACAGTTATTGCACAGCAAAGCCTCTCCCCTGCTCACAACAGACTGCACTCCCTTCACTGGAAGATAAGTCTCAGCTTTCTCTCAGGGAAGGAAGCTTACAGCCCTGGGCATCAAGGAGACAGAACACTCCTTGCTTCTCTGCCTGTGTGGGAATCCAGTGTCTTCTCAGTTTCATTTGTCAGCTTGGTGCTTCTCTGCTGCATAGCTCAAGGTGTCTCTCAGTTGCAATGAAAGTTTTCATGGCGAGGCTTACAACCCCCTGCACACACTGCGCATGAAGGTGAGGTACCAGATCCCCTGCTTCTGTCTTCTTTCAGGAGACAGGTGCCTACAGGCTAGGCACTCTCATGACCACTAAATCACAGGGTTTTCACTTCTATTCTATCACATTCCCTCTCCTTAACCTTCAGCATAGGTAAAAGTAGCTGAAAAATATTCCAATGTGCAATAAAATAACTTTTTTTTCTTTTATATGTTTGGCTGTTGGTTCAGGGTTTCTGCTCAGATTCAACTATGAGTAGGACCTCTGAGTCTCCTTTCTGTGTACCTTGGTTAGACTCCAGTGTAGACTTTATCCAAGAGAAGCCTTTGGTGGCAAGCAGTAGTGGATGGGGATAACTCTGCTGAGTGAATAGTTGCAAGCAGGCTCATTCAGGGGGTTGTTTCCCCACCGGTGCAGAAAAGTGAAGGCACTGTGTTCTAACAGAAAAAATAATCAGTTTTATTGTTCTTCACAAACCTTGTCTGTCATATCAACCACCCACAAAAAAAAAAAAAAAAAAAAAAAAAAAAAAAAAAAAAATTTAAAAAAACCCCTCAGAGCTCCTCCAGCTAAACCTGAGCTCCTCTGGCTGGACAAATGGAAATGGTATCCCTTCCAGAGCCAATGTTTCCACCTTCCTCTCTCCTGCGCTCCGTCTTTCTGCCATGTTTGCGTAATCTGATTCCCACCGTAACTGACAGGGCAGTAGGGAAGGTCTCAGTCACTGAAGAGACTGGCTGGAAAATGTAACCCATGGATTGGCAGCAAGGCAGGAATGCTCAACTGGGAACCCAGTAGGCATAAAAATATAAATAGACTCATGCTTTGGTCCAGGTCAGGTCTGCTTCAGGAACTCTATCCTTGAACAGTGAACAAATACATGACTTCAGTTTCCAGAGCTATCTGTGCCTGGCAACTGTCAGGAGCACGGCCTGTAAAACAAACTCAAATATATTTTGCCAAAGATTTAGCTAACCTGTCTATGGAAGTGCTATAATGCATTAGTATTAAAAAAAACCTGCTAAGTATTTTAGCAAATAATCTCTTTCCTGTAACTTTAATCAATTCTAGCAACTTCTTTCCTGCAGATAGATTTCTTGAAATTATATTCTTTGTGTTAATTTCTTTATATAAATAATGCTAAAGAACTGAGGACACTATCTAATAAATCAGTGTGATAATAATAAAGTAGTGATCAGACAGATTTCTTAAAAAGAAACCTTCCTATTGGGAGTTTATCTCATTTATTTCTAAATAAAATATTTTACAAGTTAGACAATGGATAGTAAAACATTTCTATTACAATTGAGGGAGATATGCCCTCAACATAGCTGAAAGCTCCACCTGATGAAAAATTTTTTTAAATTTTTTTTTTATCTACAAACTTAGCATATATTGTGGATTTTGTGGTTTGATATTTCTAACACTGAATGGAAGTGAAAAATGTTTAATATCTATTTATTTAACTCAAACTTCATCCTATTCCAGGTGCTTCATATTGGTTTCTTCCTGTCTTCATCAAACAGATTATTTTGGTTTGACTACATGCAGTATTTGTTATACACTGTGTGACTACAGAAAACATCTCAGGTTTTGTTTCTTTTCCCTGTTCTCCACATGGCGTTTCTTTTATTTTGGTCACTTGATATTGTTCCCAGTTTTGTCAATCAAGCTAAGTCTTCTGGGACCTGTTGATGTCACGGTGATCTGGGACCTTGTAGAACAACAAATTATGGATTCACGTGGGATGGCCAAGTGCTCACAATATAATCTGATGAAGTTTTTCACTTCAATAATTACCTTCTGAAATGCAGTAGCAGATTTCCATTTTAATCCAACAAGCCTCTCAAGCAGGGAATGCAGTTCTTTCAATATTCTGAAGTGTCTAGAGATTATGCTTAAGACATTTGATACAGAAATCTCCCCTCTATATCTACTAAGCATCATGAGAAGTGTTTTTCTCTCTCTCTTGTAGCCTTCTACTTCAATTACTCAGGTTTTCCTCATTGACAAACTGCATTGCTGATGCTATTCTGACACTTGTACTTGAAAGGCACTCCTTGCATAAGCAGTAGCTCCATTTCAGATGCACACAACTGGCTAAGCAAACATATGTACAAACATATGTACAACCTCTGTGGTGGTACAAACATATGTACAACCTCTGACAAACTATGTAGGTGGCTCCTACATAGTTTATCAGCAAAGGTCATGGGCCAGCCATTGGATCCCTTCAAGAGATCTCTTGCAGCTTTTAGATCTGATTGTAAAATTACTGTCTGCTTAAAACTTAAAACTCTGCTTCAGATCATTATATGCTTACAGAAGCACATTTGGCAGTGATGGACTCAGTTCTGATATGTACCATAGGCTTCCTGGATGATTTGCAAGCAATGTATATACTCTTACCTTGCATTTTTTCCACAATTTTAAAATGAAAACAAACAACAACAAAATCAAACAAACAAAACAAACAAACAAAAAAAAGTCCAACCATATCCTACATAAACTAGGAATGTAATTCCTATCTTTTGTGGCAGGGATTTGTGGGAAATGCATAGCTTCTATGCATGTATTTGGGCATGTATTTGCCTACAAAAGGCCAAAACTCTTTTAGAGTCTCCAGATGCTGTTGTAGCACAGACAGCAATTTCTACTGCAAACAAAGGATTTTGAACTTCTAAACTGTTGGAATTCTCAGCTTGCACAGGCTGAGAGAGAAGGGGTGAAAAACAAATGTTCTAATAAATTTTCTAGATCTTTTCTGATAATTGTTATTTTTAATTTCTAAGACTTTAGCACTATGGTAAATACCATTTGTCTTTTTTGCTCTTCAAACTGCTGACAAGAATGGCCAAAATTATGTTTCTGCACACTTAAAATTTCTTTTATCCTACCCCAAAACAGCAGCTAAAATTTGTCTTTTTACTATTTTTCAGTCTCTGTGAGCTGTCTCAGGCTACATGCTGGGCTAAAGAGTTAATTCTTGGATTCTCAGATAATGGAATGTCTTACACTCTCCTGCTGTTTGTCATATTTCCCATAGGGTTTTATTCAACATCCACCTATAAACCCACCCTTGCCTTTTTCTCCTGCAGATCTGCTGAGAAGTGACCATCTGGTCAACAGGGTCAATCTCCAGCCTGATTCAGAACCAGAAATCATATTACATGCTCTTTTTCAGGAAACATGATCTAATCAAGGGACAGAAAGTGGTGCTAGGGGCTATCTAATTTATCACTCTGTCCAAAAGTAAGATTAATTTGTTTTATGATGCTTGAAATAGATGTTTGTCAAGCAAATTCTAACATATCTCCAATGATGAAACTGCTAGAGTCTTGCCAAGAAATCTCTCCAGCTCTTTGAAGGGATGCTAATGAAATATGTAAAGTAAAGCCTAACCTGATGATTTATAAGAGAATGATTAGGTTATCAGATGGTTCTATATAATTTCCAGTCCTCTGAAACAATGAAAATGTGCTTGTGTTCCGCAAGGAGTAGGTGTAGAAATCCATAACACAACAAAACTGAAGATGCAGAGGCCATACTTGTGCATTCAAGGATATCTAGGAGAAATACTAACCAGATAAAGTTTTCCTAAAAGAATTATCTAGTGCTATTCCATTAGTTAAAATACTAAAACGCTCATCAAAATAAGGAGATGTAGATCATCCTTTGGGCTTACCATAGCTGGGCAAAGAAAAAAGGTAGAAAAAATCTTTTTCTATCTTTTCACTGTTCCAAAACATCTATTTATCTATTTGACCTGAAGATCACTTACATCAAGAAAATTATGCTTTTACATTAAATATATGTATGAAGATTCTTGGCTGGATCTAGTACAGCTTTCATGCTCTTCATGGAGGACAGATCAGGTTATAAAAATGAAATAGCAGTGAAAAATAATGCTTATCACTCTATAAATGTTGAATAAATCCCAGTAAACCAACAGTATTGTAAAAAGAAGATACATCTTACATGTACAGAACACAAAAGCTTCTCTTATTTTCCTTTTGCATGAAACAGCTTTAAACCTGAAAGAAGAAACCAAACAAAGCAAGAAATCACACAGAGGAGTTGTCATATGGTATCCTTACTATTCTGGTAGATGTTTACCAACAATGAAGCATCTGCTGGTCAGTTCCGTGAACATCGTTTCAGAATGGAAGGACACATTGAGAAAATTCTCATAATCTCACACATTAAAATAGACCAGGAACCATAAATTTTTCTCTGAGGCTCAACCAACTCTTCATCTACTTCTCCTACACTCAGTTTAGCCATGTGTTATGGTATGTGTTTGTATGAGCATCTCAAAGTGTCCTCACAGTCACAGTACTATGCAACAGAAGCTTACCATGCTTTGGAAAGCAACAAAATCTGGCATTTCAAGTATTGTGGTTTGCATGCTGATATCTGGGCTAACAAATATATGTCATTAAAATTAACCATAAAAATAATTGCGAATTACTTAAAAATATTAACAATTCAGGGAAAATTTTTTATGCAGAAAATCTTTTTCTACTCACGTAAAATTCAACATGTACAGTTCCTTTGTTTCTTCACCTTTTTATTTTTTAATTAGAAATGTAATAAGACCTCTTCAAATCTAAAGTCATAAAACTGAAGATGGCATTTGCCCACCTAGACACATTTTTATAGTAAGAGCTATTTGCCTTCTCACATCTTTAGGTGAGATTGATTTTACACGGTACTTTGAAGACTATACATTTGTCCTGAAAATATTTATTTCAGTGTCCTGAAAATAGTGACTAATCTAGAAGACTGTTTTTGAATTTGAAAAAGTTATTTAGAATGCTTTTGTGTGTAGAAGTTCAGTAGAGAGCCATAAAGACGACACATTTATTTAACTTAGCTGTAAAGATTGATATAATGGGGAGTAGATGGGAAAGAAAAGCACAGTGCTCTTTTATGGTAGAAATGTAAATTAATTAAGACTTTTGATAGCAGTACATGCTAATAATAGGGCAGTTAGAAATAGCAGCTCCTTGTAATAATGTTATTTTATGTGTGGTATCCCAAGTACAAGAAAGAATAAACTCACTGAAGAAAAAACTGGTCTGGTTTTAAATACACTCTTTCTGGTGTATTTAACAGTTTAGATCCTTTTCTCTTGCATTATGTTATGGTTGTGTGGCTGTCATTTAGTTTTTATCAACTCTTTAAACTTCCCCAACCAAATACCTTGCTATTTAAAATTGAAAAACTCAGCTTATAAATCTTGAACATTTTCAAATTATTCTGGTGGTATGACAAAAACTTAAATATTTTGGATGTTGCAGAAAGAAAAATATTTGAAATCTGGTGCTTTTGGAAAATATTTAGTAAATTGAGTCCTTTTTTTTCCCAGATGCTAAAAGTATCTGATTAATGTTCTTAAACCACATTGTACCTCCTCTTGTGCTCTTGTCCTACAGAGGTAGGACTTGGTTACTTTGACAGGTATATATTTTTAGAAAACATTTCCCAGGCCACAATTTTGCCTATTCCTCTCCTTTCTCGTGAGAACTGATAGAATTCATTTTGCTTTTCATTGACTGAACTCATGAACCTTAACAAAGGCTGGGGAAATCAGATCTTTTAAATTAACTTAGAAAGATCATGTCCATTGCTTCTCTGTGAATGCAGACCATCCCCAGATCACATTTAACTTTTTCTTATCTTATCTAGTGCCTACAGTGTCTTATGGGGTGACTAAACTAATAGAGATATCCTCATCTTAGTAAACTGTTCTCTTGCTTATAACCAGGAATATGACTGCAGGGCTCATCACTGCTTGAATAGCTGATAAAGACATAGTTCTGTGACACAGTGCAGCAGTGAGAGGCAGATCCTCCTTCAGGGGTTGGTTGAACTGTGCAGCTAGTTAGGTAGAGTTCAGAAGACCTTGTTCCAGTTCATAGCCATGCCATTCACATCCAGTTGGTGTGAGGATGGTTTTTCCTCTCACTATCCTTCTCATCCTTTGCTTTCAAATTCAAATCAAGAGGTCTTGCTCTGTCTCCGTGCTGCAAAGCTCAAACCTAATCTGAGCATTCAGAGTCAGCACACTGGAGAGCTTTGAATGAGCTGGAGATACCTCTAAAAAAGGCTTGCTACCATTGTACTTAAAGGTCTAAGACTCTAGGAGCTAAAAATCATTAAAGAAAACTAGTAGAAATATTTCCCCTGCAAAAAGCTGCAGATTCAGTTTTCTGCAGTAATATGCAGTTCTGTCAGAGTTTTGGCCAAAATAAGGCAGCCTAGAAGATCTGATGCATTCGCCCACCTCTCTGCTTCTCCCTGCCTGCTCCACCGAGTGCCCCAGCTCTATGCCACAGACTGGATGCCCTGGCATATTTTCCCCAAATTGCCCATGTGATATCTTCCTGCAAGAGTGAGACTTCTAAAGTTTCCTGCTCCTCACTCCCCCTCTAAAATGTCTCTGAGAGCTGGCTAAGCCCACAGTTCCTCTAGCTAGTTGCTCCTTTCTCAACCAGTTGTGCCCCTACCCCTCCCCAGTACAGGCTGGAGAAACACCCAGACCCAAAAAATGATCTATCTGTGCTGAATAAAAGTCTGCATTTAGGAGAGCCTGAATTTGACTTTTGGAGGCTTAGTTCCCTTGAAAATATTATCTTAAACAGAATATATTTCCTAATTCAAAATGAATGGAGAAGTTAAATTATATTCTGTTTCCTGACCACTTGCAGTTTGGTCTCTGTTGCTAACCTAGAGGGAGGACTAGCTTGGTGATTCATACCAGGAAAATAATTCTTTAAAGTACATTTTGTACTGAAAAGAATTAGGATAACCTTTAATTTATAGTATGAATCACCAAAAAACATATTGCACAGCTAGTGCATCATACTTCCCCTGTGTGGTCCCCTGGATGGGAGGGGTGACAGAGGCCTTGTGCCTGCCTCTGTCAGTAGGTCCATTATCTCTGATGGCACATTGTGACTGCTGTGCTTGCCCTGGGATTGACCCCCTCCTCTCTGACAGCCACCAAGATCTGCCACGTGGAGGAAAAAGGCTGTCAAACTTGCTCCAGGCCACCGGAGAGGAGAAGATGCCCTGGCCATGTGCCAGCTTGGGGGTGTTTCCATCTGTGTAGGGAGGTGAAATGTCTGCACGGGCAAGGACAGGCAGGAGCCACGCCTGGCTGCTGGCAGCCTTCACCAGGGAGAAGGAAATCCTCGTTCAGAGGAAGCTTCCTCTGCCTTCCTAACTCTGATGGGCTTTACAAACATCCAAAGATAGGTGACAGCTGGAAAATAAAAGGATGTGAAGATCATGGATCCACAAGCTGGCACCTAAAAATTGGAGTTCATGGTGCTTTTACTCCCTTGTGGATCTAACCCTGAGGGATCACTGATCAGCACACCTGTTATGTTACAACAGCTGCTCTTGGCTATATCCAGTTTCCAGAAGTCCTTGAAAGCCTCTGGAGTGTTTTGAGAAGCAAACAGTGCATGGGCTCCTTTGTGGAAGTCCCCTCCAGCTGACAGGTTATGTCATCACTGTGCATGCCTGCATGCAGTGCGGCTGCACCAGCCCTGGACTTACGGGACCCCTGCGGGAGGCGACTCATTTTACCAGTCTGGCAAGGGAGGATAATTCTCCCTATATCTGGTCAGCACACTTGTCAATCCACAAATGTGTATAAATGATTTTTTTCCCCCCAGTTATATCTTTCCCTGGGATTTTTTTTTCTCTAACAAGCAGAAAGTATCCCTGCTGTGCCTTGCTATTCTTCCCATGTAGAATTACCATGCATCTAACTACCAGCAACTCTCTTTATTCTTGTCTAGATTTATCTGCATCAGCACTGCTGAATTTTTATACTAATGACATCACTGAAGAGCTCATTTTTGTTGATTTTAAGATCTTGTAAATGGAGACAAAATATGATTGGTAGATAGATAGATAGATAGATAGATAGATAGATAGATAGATGCCTTAATTAAAAATATTGTAGATCATTAGGTAATCGGTTGCAATGCATCCTAACCTCCCCTATAGCACAAAGCAAGAGCTGAGCCAGCATTCTGATTTATAAGGGCATAAAACACTTGCCCAGTTCTACTTGCTTGAAGCATTCACTCTTATGCTGGCTAGTCCTGTAGTTTTATCCTACTTGCCTGGCAGCTGCATCATGTTATTCAAAGGATTACGTTACTCTTGCGGGGAAAAAATAAGTTAGAATCATGAGTTGTCCATCCTTTCAGGCTTCAAGGATTTCATTCATTACAGGATGCAGACAAGAGGTGAAGATTCTACAGTGTCGCTGATGTATTTATTGATTCACCCATTGCTTATTTGTTGCTACAATTTTGAGGCAGTTTTTAATATATTTTGGGGGTTTTTTATTTGCTTTTATAGAGACAAAACAATCAAACTTTAACATTTCCCAAGTCCTACAATCCCCACGCAGCACAGTGGCAGGGTGGCCACTGTGTCTCCTGACACAAAGTAAGACAAATGCTGCAGTTATCAAAACCACAGCAAATCAATTGGCTGTTTATGTGTTCCTGTTCCCTCTTCGCAGTAGCCAGACTAGCATCCTGCAGAGATAACTGCTTTCTACACGCCGTTGGGAAGTCATTCTTCAGTTATAGTAAGTTAGAAAAGGCCAAAAATGTAAATTAAATTGTCCTTTTATTGCCAGCATTCCAAACTAAGTGAAGTTTAACAGCACTGAGACACACCCGCTGTTATCTGCAATTTCAGCCCTAAGACTAGCAATTCTGGAACAGAGAAATAATTTACCTCAATCTTCCATGGGTCCTGTACTCTCTCCCAGAAGAAGTGTTTTAGCTAAGTCATTAGGGCTCCAGATAAAACCTTGAGGTTGTTTCTTCTGTGGACAGTGTATCACGCTCCTTGCAAAATATCTGCATACTTCCTTCAAAATATTTTGGTGATGTTTGTTTGCAGCAGTCGAGCTGCAGTAGGAGTGAACATACTCGAGGTCATGCAGGAGGTCCAAAAGAGCTGAAAAGGCAGAATCATAGTGCATGAATAAGCAGATAGAATATGATCAACATCTAAGTTTGACACAATTTAGGGACTGCTAATTCCGATGGTATTTATAGGGGTTCTACCTGCAAGAATATACATAGAAAAATTTTTAATTACTAAATTTGCTCTTCATAAAAATTCATCAAGTCTGTCACACTGTGGTACAATTTTGTTCTGTTCAGTTTCTCAGTGAGATATCAAAGGCTTAATTGTGAACAAGATGGGAAACTTAAGCAGCCAGGGTCTAAGCCGATAATTCTACCATGGGTTTGAATAACCTTAAGGTGACATTCGTCTGTGTCTACTAGACAGCATTTCCCTTGAATCCACTGCAGCAGCAAGAATTAACCATAATGGGTGCCTGCCATGCAGGGGGGCTGATAAAGGCCTAGCTGAAGAGCAGAGCCAGATATGAAGTTGATTCTGAGTAATCCAAATGGCACTTAGCGTCCTGTGAATAGGTACTCCCACAAAAAAAATTCACTGACACCAATTCATGCACCCTTACAAAGGTGTCTAGTATTGTTACTAAAACTGTGGCAAAAGCAGAAACTCTCCAACACAAGTAATTTTCTAATGTTGGAGAATCAAGGCATTACTTTATTTTGGCCAGGAGTTTATTCTGGCCAGGATGTGCAATAGAAATAATTTCATCCATGCATTCTCGGGCTGTACAATGAAAATCATTCCATCACACAGAATTCTTTACCAGACTTCACAGGTTTATACAGACAAAACCCAAAGAAATTCCTGTTGATTGATCTTAAATTACACAATTCTTTGTGTTTGATCTCCTATTGGTTATTGAGCCCTTTGCCTTCGATGCTAATTTGGTCCTCATTCTTTGGTTCCCTTATCAGTCTTTTCCCAGACCAGGTGACTCCGATCTCTCCAGGGAGGAGCGGTGTTCGGGGACAATTCCCATTAATGGTAGTTTTCTCCCGTGTGTCTCCTGGCTACTCCCAATCTCTGTGGATGTTAAACTCATCAGACCTCACCAGGTGAAGAGTCTTAGGAAGAAGAACTTCAATTCTTTTCCCCCTGGACGAAGGTGAACAAAAACTACGAAGAAAATTTTGCAGTTTTATCATTTCCAACAGTAGCATGAGTAACCCATCAGGCAATCCTGCCTGTCACTGCTCTGCCTGCCCTGTATTATGTCTGTCAGCCTACTGCACACAGGACATTGCAAATAGTAATTAGTGACAAAAAGTGGGCAGCGCAGCAGAACTATGCCTAAAAGGTCATAAAGTTTCTATGGGACACCAGGGTGTCCCTTTGACAGAGACACCAAATTGAGAAATTACCTGATTAATGCTGCCTGATCAACTTTAATTCAGTTTTTCTTATATGTATATCCATGTGTATATGGAGATCTACTCCTAAATTATGTTACTTTTTTCTACTCCTATTCCTTCTCCATGCTCCCAACTCATCTCTAACTGCTGAGTCCTGCTGTTTCCTCTCTCCCCACACTCTTCCTTCTTCCTTATGCCCAGCATCTCACTGAGGCATGGTAGGCATCTGCAGTACCTGCATTTACACAGGGAGCATAATTTTCTGGCAGTTTAGTGGATTTCCAGCATGTTGCTGCAGATGGCATGGGGGAGGAATAGGGGTTTGTTCATTAAAGTATCCATAGTCTCTACTGAGCAGACAAAATTTATTCTGAAACCTTCCAGCTTGGCAAGATAGCTGAAAGTAGATTCTTGATACAAAGGTTTCCTGCTACCCCTTAGCTAGTCCTTGCCTCACATACAGGAAGCCTAATGCTGCTGAGAATCTTTCCAGCATGGGCTGGAGAACCTGCCTTCCCACAGACATACCCCTTTTTGGAAGCATCTGAATAGAAATAAAATAAAACAGCTCATGGCACTTTTGAACATGAATACGACAAGCTATGACTATTCTTAAGTGAGTACCAGAAATTGGACCTTTCTGGAAGTATCACAGAAAATTCAATTGTAATTGTGCTCCCAGACAAGCTTCTAAGAATGCAAGTATATATTTTATGTTGAGAGCCACAAAACTATATTGTCTAATATACTAATACGTCCCATTTAAAGAAATTTAATAATATGCTATCCAAATATTAAAATTCCTTTTTGTTAAGGTCTGAAACGGGTACACTGTAGTGTATGGGGAGCTAAGCATCCAAGTACTGAATTATCTGCATTATAGCAGTGCATATGTAGCTAGAGGGGCTGATCATGAAGGAAATGGTATCTAGCTGACTGACAGCTTCTATTCAATTCTCTGAGAGCAGGAGAGACAGTAATATAAAAATTGATACAAGATAAAAATAAAGGTTCCAGACCTATATACATCAAGGACCTGGTTTGGAACTGGGCTAACACATTTAGGAGTATTACAAAACAAGTGCTTCTTTCAACACATTTAAAATTGAATTTAGTTAAAGATTTCTGCCAATCTTTAAGAGGTACTGTCCTGTTTCACATAGCCCCGACACCTGATTTTAAGGAATCATTCCAAGCTCTTTCTAAACTTGAAGATCAATATCTTTCTCTTTGGAGACTGGTATGAATCATGCCTCTTCATTGTTATGGTCTTCCTTCTCTGGGATGTGCTTACTGAAATTCTGAGTTAGATTCTCAGCAGCAGTAAATGTACATTGCTTTACTAACTTTCATGGTGCCAGGCTAACCTACACATCATGGGAAAAACATATCTCAACATTCCTCTCCTTGGAACTTCTAGGCCACAGTAATGTCAACTTCTGATTTTCAGTCTTTTGGTTTCTACAAGATATTCTTATCACATAAATATTAATTGTCTGTGCAAACAGGAAGATACCTGTTTATGCTGAGTACATACTATCACTGAAATACTTCCTAGGCCTGGGTTTTTCCCTCTGAACCAGATGCAATTCCTTTTCAGTGATTTAATTGCTTCCTTTCCATTTAATTACTTTGAAGATTAACTGCAGGCAAGTGTATTCCAATAATAGGCTCATCTACAAAGAACAGGAAGCTTTCCCTGTGGTCGAGGGAATTCACCACTTCCGACTGCAGCTCAGCTATTTAGCTATCAGGTTTCCCTTTGCCCCTGGGCTTTATGTGTCACCTTGTCTGTTTGAGCATAAGGAAATGTCATGGGATGAGCTGCTTATTCTTGAATTCACATACAGAGCTCCTGGCAGGAAATAGAAAAATGCTTCTTCTCCTGGGAGCAACATGCAAATATCTCAGGCCCAAGTATTAAATTATTAATTATATGTCATTAATGTTAATGATATCTAGAAGACTTCCCATCAATAAATTTCTGGGGAGAAAAAAAGAGTTAAAACTAGGCAGCTTTTTATTTAAGCATAATGTTATCTGGGCAAAGATCCTTTCTTGGACCTAACATGCATATTGCAAAGTGATTGATTCAATCTACCTTTCATTGGAACTACTTCATTTCAAAGCTGAGACTGAGATTGTTGCTTTCTGTATATAAAAACGACACATTATGGGAATTTGTTTTCCTCTTTTTGTGTGAAGACTGAGTATTATTTTGAGGCAATTAGTGGTTTTGGGATTAAGGGATTTACAAGAATTTTTTTTACTTCAGATTACACCTAAATACAGCAGAAAATTTTATGCTGAACTAGAGCACTGTGACTGTGAGCTCCCTACTCCTGACTGACCCCTTGCAAGAACCGAATACAACACACACAGCACCACAACCTCTTGCACATCTATTAATTAGAAGGGGAAAAGGACCAGGGGACATTCACAAATAGAATGGAAGAAATTTGCATGTAAAAGAGGCACTCTAACCCCTTCCCTATTCTCCAGCACAATGCTCCCTAGTATATGTGCCGAGAGAGGTAAACTGAAAGTGTTCTCTAGCTAATGCTAAAGCAAGTCATGCTACTTTGGACTAGGTAATTTTTTTTCTGACAATGCTTGGGATATATTCTTAGTCAAGAGTGCTTTTCATCCAAAAGTAGTTGTACACAAAATATTTTTCTGCCTCTCAAATTCTAAGAACATTTCTGTTTATAAATGAAAGGTTTATGACTCACTAAATAATCTACATCAAGGGAACATTTTTGTTTTATTTTCTCTTTTTTTTTTTTTTAATTGAAACTCAACCAAAGTAATTTGGTCTCCAGTTTATTCGCATTGGTAGAAAACTACCCATCTTAAATTCAGTAAAACTGCAAATGAGTTTTCAGATGGTTCCATTTAATCAAATTTTGGAAGTGATTTTTGTTGTCTCCTTTAATCATAGATTTTGTTTCTGTATTTCCTTTTCCATTGCTTGTGGTAGGTGAAAGAAGACTTCTCTTTGTCCTACCCAGCAGACATGCTGACTATTTATTAAAACATACAGCAGTACAGTCATGGAAAATACAGATATGTATGGGAAATAGGAAGGGTTGCACCTAGGTCCTTTTTGTGTGCTACAGCTGGCAGATTAAACAGTTTTATGTAAGAAGATGGAGAGGTGACAGGGGAAAAACTTGGCCTGCGTTCCCCAACAAAGATTTCTTTTGCAATTAATCCAAAGTAGTGGTATGCTCATCTGCCAGTCTTGCCCAAAAGCTTCTCAAGCTCTGACTTGGGAAAGGAAGGTTTACCCACAAATGTGACTTTGAATAGCCAGTGCACACAGCTCCTGAGGCCACTCTCAGGGCTAAATCCATGCCCTGGATCCAAAATGAAAATGTGTAACCACAGCTGTCTCCATAGAGAGCAGCAGGTATGACTTTCCTAGGCATTTTCCTGGGGAAGGCTGTGAGAAGATCAGAGAAAAGAATGAGAAACAATTCTTATGTCCACTTGTTGCACCTGTTGTTGTCCACATGTGGAGTGTCTTATGGAAATTTGTTTACCAAAGGATGATTTCTTAATTGGACAGTGGTGATGGTGTTTTGATCGATTGACCAATTGGATCCATCTGAATTGGACTGCCTGTGGGGGTGATGAGTTTCTTAATAGAGTAAGAATAGTATAGCATAGCACAGCATGGCAACTGATCC